>NC_133454.1:27270000-27870000 GCF_048565385.1 Saimiri boliviensis | reverse complement strand
GAAGCGGGTTTTCTGTGTTTTAAACGCATTCTTACTTCTAACTCTTACATGCGTTTCTAGGGCTGGAAATGACTGTTTCTACAATCTCCTAAGAAAGGGTTTCTGAACTGCTGCAAACACACATCAGTTTAACTCTGGAAGTTGAATACACACATTGACAAACATTCTGCTAGATAGCTTCGTTTTCGTTTTAGAGCAAGGTATTTCTCTTTACAGCCTGTTCTCCCATGCACTCTGGAATGTCCAAACGCAGGTTTTAGAAGAAACGTGTTTCTACCTCCCTGAATCTAAACATAAATGCAACTTCCTAAAAGGAACCAACACACAGCAGATGAGTTTGTAAGAAGCGGGTTTTCTGTGTTTTAAACGCATTCTTACTGCTAACTCTTACATGAGTTTCTAGGGCTGGAAATGACTGTTTCTACATTCTCCAAAGAAAGGGTTTCTGAACTGCTGCAAACACACATCAGTTTAACTCTGGAAGATGAATACACACATTGACAAACATTCTGCTAGATAGCTCCGTTTTGGTTTTAGAGCAAGGTATTTCTCTTTACAGCCTGTTCTCCAATGCACTCTGGAATGTCCAAACGCAGCTTTTAGAAGAAACGTGTTTCTACCTCGCTGAATCTAAACATAGATGCAACTTCCTAAAAGGAACCAACACACAGCAGATGAGTTTGTAAGAAGCGGGTTTTCTGTGTTTTAAACGCATTCTTACTGCTAACTCTTACATGCGTTTCTAGGGCTGGAAATGACTGTTTCTACATTCTACAAAGAAATAGTTTCTGAACTGCTGCAAACACACATCAGTTTAACTCTGGAAGTTGAATACACACATTGACAAACATTCTGCTAGATAGCTCCGTTTTGGTTTTAGAGCAAGGTTTTTCTCTTTACAGCCTGTTCTCCAATGCACTCTGGAATGTCCAAACGCAGCTTTTAGAAGAAACGTGTTTCTACCTCGCTGAATCTAAACATAGATGCAAATTTCTAAAAGGAACCAACACACAGCTCATGAGTTTGTAAGAAGCGGGTTTTCTGTGTTTTAAACGCATTCTTACTTCTAACTCTTACATGCGTTTCTAGGGCTGGAAATAACTGTTTCTACATTCTACAAAGAAAGGGTTTCTGAACTGCTTCAAAAACACATCAGTTTATCTCTGGAAGTTGAATACACACATTGACAAACATACTGCTAGATAGCTCCGTTTTGGTTTTAGAGCAAGATTTTCTCTTTACAGCATGTTCTCCCATGCACTCTGGAAAGTCCAAACGCAGCTTTTAGAAGAAACGTGTTTCTACCTCGCTGAATCTAAACATAGATGCAACTTCCTAAAAGGAACCAACACACAGCAGATGAGTTTGTAAGAAGCGGGTTTTCTGTGTTTCAAACGCATTCTTACTGCTAACTCTTACATGCGTTTCTAGGGCTGGAAATGACTGTTTCTACATTCTCCAAAGAAAGGGTTTCTGAACTGCTGCAAACACACATCATTTTCACTCTGGAAGTTGAATACACACATTGACAAACATTCTGCTAGATAGCTTCGTTTTGGTTTTAGAGCAAGGTTTTTCTCTTTACAGCATGTTCTCCCATGCACTCTGGAATGTCCAAAAGCAGCTTTTAGAAGAAACGTGTTTCTACCTCGCTGAATCTAAACATAGATGCAACTTCGTAAAGGAACCGACACACAGCAGATGAGTTTGTAAGAAGCGGGTTTTCTGTGTTTTAAACGCATTCTTACTGCTAACTCTTACATGCGTTTCTAGGGCTGGAAATGACTGTTTCTACAATCTCCAAAGAAAGGGTTTCTGAACTGCTGCAAACACACATCAGTTTAACTCTGGAAGTTGAATACACACATTGACAAACATTCTGCTAGATAGCTTCGTTTTGGTTTTAGAGCAAGGTATTTCTCTTTACAGCCTGTTCTCCCATGCACTCTGGAATGTCCAAACGCAGGTTTTAGAAGAAACGTGTTTCTACCTCCCTGAATCTAAACATAAATGCAACTTCCTAAAAGGAACCAACACACAGCAGATGAGTTTGTAAGAAGCGGGTTTTCTGTGTTTTAAACGCATTCTTACTGCTATCTCTTACATGCGTTTCTAGGGCTGGAAATGACTGTTTCTACATTCTACAAAGAAAGGGTTTCTGAACTGCTGCAAACACACATCAGTTTAACTCTGAAAGTTGAATACACACATTGACAAACATACTGCTAGATAGCTCCGTTTTGGTTTTAGAGCAAGATTTTCACTTTACAGTATGTTCTCCCATGCACTCTGGAATGTCCAAACTCAGCTTTTAGAAGAAACGTTTTTCTACCTCGGTGAATCTAAACATAGAAGCAACTTCCTAAAAGGAAACAACACACAGCAGATGAGTATGTAAGAAGCGGGTTTTCTGTGTTTTAAACGCATTCTTACTGCTAACTCTTACATGCGTTTCTAGGGCTTGAAATGACTGTTTCTACATTCTCCAAACAAAGGGTTTCTGAACTGCTGCAAACAAACATCAGTTTAACTCTGGAAGTTGAATACACACTTTGACAAACATTCTGCTAGATAGCTCCGTTTTGGTTTTAGAGCAAGGTTTTTCTCTTTACAGCCTGTTCTCCAATTCACTCTGGAATGTCCAAACGCAGCTTTTAGAAGAAACGTGTTTCTACCTCGCTGAATCTAAACATAGATGCAACTTCCTAAAAGGAACCAACACACAGCAGATGAGTTTGTAAGAAGCGGGTTTTCTGTGTTTTAAACGCATTCTTACTGCTAACTCTTACATGCGTTTCTAGGCCTGGAAATGACTGTTTCTACATTCTACAAAGAAATAGTTTCTGAACTGCTGCAAACACACATCAGTTTAACTCTGGAAGTTGAATACACACATTGACAAACATTCTGCTAGACAGCTCCGTTTTGGTTTTAGAGCAAGGTTTTTCTCTTTACAGCCTGTTCTCCAATGCACTCTGGAATGTCCAAACGCAGCTTTTAGAAGAAACGTGTTTCTACCTCGCTGAATCTAAACATAGATGCAAATTTCTAAAAGGAACCAACACACAGCTCATGAGTTTGTAAGAAGCGGGTTTTCTGTGTTTTAAACGCATTCTTACTTCTAACTCTTACATGCGTTTCTAGGGCTGGAAATAACTGTTTCTACATTCTACAAAGAAAGGGTTTCTGAACTGCTTCAAAAACACATCAGTTTATCTCTGGAAGTTGAATACACACATTGACAAACATACTGCTAGATAGCTCCGTTTTGGTTTTAGAGCAAGATTTTCTCTTTACAGCATGTTCTCCCATGCACTCTGGAAAGTCCAAACGCAGCTTTTAGAAGAAACGTGTTTCTACCTCGCTGAATCTAAACATAGATGCAACTTCCTAAAAGGAACCAACACACAGCAGATGAGTTTGTAAGAAGCGGGTTTTCTGTGTTTCAAACGCATTCTTACTGCTAACTCTTACATGCGTTTCTAGGGCTGGAAATGACTGTTTCTACATTCTCCAAAGAAAGGGTTTCTGAACTGCTGCAAACACACATCAGTTTCACTCTGGAAGTTGAATACACACATTGACAAACATTCTGCTATATAGCTCCGTTTTGGTTTTAGAGCAAGGTTTTTCTCTTTACAGCATGTTCTCCCATGCACTCTGGAATGTCCAAAAGCAGCTTTTAGAAGAAACGTGTTTCTACCTCGCTGAATCTAAACATAGATGCAACTTCGTAAAGGAACCGACACACAGCAGATGAGTTTGTAAGAAGCGGGTTTTCTGTGTTTTAAACGCATTCTTACTGCCAACTCTTACATGCGTTTCTAGGGCTGGAAATGACTGTTTCTACAATCTCCAAAGAAAGGGTTTCTGAACTGCTGCAAACACACATCAGTTTAACTCTGGAAGTTGAATACACACATTGACAAACATTCTGCTAGATAGCTTCGTTTTGGTTTTAGAGCAAGGTATTTCTCTTTACAGCCTGTTCTCCCATGCACTCTGGAATGTCCAAACGCAGGTTTTAGAAGAAACGTGTTTCTACCTCCCTGAATCTAAACATAAATGCAACTTCCTAAAAGGAACCAACACACAGCAGATGAGTTTGTAAGAAGCGGGTTTTCTGTGTTTTAAACGCATTCTTACTGCTATCTCTTACATGCGTTTCTAGGGCTGGAAATGACTGTTTCTACATTCTACAAAGAAAGGGTTTCTGAACTGCTGCAAACACACATCAGTTTAACTCTGAAAGTTGAATACACACATTGACAAACATACTGCTAGATAGCTCCGTTTTGGTTTTAGAGCAAGATTTTCACTTTACAGTATGTTCTCCCATGCACTCTGGAATGTCCAAACTCAGCTTTTAGAAGAAACGTTTTTCTACCTCGGTGAATCTAAACATAGAAGCAACTTCCTAAAAGGAAACAACACACAGCAGATGAGTATGTAAGAAGCGGGTTTTCTGTGTTTTAAACGCATTCTTACTGCTAACTCTTACATGCGTTTCTAGGGCTTGAAATGACTGTTTCTACATTCTCCAAACAAAGGGTTTCTGAACTGCTGCAAACAAACATCAGTTTAACTCTGGAAGTTGAATACACACTTTGACAAACATTCTGCTAGATAGCTCCGTTTTGGTTTTAGAGCAAGGTTTTTCTCTTTACAGCCTGTTCTCCAATTCACTCTGGAATGTCCAAACGCAGCTTTTAGAAGAAACGTGTTTCTACCTCGCTGAATCTAAACATAGATGCAACGTCCTAAAAGGAACCAACACACAGCAGATGAGTTTGTAAGAAGCGGGTTTTCTGTGTTTTAAACGCATTCTTACTGCTAACTCTTACATGCGTTTCTAGGGCTGGAAATGACTGTTTCTACATTCTCCAAAGAAAGGGTTTCTGAACTGCTGCAAACAAACATCAGTTTAACTCTGGAAGTTGAATACACACATTGACAAACATTCTGCTAGATAGCTCCGTTTTGGTTTTAGAGCAAGGTATTTCTCTTTACAGCCTGTTCTCCCATGCACTCTGGAATGTCCAAACGCAGCTTTTAGAAGAAACGTGTTTCTACCTCGCTGAATCTAAACATAGATGCAACTTCCTAAAAGGAACCCACACACAGCAGATGAGTTTGTAAGAAGCGGGTTTTCTGTGTTTTAAACGCATTCTTACTTCTAACTCTTACATGCGTTTCTAGGGCTGGAAATGACTGTTTCTACAATCTCCTAAGAAAGGGTTTCTGAACTGCTGCAAACACACATCAGTTTAACTCTGGAAGTTGAATACACACATTGACAAACATTCTGCTAGATAGCTTCGTTTTGGTTTTAGAGCAAGGTATTTCTCTTTACAGCCTGTTCTCCCATGCACTCTGGAATGTCCAAACGCAGGTTTTAGAAGAAACGTGTTTCTACCTCCCTGAATCTAAACATAAATGCAACTTCCTAAAAGGAACCAACACACAGCAGATGAGTTTGTAAGAAGCGGGTTTTCTGTGTTTTAAACGCATTCTTACTGCTATCTCTTACATGCGTTTCTAGGGCTGGAAATGACTGTTTCTACATTCTACAAAGAAAGGGTTTCTGAACTGCTGCAAACACACATCAGTTTAACTCTGAAAGTTGAATACACACATTGACAAACATACTGCTAGATAGCTCCGTTTTGGTTTTAGAGCAAGATTTTCACTTTACAGTATGTTCTCCCATGCACTCTGGAATGTCCAAACTCAGCTTTTAGAAGAAACGTTTTTCTACCTCGGTGAATCTAAACATAGAAGCAACTTCCTAAAAGGAAACAACACACAGCAGATGAGTATGTAAGAAGCGGGTTTTCTGTGTTTTAAACGCATTCTTACTGCTAACTCTTACATGCGTTTCTAGGGCTTGAAATGACTGTTTCTACATTCTCCAAACAAAGGGTTTCTGAACTGCTGCAAACAAACATCAGTTTAACTCTGGAAGTTGAATACACACTTTGACAAACATTCTGCTAGATAGCTCCGTTTTGGTTTTAGAGCAAGGTTTTTCTCTTTACAGCCTGTTCTCCAATTCACTCTGGAATGTCCAAACGCAGCTTTTAGAAGAAACGTGTTTCTACCTCGCTGAATCTAAACATAGATGCAACTTCCTAAAAGGAACCAACACACAGCAGATGAGTTTGTAAGAAGCGGGTTTTCTGTGTTTTAAACGCATTCTTACTGCTAACTCTTACATGCGTTTCTAGGGCTGGAAATGACTGTTTCTACATTCTCCAAAGAAAGGGTTTCTGAACTGCTGCAAACAAACATCAGTTTAACTCTGGAAGTTGAATACACACATTGACAAACATTCTGCTAGATAGCTCCGTTTTGGTTTTAGAGCAAGGTATTTCTCTTTACAGCCTGTTCTCCCATGCACTCTGGAATGTCCAAACGCAGCTTTTAGAAGAAACGTGTTTCTACCTCGCTGAATCTAAACATAGATGCAACTTCCTAAAAGGAACCCACACACAGCAGATGAGTTTGTAAGAAGCGGGTTTTCTGTGTTTTAAACGCATTCTTACTTCTAACTCTTACATGCGTTTCTAGGGCTGGAAATGACTGTTTCTACAATCTCCTAAGAAAGGGTTTCTGAACTGCTGCAAACACACATCAGTTTAACTCTGGAAGTTGAATACACACATTGACAAACATTCTGCTAGATAGCTTCGTTTTGGTTTTAGAGCAAGGTATTTCTCTTTACAGCCTGTTCTCCCATGCACTCTGGAATGTCCAAACGCAGGTTTTAGAAGAAACGTGTTTCTACCTCCCTGAATCTAAACATAAATGCAACTTCCTAAAAGGAACCAACACACAGCAGATGAGTTTGTAAGAAGCGGGTTTTCTGTGTTTTAAACGCATTCTTACTGCTAACTCTTACATGAGTTTCTAGGGCTGGAAATGACTGTTTCTACATTCTCCAAAGAAAGGGTTTCTGAACTGCTGCAAACACACATCAGTTTAACTCTGGAAGATGAATACACACATTGACAAACATTCTGCTAGATAGCTCCGTTTTGGTTTTAGAGCAAGGTTTTTCTCTTTACAGCCTGTTCTCCAATGCACTCTGGAATGTCCAAACGCAGCTTTTAGAAGAAACGTGTTTCTACCTCGCTGAATCTAAACATAGATGCAACTTCCTAAAAGGAACCAACACACATCAGATGAGTTTGTAAGAAGCGGGTTTTCTGTGTTTTAAACGCATTCTTACTGCTAACTCTTACATGCGTTTCTAGGGCTGGAAATGACTGTTTCTACATTCTCCAAAGAAAGGGTTTCTGAACTGCTTCAAACACACATCAGTTTAACTCTGGAAGTTGAATACACACATTGACAAACATACTGCTAGATAGCTCCGTTTTGGTTTTAGAGCAACATTTTCTCTTTACATCATGTTCTCCCATGCACTCTGGAATGTCCAAACGCAGCTTTTAGAAGAAACGTGTTTCTACCTCGCTGAATCTAAACATAGATGCAACTTCCTAAAAGGAACCAACTCACAGCAGATGAGTTTGTAAGAAGCGGGTTTTCTGTCTTTTAAACGCATTCTTACTTCTAACTCTTAACATGCGTTTCTAAAGCTGAAAATGACTGTTTCTACATTCTCCAAAGAGAAGGTTTCTGAACTGCTGCAAACACACATCAGTTTAACTCTGAAAGTTGAATACACACATTGACAAACATACTGCTAGATAGCTCCGTTTTGGTTTTAGAGCAAGATTTTCTCTTTACAGCATGTTCTCCCATGCACTCTGGAAAGTCCAAACGCAGCTTTTAGAAGAAACGTGTTTCTACCTCGCTGAATCTAAACATAGATGCAACTTCCTAAAAGGAACCAACACACAGCAGATGAGTTTGTAAGAAGCGGGTTTTCTGTGTTTTAAACGCATTCTTACTGCTAACTCTTACATGCGTTTCTAGGGCTGGAAATGACTGTTTCTACATTCTCCAACGAAAGGGTTTCTGAACTGCTGCAAACACACATCAGTTTAACTCTGGAAGTTGAATACACACATTGACAAACATTCTGCTAGATAGCTTCGTTTTGGTTTTAGAGCAAGGTTTTTCTCTTTACAGCATGTTCTCTCATGCACTCTGGAATGTCCAAACGCAGCTTTTAGAAGAAACGTGTTTCTACCTCGCTGAACCTAAACATAGATGCAACTTCGTAAAGGAACCAACACACAGCAGATGAGTTTGTAAGAAGCGGGTTTTCTGTGTTTTAAACGCATTCTTACTGCTAACTCTTACATGCGTTTCTAGGGCTGGAAATGACTGTTTCTACAATCTCCAAAGAAAGGGTTTCTGAACTGCTGCAAACACACATCAGTTTAACTCTGGAAGTTGAATACACACATTGACAAACATTCTGCTAGATAGCTTCGTTTTGGTTTTAGAGCAAGGTATTTTTCTTTACAGCCTGTTCTCCCATGCACTCTGGAATGTCCAAACGCAGGTTTTAGAAGAAACGTGTTTCTACCTCCCTGAATCTAAACATAGATGCAACTTCCTAAAAGGAACCAACACACAGCAGATGAGTTTGTAAGAAGCGGGTTTTCTGTGTTTTAAACGCATTCTTACTACTATCTCTTACATGCGTTTCTAGGGCTGGAAATGACTGTTTCTACATTCTACAAAGAAAGGGTTTCTGAACTGCTGCAAACACACATCAGTTTAACTCTGAAAGTTGAATACACACATTGACAAACATACTGCTAGATAGCTCCGTTTTGGTTTTAGAGCAAGATTTTCACTTTACAGTATGTTCTCCCATGCACTCTGGAATGTCCAAACTCAGCTTTTAGAAGAAACGTGTTTCTACCTCGGTGAATCTAAACATAGAAGCAACTTCCTAAAAGGAACCAACACACAGCAGATGAGTTTGTTAGAAGCGGGTTTTCTGTCTTTTAAACGCATTCTTACTGCTAACTCTTACATGCGTTTCTAGGGCTGGAAATGACTGTTTCTACATTCTACAAAGAAAGGGTTTCTGAACTGCTGCAAACACACATCAGTTTAACTCTGGAAGTTGAATACACACATTGACAAACATACTGCTAGATAGCTCCGTTTTGGTTTTAGAGCAAGATTTTCTCTTTACTGCATGTTCTCCCATGCACTCTGGAATGTCCAAACGCAGCTTTTAGAAGAAACGTGTTTCTACCTCGCTGAATCTAAACACAGATGCAACTTCCTAAAAGGAACCAACACACATCAGATGAGTTTTTAAGAAGCGGGTTTTCTGTGTTTCAAACGCATTCTTACTGCTAACTCTTACATGCGTTTCTAGGGCTGGAAATGACTGTTTCTACATTCTCCAACGAAAGGTTTTCTGAACTGCTGCAAACACACATCAGTTTAACTCTGGAAGTTGAATACTCACATTGACAAACATTCTGCTAGATAGCTTCGTTTTGGTTTTAGAGCAAGGTTTTTCTCTTTACAGCATGTTCTCCCATGCACTCTGGAATGTCCAAAAGCAGCTTTTAGAAGAAACGTGTTTCTACCTCGCTGAATCTAAACATAAATGCAACTTCCTAAAAGGAACCAACACACAGCAGATAAGTTTGTAAGAAGCGGGTTTTCTGTGTTTTAAACCCATTCTTACTGCTAACTCTTACATGCGTTTCTAGGGCTGGAAATGACTGTTTCTACATTCTCCAAAGAAAGGGTTTCTGAACTGCTGCAAACACACATCAGTTTAACTCTGAAAGTTGAATACACACATTGACAAACATACTGCTAGATAGCTCCGTTTTGGTTTTAGAGAAAGATTTTCTCTTTACAGCATGTTCTCCCATGCACTCTGGAATGTCCAAACGCAGCTTTTAGAAGAAACGTGTTTCTACCTCGCTGAATCTAAACATAGATGCAACTTCCTAAAAGGAACCCACACACAGCAGATGAGTTTGTAAGAAGCGGGTTTTCTGTGTTTTAAACGCATTCTTACTTCTAACTCTTACATGCGTTTCTAGGGCTGGAAATGACTGTTTCTACAATCTCCTAAGAAAGGGTTTCTGAACTGCTGCAAACACACATCAGTTTAACTCTGGAAGTTGAATACACACATTGACAAACATTCTGCTAGATAGCTTCGTTTTGGTTTTAGAGCAAGGTATTTCTCTTTACAGCCTGTTCTCCCATGCACTCTGGAATGTCCAAACGCAGGTTTTAGAAGAAACGTGTTTCTACCTCCCTGAATCTAAACATAAATGCAACTTCCTAAAAGGAACCAACACACAGCAGATGAGTTTGTAAGAAGCGGGTTTTCTGTGTTTTAAACGCATTCTTACTGCTAACTCTTACATGAGTTTCTAGGGCTGGAAATGACTGTTTCTACATTCTCCAAAGAAAGGGTTTCTGAACTGCTGCAAACACACATCAGTTTAACTCTGGAAGATGAATACACACATTGACAAACATTCTGCTAGATAGCTCCGTTTTGGTTTTAGAGCAAGGTTTTTCTCTTTACAGCCTGTTCTCCAATGCACTCTGGAATGTCCAAACGCAGCTTTTAGAAGAAACGTGTTTCTACCTCGCTGAATCTAAACATAGATGCAACTTCCTAAAAGGAACCAACACACATCAGATGAGTTTGTAAGAAGCGGGTTTTCTGTGTTTTAAACGCATTCTTACTGCTAACTCTTACATGCGTTTCTAGGGCTGGAAATGACTGTTTCTACATTCTCCAAAGAAAGGGTTTCTGAACTGCTTCAAACACACATCAGTTTAACTCTGGAAGTTGAATACACACATTGACAAACATACTGCTAGATAGCTCCGTTTTGGTTTTAGAGCAACATTTTCTCTTTACATCATGTTCTCCCATGCACTCTGGAATGTCCAAACGCAGCTTTTAGAAGAAACGTGTTTCTACCTCGCTGAATCTAAACATAGATGCAACTTCCTAAAAGGAACCAACTCACAGCAGATGAGTTTGTAAGAAGCGGGTTTTCTGTCTTTTAAACGCATTCTTACTTCTAACTCTTAACATGCGTTTCTAAAGCTGAAAATGACTGTTTCTACATTCTCCAAAGAGAAGGTTTCTGAACTGCTGCAAACACACATCAGTTTAACTCTGAAAGTTGAATACACACATTGACAAACATACTGCTAGATAGCTCCGTTTTGGTTTTAGAGCAAGATTTTCTCTTTACAGCATGTTCTCCCATGCACTCTGGAAAGTCCAAACGCAGCTTTTAGAAGAAACGTGTTTCTACCTCGCTGAATCTAAACATAGATGCAACTTCCTAAAAGGAACCAACACACAGCAGATGAGTTTGTAAGAAGCGGGTTTTCTGTGTTTTAAACGCATTCTTACTGCTAACTCTTACATGCGTTTCTAGGGCTGGAAATGACTGTTTCTACATTCTCCAACGAAAGGGTTTCTGAACTGCTGCAAACACACATCAGTTTAACTCTGGAAGTTGAATACACACATTGACAAACATTCTGCTAGATAGCTTCGTTTTGGTTTTAGAGCAAGGTTTTTCTCTTTACAGCATGTTCTCTCATGCACTCTGGAATGTCCAAACGCAGGTTTTAGAAGAAACGTGTTTCTACCTCCCTGAATCTAAACATAGATGCAACTTCCTAAAAGGAACCAACACACAGCAGATGAGTTTGTAAGAAGCGGGTTTTCTGTGTTTTAAACGCATTCTTACTACTATCTCTTACATGCGTTTCTAGGGCTGGAAATGACTGTTTCTACATTCTACAAAGAAAGGGTTTCTGAACTGCTGCAAACACACATCAGTTTAACTCTGAAAGTTGAATACACACATTGACAAACATACTGCTAGATAGCTCCGTTTTGGTTTTAGAGCAAGATTTTCACTTTACAGTATGTTCTCCCATGCACTCTGGAATGTCCAAACTCAGCTTTTAGAAGAAACGTGTTTCTACCTCGGTGAATCTAAACATAGAAGCAACTTCCTAAAAGGAACCAACACACAGCAGATGAGTTTGTTAGAAGCGGGTTTTCTGTCTTTTAAACGCATTCTTACTGCTAACTCTTACATGCGTTACTAGGGCTGGAAATGACTGTTTCTACATTCTACAAAGAAAGGGTTTCTGAACTGCTGCAAACACACATCAGTTTAACTCTGGAAGTTGAATACACACATTGACAAACATACTGCTAGATAGCTCCGTTTTGGTTTTAGAGCAAGATTTTCTCTTTACAGCATGTTCTCCCATGCACTCTGGAATGTCCAAACGCAGCTTTTAGAAGAAACGTGTTTCTACCTCGCTGAATCTAAACACAGATGCAACTTCCTAAAAGGAACCAACACACATCAGATGAGTTTTTAAGAAGCGGGTTTTCTGTGTTTCAAACGCATTCTTACTGCTAACTCTTACATGCGTTTCTAGGGCTGGAAATGACTGTTTCTACATTCTCCAACGAAAGGTTTTCTGAACTGCTGCAAACACACATCAGTTTAACTCTGGAAGTTGAATACTCACATTGACAAACATTCTGCTAGATAGCTTCGTTTTGGTTTTAGAGCAAGGTTTTTCTCTTTACAGCATGTTCTCCCATGCACTCTGGAATGTCCAAAAGCAGCTTTTAGAAGAAACGTGTTTCTACCTCGCTGAATCTAAACATAAATGCAACTTCCTAAAAGGAACCAACACACAGCAGATAAGTTTGTAAGAAGCGGGTTTTCTGTGTTTTAAACCCATTCTTACTGCTAACTCTTACATGCGTTTCTAGGGCTGGAAATGACTGTTTCTACATTCTCCAAAGAAAGGGTTTCTGAACTGCTGCAAACACACATCAGTTTAACTCTGAAAGTTGAATACACACATTGACAAACATACTGCTAGATAGCTCCGTTTTGGTTTTAGAGAAAGATTTTCTCTTTACAGCATGTTCTCCCATGCACTCTGGAATGTCCAAACGCAGCTTTTAGAAGAAACGTGTTTCTACCTCGCTGAATCTAAACATAGATGCAACTTCCTAAAAGGAACCAACACACAGCAGATGAGTTTGTAAGAAGCGGGTTTTCTGTGTTTTAAACGCATTCTTACTGCTAACTCTTACATGCGTTTCTAGGGCTGGAAATGACTGTTTCTACATTCTCCAAAGAAAAGGTTTCTTAACTGCTTCAAACACACATCAGTTTATCTCAGGAAGTTGAATACACACATTGACAAACATACTGCTAGATAGCTCCGTTTTGGTTTTAGAGCAAGATTTTCTCTTTACAGCATGTTCTCCCATGCACTCTAGAATGTCCAAACGCAGCTTTTAGAAGAAACGTGTTTCTACCTCGCTGAATGTAAATATAGATGCAACTTCCTAAAAGAAACCAACACACAGCAGATGAGTTTATAAGAAGCGGGTTTTCTGTGTTTTAAACGCATTCTTACTGCTAACTCTTACATGCGTTTCTAGGGCTGGAAATGACAGTTTCTACATTCTCCAAAGAAAGGGTTTCTGAACTGCTGCAAACACACATCAGTTTAACTCTGGAAGTTGAATACACACATTGACAAACATTCTGCTAGATAGCTCCGTTTTGGTTTTAGAGCAAGGTTTTTCTCTTTACAGCCTGGTCTCCAATGCATTCTGGAATGAACAAAGGCAGCTTTTAGAAGAAACGTGTTTCTACCTCGCTGAATCTGAACATAGATGCAACTTCCTAAAAGGAACCAACACACAGCAGATAAGTTTGTAAGAAGCGGGTTTTCTGTGTTTTTAACCCATTCTTACTGCTAACTCTTACATGCGTTTCTAGGGCTGGAAATGACTGTTTCTACATTCTCCAAAGAAAGGGTTTCTGAACTGCTGCAAAAACACATCAGTTTAACTCTGAAAGTTGAATACACACATTGACAAACATACTGCTAGATAGCTCCGTTTTGGTTTTAGAGCAAGATTTTCTCTTTACAGCATGTTCTCCCATGCACTCTAGAATGTCCAAACGCAGCTTTTAGAAGAAACGTGTTTCTACCTCGCTGAATCTAAACTTAGATGCAACTTCCTAAAAGGAACCAACACACAGCAGATGAGTTTGTTAGAAGCGGGTTTTCTGTGTTTTAAACGCATTCTTACTGCTAACTCTTACATGCGTTTCTAGGGCTGGAAATGACTCTTTCTACATTCTCCAAAGAAAGGGTTTCTGAACTGCTGCAAACACACATCAGTTTAACTCTGGAAGTTGAATACAGAAATTGAAAAACATTCTGCTAGATAGCTCCGTTTTGGTTTTAGAGCAAGGTTTTCTCTTTACAGCATGTTCTCCCATGCAATCTGGAATGTCCAAACGCAGCTTTTAGAAGAAACGTGTTTCTACCTCGCTGAATCTAAACATAGATGCAACTTCCTAAAAGGAACCAACACACATCAGATGAGTTTGTAAGAAGCGGGTTTTCTGTGTTTTAAACGCATTCTTACTGCTAACTCTTACATGCGTTTCTAGGGCTGGAAATGACTGTTTCTACATTATCCAAAGAAAGGGTTTCTGAACTGCTTCAAACACACATCAGTTTAACTCTGGAAGTTGAATACACACATTGACAAACATACTGCTAGATAGCTCCGTTTTGGTTTTAGAGCAACATTTTCTCTTTACATCATGTTCTCCCATGCACTCTGGAATGTCCAAACGCAGCTTTTAGAAGAAACGTGTTTCTACCTCGCTGAATCTAAACATAGATGCAACTTCCTAAAAGGAACCAACTCACAGCAGATGAGTTTGTAAGAAGCGGGTTTTCTGTCTTTTAAACGCATTCTTACTTCTAACTCTTAACATGCGTTTCTAAAGCTGAAAATGACTGTTTCTACATTCTCCAAAGAGAAGGTTTCTGAACTGCTGCAAACACACATCAGTTTAACTCTGAAAGTTGAATACACACATTGACAAACATACTGCTAGATAGCTCCGTTTTGGTTTTAGAGCAAGATTTTCTCTTTACAGCATGTTCTCCCATGCACTCTGGAAAGTCCAAACGCAGCTTTTAGAAGAAACGTGTTTCTACCTCGCTGAATCTAAACATAGATGCAACTTCCTAAAAGGAACCAACACACAGCAGATGAGTTTGTAAGAAGCGGGTTTTCTGTGTTTTAAACGCATTCTTACTGCTAACTCTTACATGCGTTTCTAGGGCTGGAAATGACTGTTTCTACATTCTCCAACGAAAGGGTTTCTGAACTGCTGCAAACACACATCAGTTTAACTCTGGAAGTTGAATACACACATTGACAAACATTCTGCTAGATAGCTTCGTTTTGGTTTTAGAGCAAGGTTTTTCTCTTTACAGCCTGTTCTCCAATGCACTCTGGAATGTCCAAACGCAGCTTTTAGAAGAAACGTGTTTCTACCTCGCTGAATCTAAACATAGATGCAAATTTCTAAAAGGAACCAACACACAGCTCATGAGTTTGTAAGAAGCGGGTTTTCTGTGTTTTAAACGCATTCTTACTTCTAACTCTTACATGCGTTTCTAGGGCTGGAAATAACTGTTTCTACATTCTACAAAGAAAGGGTTTCTGAACTGCTTCAAAAACACATCAGTTTATCTCTGGAAGTTGAATACACACATTGACAAACATACTGCTAGATAGCTCCGTTTTGGTTTTAGAGCAACATTTTCTCTTTACAGCATGTTCTCCAATGCACTCTGGAATGTCCAAACGCAGCTTTTAGAAGAAACGTGTTTCTACCTCGCTGAATGTAAATATAGATGCAACTTCCTAAAAGAAACCAACACACAGCAGATGAGTTTATAAGAAGCGCGTTTTCTGTGTTTTAAACGCATTCTTACTTCTAACTCTTACATGCGTTTCTAGGGCTGGAAATGACTGTTTCTACATTCTCCAAAGAAAGGGTTTCTGAACTGCTGCAAACAAACATCAGTTTAACTCTGGAAGTTGAATACACACTTTGACAAACATTCTGCAAGATAGATCCGTTTTGGTTTTAGAGCAAGGTTTTTCTCTTTACAGCCTGTTCTCCAATGCACTCTGGAATGTCCAAACGCAGCTTTTAGAAGAAACGTGTTTCTACCTCGCTGAATCTAAACATAGATGCAACTTCCTAAAAGGAACCAACACACAGCAGGTGAGTTTGTAAGAAGCGGGTTTTCTGTGTTTTAAACGCATTCTTACTGCTAACTCTTACATGCGTTTCTAGGGCTGGAAATGACTGTTTCTACATTCTCCAAAGAAAGGGTTTCTGAACTGCTGCAAACACACATCAGTTTAACTCTGGAAGTTGAATACACACATTGACAAACATTCTGCTAGATAGCTCCGTTTTGGTTTTAGAGCAAGGTTTTTCTCTTTAAAGCCTGTTCTCCCATGCACTCTGGAATGTCCAAACGCAGCTTTTAGAAGAAACGTGTTTCTACGTCGCTGAATCTAAACATAGATGCAACTTCCTAAAAGGAACCAACACACAGCAGATGAGTTTGTAAGAAGCGGGTTTTCTGTGTTTTGAACGCATTTTTACTGCTAACTCATACATGCGTTTCTAGGGCTGGAAATGACTGTTTCTACATTCTCCAAAGAAAGGGTTTCTGAACTGCTGCAAACACACATCAGTTTAACTCTGGAAGTTGAATACACACATTGACAAACATTCTGCTAGATAGCTCCGTTTTGGTTTTAGAGCAAGGTTTTTCTCTTTACAGCCTGTTCTCCAATGCACTCTGGAATGTCCAAACGCAGCTTTTAGAAGAAACGTGTTTCTACCTCGCTGAATCTAAACATAGATGCAACTTCCTAAAAGGAACCAACACACAGCAGATGAGTTTGTAAGAAGCGGGTTTTCTGTGTTTTAAACGCATTCTTACTGCTAACTCTTACATGCGTTTCTAGGGCTGGAAATGACTGTTTCTACATTCTCCAAAGAAAGGGTTTCTGAACTGCTTCAAACACACATCAGTTTAACTCTGGAAGTTGAATACACACATTGACAAACATACTGCTAGATAGTTGCGTTTTGGTTTTAGTGCAAGATTTTCTCTTTACAGCATGTTCTCCCATGCACTCTGGAATGTCCAAAAGCAGCTTTTAGAAGAAACGTGTTTCTACCTAGCTGAATTTAAACATAGATGCAACTTCGTAAAGGAACTAACACACAGCAGATCAGTTTGTAAGAAGCGGGTTTTCTGTGTTTTAAACGCATTCTCACTGCTAACTCTTACAAGCGTTTCTAGGGCTGGATATGACTGTTTCTACATTCTCCAAAGAAAGGGTTTTTGAACTGCTGCAAACACACATCAGTTTAACTCTGGAAGTTGAATACACACATTGACAAACATTCTGCTACATAGCTTCGTTTTGGTTTTAGAGCAAGGTATTTCTCTTTACAGTCTGTTCTCCCATGCACTCTGGAATGTCCAAACGCAGCTTTTAGAAGAAACGTGTTTCTACCTCACTGAATCTAAACATAGATGCAACTTCCTAAAAGGAACCAACACACAGCAGATGAGTTTGTAAGAAGCGGGTTTTCTGTGTTTTAAACGCATTCTTACTTCTAACTGTTAACATGCGTTTCTAGGGCTGGAAATGACTGTTTCTATATTCTCCAAAGAAAGGGTTTCTGAACTGCTGCAAAGACACATCAGTTTAACTCTGGAAGTTGAATGCACACATTGAGAACCATTCTGCTAGATAGCTCCGTTTTGGTTTAAGAGCAAGGTATTTCTCTTTACAGCCTGTTATCCAATCCACTCTGGAATGTCCAAACGCAGCTTTTAGAAGAAACGTGTTTCTACCTCGCTGAATCTAAACATAGGTGCGGCTTACTAAAAGGAACCAACACACAGCAGATGAGTTTGTTAGAAGCGGGTTTTCTGTGTTTTGAACGCATTTTTACTGCTAACAATTACATGCGTTACTAGGGCTGGAAATGACTGTTTCTACATTCTCCAAACAAAGGGTTTCTGAACTGCTTCAAACACCCATCAGTTTAACTCTGGAAGTGGAATACACACATTGAGAAACATTCTGCTAGATAGCTTCGTTTTGGTTTTAGAGCAAGGTATTTCTCTTAACAGCATGTTCTCCCATGCACTCTGGAATGTCCAAACGCAGCTTTTAGAAGAAACGTGTTTCTACCTCTCTGAATCTAAACATAGATGCAACTTCCTAAAAGGAACCAACACACAGCAGATGAGTTTGTAAGAAGCGGGTTTTCTGTGTTTTAAACGCATTCTTACTTCTAACTCTTACATGTGTTTCTATGGCTGGAAATGACTGTTTCTACATTCTCCAAAGAAAGGGTTTCTGAACTGCTGCAAACAAACATCAGTTTAACTCTGGAAGTTGAATACACACTTTGACAAACATTCTGCAAGATAGCTCCGTTTTGGTTTTAGAGCAAGGTTTTTCTCTTTACAGCCTGTTCTCCAATGCACTCTGGAATGTCCAAACGCAGCTTTTAGAAGAAACGTGTTTCTACCTCGCTGAATCTAAACATAGATGCAACTTCCATAAAGGAACCAACACAGAGCAGATGAGTTTGTAAGAAGCGGTTTTTCTGTGTTTCAAACGCATGCTTACTTCTAACTCTTAACATGCGTTTCTAGGGCTGGAAATGACTGTTTCTACATTCTCCAAAGAAAGGATTTCTGAACTGCTGCAAACACACATCAGTTTAACTCTGAAAGTTGAATAAACACATTGACAAACATACTGCTAGATAGCTCCGTTTTGATTTTAGAGCAAGATTTTCTCTTTACAGCATGTTCTCCGATGCACTCTGGAATGTCCAAATGCAGCTTTTAGAAGAAACGTGTTTCTACCTCGCTGAATCTAAACATAGATGCAACTTCCTAAAAGGAACCAAGACACAGCCGATGAGTTTGTAAGAAGCGGGTTTTCTGTGTTTTAAACGCATTCTTACTGCTAACTCTTACATGCGTTTCTAGGGCTGGAAATGACCGTTTCTACATTCTCCAAACAAAGGGTTTCTGAACTGCTGCAAACAAACATCAGTTTAACTCTGGAAGTTGAATACACACTTTGACAAACATTCTGCTAGATAGCTCCGTTTTGGTTTTAGAGCAAGGTTTTTCTCTTTACAGCTTGTTCTCCAATGCACTCTGGAATGTCCAAACGCAGCTTTTAGAAGAAATGTGTTTCTACCTCGCTGAATCTAAACATAGATGCAACTTCCTAAAAGGAACCAACACACAGCAGATGAGTTTGTAAGAAGCGGGTTTTCTGTGTTTTAAACGCATCTTACTTCTAACTCTTACATGCGTTTCTAGGGCTGGAAATGACTGTTTCTACATTCTCCAAAGAAAGGGTTTCTGAACTGCTGCAAACACACATCAGTTTAACTCTGAAAGTTGAATACACACATTGACAATCATACTGCTAGATAGCTCCGTTTTGGTTTTAGAGCAAGATTTTCTCTTTACAGCATGTTCTCCCATGCACTCTGGAATGTCCAAACGCAGCTTTTAGAAGAAACGTGTTTCTACCTCGGTGAATCTAAACATAGATGCAACTTTCTAAAAGTAACCAACACACAGCAGATGAGTTTGTAAGAAGCGGGTTTTCTGTGTTTTAAACGCATTCTTACTGCTAACTCTTACATGCGTTTCTAGGGCTGGAAATGACTGTTTCTACATTCTCCAAAGAAAGGGTTTCTGAACTGCTGCAAACACACATCAGTTTAACTCTGGAAGTTGAATACACACTTTGACAAACATTCTGCAAGATAGCTCCGTTTTGGTTTTAGAGCAAGGTTTTTCTCTTTACAGCCTGTTATCCAATGCACTCTGGAATGTCCAAACGCAGCTTTTAGAAGAAACGTGTTTCTACCTCGCTGAATCTAAACATAGATGCAACTTCCTAAAAAGAACCAACACACAGCAGATGAGTTTGTAAGAAGCGGGTTTTCTGTGTTTTGAACGCATTTTTACTGCTATCTCTTACATGCGTTTCTAGGGCTGGAAATGACTGTTTCTACATTCTCCAAAGAAAGGGTTTCTGAACTGCTGCAAACACACATCAGTTTAACTCTGAAAGTTGAATAAACACATTGACAAACATACTGCTAGATAGCTGCGTTTTGGTTTTAGAGCAAGATTTTCTCTTTACAGCATGTTCTCCCATGCACTCTGGAATGTCCAAAAGCAGCTTTTAGAAGAAACGTGTTTCTACCTCGCTGAATTTAAACATAGATGCAACTTCGTAAAGGAACTAACACACAGCAGATCAGTTTGTAAGAAGCGGGTTTTCTGTGTTTTAAACGCATTCTCACTGCTAACTCTTACGTGCGTTTCTAGGGCTGGATATGACTGTTTCTACATTCTCCAAAGAAAGGGTTTCTGAACTGCTGCAAGCACACATCAGTTTAACTCTGGAAGTTGAATACACACATTGACAACCATTCTGCTACATAGCTTCGTTTTGGTTTTAGAGCAAGGTATTTCTCTTTACAGCCTGTTCTCCCATGCACTCTGGAATGTCCAAACGCAGCTTTTAAAAGAAACGTGTTTCTACCTCACTGAATCTAAACATAGATGCAACTTCCTAAAAGGAACCAACACACAGCAGATGAGTTTGTAAGAAGCGGGTTTTCTGTCTTTTAAACGCATTCTTACTTCTAACTGTTAACATGCGTTTCTAGGGCTGGAAATGACTGTTTCTATATTCTCCAAAGAAAGGGTTTCTGAACTGCTGCAAACACACATCAGTTTAACTCTGAAAGTTGAATACACACATTGACAAACATACTGCTAGATAGCTTCGTTTTGGTTTTAGAACAAGATTATCTCTTTACAGCATGTTCTCCCATGCACTCTGGAAAGTCCAAACGCAGCTTTTAGAAGAAACGTGTTTCTAACTCGCTGAATCTAAACATAGATGCAACTTCCTAAAAGAAACCAACACACAACAGATGAGTTTGTAAGAAACGGGTCTTCTGTGTTTTAAACGCATTAATACTGCTAACACTTATATGCGTCTCTAGGGCTGGAAATGACTTTTTCTTCATTCTCCAAAGAAAGGGTTTCTGAACTGCTGCAAACACACATCAGTTTAACTCTGGAAGTTGAATGCACACATTGAGAACCATTCTGCTAGATAGCTCCGTTTTGGTTTAAGAGCAAGGTATTTCTCTTTACAGCCTGTTATCCAATCCACTCTGGAATGTCCAAACGCAGCTTTTAGAAGAAACGTGTTTCTACCTCGCTGAATCTAAACATAGGTGCGATTTACTAAAAGGAACCAACACACAGCAGATGAGTTTGTTAGAAGCGGGTTTTCTGTGTTTTGAACGCATTTTTACTGCTAACACTTACATGCGTTACTAGGGCTGGAAATGACTGTTTCTACATTCTACAAAGAAAGGGTTTCTAAACTGCTTCAAAAACACATCAGTTTAACTCTGGAAGGGGAATACACACATTGACAAACATTCTGCTAGATAGCTTCGTTTTGGTTTTAGAGCAAGGTATTTCTCTTTACAGCATGTTCTCCCATGCACTCTGGAATGTCCAAACGCAGCTTTTAGAAGAAACGTGTTTCTACCTCTCTGAATCTAAACATAGATGCAACTTCCTAAAAGAAACCAACACACAGCAGATGAGTTTGTAAGAAGCGGGTCTTCTGTGTTTTAAACGCATTAATACTGCTAACTCTTATATGCGTCTCTAGGGCTGGAAATGACTGTTTCTACATTCTCCAAAGAAAGGGTTTCTGAACTGCTGCAAACACACATCAGTTTAACTCTGGAAGTTGAATACACACATTGACAAACATTCTGCTACATAGCTTCGTTTTGGTTTTAGAGCAAGGTATTTCTCTTTACAGCCTGTTCTCCCATGCACTCTGGAATGTCCAAACGCAGCTTTTAGAAGAAACGTGTTTCTACCTCACTGAATCTAAACATAGATGCAACTTCCTAAAAGGAACCAACACACAGCAGATGAGTTTGTAAGAAGCGGGTTTTCTGTGTTTTAAACGCATTCTTACTTCTAACTGTTAACATGCGTTTCTAGGGCTGGAAATGACTGTTTCTATATTCTCCAAAGAAAGGGTTTCTGAACTGCTGCAAACACACATCAGTTTAACTCTGAAAGTTGAATACACACATTGACAAACATACTGCTAGATAGCTTCGTTTTGGTTTTAGAACAAGATTATCTCTTTACAGCATGTTCTCCCATGCACTCTGGAAAGTCCAAACGCAGCTTTTAGAAGAAACGTGTTTCTACCTCGCTGAATCTAAACATAGATGCAACTTCCTAAAAGAAAACAACACACAACAGATGAGTTTGTAAGAAACGGGTCTTCTGTGTTTTAAACGCATTAATACTGCTAACACTTATATGCGTCTCTAGGGCTGGAAATGACTTTTTCTGCATTCTCCAAAGAAAGGGTTTCTGAACTGCTGCAAACACACATCAGTTTAACTCTGGAAGTTGAATGCACACATTGAGAACCATTCTGCTAGATAGCTCCGTTTTGGTTTTAGAGCAAGGTATTTCTCTTTACAGCCTGTTATCCAATCCACTCTGGAATGTCCAAACGCAGCTTTTAGAAGAAACGTGTTTCTACCTCGCTGAATCTAAACATAGGTGCAACTTCCTAAAAGGAACCAACACACAGCAGATGAGTTTGTAAGAAGCGGGTTTTCTGTGTTTTAAACGCATTCTTACTGCTAACACTTACATGCGTTTCCAGGGCTGGAAATGACTGTTTCTACATTCTCCAAAGAAAGGGTTTCTGAACTGCTGCAAACACACATCAGTTTACCTCTGAAAGTTGAATACACACATTGACAAACATACTGCTAGATAGCTCCGTTTTCGTTTTAGAGCAAGATTTTCTCTTTACAGCATGTTCTCCCATGCACTCTGGAATGTCCAAACGCAGCTTTTAGAAGAAACGTGTTTCTACCTCGCTGAATCTAAACATAGATGCAACTTCCTAAAAGGAACCAACACACAGCAGATGAGTTCGTAAGAAGCGGGTCTTCTGTGTTTTAAATGCATTAATACTGCTAAAACTTATATGCGTCTCTAGGGCTGGAAATGACTTTTTCTACATTCTCCAAAGAAAGGGTTTCTGAACTTCTGCAAACACACATCAGTTTAACTCTTGAAGTTGAATACACACATTGACAACCATTCTGCTAGATAGCTCCATTTTGGTTTTAGAGCAAGATTTTCTCTTTACATCATGTTCTCCCATGCACTCTAGAATGTCCAAACGCAGCTTTTAGAAGAAACGTGTTTCTACCTCTCTGAATCTAAACATAGATGCAACTACCTAAAAGGAACCAACACACAGCAGATGAGTTTGTAAGAAGCGGGTTTTCTGTGTTTTAAACGCATTCTTACTTCTAACTCTTAACATGCGTTTCTAGGGCTGGAAATGACTGTTTCTACATTCTCCAAAGAAAGGGTTTCTGAACTGCTGCAAACACACATCAGTTTAACTCTGAAAGTTGAATACACACATTGACAAACATACTGCTAGATAGCTCCGTTTTGGTTTTAGAGCAAGATTTTCTCTTTACAGCATGTTCTCCCATGCACTCTGGAATGTCCAAACGCAGCTTTTAGAAGAAACGTGTTTCTACCTCGCCGAATCTAAACATAGATGCAACTTCCTAAAAGGAACCAACGCACAGCAGATGAGTTTGTAAGAAGCGGGTTTTCTGTGTTTTAAACGCATTCTTACTGCTAACTCTTACATGCGTTTCTAGGACTGGAAATGACTGTTTCTACATTCTCCAAACAAAGGGTTTCTGAACTGCTGCAAACACACATCAGTTTAACTCTGGTAGTTGAATACACACTTTGACAAACATTCTGCTAGATAGCTCCGTTTTGGTTTTAGAGCAAGGTTTTTCTCTTTACAGTCTGTTCTCCAATGCACTCTGGAATGTCCAAACGCAGCTTTTAGAAGAAACGTGTTTCTACATCGCTTAATCTAAACATAGATGCAACTTCCTAAAAGGAACCAACACACAGCAGATGAGTTTGTAAGAAGCGGGTTTTCTGTGTATTAAACGCATTCTTACTTCTAACTCTTACATACGTTTCTAGGGCTGGAAATGACTGTTTCTACATTCTCCAAAGAAAGGGTTTCTGAACTGCTTCAAACACACATCAATTTAACTCTGGACGTTGAATGCACACATTGACAAACATACTGCTAGATAGCTCCGTTTTGGTTTTAGAGCAAGATTTTCTCTTTACAGCATGTTCTCCCATGCACTTTGTAATGTCCAAACGCCGCTTTTAGAAGAGACGTGTTTCTACCTCGCTGAATCTAAACATAGACCCAACTCCCTAAAAAGAACCAACACACAGCAGATGAGTTTGTAAGAAGCGGGTTTTCTGTGTTTTAAACGCAATCTTACTTCTAACTCTTACATGCGTTTCAAGGGCTGGAAATGACTGTTTCTACATTCTCCAAAGAAAGGGTTTCTGAACTGCTGCAAACACACATCAGTTTAACTCTGAAAGTTGAATACACACATTGACAATCATACTGCTAGATAGCTCCGTTTTGGTTTTAGAGCAAGATTTTCTCTTTACAGCATGTTCTCCCATGCACTCTGGAATGTCCAAACGCAGCTTTTAGAAGAAACGTGTTTCTACCTCGGTGAATCTAAACATAGATGCAACTTTCTAAAAGTAACCAACACACAGCAGATGAGTTTGTAAGAAGCGGGTTTTCTGTGTTTTAAACGCATTCTTACTGCTAACTCTTACATGCGTTTCTAGGGCTGGAAATGACTGTTTCTACATTCTCCAAAGAAAGGGTTTCTGAACTGCTGCAAACACACATCAGTTTAACTCTGGAAGTTGAATACACACTTTGACAAACATTCTGCAAGATAGCTCCGTTTTGGTTTTAGAGCAAGGTTTTTCTCTTTACAGCCTGTTCTCCAATGCACTCTGGAATGTCCAAACGCAGCTTTTAGAAGAAACGTGTTTCTACCTCGCTGAATCTAAACATAGATGCAACTTCCTAAAAAGAACCAACACACAGCAGATGAGTTTGTAAGAAGCGGGTTTTCTGTGTTTTGAACGCATTTTTACTGCTAACTCTTACATGCGTTTCTAGGGCTGGAAATGACTGTTTCTACATTCTCCAAAGAAAGGGTTTCTGAACTGCTGCAAACACACATCAGTTTAACTCTGGAAGTTGAATACACACATTGACAAACATACTGCTAGATAGCTCCGTTTTGGTTTTAGAGCAAGATTTTCTCTTTACAGCATGTTCTCCCATGCACTCTGGAAAGTCCAAACGCAGCTTTTAGAAGAAACGTGTTTCTACCTCGCTGAATCTAAACATAGATGCAACTTCCTAAAAGGAACCAACACAGAGCAGATGAGTTTGTTAGAAGCGGGTTTTCTGTGTTTTGAACTCATTTTTACTGCTAACTCTTACAAGCGTTTCTAGGGCTGGAAATGACTGTTTCTACATTCCCCAAACAAAGGGTTTCTGAACTGCTGCAAACACACATCAGTTTAACTCTTGAAGTGGAATACACACATTGAGAAACATTCTGCTAGATAGCTTCGTTTTGGTTGTAGAGCAACGTATTTCTCTTTACAGCATGTTCTCCCATGCACTCTGGAATGTCCAAACGCAGCTTTTAGAAGAAACGTGTTTCTACCTCGCTGAATCTAAACATAGATGCAACTTCCTAAAAGGAACCAACACACAGCAGATGAGTTTGTAAGAAGCAGGTTTTCTGTGTTTTAAACGCATTAATACTGCTAACTCTTATATGCGTCTCTAGGGCTGGAAATGAGTTTTTCTGCATTCTCCAAAGAAAGGGTTTCTGAACTGCTGCAAACACACATCAGTTTAACTCTGGAAGTGGAATACACACATTGACAAACATTATGCTTGATAGCTTCGTTTTGGTTTTAGAGCAAGGTATTTCTCTTTACAGCATGTTCTCCCATGCACTCTGGAATGTCCAAACGCAGCTTTTAGAAGAAACGTGTTTCTACCTCGCTGAAACTAAACATAGATGCAACTTCCTAAAAGGAACCAACACACAGCAGATGAGTTTGTTAGAAGCGGGTTTTCTGTGTTTTAAACGCATTCTTACTTCTAACTCTTACATGCGTTTCTAGGGCTGGAAATGACTGTTTCTACATTCTCCAAAGAAAGGGTTTCTGAACTGCTGCAAACACACATCAGTTTAACTCTGAAAGCTGAATACACACATTGATAAACATACTGCTAGATAGCTCCGTTTTGGTTTTAGAGCAAGATTTTCTCTTTACAGCATGTTCTCCCATGCATTTTGTCATGTCCAAACGCAGCTTTTAGAAGAGACGTGTTTCTACCTCGCTGAATCTAAACATAGACGCAACTTCCTAAAAGGAACCAACACACAGCAGATGAGTTTGTAAGAAGCGGGTTTTCTGTGTTTTAAACGCATTCTTACTGCTAACTCTTACATGCGTTTCTAGGGCTGGATATGACTGTTTCTACTTTCTCCAAAGAAAGGGTTTCTGAACTGCTGCAAACACACATCAGTTTAACTCTGAAAGTTGAATACACACATTGACAAACATACTGCTAGATAGCTCCATTTTGGTTTTAGAGCAAGATTTTCTCTTTACAGCATGTTTTCCAATGCACTCTAGAATGTTCAAACGCAGCTGTTAGAAGAAACGTGTTTCTACCTCGCTGAATCTAAACATAGATGCAACTTCATAAAAGGAACCAACACACAGCAGATGAGTTTGTTAGAAGCGGGTTTTCTGTGTTTTAAACGCATTCTTACTGCTAACTCTTACATGCGTTTCTAGGGCTGGAAATGACTGTTTCTACATTCTCCAAAGAAAGGGTTTCTGAACTGCTGCAAACACACATCAGTTTAACTCTGGAAGTTGAATATAAACATTGACAAACATTCTGCTAGATAGCTCCGTTTTGGTTTTAGAGCAAGGTTTTAATCTTTACAGCCTGTTCTCCAATGCACTCTGGAATGTCCAAATGCAGCTTTTAGAAGAAACGTGTTTCTACCTCGCTGAATCTAAACATAGATGCAACTTCCTAAAAGGAACCAACACACAGCAGATGAGTTTGTAAGAAGCGGGTTTTCTGTGTTTTAAACGCATTCTTACTGCTAACTCTTACATGCGTTTCTAGGGCTGGAAATGACTGTTTCTACATTCTCCAAAGATAGGGTTTCTGAACTGCTTCAAACACACATCAGTTTATCTCTGTAAGTTGAATACACACATTGACAAACATACTGCTAGATAGCTCCGTTTTGGTTTTAGAGCAAGATTTTCTCTTTACAGCATGTTCTCCCATGCACTCTGAAATGTCCAAACGCAGCTTTTAGAAGAAACGTGTTTCTACCTCGCTGAATGTAAATATAGATGCAACTTCCTAAAAGAAACCAACACACAGCAGATGAGTTTATAAGAAGCGGGTTTTCTGTGTTTTAAACGCATTCTTACTGCTAACACTTACATGCGTTTCTAGGGCTGGAAATGACAGTTTCTACATTCTCCAAAGAAAGGGTTTCTGAACTGCTGCAAACACACATCAATTTAACTCTGGAAGTTGAATACACACATTGAGAAACATACTGCTAGATAGCTCCGTTTTGGTTTTAGAGCAAGGTTTTTCTCTTTACAGCCTGGTCTCCAATGCATTCTGGAATGTCCAAACGCAGCTTTTAGAAGAAACGTGTTTCTACCTCGCTGAATCTAAACATAGATGCAACTTCCTAAAAGGAAACAACACACAGCAGATGAGTTTGTAAGAAGCGGGTTTTCTGTGTTTTAAAAGCATTCTTACTGCTATCTCTTACATGCGTTTCTAGGGCTGGAAATGACTGTTTCTACATTCTCCAAAGAAAGGGTTTCTGAACTCCTGCAAACACACATCAGTTTAACTCTGAAAGTTGAATACACACATTGACAAACATACTTCTAGGTAGCTCCGTTTTGGTTTTAGAGCAAGATTTTCTCTTTACAGCATGTTCTCCCATGCACTCTAGAATGTCCAAACGCAGCTTTTAGAAGAAACGTGTTTCTACCTCGCTGAATCTAAACATAGATGCAACTTCCTAAAAGGAACCAACACACAACAGATGAGTTTGTTAGAAGCGGGTTTTCTGTGTTTTAAACGCATTCTTACTGCTAACTCTTACATGCGTTTCTAGGTTTGGAAATGACTGTTTCTACATTCTCCAAAGAAAGGGTTTCTGAACTGCTGCAAACACACATCAGTTTAACTCTGTAAGTTGAATATAAACATTTACAAACATTCTGCTAGATAGCTCCGTTTTGGTTTTAGAGCAAGGTTTTTCTCTTTACAGCCTGTACTCCAATGCACTCTGGAATGTCCAAATGCAGCTTTTAGAAGAAACGTGTTTCGACCTCGCTGAATCTAAACATAGATGCAACTTCCTAAAAGGAACCAACACACAGCAGATGAGTTTGTAAGAAGCGGGTTTTCTGTGTTTTAAACGCATTCTTACTGCTAACTCTTACATGCGTTTCTAGGGCTGGAAATGACTGTTTCTACATTCTCCAAAGAAAGGGTTTCTTAACAGCTTCAAACACACATCAGTTTAACTCTGGAAGTTGAATAAACACATTGACAAACATACTGCTAGATAGATCCATTTTGGTTTTAGAGCAAGATTTTCTCTTTACAGCATGTTCTCTCATGCACTCTGGAATGTCCAAACGCAGCTTTTAGAAGAAACGTGTTTCTACCTCGCTGAATCTAAACATAGATGCAACTTCCTAAAAGGAACCAACACACAGCAGATGAGTTTGTAAAAAGCGGGTTTTCTGTGTTTTAAACGCATTCATACTTCTAACTCTTAACATGCGCTTCTAGGGCTGGAAATGACTGTTTCTACATTCTCCAAAGAAAGGGTTTCTGAACTGCTGCAAACACACATCAGTTTAACTCTGGAAGTTGAATACAGACATTGACAAACATTCTGCTAGATAGCTTCGTTTTGGTTTTAGAGCAAGGTATTTCTGTTTCCAGCCTGTTCTCCCATGCACTCTGGAATGTCCAAACGCAGCTTTTAGAAGAAACGTGTTTCTACCTCGCTGAATCTAAACATAGATGCAACTTCCTAAAAGGAACCAACACACAGCAGATGAGTTTGTAAGAAGCGGGTTTTCTGTGTTTTAAACGCATTCTTACTTCTAACTGTTAACATGCGTTTCTAGGGCTGGTAATGACTGTTTCTAAATTCTCCAAAGAAAGGGTTTCTGAACTGCTGCAAACACACATCAGTTTAACTCTGGAAGTTGAATAAACACATTGACAAACATACTGCTAGATAGATCCATTTTGGTTTTAGAGCAAGATTTTCTCTTTACAGCATATTCTCTCATGCACTCTGGAATGTCCAAACGCAGCTTTTAGAAGAAACGTGTTTCTACCTCGCTGAATCTAAACATAGATGCAACTTCCTAAAAGGAACCAACACACAGCAGATGAGTTTGTAAGAAGCGGGTTTTCTGTGTTTTAAACGCATTCATACTTCTAACTCTTAACATGCGTTTCTAGGGCTGGAAATGACTGTTTCTACATTCTCCAAAGAAAGGGTTTCTGAACTGCTGCAAACACACATCAGTTTAACTCTGGAAGTTGAATACACACATTGACAAACATTCTGCTACATAGCTTCGTTTTGGTTTTAGAGCAAGGTATTTCTCTTTACAGCCTGTTCTCCCATGCACTCTGGAATGTCCAAACGCAGCTTTTAGAAGAAACGTGTTTCTACCTCGCTGAATCTAAACATAGATGCAACTTCCTAAAAGGAACCAACACACAGCAGATGAGTTTGAAAGAAGCGGGTTTTCTGTGTTTTAAACGCATTCTTACTTCTAACTGTTAACATGCGTTTCTAGGGCTGGAAATGACTGTTTCTACATTCTCCAAAGAAAGGGTTTCTGAACTGCTGCAAACACACATCAGTTTAACTCTGGAAGTTGAATATAAACATTTGCAAAAATTCTGCTAGATAGCTCCGTTTTGGTTTTAGAGCAAGGTTTTTCTCTTTACAGCCTGTTCTCCAATGCACTCTGGAATGTCCAAAGGCAGCTTTTAGAAGAAACGTGTTTCTACCTCGCTGAATCTAAACATAGATGCAACTTCCTAAAAGGAACCAACACACAGCAGATGAGTTTGTAAGAAGCGGGTTTTCTGTGTTTTAAACGCATTCTTACTGCTAACTCTTACATGCGTTTCTAGGGCTGGAAATGACTGTTTCTACATTCTCCAAAGAAAGGGTTTCTGAACTGCTTCAAACACATATCAGTTTTACTCTGGAAGTTGAATACACACATTGACAAACATACTGCTAGATAGCTCCGTTTTGGTTTTAGAGCAAGATTTTCTCTTTACAGCATGTTCTCCCATCATCTCTGGAATGTCCAAACGCAGCTTTTAGAAGAAACGTGTTTCTACCTCGCTGAATCTAAACATAGATTCAACTTCCTTTAAGGAAGCAACACACAGCTGATGAGTTTGTAAGAAGCGGGTTTTCTGTGTTTTAAACGCATTCTTACTTCTCTTACATGCGTTTCTAGGGCTGGAAATGACAGTTTCTACATTCTCCAAAGAAAGGGTTTCTGAACTGCTGCAAACAAACATCAGTTTAACTCTGGAAGATGAATACACACTTTGACAAACATTCTGCTAGATAGCTCCGTTTTGGTTTTAGAGCAAGGTTTTTCTCTTTACAGCCTCTTCTCCAATGCACTCTGGAATGTCCAAACGCCGCTTTTAGAAGAAACGTGTTTCTACATCGCTGAATCTAAACATACATGCAACTTCCTAAAAGGAACCAACACACAGCAGATGAGTTTGTAAGAAGCGGGTTTTCTGTGTTTTAAACGCATTCTTACTGCTAACTCTTACATGCGTTTCTAGGGCTGGAAATGACTGTTTCTACATTCTCCAAAGAAACGGTTTCTGAACTGCTGCAAACACACATCATTTTAACTCTGGAAGTTGAATACACACATTGACAAACATACTGCTGGATAGCTCTGTTTTGGTTTTAGAGCAAGATTTTCTCTTTACAGCATGTTCTCCCATGCACTCTGGAATGTCCAAACGCAGCTTTTAGAAGAAACGTGTTTCTACCTCGCTAAATCTAAACATAGATGCAACTTCCTAAAAGGAACCAACACACAGCAGATGAGTTTGTTAGAAGCGGGTTTTCTGTGTTTTAAACGCATTCTTACTGCTAACTCTTTCATGCGTTTCTAGGGCTGGAAATGACTGTTTCTACATTCTACAAAGAAAGGGTTTCTAAACTGCTTCAAAAACACATCAGTTTAACTCTGGAAGTGGAATACACACATTGACAAACATACTGCTAGATAGCTCCGTTTTGGTTTTAGAGCAAGATTTTCTCTTTACAGCATGTTCTCCCATGCACTCTGGAATGTCCAAACGCAGCTTTTAGAAGAAACGTGTTTCTACCTCGCTGAATCTAAACATAGATGCAACTTCCTAAAAGAAACCAACACACAGCAGATGAGTTTGTAAGAAGCGGGTTTTCTGTGTTTTAAACGCATTCTTACTTCTAACTGTTAACATGCGTTTCTAGGGCTGGTAATGACTGTTTCTAAATTCTCCAAAGAAAGGGTTTCTGAACTGCTGCAAACACACATCAGTTTAACTCTGGAAGTGGAATACACACATTGACAGACATTATGCTTGATAGCTTCGTTTTGGTTTTAGAGCAAGGTATTTCTCTTTACAGCATGTTCTCCTAAGCACTCTGGAATGTACAAACGCAGCTTTTAGAAGAAACGTGTTTCTACCTCGCTGAATCTAAACATAGATGCAACTTCATAAAAGGAACCAACACACAGCAGATGAGTTTGTTAGAAGCGGGTTTTCTGTGTTTTAAACGCATTCTTACTTCTAACTCTTACATGCGTTTCTAGGGCTGGAAATGACTGTTTCTACATTCTCCAAAGAAAGGGTTTCTGAACTGCTGCAAACACATATCAGTTTAACTCTGAAAGTTGAATACACACATTGACAAACATACTGCTAGATAGCTCCATTTTGGTTTTAGAGCAAGATTTTCTCTTTACAGCATGTTTTAAAATGCACTCTAGAATGTTCAAACGCAGCTGTTAGAAGAAACGTGTTTCTACCTCGCTGAATCTAAACATAGATGCAACTTCATAAAAGGAACCAACACACAGCAGATGAGTTTGTTAGAAGCGGGTTTTCTGTGTTTTAAACGCATTCTTACTGCTAACTCTTACATGCGTTTCTAGGGCTGGAAATGACTGTTTCTACATTCTCCAAAGAAAGGGTTTCTGAACTGCTGCAAACACACATCAGTTTAGCTCTGGAAGTTGAATATAAACATTGACAAACATTCTGCTAGATAGCTCCGTTTTGGTTTTAGAGCAAGGTTTTAATCTTTACAGCCTGTTCTCCAATGCACTCTGGAATGTCCAAATGCAGCTTTTAGAAGAAACGTGTTTCTACCTCGCTGAATCTAAACATAGATGCAACTTCCTAAAAGGAACCAACACACAGCAGATGAGTTTGTAAGAAGCGGGTTTTCTGTGTTTTAAACGCATTCTTACTGCTAACTCTTACATGCGTTTCTAGGGCTGGAAATGACTGTTTCTACATTCTCCAAAGATAGGGTTTCTGAACTGCTTCAAACACACATCAGTTTATCTCTGTAAGTTGAATACACACATTGACAAACATTCTGCTAGATAGCTCCGTTTTGGTTTTAGAGCAAGGTTTTTCTCTTTACAGCCTGTTCTCCAATGCACTCTGGAATGTCCAAAGGCAGCTTTTAGAAGAAACGTGTTTCTACCTCGCTGAATCTAAACATAGATGCAACTTCCTAAAAGGAACCAACACACAGCAGATGAGTTTGTAAGAAGCGGGTTTTCTGTGTTTTAAACGCATTCTTACTGCTAACTCTTACATGCGTTTCTAGGGCTGGAAATGACTGTTTCTACATTCTTTAAAGAAAGGGTTTCTGAACTGCTTCAAACACATATCAGTTTTACTCTGGAAGTTGAATACACACACTGACAAACATACTGCTAGATAGCTCCGTTTTGGTTTTAGAGCAAGATTTTCTCTTTACAGCATGTTCTCCCATCATCTCTGGAATGTCCAAACGCAGCTTTTAGAAGAACCGTGTTTCTACCTCGCTGAATCTAAACATAGATTCAACTTCCTTTAAGGAAGCAACACACAGCTGATGAGTTTGTAAGAAGCGGGTTTTCTGTGTTTTAAACGCATTCTTACTTCTCTTACATGCGTTTCTAGGGCTGGAAATGACAGTTTCTACATTCTCCAAAGAAAGGGTTTCTGAACTGCTGCAAACAAACATCAGTTTAACTCTGGAAGATGAATACACACTTTGACAAACATTCTGCTAGATAGCTCCGTTTTGGTTTTAGAGCAAGGTTTTTCTCTTTACAGCCTCTTCTCCAATGCACTCTGGAATGTCCAAACGCCGCTTTTAGAAGAAACGTGTTTCTACATTGCTGAATCTAAACATACATGCAACTTCCTAAAAGGAACCAACACACAGCAGATGAGTTTGTAAGAAGCGGGTTTTCTGTGTTTTAAACGCATTCTTACTGCTAACTCTTACATGCGTTTCTAGGGCTGGAAATGACTGTTTCTACATTCTACAAAAAAAGGGTTTCTGAACTGCTGCAAACACACATCAGTTTAACTCTGAAAGTTGAATACACACATTGACAAACATTCTGCTAGATAGCTACGTTTTGGTTTTAGAGCAAGATTTTCTCTTTACAGCATGTTCTCCCATGCACTCTGGAAAGTCCAAACGCAGATTTTAGAAGAAACGTGTTTCTACCTCGCTGAATCTAAACATAGATGCAACTTCCTAAAAGGAACCAACACACAGCAGATGAGTTTGTAAGAAGCGGGTTTTCTGTGTTTTAAACGCATTCTTACTTCTACCTCTTAACATGCGTTTCTAGGGCTGGAAATGACTGTTTCTACATTCTCCAAAGGAAGGGTTTCTGAACTTCTGCAAACACACATCAGTTTAACTCTGAAAGTTGAATACACACATTGACAAACATTCTGCTAGATAGCTCCGTTTTCGTTTTAGAGCAAGATTTTCTCTTTACAGCATGTTCTCCCATGCACTCTGGAAAGTCCAAACGCAGCTTTTAGAAGAGACGTGTTTCTACCTCACTGAATCTAAACATAGATTCAACTTCCTAAAAGGAACCAACACACAGCAGATGAGTTTGTAAGAAGCGGGTTTTCTGTGTTTTAAACGCATTCTTACTTCTAACTCTTAACATGCGTTTCTAGGGCTGGAAATGACTGTTTCTACATTCTCCAAAGAAAGGGTTTCTGAACTGCTGCAAACACACATCAGTTTAACTCTGAAAGTTGAATACACACATTGACAAACATACTGCTAGATAGCTCCGTTTTGGTTTTAGAGCAAGATTTTCTCTTTACAGCATGTTCTCCCATGCACTCTGGAATATCCAAACGCAGCTTTTAAAAGAAACGTGTTTCTACCTCGCTGAATCTAAACATAGATTCAACTTCCTAAAAGAAACCAACACACAGCAGATGAGTTTGTAAGAAGCGGGTTTTCTGTGTTTTAAACGCATTCTTACTGCTAACTCTTACATGCGTTTCTAGGGCTGGAAATGACTGTTTCTACATTCTCCAAAGAAAGGGTTTCTGAACTGCTGCAAACACACATCAGTTTAACTCTGGAAGTTGAATACACACATTGACAAACATACTGCTAGATAGCTCCGTTTTGGTTTCAGAGAAAGGTTTTTCTCTTTACAGCCTGTTCTCCAATGCACTCTGGAATGTCCAAACGCAGCTTTTAGAAGAAACGTGTTTCTACCTCGCTGAATCTAAACATAGATGCAACTTCCTAAAAGGAACCAACACACATCAGATGAGTTTGTAAGAAGCGGGTTTTCTGTGTTTTAAACGCATTCTTACTTCTAACTGTTAACATGCGTTTCTAGGGCTGGAAATGACTGTTTCTACATTCTCCAAAGAAAGGGTTTCTGAACTGCTGCAAACACACATCAGTTTAACTCTGGAAGTTGAATACACACATTGACAAACATACTGCTAGATAGCTCCGTTTTGGTTTTAGAGCAAGATTTTCTCTTTACAGCATGTTCTCCAATGCACTTTGTAATGTCCAAACGCAGCTTTTAGAAGAGACGTGTTTCTACCTCGCTGAATCTAAACACAGACGCAACTTCCTAAAAGGAACGAACACACAGCAGATGAGTTTGTAAGAAGCGGGTTTTCTGTGTTTTAAACGCATTCTTACTGCTAACTCTTACATGCGTTTCTAGGGCTGGAAATGACTGTTTCTACTTTCTCCAAAGAAAGGGTTTCTGAACTGCTGCAAACACATATCAGTTTAACTCTGAAAGTTGAATACACACATTGACAAACATACTGCTAGATAGCTCCATTTTGGTTTTAGAGCAAGATTTTCTCTTTACAGCATGTTTTCCAATGCACTCTAGAATGTCCAAAAGCAGCTGTTAGAAGAAACGTGTTTCTACCTCGCTGAATCTAAACATAGATGCAACTTCATAAAAGGAACCAACACACAGCAGATGAGTTTGTAAGAAGCGGGTTTTCTGTGTTTTAAACGCATTCTTACTGCTAACTCTTACATGCGTTTCTAGGGCTGGAAATGACTTTTTCTACTTTCTCCATAGAAAGGGTGTCTGAACTGCTGCAAACAAACATCAGTTTAACTCTGGAAGTTGAATACACACTTTGAGAAACATTCTGCTATGTAGCTCCGTTTTGGTTTTAGAGCAAGGTTTTTCTCTTTACAGCCTGTTCTCCAATGCACTCTGGAATGTCCAAACGCAGCTTTTAGAAGAAACGTGTTTCTACGTCGCTGAATCTAAACATAGATGCAACTTCCTAAAAGGAACCAACTCACAGCAGATGAGTTTGTAAGATGCGGGTTTTCTGTGTTTTAAACGCATTCTTACTGCTAACTCTTACATGCGTTTCTAGGGCTGGAAATGACTGTTTCTATATTCTCCAAAGAAAGGGTTTCTGAACTGCTTCAAACACACATCAGTTTAATACTGGAAGTTGAATACACACATTGACAAACATACTGCTAGATAGCTCCGTTTTGGTTTTAGAGCAAGATTTTCTCTTTACAGCATGTTCTCCCATGCACTCTGGAATGTCCAAACGCAGCTTTTAGAAGAAACGTGTTTCTACCTCGCTGAATCTAAACATAGATGCAACTTCCTAAAAGGAACCAACACACAGCAGATGAGTTTGTAAGAAGCGGGTTTTCTGTGTTTTAAACGCATTCTTAATTCTAACTGTTAACATGCGTTTCTAGGGCTGGAAATGACTGTTTCTACATTCTCCAAAGAAAGGGTTTCTGAACTGCTGCAAACACACATCAGTTTAACTCTGAAAGTTGAATACACACATTGACAAACATACTGCTAGATAGCTCCGTTTTGGTTTTAGAGCAAGATTTTCTCTTTACGGCATGTTCTCCCATGCACTTTGTAATGTCCAAACGCAGCTTTTAGAAGAGACGTGTTTCTACCTCGCTGAATCTAAACATAGACGCAACTTCCTAAAAGGAACCAACACACAGCAGATGAGTTTGTATGAAGCGGGTTTTCTGTGTTTTAAACGCATTCTTACTGCTAACTCTTACATGCGTTTCTAGGGCTGGAAATGACTGTTTCTACTTTCTCCAAAGAAAGGGTTTCTGAACTACTGCAAACACACATCAGTTTAACTCTGAAAGTTGAATACACACATTGACAAACATACTGCTAGATAGCTTTATTTTGGTTTTAGAGCAAGATTTTCTCTTTACAGCATGTTTTCCAATGCACTCTAGAATGTCCAAAAGCAGCTGTTAGAAGAAACGTGTTTCTACCTCGCTGAATCTAAACATAGATGCAACTTCATAAAAGGAACCAACACACAGCAGATGAGTTTGTAAGAAGCGGATTTTCTGTGTTTTAAACGCATTCTTACTGCTAACTCTTACATGCGTTTCTAGGGCTGGAAATGACTGTTTCTACATTCTCCAAAGAAAGGGTGTCTGAACTGCTGCAAACAAACATCAGTTTAACTCTGGATGTTGAATACACACTTTGAGAAACATTCTGCTATGTAGCTCCGTTTTGGTTTTAGAGCAAGGTTTTTCTCTTTAGAGCACGTTCTCCAATGCACTCTGGAATGTCCAAACGCAGCTGTTAGAAGAAACGTGTTTCTACCTCGCTGAATCTAAACATAGATGCAACATCCTAAAAGGAACCAACACACAGCAGATGAGTTTGTAAGAAGCGGGTTTTCTGTGTTTTAAACGCATTCTTACTGCTAACTCTTACCTGCGTTTCTAGGGCTGGAAATGACTGTTTCTACATTCTCCAAAGAAAGGGTTTCTGAACTGCTGCAAACACACATCAGTTTAACTCTGAAAGTTGAATACACACATTGACAAACATTCTGCTATATAGCTCCGTTTTGGTTTTAGAGCAAGGTTTTTCTCTTTACAGCCTGTTCTCCAATGCACTCTGGAATGTCCAAACGCAGCTTTTAGAAGAAACGTGTTTCTACCTCGCTGAATCTAAACATAGATGCAACTTCCTAAAAGGAACCAACACACAGCAGATGAGTTTGTAAGAAGCGGGTTTTCTATGTTTTAAACGCATTCTTACCGCTAATTCTTACATGCGTTTCTAGGGCTGGAAATGACTGTTTCTTCATTCTCCAAAGAAAGAGTTTCTGAACTGCTTCAAACACACATCAGTTTAACTCTGGAAGTTGAATACACACATTGACAAACATACTGCTAGATAGCTCCGTTTTGGTTTTAGAGCAAGATTTTCTCTTTACATCATGTTCTCCCATGCACTCTGGAATGTCCAAACGCAGCTTTTAGAAGAAACGTGTTTCTACCTCGCTGAATCTAAACATAGATGCAACTTCCTAAAAGGAACCAACACACAGCAGATGAGTTTGTAAGAAGCGGGTTTTCTGTGTTTTAAACGCATTCTTACTGCTAACTCTTACATGCGTTTCTAGGGCTGGAAATGACTGTTTCTACATTCTCCAAAGAAAGGGTTTCTGAACTGCTTCAAACACACATCAGTTTATCTCTGGAAGTTGAATACACACATTGACAAACATACTGCTAGATAGCTCCGTTTTGGTTTTAGAGCAAGATTTTCTCTTTACAGCATGTTCTCCCATGCACTCTGGAATGTCCAAACGCAGCTTTTAGAAGAAACGTGTTTCTACCTCGCTGAATCTAAACATAGATGCAACTTCCTAAAAGGAACCAACACAGAGCAGATGAGTTTGTAAGAAGCGGGTTTTCTGTGTTTTAAACGCATTCTTACTTCTAACTCTTACATGCGTTTCTAGGGCTGGAAATGACTGTTTCTACATTCTCCAAAGAAAGGGTTTCTGAACTGCTTCAAACACACATCAGTTTAACTCTGGACGTTGAATACACACATTGACAAACATACTGCTAGATAGCTCCGTTTTGGTTTTAGAGCAAGATTTTCTCTTTACAGCATGTTCTCCCATGCACTCTGGAATGCCCAAATGCATCTCTTAGAAGAAACGGGTTGCTACCTCACTGAATATAAACATAGATGCAACTTCCTAAAAGGAACCAACACACAGCAGGTGAGTTTGTAAGAAGCGGGTTTTCTGTGTTTTAAACGCATTCTTACTTCTAACTCTTAACATGCGTTTCTAGGGCTGGAAATGACTGTTTCTACATTCTCCAAAGAAAGGGTTTCTGAACTGCTGCAAACACACATCTGTTTAACTCTGAAAGTTGAATACACACATTGACAAACATACTGCTAGATAGCTCCGTTTTCGTTTTAGAGCATGATTTTCTCTTTACAGCATGTTCTCCCATGCACTCTGGAATGTCCAAATGCAGATTTTAGAAGAAACGTGTTTCTACCTCGCTTAATCTAAACATAGATGCAACTTCCTAAAAGGAACCAACACACAGCAGTTGAGTTTGAAAGAAGCGGGTTTTCTGTGTTTTAAACGCATTATTACATCTAACTCTTACATGCGTTTCTAGGGCTGGAAATGACTTTTTCTGCATTCTCCAAAGAAAGGGTTTCTGAACTGCTGCAAACACACATCAGTTCAACTCTGGAAGTTGAATACACACATTGACAACCATTCTGCAAGATAGCTCCGTTTTGGTTTTACAGCAAGGTATTTCTCTTTACAGCCTGTTCTCCAATCCACTCTGGAATGTCCAAACGCAGCTTTTAGAAGAAACGTGTTTCTACCTCGCCGAATCTAAACATAGATGCAACTTCCTAAAAGGAACCAATGCACAGCAGATGAGTTTGTAAGAAGCGGGTTTTCTGTGTTTTGAACGCATTTTTACGCTAACTCTTACATGCGTTTCTAGGGCTGGAAATGACTGTTTCTACATTCTCCAAAGAAAGGGTTTCTGAACTGCTGCAAACACATATCAGTTTAACTCTGGAAGTGGAATACACCCATTGACAAACATACTGCTAGATAGCTCCGTTTTGGTTTTAGAGCAAGATTTTCTCTTTACAGCATGTTCTTTCATGCACTCTGGAATGTCCAAACGCAGCTTTTAGAAGAAACGTGTTTCTACCTCGCTGAATCTAAATATAGATGCAACTTCGTAAAGGAACCAACACACAGCAGATGAGTTTGTAAGAAGCGGGTTTTCTGTGTTTTAAACGCATTCTTACTGCTAACTCTTACATGCTTTTCTAGGGCTGGAAATGACTGTTTCTACATTCTCCAAAGAAAGGGTTTCTGAACTGCTGCAAACACACATCAGTTTAACTCTGGAAGTTGAATATAAACATTTGCAAAAATTCTGCTAGATAGCTCCGTTTTGGTTTTAGAGCAAGGTTTTTCTCTTTACAGCCTGTTCTCCAATGCACTCTGGAATGTCCAAAGGCAGCTTTTAGAAGAAACGTGTTTCTACCTCGCTGAATCTAAACATAGATACAACTTCCTAAAAGGAACCAACACACAGCAGATGAGTTTGTAAGAAGCGGGTTTTCTGTGTTTTAAACGCATTCTTACTGCTAACTCTTACATGCGTTTCTAGGGCTGGAAATGACTGTTTCTACATTCTCCAAAGAAAGGGTTTCTTAACTGCTTCAAACACATATCAGTTTTACTCTGGAAGTTGAATACACACACTGACAAACATACTGCTAGATAGCTCCGTTTTGGTTTTAGAGCAAGATTTTCTCTTTACAGCATGTTCTCCCATCATCTCTGGAATGTCCAAACGCAGCTTTTAGAAGAAACGTGTTTCTACCTCGCTGAATCTAAACATAGATTCAACTTCCTTTAAGGAAGCAACACACAGCTGATGAGTTTGTAAGAAGCGGGTTTTCTGTGTTTTAAACGCATTCTTACTTCTCTTACATGCGTTTCTAGGGCTGGAAATGACAGTTTCTACATTCTCCAAAGAAAGGGTTTCTGAACTGCTGCAAACAAACATCAGTTTAACTCTGGAAGATGAATACACACTTTGACAAACATTCTGCTAGATAGCTCCGTTTTGGTTTTAGAGCAAGGTTTTTCTCTTTACAGCCTCTTCTCCAATGCACTCTGGAATGTCCAAACGCCGCTTTTAGAAGAAACGTGTTTCTACATCGCTGAATCTAAACATACATGCAACTTCCTAAAAGGAACCAACACACAGCAGATGAGTTTGTAAGAAGCGGGTTTTCTGTGTTTTAAACGCATTCTTACTGCTAACTCTTACATGCGTTTCTAGGGCTGGAAATGACTGTTTCTACATTCTACAAAAAAAGGGTTTCTGAACTGCTGCAAACACACATCAGTTTAACTCTGAAAGTTGAATACACACATTGACAAACATTCTGCTAGATAGCTACGTTTTGGTTTTAGAGCAAGATTTTCTCTTTACAGCATGTTCTCCCATGCACTCTGGAAAGTCCAAACGCAGATTTTAGAAGAAACGTGTTTCTACCTCGCTGAATCTAAACATAGATGCAACTTCCTAAAAGGAACCAACACACAGCAGATGAGTTTGTAAGAAGCGGGTTTTCTGTGTTTTAAACGCATTCTTACTTCTACCTCTTAACATGCGTTTCTAGGGCTGGAAATGACTGTTTCTACATTCTCCAAAGGAAGGGTTTCTGAACTTCTGCAAACACACATCAGTTTAACTCTGAAAGTTGAATACACACATTGACAAACATTCTGCTAGATAGCTCCGTTTTCGTTTTAGAGCAAGATTTTCTCTTTACAGCATGTTCTCCCATGCACTCTGGAAAGTCCAAACGCAGCTTTTAGAAGAGATGTGTTTCTACCTCGCTGAATCTAAACATAGATTCAACTTCCTAAAAGGAACCAACACACAGCAGATGAGTTTGTAAGAAGCGGGTTTTCTGTGTTTTAAACGCATTCTTACTTCTAACTCTTAACATGCGTTTCTAGGGCTGGAAATGACTGTTTCTACATTCTCCAAAGAAAGGGTTTCTGAACTGCTGCAAACACACATCAGTTTAACTCTGGAAGTTGAATACACACATTGACAAACATACTGCTAGATAGCTCCGTTTTGGTTTTAGAGCAAGATTTTCTCTTTACAGCATGTTCTCCCATGCACTCTGGAATGTCCAAACGCAGCTTTTAGAAGAAACGTGTTTCTACCTCGCTGAATCTAAACATAGATTCAACTTCCTAAAAGGAACCAACACACAGCAGATGAGTTTGTAAGAAGCGGGTTTTCTGTGTTTTAAACGCATTCTTACTGCTAACTCTTACATGCGTTTCTAGGGCTGGAAATGACTGTTTCTACATTCTCCAAAGAAAGGGTTTCTGAACTGCTGCAAACACACATCAGTTTAACTCTCAAAGTTGAATACACACATTGACAAACATACTGCTAGATAGCTCCGTTTTGGTTTCAGAGAAAGGTTTTTCTCTTTACAGCCTGTTCTCCAATGCACTCTGGAATGTCCAAACGCAGCTTTTAGAAGAAACGTGTTTCTACCTCGCTGAATCTAAACATAGATGCAACTTCCTAAAAGGAACCAACACACATCAGATGAGTTTGTAAGAAGCGGGTTTTCTGTGTTTTAAACGCATTCTTACTTCTAACTGTTAACATGCGGTCCTAGGGCTGGAAATGACTGTTTCTACATTCTCCAAAGAAAGGGTTTCTGAACTGCTGCAAACACACATCAGTTTAACTCTGGAAGTTGAATACACACATTGACAAACATACTGCTAGATAGCTCCGTTTTGGTTTTAGAGCAAGATTTTCTCTTTACAGCATGTTCTCCCATGCACTTTGTAATGTCCAAACGCAGCTTTTAGAAGAGACGTGTTTCTACCTCGCTGAATCTAAACACAGACGCAACTTCCTAAAAGGAACGAACACACAGCAGATGAGTTTGTAAGAAGCGGGTTTTCTGTGTTTTAAACGCATTCTTACTGCTAACTCTTACATGCGTTTCTAGGGCTGGAAATGACTGTTTCTACTTTTTCCAAAGAAAGGGTTTCTGAACTGCTGCAAACACACATCAGTTTAACTCTGAAAGTTGAATACACACATTGACAAACATACTGCTAGATAGCTCCATTTTGGTTTTAGAGCAAGATTTTCTCTTTACAGCATGTTTTCCAATGCACTCTAGAATGTCCAAAAGCAGCTGTTAGAAGAAACGTGTTTCTACCTCGCTGAATCTAAACATAGATGCAACTTCATAAAAGGAACCAACACACAGCAGATGAGTTTGTAAGAAGCGGGTTTTCTGTGTTTTAAACGCATTCTTACTGCTAACTCTTACATGCGTTTCTAGGGCTGGAAATGACTTTTTCTACTTTCTCCATAGAAAGGGTGTCTGAACTGCTGCAAACAAACATCAGTTTAACTCTGGAAGTTGAATACACACTTTGAGAAACATTCTGCTATGTAGCTCCGTTTTGGTTTTAGAGCAAGGTTTTTCTCTTTACAGCCTGTTCTCCAATGCACTCTGGAATGTCCAAACGCAGCTTTTAGAAGAAACGTGTTTCTACGTCGCTGAATCTAAACATAGATGCAACTTCCTAAAAGGAACCAACTCACAGCAGATGAGTTTGTAAGATGCGGGTTTTCTGTGTTTTAAACGCATTCTTACTGCTAACTCTTACATGCGTTTCTAGGGCTGGAAATGACTGTTTCTATATTCTCCAAAGAAAGGGTTTCTGCACTGCTTCAAACACACATCAGTTTAATACTGGAAGTTGAATACACACATTGACAAACATACTGCTAGATAGCTCCGTTTTGGTTTTAGAGCAAGATTTTCTCTTTACAGCATGTTCTCCTATGCACTCTGGAATGTCCAAACGCAGCTTTTAGAAGAAACGTGTTTCTACCTCGCTGAATCTAAACATAGATGCAACTTCCTAAAAGGAACCAACACACAGCAGATGAGTTTGTAAGAAGCGGGTTTTCTGTGTTTTAAACGCATTCTTAATTCTAACTGTTAACATGCGTTTCTAGGGCTGGAAATGACTGTTTCTACATTCTCCAAAGAAAGGGTTTCTGAACTGCTGCAAACACACATCAGTTTAACTCTGAAAGTTGAATACACACATTGACAAACATACTGCTAGATAGCTCCGTTTTGGTTTTAGAGCAAGATTTTCTCTTTACGGCATGTTCTCCCATGCACTTTGTAATGTCCAAACGCAGCTTTTAGAAGAGACGTGTTTCTACCTCGCTGAATCTAAACATAGACGCAACTTCCTAAAAGGAACCAACACACAGCAGATGAGTTTGTATGAAGCGGGTTTTCTGTGTTTTAAACGCATTCTTACTGCTAACTCTTACATGCGTTTCTAGGGCTGGAAATGACTGTTTCTACTTTCTCCAAAGAAAGGGTTTCTGAACTACTGCAAACACACATCAGTTTAACTCTGAAAGTTGAATACACACATTGACAAACATACTGCTAGATAGCTCCGTTTTGGTTTCAGAGAAAGGTTTTTCTCTTTACAGCCTGTTCTCCAATGCACTCTGGAATGTCCAAACGCAGCTTTTAGAAGAAACGTGTTTCTACCTCGCTGAATCTAAACATAGATGCAACTTCCTAAAAGGAACCAACACACATCAGATGAGTTTGTAAGAAGCGGGTTTTCTGTGTTTTAAACGCATTCTTACTTCTAACTGTTAACATGCGGTCCTAGGGCTGGAAATGACTGTTTCTACATTCTCCAAAGAAAGGGTTTCTGAACTGCTGCAAACACACATCAGTTTAACTCTGGAAGTTGAATACACACATTGACAAACATACTGCTAGATAGCTCCGTTTTGGTTTTAGAGCAAGATTTTCTCTTTACAGCATGTTCTCCCATGCACTTTGTAATGTCCAAACGCAGCTTTTAGAAGAGACGTGTTTCTACCTCGCTGAATCTAAACACAGACGCAACTTCCTAAAAGGAACGAACACACAGCAGATGAGTTTGTAAGAAGCGGGTTTTCTGTGTTTTAAACGCATTCTTACTGCTAACTCTTACATGCGTTTCTAGGGCTGGAAATGACTGTTTCTACTTTTTCCAAAGAAAGGGTTTCTGAACTGCTGCAAACACACATCAGTTTAACTCTGAAAGTTGAATACACACATTGACAAACATACTGCTAGATAGCTCCATTTTGGTTTTAGAGCAAGATTTTCTCTTTACAGCATGTTTTCCAATGCACTCTAGAATGTCCAAAAGCAGCTGTTAGAAGAAACGTGTTTCTACCTCGCTGAATCTAAACATAGATGCAACTTCATAAAAGGAACCAACACACAGCAGATGAGTTTGTAAGAAGCGGGTTTTCTGTGTTTTAAACGCATTCTTACTGCTAACTCTTACATGCGTTTCTAGGGCTGGAAATGACTTTTTCTACTTTCTCCATAGAAAGGGTGTCTGAACTGCTGCAAACAAACATCAGTTTAACTCTGGAAGTTGAATACACACTTTGAGAAACATTCTGCTATGTAGCTCCGTTTTGGTTTTAGAGCAAGGTTTTTCTCTTTACAGCCTGTTCTCCAATGCACTCTGGAATGTCCAAACGCAGCTTTTAGAAGAAACGTGTTTCTACGTCGCTGAATCTAAACATAGATGCAACTTCCTAAAAGGAACCAACTCACAGCAGATGAGTTTGTAAGATGCGGGTTTTCTGTGTTTTAAACGCATTCTTACTGCTAACTCTTACATGCGTTTCTAGGGCTGGAAATGACTGTTTCTATATTCTCCAAAGAAAGGGTTTCTGCACTGCTTCAAACACACATCAGTTTAATACTGGAAGTTGAATACACACATTGACAAACATACTGCTAGATAGCTCCGTTTTGGTTTTAGAGCAAGATTTTCTCTTTACAGCATGTTCTCCTATGCACTCTGGAATGTCCAAACGCAGCTTTTAGAAGAAACGTGTTTCTACCTCGCTGAATCTAAACATAGATGCAACTTCCTAAAAGGAACCAACACACAGCAGATGAGTTTGTAAGAAGCGGGTTTTCTGTGTTTTAAACGCATTCTTAATTCTAACTGTTAACATGCGTTTCTAGGGCTGGAAATGACTGTTTCTACATTCTCCAAAGAAAGGGTTTCTGAACTGCTGCAAACACACATCAGTTTAACTCTGAAAGTTGAATACACACATTGACAAACATACTGCTAGATAGCTCCGTTTTGGTTTTAGAGCAAGATTTTCTCTTTACGGCATGTTCTCCCATGCACTTTGTAATGTCCAAACGCAGCTTTTAGAAGAGACGTGTTTCTACCTCGCTGAATCTAAACATAGACGCAACTTCCTAAAAGGAACCAACACACAGCAGATGAGTTTGTATGAAGCGGGTTTTCTGTGTTTTAAACGCATTCTTACTGCTAACTCTTACATGCGTTTCTAGGGCTGGAAATGACTGTTTCTACTTTCTCCAAAGAAAGGGTTTCTGAACTACTGCAAACACACATCAGTTTAACTCTGAAAGTTGAATACACACATTGACAAACATACTGCTAGATAGCTTTATTTTGGTTTTAGAGCAAGATTTTCTCTTTACAGCATGTTTTCCAATGCACTCTAGAATGTCCAAAAGCAGCTGTTAGAAGAAACGTGTTTCTACCTCGCTGAATCTAAACATAGATGCAACTTCATAAAAGGAACCAACACACAGCAGATGAGTTTGTAAGAAGCGGATTTTCTGTGTTTTAAACGCATTCTTACTGCTAACTCTTACATGCGTTTCTAGGGCTGGAAATGACTGTTTCTACATTCTCCAAAGAAAGGGTGTCTGAACTGCTGCAAACAAACATCAGTTTAACTCTGGAAGTTGAATACACACTTTGAGAAACATTCTGCTATGTAGCTCCGTTTTGGTTTTAGAGCAAGGTTTTTCTCTTTAGAGCACGTTCTCCAATGCACTCTGGAATGTCCAAACGCAGCTGTTAGAAGAAACGTGTTTCTACCTCGCTGAATCTAAACATAGATGCAACATCCTAAAAGGAACCAACACACAGCAGATGAGTTTGTAAGAAGCGGGTTTTCTGTGTTTTAAACGCATTCTTACTGCTAACTCTTACCTGCGTTTCTAGGGCTGGAAATGACTGTTTCTACATTCTCCAAAGAAAGGGTTTCTGAACTGCTGCAAACACACATCAGTTTAACTCTGAAAGTTGAATACACACATTGACAAACATTCTGCTAGATAGCTCCGTTTTGGTTTTAGAGCAAGGTTTTTCTCTTTACAGCTTGTTCTCCAATGCACTCTGGAATGTCCAAACGCAGCTTTTAGAAGAAACGTGTTTCTATCTCGCTGAATCTAAACATAGATGCAACTTCCTAAAAGGAACCAACACACAGCAGATGAGTTTGTAAGAAGCGGGTTTTCTATGTTTTAAACGCATTCTTACCGCTAATTCTTACATGCGTTTCTAGGGCTGGAAATGACTGTTTCTTCATTCTCCAAAGAAAGGGTTTCTGAACTGCTTCAAACACACATCAGTTTAACTCTGGAAGTTGAATACACACATTGACAAACATACTGCTAGATAGCTCCGTTTTGGTTTTAGAGCAAGATTTTCTCTTTACATCATGTTCTCCCATGCACTCTGGAATGTCCAAACGCAGCTTTTAGAAGAAACGTGTTTCTACCTCGCTGAATCTAAACATAGATGCAACTTCCTAAAAGGAACCAACACACAGCAGATGAGTTTGTAAGAAGCGGGTTTTCTGTGTTTTAAACGCATTCTTACTGCTAACTCTTACATGCGTTTCTAGGGCTGGAAATGACTGTTTCTACATTCTCCAAAGAAAGGGTTTCTGAACTGCTTCAAACACACATCAGTTTATCTCTGGAAGTTGAATACACACATTGACAAACATACTGCTAGATAGCTCCGTTTTGGTTTTAGAGCAAGATTTTCTCTTTACAGCATGTTCTCCCATGCACTCTGGAATGTCCAAACGCAGCTTTTAGAAGAAACGTGTTTCTACCTCGCTGAATCTAAACATAGATGCAACTTCCTAAAAGGAACCAACACAGAGCAGATGAGTTTGTAAGAAGCGGGTTTTCTGTGTTTTAAACGCATTCTTACTTCTAACTCTTACATGCGTTTCTAGGGCTGGAAATGACTGTTTCTACATTCTCCAAAGATAGGGTTTCTGAACTGCTTCAAACACACATCAGTTTAACTCTGGACGTTGAATACACACATTGACAAACATACTGCTAGATAGCTCCGTTTTGGTTTTAGAGCAAGATTTTCTCTTTACAGCATGTTCTCCCATGCACTCTGGAATGCCCAAATGCATCTCTTAGAAGAAACGGGTTGCTACCTCACTGAATATAAACATAGATGCAACTTCCTAAAAGGAACCAACACACAGCAGGTGAGTTTGTAAGAAGCGGGTTTTCTGTGTTTTAAACGCATTCTTACTTCTAACTCTTAACATGCGTTTCTAGGGCTGGAAATGACTGTTTCTACATTCTCCAAAGAAAGGGTTTCTGAACTGCTGCAAACACACATCTGTTTAACTCTGAAAGTTGAATACACACATTGACAAACATACTGCTAGATAGCTCCGTTTTCGTTTTAGAGCATGATTTTCTCTTTACAGCATGTTCTCCCATGCACTCTGGAATGTCGAAATGCAGATTTTAGAAGAAACGTGTTTCTACCTCGCTTAATCTAAACATAGATGCAACTTCCTAAAAGGAACCAACACACAGCAGTTGAGTTTGAAAGAAGCGGGTTTTCTGTGTTTTAAACGCATTATTACATCTAACTCTTACATGCGTTTCTAGGGCTGGAAATGACTTTTTCTGCATTCTCCAAAGAAAGGGTTTCTGAACTGCTGCAAACACACATCAGTTCAACTCTGGAAGTTGAATACACACATTGACAACCATTCTGCAAGATAGCTCCGTTTTGGTTTTAGAGCAAGGTATTTCTCTTTACAGCCTGTTCTCCAATCCACTCTGGAATGTCCAAACGCAGCTTTTAGAAGAAACGTGTTTCTACCTCGCCGAATCTAAACATAGATGCAACTTCCTAAAAGGAACCAATGCACAGCAGATGAGTTTGTAAGAAGCGGGTTTTCTGTGTTTTGAACCCATTTTTACGCTAACTCTTACATGCGTTTCTAGGGCTGGAAATGACTGTTTCTACATTCTCCAAAGAAAGGGTTTCTGAACTGCTGCAAACACATATCAGTTTAACTCTGGAAGTGGAATACACCCATTGACAAACATACTGCTAGATAGCTCCGTTTTGGTTTTAGAGCAAGATTTTCTCTTTACAGCATGTTCTTTCATGCACTCTGGAATGTCCAAACGCAGCTTTTAGAAGAAACGTGTTTCTACCTCGCTGAATCTAAATATAGATGCAACTTCGTAAAGGAACCAACACACAGCAGATGAGTTTGTAAGAAGCGGGTTTTCTGTGTTTTAAACGCATTCTTACTGCTAACTCTTACATGCTTTTCTAGGGCTGGAAATGACTGTTTCTACATTCTCCAAAGAAAGGGTTTCTGAACTGCTGCAAACACACATCAGTTTAACTCTGGAAGTTGAATACACACATTGACAACCATTCTGCTAGATAGCTCCGTTTTGGTTTTAGAGGAAGGTTTTTTTCTTTACAGCCTGTTCTCCAATGCACTCTGGAATGTCCAAACGCAGCTTTTAGAAGAAATGTGTTTCTACCTCGCTGAATCTAAACATAGATGCAACTTCCTAAAAGTAACCAACACACAGCAGATGAGTTTGTAAGAAGCGGGTTTTCTGTGTTTTAAACGCATTCTTACTGCTAACTCTTACATGCCTTTCTAGGGCTGGAAATGACTGTTTCTACATTCTCCAAAGAAAGGGTTTCTGAACTGCTTGAAACACATATCAGTTTAACTCTGGAAGTTGAATACACACATTGACAAACATACTGCTAGATAGCTCCGTTTTGGTTTTAGAACAAGATTTTCTCTTTACAGCATGTTTTCCCATGCACTCTGGAATGTCCAAACGCAGCTTTTAGAAGAAACGTGTTTCTAACTCGCTGAATCTAAACATAGATGTAACTTCCTAAAAGGAACCAACACACAGCAGATGAGTTTGTAAGAAGCAGGTTTTCTGTGTTTTAAACGCATTCTTACTTCTAACTCTTACATTCGTTTCTAGGGCTGGAAATGACTGTTTCTACATTCTCCAAAGAATGGGTTTCTGAACAGCTTCAAACACACATCAGTTTAACTCTGGACGTTGAATACACACATTGACAAACATACTGCTAGATAGCTCCGATTTGGTTTTAGAGCAAGATTTTCTCTTTACAGCATGTTCTCCCATGCACTCTGGAATGTCCAAACGCAGCTTTTAGAAGAAACGTGTTTCTACCTCGCTGAATCTAAACATAGATGCAATTTCCTAAAAGAAACCAACACACAGCAGATGAGTTTGTAAGAAGCGGGTCTTCTGTGTTTTAAACGCATTAATACTGCTAACTCTTATATGCGTCTCTAGGGCTGGAAATGACTTTTTCTGCATTCTCCAAAGAAAGGGTTTCTGAACTGCTGCAAACACACATCAGTTTAACTCTGGAAGTGGAATACACACATTGACAAACATACTGCTAGATAGCTCCGTTTTGGTTTTAGAGCAAGATTTTCTCTTTACAGCATGTTCTCCCATGCACTCTGGAATGTCCAAACGCAGCTTTTAGAAGAAACGTGTTTCTAACTCGCTGAATCTAAACATAGATGTAACTTCCTAAAAGGAACCAACACACAGCAGATGAGTTTGTAAGAAGCGGGTTTTCTGTGTTTTAAACGCATTCTTACTGCTAACTCTTACATGCGTTTCTAGGGCTGGAAATGACTGTTTCTACATTCTCCAAAGAAAGGGTTTCTGAACTGCTGCAAACACACATCAGTTTAACTCTGAAAGTTGAATATACACATGGACAAACATTCTGCTAGATAGCTTCGTTTTGGTTTTAGAGCAAGGTATTTATCTTTACAGCATGTTCTCCAATGCACTCTGGAATGTCCAAACGCAGCTTTTAGAAGAAACGTGTTTCTACCTCGCTGAATCTAAACATAGATGCAACTTCCTAAAAGGAACCAACACAAAGCAGATGAGTTTGTAAGAAGCGGGTTTTCTGTGTTTTAAACGCATTCTTACTTCTAACTCTTACATGCGTTTCTAGGGCTGGAAATGACTGTTTCTACATTCTCCAAAGAAAGGGTTTCTGAACTGCTGCAAACGCACATCAGTTTAACTCTGAAAGTTGAATACACACATTGACAAACATACTGCTAGATAGCTCCGTTTGGGTTTTAGAGCAAGATTTTCTCTTTACAGCATGTTCTCCCATGCACTCTAGACTGTCCAAACGCAGCTTTTAGAAGAAACGTGTTTCTACCTCGCTGAATCTAAACATAGATGCAACTTCCTAAAAGTAACCACCACACAGCAGATGAGTTTGTAAGAAGCGGGTTTTCTGTGTTTTAAACGCATTCTTACTTCTAACTCTTACATGCGTTTCTAGGGCTGGAAATGACTGTTTCTACATTCTACAAAGAAAGGGTTTCTGAACTGCTTCAAACACACATCAGTTTACCTCTGAAAGTTGAATACACACATTGACAAACATACTGCTAGATAGCTCCGTTTTGGTTTTAGAGCAAGATTTTATCTTTACAGCATGTTCTCCCATGCACTTTTTAATGTCCAAACGCAGCTTTTAGAAGAGACGTGTTTCTACCTCGCTGAATCTAAATATAGACGCAACTTCCTAAAAAGAACCAACACACAGCAGATGAGTTTGTAAGAAGCGGGTTTTCTGTGTTTTAAACGCATTCTTACTTCTAACTCTTACATGCGTTTCTAGCGCTGGAAATGACTGTTTCTACATTCTCCAAAGAAAGGGTTTCTGAACTGCTGCAAACACACGTCAGTTTATCTCTGAAAGTTGAATACACACATTGACAAACATACTGTTGGATAGCTCCGTTTTGGTTTTAGAGCAAGATTTTCTCTTTACAGCATGTTCTCCCATCCACTCTGGAATGTCCAAACGCAGCTTTTAGAAGAAACGTGTTTCTACCTCGCTGAATCTAAACAGAGATGCAACTTCCTAAAAGGAACCAACACACAGCAGATGAGTTTGTAAGAAGCGGGTTTTCTGTGTTTTAAACGCATTCTTACTTCTAACTCTTAACATGCGTTTCTAGGGCTGGAAATGACTGTTTCTACATTCTCCAAAGAAAGGGTTTCTGAACTGCTTCAAACACACATCAGTTTAACTCTGGACGTTGAATACACACATTGACAAACATACTGATAGATAGCTCCGTTATGATTTTAGAGCAAGATTTTCTCTTTACAGCATGTTCTCCCATGCACTCTGGAATGTCCAAACGCAGCTTTTAGAAGAAACGTGTTTCTACCTCGCTAAATATAAACATAGATGCAACTTCCTAAAAGGAACCAACACACAGCAGGTGAGTGTGTAAGAAGCGGGTTTTCTGTGTTTTAAACGCATTCATACATCTAACTCTTATATGCGTTTCTAAGGCTGGAAATGACTGTTTCTACATTCTCCAAAGAAAGGGTTTCTGAACTGCTGCAAACACACATCAGTTCAACTCTGGAAGTTGAATACACACATTGACAACCATTCTGCTAGATAGCTCCGTTTTGGTTTTAGAGCAAGGTATTTCTCTTTACAGCCTGTTCTCCAATCCACTCTGGAATGTCCAAACGCAGCTTTTAGAAGAAACGTGTTTCTACCTCGCCGAATCTAAACATAGATGCAACTTCCTAAAAGGAACCAATGCACAGCACATGAGTTTGTAAGAAGAGGGTGTTCTGTGTTTTGAACGCATTTTTACGCTAACTCTTACATGCGTTTCTAGGGCTGGAAATGACTGTTTCTACATTCTCCAAACAAAGGGTTTCTGAACTGCTGCAAACACACATCAGTTTAACTCTGGAAGTGGAATACACCCATTGACAAACATACTGCTAGATAGCTCCGTTTTGGTTTTAGAGCAAGATTTTCTCTTTACAGCATGTTCTCCCATGCCCTCTGAAATGTCCAAACGCAGCTTTTAGAAGAAACGTGTTTCTACCTCGCTGAAACTAAACATAGATGCAACTTCGTAAAGGAACCAACACACAGCAGATGAGTTTGTAAGAAGCGGGTTTTCTGTGTTTTAAACGCATTCTTACTGCTAACTCTTACATGCTTTTCTAGGGCTGGAAATGACTGTTTCTACATTCTCCAAAGAAAGGGTTTCTGAACTGCTGCAAACACACATCAGTTTAACTCTGGAAGTTGAATACACACATTGACAAACATTCTGCTAGATAGCTCCATTTTGGTTTTAGAGGAAGGTTTTTCTCTTTACAGCCTGTTCTCCAATGCACTCTGGAATGTCCAAACGCAGCTTTTAGAAGAAATGTGTTTCTACCTCGCTGAATCTAAACATAGATGCAACTTCCTAAAAGGAACCAACACACAGCAGATGAGTTTGTAAGAAGCGGGTTTTCTGTGTTTTAAACGCATTCTTACTGCTAACTCTTACATGCGTTTCTAGGGCTGGAAATGACTGTTTCTACATTCTCCAAAGAAAGGGTTTCTGAACTGCTTCAAACACACATCAGTTTAACTCTGGAAGTTGAATACACACATTGACAAACATACTGCTAGATAGCTCCGTTTTGGTTTTAGAGCAAGATTTTCTCTTTACAGCATGTTCTCCCATGCACTCTGGAATGTCCAAACGCAGCTTTTAGAAGAAACGTGTTTCTACCTCGCTGAATATAAACATAGATGCAACTTCCTAAAAGGAACCAACACACAGCAGGTGAGTTTGTAAGAAGCGGGTTTTCTGTGTTTTAAACGCATTCTTACTTCTAACTCTTAACATGCGTTTCTAGGGCTGGAAATGACTGTTTCTACATTCCCCAAAGAAAGGGTTTCTGAACTGCTGCAAACACACATGAGTTTAACTCTGAAAGTTGAATACACACATTGACAAACATACTGCTAGATAGCTCCGTTTTCGTTTTAGAGCATGATTTTCTCTTTACAGCATGTTCTCCCATGCACTCTGGAATGTCCAAATGCAGCTTTTAGAAGAAACGTGTTTCTACCTCGCTTAATCTAAACATAGATGCAACTTCCTAAAAGGAACCAACACACAGCAGATGAGTTTGTAAGAAGCGGGTCTTCTGTGTTTTAAACGCATTAATACTGCTAACTCTTATATGCGTCTCTAGGGCTGGAAATGACTTTTTCTGCATTCTCCAAAGAAAGGGTTTCTGATCTGCTGCAAACACACATCAGTTTAACTCTGGAAGTGGAATACACACATTGACAAACATTCTGCTAGATAGCTTCGTTTTGGTTTTAGAGCAAGGTATTTCTCTTTACAGCATGTTCTCCCATGCACTCTGGAATGTCCAAAGGCAGCTTTTAGAAGAAACGTGTTTCTACCTCGCTGAATCTAAACATAGATGCAACTTCCTAAAAGGAACCAACACACAGCAGATGAGTTTGTAAGAAGCGGGTTTTCTGTGTTTTAAACGCATTCTTACTTCTAACTCTTACATGCGTTTCTAGGGGTGGAAATGACTATTTCTACATTCTCCAAAGAAAGGGTTTCTGAACTGCTGCAAACACACATCAGTTTAACTCTGAAAGTTGAATACACACATTGACAAACATACTGCTAGATAGCTCCGTTTTGGTTTTAGAGCAAGATTTTCTCTTTACAGCATGTTCTCCCATGCACTCTGGAATGTCCAAACGCAGCTTTTAGAAGAAACGTGTTTCTTCCTTGCTGAATCTAAACATAGATGCAACTTCCTAAAAGGAACCAACACACAGCAGATGAATTTGAAAGAAGCGGGTTTTCTGTGTTTTAAACGCATTCTTACTGCTAACTCTTACATTCGTTTCTAGTGCTGGAAATGACTGTTTCTACATTCTCCAAAGAAAGGGTTTCTGAACTGCTGCAAACACAAATCAGTTTAACTCTGGAAGTGGAATACACACATTGACAAACATTCTGCTAGATAGCTTCGTTCTGGTTTTAGAGCAAGGTATTTCTCTTTACAGCATGTTCTCCCATGCACTCTGGAATGTCCAAACGCAGCTTTTAGTAGAAACGTGTTTCTACCTCTCTGAATCTAAACATAGATGCAACTGCCTAAAAGGAACCAACACACAGCAGATGATTTTGTTAGAAGCGGGTTTTATGTGTTTTATACGCATTCTTACTGCTAACTCTTACATGCGTTTCAAGGGCTGGAAATGACTTTTTCTGCATTCTACAAAGAAAGGGTTTCTGAACTGCTGCAAACACACATCAGTTCAACTCTGGAAGTTGAATACACACATTGACAACCATTCTGCTAGATAGCTCCGTTTTGGTTTTAGAGCAAGGTATTTCTCTTAACAGCCTGTTCTCCAATCCACTCTGGAATGTCCAAAAGCAGCTTTTAGAAGAAACGTGTTTCTACCTCGCCGAATCTAACCATAGATGCAACTTCCTAAAAGGAACCAATGCACAGCAGATGAGTTTGTAAGAAGCGGGTTTTCTGTGTTTTGAACGCATTTTTACGCTAACTCTTACATGCGTTTCTAGGGCTGGAAATGACTGTTTCTACATTCTCCAAATAAAGGGTTTCTGAACTGCTGCAAACACACATCAGTTTAACTCTGGAAGTGGAATACACACATTGACAAACATACTGCTAGATAGCTCCGTTTTCGTTTTAGAGCAAGATTTTCTCTTTACAGCATGTTCTCCCATGCACTCTGGAATGTCCAAACGCAACTTTTAGAAGAAACGTGTTTCTACCTCGCTGAATCTAAACATAGATGCAACTTCGTAAAGGAACCAACACACAGCAGATGAGTTTGTAAGAAGCGGGTTTTCCGTGTTTTAAACGCATTCTTACTGCTAACTCTTACATGCTTTTCTAGGGCTGGAAATGACTGTTTCTACATTCTCCAAAGAAAGGGTTTCTGAACTGCTGCAAACACACATCAGTTTAACTCTGAAAGTTGAATACACACACTGACAAACATACTGCTAGATAGCTCCGTTTTGGTTTTAGAGCAAGATTTTCTCTTTACAGCATGTTCTCCCATCCACTCTGGAATGTCCAAACGCAGCTTTTAGAAGAAACGTGTTTCTACCTCGCTGAATCTAAACATAGATGCAACTTCCTAAAAGGAACCAACACACAGCAGATGAGTTTGTAAGAACCGGGTTTTCTGTGTTTTAAACGCATTCTTACTTCTAACTCTTATATGCGTTTCTAGGGCTGGAAATGACTGTTTCTACATTCTCCAAAGAAAGGGTTTCTGAACTGCTGCAAACACACATCAGTTTAACTCTGGAAGTTGAATACACACATTGACAAACTTTCTGCTAGATAGCTCCGTTTTGGTTTTAGAGCAAGGTATTTCTCTTTACAGCATGTTCTCCCATGAACTCTGGAATGTCCAAACGCAGCTTTTAGAAGAAACGTGTTTCTACCTCGCTGAATCTAAACATAGATGCAACTTCCTAAAAGGAACCAACACACAGCAGATGAGTTTGTAAGAAGCGGGTTTTCTGTGTTTTAAACGCATTCTTACTGCTAACTCTTACATGCGTTTCTAGGTCTGGAAATGACTTTTTCTGCATTCTCCAAAGAAAGGGTTTCTGAACTGCTGCAAACACACATCAGTTTAACGCTGGAAGTGGAATACACACATTGACAAACATTCTGCTAGATAGCTCCTTTTTGGTTTTAGAGCAAGGTATTTCTCTTTACAGCATGTTCTCACATGCACTCTGGAATGTCCAAACGCAGCTTTTAGAAGAACCGTGTTTCTACCTCGCTGAATCTAAACGTAGATGCAACTTCCTAAAAGGAACCAACACACAGCAGATGAGTTTGTAAGAAGCGGGTTTTCTGTGTTTTAAACGCATTCTTACTGCTGTTACATGCGTTTCTAGGGCTGGAAATGACTGTTTCTACATTCTCCAAAGAAAGGGTTTCTGAACTGCTGCAAACACACATCAGTTAAACTCTGAAAGTTGAATACACATTGACAAACATACTGCTAGATAACTCCGTTTTGGTTTTAGAGCAAGATTTTCTCTTTACAGCATGTTCTCCCATGCACTCTGGAATGTCCAAATGCAGCTTTTAGAAGAAACGTGTTTCTACCTCGCTGAATCTAAACATAGATGCAACTTCCTAAAAGGAACCAACACACAGCAGATGAGTTTGTAAGAAGCGGGTTTTCTGTGTTTTAAACGCATTCTTACTTCTAACTCTTACATGCGTTTCTAGGGCTGGAAATGACTGTTTCTACATTCTCCAAAGAAAGGGTTTCTGAACTGCTTGAAACACACATCAGTTTAACTCTGGAAGTTGAATACACACATTGACAAACATACTGCTAGATAGCTCCGTTTTCGTTTTAGAGCATGATTTTCTCTTTACAGCATGTTCTCCCATGCACTCTGGAATGTCCAAATGCAGATTTTAGAAGAAACTTGTTTCTACCTCGCTTAATCTAAACATAGATGCAACTTCCTAAAAGGAACCAACACACAGCAGATGAGTTTGTAAGAAGCGGGTTTTCTGTGTTTTAAACGCATTCATACATCTAACTCTTACATGCGTTTCTAGGGCTGGAAATGACTGTTTCTACATTCTCCAAAGAAAGGGTTTCTGAACTGCTGCAAACACACATCAGTTCAACTCTGGAAGTTGAATACACACATTGACAACCATTCTGCTAGATAGCTCCGTTTTGGTTTTAGAGCAAGGTATTTCTCTTTACAGCCTGTTCTCCAATCCACTCTGGAATGTCCAAACGCAGCTTTTAGAAGAAACGTGTTTCTACCTCGCCGAATCTAAACATAGATGCAACTTCCTAAAAGGAACCAATGCACAGCACATGAGTTTGTAAGAAGAGGGTGTTCTGTGTTTTGAACGCATTTTTACGCTAACTCTTACATGCGTTTCTAGGGCTGGAAATGACTGTTTCTACATTCTCCAAACAAAGGGTTTCTGAACTGCTGCAAACACACATCAGTTTAACTCTGGACGTTGAATACACACATTGACAAACATACTGCTAGATAGCTCCGTTTTGGTTTTAGAGCAAGATTTTCTCTTTACAGCATGTTCTCCCATGCACTCTGGAATGTCCAAACGCAGCTTTTAGAAGAAACGTGTTTCTACCTCGCTGAATATAAACATAGATGCAACTTCCTAAAAGGAACCAACACACAGCAGGTGAGTTTGTAAGAAGCGGGTTTTCTGTGTTTTAAACGCATTCTTACTTCTAACTCTTAACATGCGTTTCTAGGGCTGGAAATGACTGTTTCTACATTCCCCAAAGAAAGGGTTTCTGAACTGATGCAAACACACATGAGTTTAACTCTGAAAGTTGAATACACACATTGACAAACATACTGCTAGATAGCTCCGTTTTCGTTTTAGAGCATGATTTTCTCTTTACAGCATGTTCTCCCATGCACTCTGGAATGTCCAAATGCAGCTTTTAGAAGAAACGTGTTTCTACCTCGCTTAATCTAAACATAGATGCAACTTCCTAAAAGGAACCAACACACAGCAGATGAGTTTGTAAGAAGCGGGTCTTCTGTGTTTTAAACGCATTAATACTGCTAACTCTTATATGCGTCTCTAGGGCTGGAAATGACTTTTTCTGCATTCTCCAAAGAAAGGGTTTCTGAACTGCTGCAAACACACATCAGTTTAACTCTGGAAGTGGAATACACACATTGACAAACATTCTGCTAGATAGCTTCGTTTTGGTTTTAGAGCAAGGTATTTCTCTTTACAGCATGTTCTCCCATGCACTCTGGAATGTCCAAAGGCAGCTTTTAGAAGAAACGTGTTTCTACCTCGCTGAATCTAAACATAGATGCAACTTCCTAAAAGGAACCAACACACAGCAGATGAGTTTGTAAGAAGCGGGCTTTCTGTGTTTTAAACGCATTCTTACTTCTAACTCTTACATGCGTTTCTAGGGGTGGAAATGACTATTTCTACATTCTCCAAAGAAAGGGTTTCTGAACTGCTGCAAACACACATCAGTTTAACTCTGAAAGTCGAATACACACATTGACAAACATTCTGCTAGATAGCTTCGTTCTGGTTTTAGAGCAAGGTATTTCTCTTTACAGCATGTTCTCCCATGCACTCTGGAATGTCCAAACGCAGCTTTTAGTAGAAACGTGTTTCTACCTCTCTGAATCTAAACATAGATGCAACTGCCTAAAAGGAACCAACACACAGCAGATGATTTTGTTAGAAGCGGGTTTTCTGTGTTTTAAACGCATTCTTACTGCTAACTCTTACATGCGTTTCTAGGGCTGGAAATGACTTTTTCTGCATTCTCCAAAGAAAGGGTTTCTGAACTGCTGCAAACACACATCAGTTCAACTCTGGAAGTTGAATACACACATTGACAACCATTCTGCTAGATAGCTCCGTTTTGGTTTTAGAGCAAGGTATTTCTCTTTACAGCCTGTTCTCCAATCCACTCTGGAATGTCCAAAAGCAGCTTTTAGAAGAAACGTGTTTCTACCTCGCCGAATCTAACCATAGATGTAACTTCCTAAAAGGAACCAATGCACAGCAGATGAGTTTGTAAGAAGCGGGTTTTCTGTGTTTTGAACGCATTTTTACGCTAACTCTTACATGCGTTTCTAGGGCTGGAAATGACTGTTTCTACATTCTCCAAACAAAGGGTTTCTGAACTGCTGCAAACACACATCAGTTTAGCTCTGGAAGTGGAATACACACATTGACAAACATACTGTTAGATAGCTCCGTTTTCGTTTTAGAGCAAGATTTTCTCTTTACAGCATGTTCTCCCATGCACTCTGGAATGTCCAAACGCAACTTTTAGAAGAAACGTGTTTCTACCTCGCTGAATCTAAACATAGATGCAACTTCGTAAAGGAACCAACACACAGCAGATGAGTTTGTAAGAAGCGGGTTTTCTGTGTTTTAAACGCATTCTTACTGCTAACTCTTACATGCTTTTCTAGGGCTGGAAATGACTGTTTCTACATTCTCCAAAGAAAGGGTTTCTGAACTGCTGCAAACACACATCAGTTTAACTCTGGAAGTTGAATACACACATTGACAAACATTCTGCTAGATAGCTCCGTTTTGGTTTTAGAGGAAGGTTTTTCTCTTTACAGCCTGTTCTCCAATGCACTCTGGAATGTCCAAACGCAGCTTTTAGAAGAAATGTGTTTCTACCTCGCTGAATCTAAACATAGATGCAACTTCCTAAAAGGAACCAACACACAGCAGATAGGTTGTAAGAAGCGGGTTTTCTGTGTTTTAAACGCATTCTTACTGCTAACTCTTACATGCGTTTCTAGGGCTGGAAATGACTGTTTCTACATTCTCCAAAGAAAGGGTTTCTGAACTGCTGCAAACACACATCTGTTTAACTCTGAAAGTTGAATACACACACTGACAAACATACTGCTAGATAGCTCCGTTTTGGTTTTAGAGCAAGATTTTCTCTTTACAGCATGTTCTCCCATCCACTCTGGAATGTCCAAACGCAGCTTTTAGAAGAAACGTGTTTCTACCTCGCTGAATCTAAACATAGATGCAACTTCTTAAAAGGAACCAACACACAGCAGATGAGTTTGTAAGAACCGGGTTTTCTGTGTTTTAAACGCATTCTTACTTCTAACTCTTATATGCGTTTCTAGGGCTGGAAATGACTGTTTCTACATTCTCCAAAGAAAGGGTTTCTGAACTGCTGCAAACACACATCAGTTTAACTCTGGAAGTTGAATACACACATTGACAAACATTCTGCTAGATAGCTCCGTTTTGGTTTTAGAGCAAGATTTTCTCTTTACAGCATGTTCTCCCATCCACTCTGGAATGTCCAAACGCAGCTTTTAGAAGAAACGTGTTTCTACCTCGCTGAATCTAAACATAGATGCAACTTCCTAAAAGGAACCAACACACAGCAGATGAGTTTGTAAGAACCGGGTTTTCTGTGTTTTAAACGCATTCTTACTGCTGTTACATGCGTTTCTAGGGCTGGAAATGACTGTTTCTACATTCTCCAAAGAAAGGGTTTCTGAACTGCTGCAAACACACATCAGTTAAACTCTGAAAGTTGAATACACATTGACAAACATACTGCTAGATAACTCCGTTTTGGTTTTAGAGCAAGATTTTCTCTTTACAGCATGTTCTCCCATGCACTCTGGAATGTCCAAACGCAGCTTTTAGAAGAAACGTGTTTCTACCTCGCTGAATCTAAACATAGATGCAACTTCCTAAAAGGAACCAACACACAGCAGATGAGTTTGTAAGAAGCGGGTTTTCTGTGTTTTAAACGCATTCTTACTTCTAACTCTTACATGCGTTTCTAGGGCTGGAAATGACTGTTTCTACATTCTCCAAAGAAAGGGTTTCTGAACTGCTTGAAACACACATCAGTTTAACTCTGGAAGTTGAATACACACATTGACAAACATACTGCTAGATAGCTCCGTTTTTGTTTTAGAGCATGATTTTCTCTTTACAGCATGTTCTCCCATGCACTCTGGAATGTCCAAATGCAGATTTTAGAAGAAACGTGTTTCTACCTCGCTTAATCTAAACATAGATGCAACTTCCTAAAAGGAACCAACACACAGCAGATGAGTTTGTAAGAAGCGGGTTTTCTGTGTTTTAAACGCATTCATACATCTAACTCTTACATGCGTTTCTAGGGCTGGAAATGACTGTTTCTACATTCTCCAAAGAAAGGGTTTCTGAACTGCTGCAAACACACATCAGTTCAACTCTGGAAGTTGAATACACACATTGACAACCATTCTGCTAGATAGCTCCGTTTTGGTTTTAGAGCAAGGTATTTCTCTTTACAGCCTGTTCTCCAATCCACTCTGGAATGTCCAAACGCAGCTTTTAGAAGAAACGTGTTTCTACCTCGCCGAATCTAAACATAGATGCAACTTCCTAAAAGGAACCAATGCACAGCACATGAGTTTGTAAGAAGAGGGTGTTCTGTGTTTTGAACGCATTTTTACGCTAACTCTTACATGCGTTTCTAGGGCTGGAAATGACTGTTTCTACATTCTCCAAACAAAGGGTTTCTGAACTGCTGCAAACACACATCAGTTTAACTCTGGAAGTGGAATACACCCATTGACAAACATACTGCTAGATAGCTCCGTTTTGGTTTTAGAGCAAGATTTTCTCTTTACAGCATGTTCTCCCATGCACTCTGAAATGTCCAAACGCAGCTTTTAGAAGAAACGTGTTTCTACCTCGCTGAATCTAAACATAGATGCAACTTCGTAAAGGAACCAACACACAGCAGATGAGTTTGTAAGAAGCGGGTTTTCTGTGTTTTAAACGCATTCTTACTGCTAACTCTTATATGCTTTTCTAGGGCTGGAAATGACTGTTTCTACATTCTCCAAAGAAAGGGTTTCTGAACCGCTGCAAACACACATCAGTTTAACTCTGGAAGTTGAATACACACATTGACAAACATTCTGCTAGATAGCTCCATTTTGGTTTTAGAGGAAGGTTTTTCTCTTTACAGCCTGTTCTCCAATGCACTCTGGAATGTCCAAACGCAGCTTTTAGAAGAAATGTGTTTCTACCTCGCTGAATCTAAACATAGATGCAACTTCCTAAAAGGAACCAACACACAGCAGATGAGTTTGTAAGAAGCGGGTTTTCTGTGTTTTAAACGCATTCTTACTGCTAACTCTTACATGCGTTTCTAGGGCTGGAAATGACTGTTTCTACATTCTCCAAAGAAAGGGTTTCTGAACTGCTTCAAACACACATCAGTTTAACTCTGGACGTTGAATACACACATTGACAAACATACTGCTAGATAGCTCCGTTTTGGTTTTAGAGCAAGATTTTCTCTTTACAGCATGTTCTCCCATGCACTCTGGAATGTCCAAACGCAGCTTTTAGAAGAAACGTGTTTCTACCTCGCTGAATATAAACATAGATGCAACTTCCTAAAAGGAACCAACACACAGCAGGTGAGTTTGTAAGAAGCGGGTTTTCTGTGTTTTAAACGCATTCTTACTTCTAACTCTTAACATGCGTTTCTAGGGCTGGAAATGACTGTTTCTACATTCCCCAAAGAAAGGGTTTCTGAACTGCTGCAAACACACATGAGTTTAACTCTGAAATTTGAATACACACATTGACAAACATACTGCTAGATAGCTCCGTTTTCGTTTTAGAGCATGATTTTCTCTTTACAGCATGTTCTCCCATGCACTCTGGAATGTCCAAATGCAGCTTTTAGAAGAAACGTGTTTCTACCTCGCTTAATCTAAACATAGATGCAACTTCCTAAAAGGAACCAACACACAGCAGATGAGTTTGTAAGAAGCGGGTCTTCTGTGTTTTAAACGCATTAATACTGCTAACTCTTATATGCGTCTCTAGGGCTGGAAATGACTTTTTCTGCATTCTCCAAAGAAAGGGTTTCTGAACTGCTGCAAACACACATCAGTTTAACTCTGGAAGTGGAATACACACATTGACAAACATTCTGCTAGATAGCTTCGTTTTGGTTTTAGAGCAAGGTATTTCTCTTTACAGCATGTTCTCCCATGCACTCTGGAATGTCCAAAGGCAGCTTTTAGAAGAAACGTGTTTCTACCTCGCTGAATCTAAACATAGATGCAACTTCCTAAAAGGAACCAACACACAGCAGATGAGTTTGTAAGAAGCGGGTTTTCTGTGTTTTAAACGCATTCTTACTTCTAACTCTTACATGCGTTTCTAGGGGTGGAAATGACTATTTCTACATTCTCCAAAGAAAGGGTTTCTGAACTGCTGCAAACACACATCAGTTTAACTCTGAAAGTCGAATACACACATTGACAAACATTCTGCTAGATAGCTTCGTTCTGGTTTTAGAGCAAGGTATTTCTCTTTACAGCATGTTCTCCCATGCACTCTGGAATGTCCAAACGCAGCTTTTAGTAGAAACGTGTTTCTACCTCTCTGAATCTAAACATAGATGCAACTTCCTAAAAGGAACCAACACACAGCAGATGATTTTGTTAGAAGCGGGTTTTCTGTGTTTTAAACGCATTCTTACTGCTAACTCTTACATGCGTTTCTAGGGCTGGAAATGACTTTTTCTGCATTCTCCAAAGAAAGGGTTTCTGAACTGCTGCAAACACACATCAGTTCAACTCTGGAAGTTGAATACACACATTGACAACCATTCTGCTAGATAGCTCCGTTTTGGTTTTAGAGCAAGGTATTTCTCTTTACAGCCTGTTCTCCAATCCACTCTGGAATGTCCAAAAGCAGCTTTTAGAAGAAACGTGTTTCTACCTCGCCGAATCTAACCATAGATGTAACTTCCTAAAAGGAACCAATGCACAGCAGATGAGTTTGTAAGAAGCGGGTTTTCTGTGTTTTGAACGCATTTTTACGCTAACTCTTACATGCGTTTCTAGGGCTGGAAATGACTGTTTCTACATTCTCCAAACAAAGGGTTTCTGAACTGCTGCAAACACACATCAGTTTAGCTCTGGAAGTGGAATACACACATTGACAAACATACTGCTAGATAGCTCCGTTTTCGTTTTAGAGCAAGATTTTCTCTTTACAGCATGTTCTCCCATGCACTCTGGAATGTCCAAACGCAACTTTTAGAAGAAACGTGTTTCTACCTCGCTGAGTCTAAACATAGATGCAACTTCGTAAAGGAACCAACACACAGCAGATGAGTTTGTAAGAAGCGGGTTTTCTGTGTTTTAAACGCATTCTTACTGCTAACTCTTACATGCTTTTCTAGGGCTGGAAATGACTGTTTCTACATTCTCCAAAGAAAGGGTTTCTGAACTGCTGCAAACACACATCAGTTTAACTCTGGAAGTTGAATACACACATTGACAAACATTCTGCTAGATAGCTCCGTTTTGGTTTTAGAGGAAGGTTTTTCTCTGTACAGCCTGTTCTCCAATGCACTCTGGAATGTCCAAACGCAGCTTTTAGAAGAAATGTGTTTCTACCTCACTGAATCTAAACATAGATGCAACTTCCTAAAAGGAACCAACACACAGCAGATAGGTTGTAAGAAGCGGGTTTTCTGTGTTTTAAACGCATTCTTACTGCTAACTCTTACATGCGTTTCTAGGGCTGGAAATGACTGTTTCTACATTCTCCAAAGAAAGGGTTTCTGAACTGCTGCAAACACACATCTGTTTAACTCTGAAAGTTGAATACACACACTGACAAACATACTGCTAGATAGCTCCGTTTTGGTTTTAGAGCAAGATTTTCTCTTTACAGCATGTTCTCCCATCCACTCTGGAATGTCCAAACGCAGCTTTTAGAAGAAACGTGTTTCTACCTCGCTGAATCTAAACATAGATGCAACTTCTTAAAAGGAACCAACACACAGCAGATGAGTTTGTAAGAACCGGGTTTTCTGTGTTTTAAACGCATTCTTACTTCTAACTCTTATATGCGTTTCTAGGGCTGGAAATGACTGTTTCTACATTCTCCAAAGAAAGGGTTTCTGAACTGCTGCAAACACACATCAGTTTAACTCTGGAAGTTGAATACACACATTGACAAACATTCTGCTAGATAGCTCCGTTTTGGTTTTAGAGCAAGATTTTCTCTTTACAGCATGTTCTCCCATCCACTCTGGAATGTCCAAACGCAGCTTTTAGAAGAAACGTGTTTCTACCTCGCTGAATCTAAACATAGATGCAACTTCCTAAAAGGAACCAACACACAGCAGATGAGTTTGTAAGAACCGGGTTTTCTGTGTTTTAAACGCATTCTTACTGCTGTTACATGCGTTTCTAGGGCTGGAAATGACTGTTTCTACATTCTCCAAAGAAAGGGTTTCTGAACTGCTGCAAACACACATCAGTTAAACTCTGAAAGTTGAATACACATTGACAAACATACTGCTAGATAACTCCGTTTTGGTTTTAGAGCAAGATTTTCTCTTTACAGCATGTTCTCCCATGCACTCTGGAATGTCCAAACGCAGCTTTTAGAAGAAACGTGTTTCTACCTCGCTGAATCTAAACATAGATGCAACTTCCTAAAAGGAACCAACACACAGCAGATGAGTTTGTAAGAAGCGGGTTTTCTGTGTTTTAAACGCATTCTTACTTCTAACTCTTACATGCGTTTCTAGGGCTGGAAATGACTGTTTCTACATTCTCCAAAGAAAGGGTTTCTGAACTGCTTGAAACACACATCAGTTTAACTCTGGAAGTTGAATACACACATTGACAAACATACTGCTAGATAGCTCCGTTTTTGTTTTAGAGCATGATTTTCTCTTTACAGCATGTTCTCCCATGCACTCTGGAATGTCCAAATGCAGATTTTAGAAGAAACTTGTTTCTACCTCGCTTAATCTAAACATAGATGCAACTTCCTAAAAGGAACCAACACACAGCAGATGAGTTTGTAAGAAGCGGGTTTTCTGTGTTTTAAACGCATTCATACATCTAACTCTTACATGCGTTTCTAGGGCTGGAAATGACTGTTTCTACATTCTCCAAAGAAAGGGTTTCTGAACTGCTGCAAACACACATCAGTTCAACTCTGGAAGTTGAATACACACATTGACAACCATTCTGCTAGATAGCTCCGTTTTGGTTTTAGAGCAAGGTATTTCTCTTTACAGCCTGTTCTCCAATCCACTCTGGAATGTCCAAACGCAGCTTTTAGAAGAAACGTGTTTCTACCTCGCCGAATCTAAACATAGATGCAACTTCCTAAAAGGAACCAATGCACAGCACATGAGTTTGTAAGAAGAGGGTGTTCTGTGTTTTGAACGCATTTTTACGCTAACACTTACATGCGTTTCTAGGGCTGGAAATGACTGTTTCTACATTCTCCAAACAAAGGGTTTCTGAACTGCTGCAAGCACACATCAGTTTAACTCTGGAAGTGGAATACACCCATTGACAAACATACTGCTAGATAGCTCCGTTTTGGTTTTAGAGCAAGATTTTCTCTTTACAGCATGTTCTCCCATGCACTCTGGAATGTCCAAACGCAGCTTTTAGAAGAAACGTGTTTCTACCTCGCTGAATATAAACATAGATGCAACTTCCTAAAAGGAACCAACACACAGCAGGTGAGTTTGTAAGAAGCGGGTTTTCTGTGTTTTAAACGCATTCTTACTTCTAACTCTTAACATGCGTTTCTAGGGCTGGAAATGACTGTTTCTACATTCCCCAAAGAAAGGGTTTTTGAACTGCTGCAAACACACATGAGTTTAACTCTGAAAGTTGAATACACACATTGACAAACATACTGCTAGATAGCTCCGTTTTCGTTTTAGAGCAAGATTTTCTCTTTACAGCATGTTCTCCCATGCACTCTGGAATGTCCAAATGCAGCTTTTAGAAGAAACGTGTTTCTACCTCGCTTAATCTAAACATAGATGCAACTTCCTAAAAGGAACCAACACACAGTAGATGAGTTTGTAAGAAGCGGGTCTTCTGTGTTTTAAACGCATTAATACTGCTAACTCTTATATGCGTCTCTAGGGCTGGAAATGACTTTTTCTGCATTCTCCAAAGAAAGGGTTTCTGAACTGCTGCAAACACACATCAGTTTAACTCTGGAAGTGGAATACACACATTGACAAACATTCTGCTAGATAGCTTCGTTTTGGTTTTAGAGCAAGGTATTTCTCTTTACAGCATGTTCTCCCATGCACTCTGGAATGTCCAAAGGCAGCTTTTAGAAGAAACGTGTTTCTACCTCGCTGAATCTAAACATAGATGCAACTTCCTAAAAGGAACCAACACACAGCAGATGAGTTTGTAAGAAGCGGGTTTTCTGTGTTTTAAACGCATTCTTACTTCTAACTCTTACATGCGTTTCTAGGGGTGGAAATGACTATTTCTACATTCTCCAAAGAAAGGGTTTCTGAACTGCTGCAAACACACATCAGTTTAACTCTGAAAGTCGAATACACACATTGACAAACATTCTGCTAGATAGCTTCGTTCTGGTTTTAGAGCAAGGTATTTCTCTTTACAGCATGTTCTCCCATGCACTCTGGAATGTCCAAACGCAGCTTTTAGTAGAAACGTGTTTCTACCTCTCTGAATCTAAACATAGATGCAACTGCCTAAAAGGAACCAACACACAGCAGATGATTTTGTTAGAAGCGGGTTTTCTGTGTTTTAAACGCATTCTTACTGCTAACTCTTACATGCGTTTCTAGGGCTGGAAATGACTTTTTCTGCATTCTCCAAAGAAAGGGTTTCTGAACTGCTGCAAACACACATCAGTTCAACTCTGGAAGTTGAATACACACATTGACAACCATTCTGCTAGATAGCTCCGTTTTGGTTTTAGAGCAAGGTATTTCTCTTTACAGCCTGTTCTCCAATCCACTCTGGAATGTCCAAAAGCAGCTTTTAGAAGAAACGTGTTTCTACCTCGCCGAATCTAACCATAGATGCAACTTCCTAAAAGGAACCAATGCACAGCAGATGAGTTTGTAAGAAGCGGGTTTTCTGTGTTTTGAACGCATTTTTACGCTAACTCTTACATGCGTTTCTAGGGCTGGAAATGACTGTTTCTACATTCTCCAAACAAAGGGTTTCTGAACTGCTGCAAACACACATCAGTTTAACTCTGGAAGTGGAATACACACATTGACAAACATACTGCTAGATAGCTCCGTTTTCGTTTTAGAGCAAGATTTTCTCTTTACAGCATGTTCTCCCATGCACTCTGGAATGTCCAAACGCAACTTTTAGAAGAAACGTGTTTCTACCTCGCTGAATCTAAACATAGATGCAACTTCGTAAAGGAACCAACACACAGCAGATGAGTTTGTAAGAAGCGGGTTTTCTGTGTTTTAAACGCATTCTTACTGCTAACTCTTACATGCTTTTCTAGGGCTGGAAATGACTGTTTCTACATTCTCCAAAGAAAGGGTTTCTGAACTGCTGCAAACACACATCAGTTTAACTCTGGAAGTTGAATACACACATTGACAAACATTCTGCTAGATAGCTCCGTTTTGGTTTTAGAGGAAGGTTTTTCTCTTTACAGCCTGTTCTCCAATGCACTCTGAATGTCCAAACGCAGCTTTTAGAAGAAACGTGTTTCTACCTCGCTGAATCTAAACATAGATGCAACTTCCTAAAAGGAACCAACACACAGCAGATAGGTTGTAAGAAGCGGGTTTTCTGTGTTTTAAACGCATTCTTACTGCTAACTCTTACATGCGTTTCTAGGGCTGGAAATGACTGTTTCTACATTCTCCAAAGAAAGGGTTTCTGAACTGCTGCAAACACACATCAGTTTAACTCCGAAAGTTGAATACACACACTGACAAACATACTGCTAGATAGCTCCGTTTTGGTTTTAGAGCAAGATTTTCTCTTTACAGCATGTTCTCCAATCCACTCTGGAATGTCCAAACGCAGCTTTTAGAAGAAACGTGTTTCTACCTCGCTGAATCTAAACATAGATGCAACTTCCTAAAAGGAACCAACACACAGCAGATGAGTTTGTAAGAACCGGGTTTTCTGTGTTTTAAACGCATTCTTACTTCTAACTCTTATATGCGTTTCTAGGGCTGGAAATGACTGTTTCCACATTCTCCAAAGAAAGGGTTTCTGAACTGCTGCAAACACACATCAGTTTAACTCTGGAAGTTGAATACACACATTGACAAACATTCTGCTAGATAGCTCCGTTTTGGTTTTAGAGCAAGGTATTTCTCTTTACAGCATGTTCTCCCATGCACTCTGGAATGTCCAAACGCAGCTTTTACAAGAAACGTGTTTCTACCTCGCTGAATCTAAACATAGATGCAACTTCCTAAAAGGAACCAACACACAGCAGATGAGTTTGTAAGAAGCGAGTTTTCTGTGTTTTAAACGCATTCTTACCGCTAACTCTTACATGCGTTTATAGGTCTGGAAATGACTTTTTCTGCATTCTCCAAAGAAAGGGTTTCTGAACTGCTGAAAAACACACATCAGTTTAACTCTGGAAGTGGAATACACACATTGACAAACATTCTGCTAGATAGCTCCGTTTTGGTTTTAGAGCAAGGTATTTCTCTTTACAGCATGTTCTCACATGCACTCTGGAATGTCCAAACGCAGCTTTTAGAAGAACCGTGTTTCTACCTCGCTGAATCTAAACGTAGATGCAACTTCCTAAAAGGAACCAACACACAGCAGATGAGTTTGTAAGAAGCGGGTTTTCTGTGTTTTAAACGCATTCTTACTGCTGTTACATGCGTTTCTAGGGCTGGAAATGACTGTTTCTACATTCTCCAAAGAAAGGGTTTCTGAACTGCTACAAACACACATCAGTTTAACTCTGGAAGTTGAATACACACTTTGACAAACATTCTGCTAGATAGCTCCGTTTTGGTTTTAGAGCAAGGTTTTTCTCTTTACAGCCTGTTCTCCAATGCACTCTGGAATGTCCAAACGCAGCTTTTAGAAGAAACGTGTTTCTACCTCGCTGAATCTAAACATAGATGCAACTTCCTAAAAGGAACCAACACACAGCAGATGAGTTTGTAAGAAGCGGGTTTTCTGTGTTTTAAACGCATTCTTACTTCTAACTCTTACATGCGTTTCTAGGGCTGGAAATGACTGTTTCTACAATTCTCCAAAGAAAGGGTTTCTGAACTGCTGCAAACACACATCAGTTAAACTCTGAAAGTTGAATACACATTGACAAACATACTGCTAGATAACTCCGTTTTGGTTTTAGAGCAAGATTTTCTCTTTACAGCATGTTCTCCCATGCACTCTGGAATGTCCAAACGCAGCTTTTAGAAGAAACGTGTTTCTACCTCGCTGAATCTAAACATAGATGCAACTTCCTAAAAGGAACCAACACACAGCAGATGAGTTTGTAAGAAGCGGGTTTTCTGTGTTTTAAACGCATCCTTACTTCTAACTCTTACATGCGTTTCTAGGGCTGGAAATGACTGTTTCTACATTCTCCAAAGAAAGGGTTTCTGAACTGCTGCAAACACACATCAGTTTAACTCTGAAAGTTGAATACACACATTGACAAACTTACTGCTAGATAGCTCCGTTTTGGTTTTAGAGCAAGATTTTCTCTTTACAGCATGTTCTCCCATGCACTCTGGAATGTCCAAACGCAGCTTTTAGAAGAAACGTGTTTCTACCTCGCTGAATCTAAACATAGATGCAACTTCCTAAAAGAAACCAACACACAGCTGATGAGTTTGTAAGAAGCGGGTCTTCTGTGTTTTAAACGCATTAATACTGCTAACTCTTATATGCGTCTCTAGGGCTGGAAATGACTTTTTCTGCATTCTCCAAAGAAAGGGTTTCTGAACTGCTGCAAACACACATCAGTTTAACTCTGGAAGTGGAATACACACATTCACAAACATTCTGCTAGATAGCTTCTTTCTGGTTTTAGAGCAAAGTATTTCTCTTTACAGCATGTTCTCCCATCCACTCTGGAATGTCCAAACGCAGCTTTTAGAAGAAACGTGTTTCTACCTCACTGAATCTAAACATAGATGCAACTTCTTAAAAGGAACCAACACACAGCAGATGAGTTTGTAAGAAGCGGGTTTTCTGTGTTTTAAACGCATTCTTACTTCTAACTCTTAACATGCGTTTCTAGGGCTGGAAATGACTGTTTCTACATTCTCCAAAGAAAGGGATTCTGAACTGCTGCAAACACACATCAGTTTAACTCTGAAAGTTGAATACACACATTGACAAACATACTGCTAGATAGCTCCGTTTTCATTTTAGAGCAAGATTTTCTCTTTACAGCTTGTTCTCCCATACACTCTGGAATGTCCAAATGCAGCTTTTAGAAGAAACGTGTTTCTACCTCGCTTAATCTAAACATAGATGCAACTTCCTAAAAGGAACCGACACAAAGCATATGAGTTTGTAAGAAGTGGGTTTTCTGTGTTTTAAACGCATTCTTTCTGCTAACTTTTACATGCGTTTCTAGGGCTGGAAATGACTGTTTCTACATTCTCCAAACAAAGCGTTTCTGAACTGCTGCAAACAAACATCAGTTTAACTCTGGAAGTTGAATACACACTTTGACAAACATTCTGCTAGATAGCTCCGTTTTGGTTTTAGAGCAAGGTTTTTCTCTTTACAGCCTGTTCTCCAATGCTCTCTGGAATGTCCAAACGCAGCTTTTAGAAGAAACGTGTTTCTACCTCGCTGAATCTAAACATAGATGCAACTTCCTAAAAGGAACCAACACACAGCAGATGAGTTTGTAAGAAGCGGGTTTTCTGTGTTTTCAACGCATTCTTACTTCTAACTCTTACATGCGTTTCTAGGGCTGGAAATGACTGTTTCTACATTCTCCAAAGAAAGGGTTTCTGAACTGCTGCAAACACACGTCAGTTTATCTCTGAAAGTTGAATACACACATTGACAAACATACTGTTGGATAGCTCCGTTTTGGTTTTAGAGCAAGATTTTCTCTTTACAGCATGTTCTCCCAACCACTCTGGAATGTCCAAACGCAGCTTTTAGAAGAAACGTGTTTCTACCTCGCTGAATCTAAACATAGATGCAACTTCCTAAAAGGAACCAACACACAGCAGATGAGTTTGTAAGAAGCGGGTTTTCTGTGTTTTAAACGCATTCTTACTTCTAACTCTTACATGCGTTTCTAGGGGTGGAAATGACTATTTCTACATTCTCCAAAGAAAGGGTTTCTGAACTGCTGCAAACACACATCAGTTTAACTCTGAAAGTCGAATACACACATTGACAAACATTCTGCTAGATAGCTTCGTTCTGGTTTTAGAGCAAGGTATTTCTCTTTACAGCATGTTCTCCCATGCACTCTGGAATGTCCAAACGCAGCTTTTAGTAGAAACGTGTTTCTACCTCTCTGAATCTAAACATAGATGCAACTGCCTAAAAGGAACCAACACACAGCAGATGATTTTGTTAGAAGCGGGTTTTCTGTGTTTTAAACGCATTCTTACTGCTAACTCTTACATGCGTTTCTAGGGCTGGAAATGACTTTTTCTGCATTCTCCAAAGAAAGGGTTTCTGAACTGCTGCAAACACACATCAGTTCAACTCTGGAAGTTGAATACACACATTGACAACCATTCTGCTAGATAGCTCCGTTTTGGTTTTAGAGCAAGGTATTTCTCTTTACAGCCTGTTCTCCAATCCACTCTGGAATGTCCAAAAGCACCTTTTAGAAGAAACGTGTTTCTACCTCGCCGAATCTAACCATAGATGTAACTTCCTAAAAGGAACCAATGCACAGCAGATGAGTTTGTAAGAAGCGGGTTTTCTGTGTTTTGAACGCATTTTTACGCTAACTCTTACATGCGTTTCTAGGGCTGGAAATGACTGTTTCTACATTCTCCAAACAAAGGGTTTCTGAACTGCTGCAAACACACATCAGTTTAACTCTGGAAGTGGAATACACACATTGACAAACATACTGCTAGATAGCTCCGTTTTCGTTTTAGAGCAAGATTTTCTCTTTACAGCATGTTCTCCCATGCACTCTGGAATGTCCAAACGCAACTTTTAGAAGAAACGTGTTTCTACCTCGCTGAATCTAAACATAGATGCAACTTCGTAAAGGAACCAACACACAGCAGATGAGTTTGTAAGAAGCGGGTTTTCTGTGTTTTAAACGCATTCTTACTGCTAACTCTTACATGCTTTTCTAGGGCTGGAAATGACTGTTTCTACATTCTCCAAAGAAAGGGTTTCTGAACTGCTGCAAACACACATCAGTTTAACTCTGGAAGTTGAATACACACATTGACAAACATTCTGCTGGATAGCTCCGTTTTGGTTTTAGAGGAAGGTTTTTCTCTTTACAGCCTGTTCTCCAATGCACTCTGGAATGTCCAAACGCAGCTTTTAGAAGAAATGTGTTTCTACCTCGCTGAATCTAAACATAGATGCAACTTCCTAAAAGGAACCAACACACAGCAGATAGGTTGTAAGAAGCGGGTTTTCTGTGTTTTAAACGCATTCTTACTGCTAACTCTTACATGCGTTTCTAGGGCTGGAAATGACTGTTTCTACATTCTCCAAAGAAAGGGTTTCTGAACTGCTGCAAACACACATCAGTTTAACTCTGAAAGTTGAATACACACACTGACAAACATACTGCTAGATAGCTCCGTTTTGGTTTTAGAGCAAGATTTTCTCTTTACAGCATGTTCTCCCATCCACTCTGGAATGTCCAAACGCAGCTTTTAGAAGAAACGTGTTTCTACCTCGCTGAATCTAAACATAGATGCAACTTCTTAAAAGGAACCAACACACAGCAGATGAGTTTGTAAGAACCGGGTTTTCTGTGTTTTAAACGCATTCTTACTTCTAACTCTTATATGCGTTTCTAGGGCTGGAAATGACTGTTTCTACATTCTCCAAAGAAAGGGTTTCTGAACTGCTGCAAACACACATCAGTTTAACTCTGGAAGTTGAATACACACATTGACAAACATTCTGCTAGATAGCTCCGTTTTGGTTTTAGAGCAAGATTTTCTCTTTACAGCATGTTCTCCCATCCACTCTGGAATGTCCAAACGCAGCTTTTAGAAGAAACGTGTTTCTACCTCGCTGAATCTAAACATAGATGCAACTTCCTAAAAGGAACCAACACACAGCAGATGAGTTTGTAAGAACCGGGTTTTCTGTGTTTTAAACGCATTCTTACTGCTGTTACATGCGTTTCTAGGGCTGGAAATGACTGTTTCTACATTCTCCAAAGAAAGGGTTTCTGAACTGCTGCAAACACACATCAGTTAAACTCTGAAAGTTGAATACACATTGACAAACATACTGCTAGATAACTCCGTTTTGGTTTTAGAGCAAGATTTTCTCTTTACAGCATGTTCTCCCATGCACTCTGGAATGTCCAAACGCAGCTTTTAGAAGAAACGTGTTTCTACCTCGCTGAATCTAAACATAGATGCAACTTCCTAAAAGGAACCAACACACAGCAGATGAGTTTGTAAGAAGCGGGTTTTCTGTGTTTTAAACGCATTCTTACTTCTAACTCTTACATGCGTTTCTAGGGCTGGAAATGACTGTTTCTACATTCTCCAAAGAAAGGGTTTCTGAACTGCTTGAAACACACATCAGTTTAACTCTGGAAGTTGAATACACACATTGACAAACATACTGCTAGATAGCTCCGTTTTCGTTTTAGAGCATGATTTTCTCTTTACAGCATGTTCTCCCATGCACTCTGGAATGTCCAAATGCAGATTTTAGAAGAAACTTGTTTCTACCTCGCTTAATCTAAACATAGATGCAACTTCCTAAAAGGAACCAACACACAGCAGATGAGTTTGTAAGAAGCGGGTTTTCTGTGTTTTAAACGCATTCATACATCTAACTCTTACATGCGTTTCTAGGGCTGGAAATGACTGTTTCTACATTCTCCAAAGAAAGGGTTTCTGAACTGATGCAAACACACATCAGTTCAACTCTGGAAGTTGAATACACACATTGACAACCATTCTGCTAGATAGCTCCGTTTTGGTTTTAGAGCAAGGTATTTCTCTTTACAGCCTGTTCTCCAATCCACTCTGGAATGTCCAAACGCAGCTTTTAGAAGAAACGTGTTTCTACCTCGCCGAATCTAAACATAGATGCAACTTCCTAAAAGGAACCAATGCACAGCACATGAGTTTGTAAGAAGAGGGTGTTCTGTGTTTTGAACGCATTTTTACGCTAACACTTACATGCGTTTCTAGGGCTGGAAATGACTGTTTCTACATTCTCCAAACAAAGGGTTTCTGAACTGCTGCAAACACACATCAGTTTAACTCTGGAAGTGGAATACACCCATTGACAAACATACTGCTAGATAGCTCCGTTTTGGTTTTAGAGCAAGATTTTCTCTTTACAGCATGTTCTCCCATGCACTCTGAAATGTCCAAACGCAGCTTTTAGAAGAAACGTGTTTCTACCTCGCTGAATCTAAACATAGATGCAACTTCGTAAAGGAACCAACACACAGCAGATGAGTTTGTAAGAAGCGGGTTTTCTGTGTTTTAAACGCATTCTTACTTCTAACTCTTACATGCGTTTCTAGGGCTGGAAATGACTGTTTCTACATTCTCCAAAGAAAGGGTTTCTGAACTGCTTCAAACACACATCAGTTTAACTCTGGACGTTGAATACACACATTGACAAACATACTGCTAGATAGCTCCGTTTTGGTTTTAGAGCAAGATTTTCTCTTTACAGCATGTTCTCCCATGCACTCTGGAATGTCCAAACGCAGCTTTTAGAAGAAACGTGTTTCTACCTCGCTGAATATAAACATAGATGCAACTTCCTAAAAGGAACCAACACACAGCAGGTGAGTTTGTAAGAAGCGGGTTTTCTGTGTTTTAAACGCATTCTTACTTCTAACTCTTAACATGCGTTTCTAGGGCTGGAAATGACTGTTTCTACATTCCCCAAAGAAAGGGTTTCTGAACTGCTGCAAACACACATGAGTTTAACTCTGAAAGTTGAATACACACATTGACAAACATACTGCTAGATAGCTCCGTTTTCGTTTTAGAGCAAGATTTTCTCTTTACAGCATGTTCTCCCATGCACTCTGGAATGTCCAAATGCAGCTTTTAGAAGAAACGTGTTTCTACCTCGCTTAATCTAAACATAGATGCAACTTCCTAAAAGGAACCAACACACAGCAGATGAGTTTGTAAGAAGCGGGTCTTCTGTGTTTTAAACGCATTAATACTGCAAACTCTTATATGCGTCTCTAGGGCTGGAAATGACTTTTTCTGCATTCTCCAAAGAAAGGGTTTCTGAACTGCTGCAAACACACATCAGTTTAACTCTGGAAGTGGAAAACACACATTGACAAACATTCTGCTAGATAGCTTCGTTTTGGTTTTAGAGCAAGGTATTTCTCTTTACAGCATGTTCTCCCATGCACTCTGGAATGTCCAAAGGCAGCTTTTAGAAGAAACGTGTTTCTACCTCGCTGAATCTAAACATAGATGCAACTTCCTAAAAGGAACCAACACACAGCAGATGAGTTTGTAAGAAGCGGGTTTTCTGTGTTTTAAACGCATTCTTACTTCTAACTCTTACATGCGTTTCTAGGGGTGGAAATGACTATTTCTACATTCTCCAAAGAAAGGGTTTCTGAACTGCTGCAAACACACATCAGTTTAACTCTGAAAGTCGAATACACACATTGACAAACATTCTGCTAGATAGCTTCGTTCTGGTTTTAGAGCAAGGTATTTCTCTTTACAGCATGTTCTCCCATGCACTCTGGAATGTCCAAACGCAGCTTTTAGTAGAAACGTGTTTCTACCTCTCTGAATCTAAACATAGATGCAACTGCCTAAAAGGAACCAACACACAGCAGATGATTTTGTTAGAAGCGGGTTTTCTGTGTTTTAAACGCATTCTTACTGCTAACTCTTACATGCGTTTCTAGGGCTGGAAATGACTTTTTCTGCATTCTCCAAAGAAAGGGTTTCTGAACTGCTGCAAACACACATCAGTTCAACTCTGGAAGTTGAATACACACATTGACAACCATTCTGCTAGATAGCTCCGTTTTGGTTTTAGAGCAAGGTATTTCTCTTTACAGCCTGTTCTCCAATCCACTCTGGAATGTCCAAAAGCAGCTTTTAGAAGAAACGTGTTTCTACCTCGCCGAATCTAACCATAGATGCAACTTCCTAAAAGGAACCAATGCACAGCAGATGAGTTTGTAAGAAGCGGGTTTTCTGTGTTTTGAACGCATTTTTACGCTAACTCTTACATGCGTTTCTAGGGCTGGAAATGACTGTTTCTACATTCTCCAAACAAAGGGTTTCTGAACTGCTGCAAACACACATCAGTTTAACTCTGGAAGTGGAATACACACATTGACAAACATACTGCTAGATAGCTCCGTTTTCGTTTTAGAGCAAGATTTTCTCTTTACAGCATGTTCTCCCATGCACTCTGGAATGTCCAAACGCAACTTTTAGAAGAAACGTGTTTCTACCTCGCTGAATCTAAACATAGATGCAACTTCGTAAAGGAACCAACACACAGCAGATGAGTTTGTAAGAAGCGGGTTTTCTGTGTTTTAAACGCATTCTTACTGCTAACTCTTACATGCTTTTCTAGGGCTGGAAATGACTGTTTCTACATTCTCCAAAGAAAGGGTTTCTGAACTGCTGCAAACACACATCAGTTTAACTCTGGAAGTTGAATACACACATTGACAAACATTCTGCTAGATAGCTCCGTTTTGGTTTTAGAGGAAGGTTTTTCTCTTTACAGCCTGTTCTCCAATGCACTCTGGAATGTCCAAACGCAGCTTTTAGAAGAAACGTGTTTCTACCTCGCTGAATCTAAACATAGATGCAACTTCCTAAAAGGAACCAACACACAGCAGATAGGTTGTAAGAAGCGGGTTTTCTGTGTTTTAAACGCATTCTTACTGCTAACTCTTACATGCGTTTCTAGGGCTGGAAATGACTGTTTCTACATTCTCCAAAGAAAGGGTTTCTGAACTGCTGCAAACACACATCAGTTTAACTCTGAAAGTTGAATACACACACTGACAAACATACTGCTAGATAGCTCCGTTTTGGTTTTAGAGCAAGATTTTCTCTTTACAGCATGTTCTCCAATCCACTCTGGAATGTCCAAACGCAGCTTTTAGAAGAAACGTGTTTCTACCTCGCTGAATCTAAACATAGATGCAACTTCCTAAAAGGAACCAACACACAGCAGATGAGTTTGTAAGAACCGGGTTTTCTGTGTTTTAAACGCATTCTTACTTCTAACTCTTACATGCGTTTCTAGGGCTGGAAATGACTGTTTCTACATTCTCCAAAGAAAGGGTTTCTGAACTGCTGCAAACACACATCAGTTTAACTCTGGAAGTTGAATACACACATTGACAAACATTCTGCTAGATAGCTCCGTTTTGGTTTTAGAGCAAGGTATTTCTCTTTACAGCATGTTCTCCCATGCACTCTGGAATGTCCAAACGCAGCTTTTACAAGAAACGTGTTTCTACCTCGCTGAATCTAAACATAGATGCAACTTCCTAAAAGGAACCAACACACAGCAGATGAGTTTGTAAGAAGCGGGTTTTCTGTGTTTTAAACGCATTCTTACCGCTAACTCTTACATGCGTTTCTAGGTCTGGAAATGACTTTTTCTGCATTCTCCAAAGAAAGGGTTTCTGAACTGCTGAAAAACACACATCAGTTTAACTCTGGAAGTGGAATACACACATTGACAAACATTCTGCTAGATAGCTCCGTTTTGGTTTTAGAGCAAGGTATTTCTCTTTACAGCATGTTCTCACATGCACTCTGGAATGTCCAAACGCAGCTTTTAGAAGAACCGTGTTTCTACCTCGCTGAATCTAAACGTAGATGCAACTTCCTAAAAGGAACCATCACACAGCAGATGAGTTTGTAAGAAGCGGGTTTTCTGTGTTTTAAACGCATTCTTACTGCTGTTACATGCGTTTCTAGGGCTGGAAATGACTGTTTCTACATTCTCCAAAGAAAGGGTTTCTGAACTGCTACAAACACACATCAGTTTAACTCTGGAAGTTGAATACACACTTTGACAAACATTCTGCTATATAGCTCCGTTTTGGTTTTAGAGCAAGGTTTTTCTCTTTACAGCCTGTTCTCCAATGCACTCTGGAATGTCCAAACGCAGCTTTTAGAAGAAACGTGTTTCTACCTCTCTGAATCTAAACATAGATGCAACTTCCTAAAAGGAACCAACACACAGCAGATGAGTTTGTAAGAAGCGGGTTTTCTGTGTTTTAAACGCATTCTTACTTCTAACTCTTACATGCGTTTCTAGGGCTGGAAATGACTGTTTCTACATTCTCCAAAGAAAGGGTTTCTGAACTGCTGCAAACACACATCAGTTAAACTCTGAAAGTTGAATACACATTGACAAACATACTGCTAGATAACTCCGTTTTGGTTTTAGAGCAAGATTTTCTCTTTACAGCATGTTCTCCCATGCACTCTGGAATGTCCAAACGCAGCTTTTAGAAGAAACGTGTTTCTACCTCGCTGAATCTAAACATAGATGCAACTTCCTAAAAGGAACCAACACACAGCAGATGAGTTTGTAAGAAGCGGGTTTTCTGTGTTTTAAACGCATTCTTACTTCTAACTCTTACATGCGTTTCTAGGGCTGGAAATGACTGTTTCTACATTCTCCAAAGAAAGGGTTTCTGAACTGCTTGAAACACACATCAGTTTAACTCTGGAAGTTGAATACACACATTGACAAACATACTGCTAGATAGCTCCGTTTTGGTTTTAGAGCAAGATTTTCTCTTTACAGCATGTTCTCCCATGCACTCTGGAATGTCCAAACGCAGCTTTTAGAAGAAACGTGTCTCTAACTCGCTGAATCTAAACATAGATGTAACTTCCTAAAAGGAACCAACACACAGCAGATGAGTTTGTAAGAAGCGGGTTTTCTGTGTTTTAAACGCATTCTTACTGCTAACTCTTACATGCTTTTCTAGGGCTGGAAATGACTGTTTCTACATTCTCCAAAGAAAGGGTTTCTGAACTGCTGCAAACACACATCAGTTTAACTCTGGAAGTTGAATACACACATTGACAAACATTCTGCTAGATAGCTCCGTTTTGGTTTTAGAGGAAGGTTTTTCTCTTTACAGCCTGTTCTCCAATGCACTCTGGAATGTCCAAACGCAGCTTTTAGAAGAAACGTGTTTCTACCTCGCTGAATCTAAACATAGATGCAACTTCCTAAAAGGAACCAACACACAGCAGATAGGTTGTAAGAAGCGGGTTTTCTGTGTTTTAAACGCATTCTTACTGCTAACTCTTACATGCGTTTCTAGGGCTGGAAATGACTGTTTCTACATTCTCCAAAGAAAGGGTTTCTGAACTGCTGCAAACACACATCAGTTTAACTCTGAAAGTTGAATACACACACTGACAAACATACTGCTAGATAGCTCCGTTTTGGTTTTAGAGCAAGATTTTCTCTTTACAGCATGTTCTCCAATCCACTCTGGAATGTCCAAACGCAGCTTTTAGAAGAAACGTGTTTCTACCTCGCTGAATCTAAACATAGATGCAACTTCCTAAAAGGAACCAACACACAGCAGATGAGTTTGTAAGAACCGGGTTTTCTGTGTTTTAAACGCATTCTTACTTCTAACTCTTATATGCGTTTCTAGGGCTGGAAATGACTGTTTCTACATTCTCCAAAGAAAGGGTTTCTGAACTGCTGCAAACACACATCAGTTTAACTCTGGAAGTTGAATACACACATTGACAAACATTCTGCTAGATAGCTCCGTTTTGGTTTTAGAGCAAGGTATTTCTCTTTACAGCATGTTCTCCCATGCACTCTGGAATGTCCAAACGCAGCTTTTACAAGAAACGTGTTTCTACCTCGCTGAATCTAAACATAGATGCAACTTCCTAAAAGGAACCAACACACAGCAGATGAGTTTGTAAGAAGCGGGTTTTCTGTGTTTTAAACGCATTCTTACCGCTAACTCTTACATGCGTTTCTAGGTCTGGAAATGACTTTTTCTGCATTCTCCAAAGAAAGGGTTTCTGAACTGCTGAAAAACACACATCAGATTAACTCTGGAAGTGGAATACACACATTGACAAACATTCTGCTAGATAGCTCCGTTTTGGTTTTAGAGCAAGGTATTTCTCTTTACAGCATGTTCTCACATGCACTCTGGAATGTCCAAACGCAGCTTTTAGAAGAACCGTGTTTCTACCTCGCTGAATCTAAACGTAGATGCAACTTCCTAAAAGGAACCATCACACAGCCGATGAGTTTGTAAGAAGCGGGTTTTCTGTGTTTTAAACGCATTCTTACTGCTGTTACATGCGTTTCTAGGGCTGGAAATGACTGTTTCTACATTCTCCAAAGAAAGGGTTTCTGAACTGCTACAAACACACATCAGTTTAACTCTGGAAGTTGAATACACACTTTGACAAACATTCTGCTATATAGCTCCGTTTTGGTTTTAGAGCAAGGTTTTTCTCTTTACAGCCTGTTCTCCAATGCACTCTGGAATGTCCAAACGCAGCTTTTAGAAGAAACGTGTTTCTACCTCTCTGAATCTAAACATAGATGCAACTTCCTAAAAGGAACCAACACACAGCAGATGAGTTTGTAAGAAGCGGGTTTTCTGTGTTTTAAACGCATTCTTACTTCTAACTCTTACATGCGTTTCTAGGGCTGGAAATGACTGTTTCTACATTCTCCAAAGAAAGGGTTTCTGAACTGCTGCAAACACACATCAGTTAAACTCTGAAAGTTGAATACACATTGACAAACATACTGCTAGATAACTCCGTTTTGGTTTTAGAGCAAGATTTTCTCTTTACAGCATGTTCTCCCATGCACTCTGGAATGTCCAAACGCAGCTTTTAGAAGAAACGTGTTTCTACCTCGCTGAATCTAAACATAGATGCAACTTCCTAAAAGGAACCAACACACAGCAGATGAGTTTGTAAGAAGCGGGTTTTCTGTGTTTTAAACGCATTCTTACTTCTAACTCTTACATGCGTTTCTAGGGCTGGAAATGACTGTTTCTACATTCTCCAAAGAAAGGGTTTCTGAACTGCTTGAAACACACATCAGTTTAACTCTGGAAGTTGAATACACACATTGACAAACATACTGCTAGATAGCTCCGTTTTGGTTTTAGAGCAAGATTTTCTCTTTACAGCATGTTCTCCCATGCACTCTGGAATGTCCAAACGCAGCTTTTAGAAGAAACGTGTTTCTAACTCGCTGAATCTAAACATAGATGTAACTTCCTAAAAGGAACCAACACACAGCAGATGAGTTTGTAAGAAGCGGGTTTTCTGTGTTTTAAACGCATTCTTACTTCTAACTCTTAACATGCGTTTCTAGGGCTGGAAATGACTGTTTCTACATTCTCCAAAGAAAGGGTTTCTGAACTGCTGCAAACACACATCAGTTTAACTCTGAAAGTTGAATACACCCATTGACAAACATACTGCTAGATAGCTCCGTTTTGGTTTTAGAGCATGATTTTCTTTTTACAGCATGTTCTCCCATGCACTCTGGAATGTCCAAACGCAGCTTTTAGAAGAAACGTGTTTCTACCTCGCTGAATCTAAACATAGATGCAACTTCCTAAAAGAAACCAACACACAGCAGATGAGTTTGTAAGAAGCGGGTCTTCTGTGTTTTAAACGCATTAATACTGCTAACTCTTATATGCGTCTCTAGGGCTGGAAATGACTTTTTCTGCATTCTCCAAAGAAAGGGTTTCTGAACTGCTGCAAACACACATCAGTTTAACTCTGGAAGTGGAATACACACATTCACAAACATTCTACTAGATAGCTTCGTTCTGGTTTTAGAGCAAAGTATTTCTCTTTACAGCATGTTCTCCCATCCACTCTGGAATGTCCAAACGCAGCTTTTAGAAGAAACGTGTTTCTACCTCGCTGAATCTAAACATAGATGCAACTTCTTAAAAGGAACCAACACACAGCAGATGAGTTTGTAAGAAGCGGGTTTTCTGTGTTTTAAACGCATTCTTACTTCTAACTCTTAACATGCGTTTCTAGGGCTGGAAATGACTGTTTCTACATTCTCCAAAGAAAGGGTTTCTGAACTGCTGCAAACACACATCAGTTTAACTCTGAAAGTTGAATACACACATTGACAAACATACTGCTAGATAGCTCCGTTTTCATTTTAGAGCAAGATTTTCTCTTTACAGCTTGTTCTCCCATACACTCTGGAATGTCCAAATGCAGCTTTTAGAAGAAACGTGTTTCTACCTCGCTTAATCTAAACATAGATGCAACTTCCTAAAAGGAACCAACACAAAGCATATGAGTTTGTAAGAAGTGGGTTTTCTGTGTTTTAAACGCATTCTTACTGCTAACTTTTACATGCGTTTCTAGGGCTGGAAATGACTTTTTCTGCATTCTCCAAAGAAAGGGTTTCTGAACTGCTGCAAACACACATCAGTTTAACTCTGGAAGTGGAATACACACATTGACAAACATTCTGCTAGATAGCTTCGTTTTGGTTTTAGAGCAAGGTATTTCTCTTTACAGCATGTTCTCCCATGCACTCTGGAATGTCCAAAGGCAGCTTTTAGAAGAAACGTGTTTCTACCTCGCTGAATCTAAACATAGATGCAACTTCCTAAAAGGAACCAACACACAGCAGATGAGTTTGTAAGAAGCGGGCTTTCTGTGTTTTAAACGCATTCTTACTTCTAACTCTTACATGCGTTTCTAGGGGTGGAAATGACTATTTCTACATTCTCCAAAGAAAGGGTTTCTGAACTGCTGCAAACACACATCAGTTTAACTCTGAAAGTCGAATACACACATTGACAAACATTCTGCTAGATAGCTTCGTTCTGGTTTTAGAGCAAGGTATTTCTCTTTACAGCATGTTCTCCCATGCACTCTGGAATGTCCAAACGCAGCTTTTAGTAGAAACGTGTTTCTACCTCTCTGAATCTAAACATAGATGCAACTGCCTAAAAGGAACCAACACACAGCAGATGATTTTGTTAGAAGCGGGTTTTCTGTGTTTTAAACGCATTCTTACTGCTAACTCTTACATGCGTTTCTAGGGCTGGAAATGACTTTTTCTGCATTCTCCAAAGAAAGGGTTTCTGAACTGCTGCAAACACACATCAGTTCAACTCTGGAAGTTGAATACACACATTGACAACCATTCTGCTAGATAGCTCCGTTTTGGTTTTAGAGCAAGGTATTTCTCTTTACAGCCTGTTATCCAATCCACTCTGGAATGTCCAAAAGCAGCTTTTAGAAGAAACGTGTTTCTACCTCGCCGAATCTAACCATAGATGCAACTTCCTAAAAGGAACCAATGCACAGCAGATGAGTTTGTAAGAAGCGGGTTTTCTGTGTTTTGAACGCATTTTTACGCTAACTCTTACATGCGTTTCTAGGGCTGGAAATGACTGTTTCTACATTCTCCAAACAAAGGGTTTCTGAACTGCTGCAAACACACATCAGTTTAACTCTGGAAGTGGAATACACACATTGACAAACATACTGCTAGATAGCTCCGTTTTCGTTTTAGAGCAAGATTTTCTCTTTACAGCATGTTCTCCCATGCACTCTGGAATGTCCAAACGCAACTTTTAGAAGAAACGTGTTTCTACCTCGCTGAATCTAAACATAGATGCAACTTCGTAAAGGAACCAACACACAGCAGATGAGTTTGTAAGAAGCGGGTTTTCTGTGTTTTAAACGCATTCTTACTGCTAACTCTTACATGCTTTTCTAGGGCTGGAAATGACTGTTTCTACATTCTCCAAAGAAAGGGTTTCTGAACTGCTGCAAACACACATCAGTTTAACTCTGGAAGTTGAATACACACATTGACAAACATTCTGCTAGATAGCTCCGTTTTGGTTTTAGAGGAAGGTTTTTCTCTTTACAGCCTGTTCTCCAATGCACTCTGGAATGTCCAAACGCAGCTTTTAGAAGAAATGTGTTTCTACCTCGCTGAATCTAAACATAGATGCAACTTCCTAAAAGGAACCAACACACAGCAGATAGGTTGTAAGAAGCGGGTTTTCTGTGTTTTAAACGCATTCTTACTGCTAACTCTTACATGCGTTTCTAGGGCTGGAAATGACTGTTTCTACATTCTCCAAAGAAAGGGTTTCTGAACTGCTGCAAACACACATCAGTTTCACTCTGAAAGTTGAATACACACACTGACAAACATACTGCTAGATAGCTCCGTTTTGGTTTTAGAGCAAGATTTTCTCTTTACAGCATGTTCTCCAATCCACTCTGGAATGTCCAAACGCAGCTTTTAGAAGAAACGTGTTTCTACCTCGCTGAATCTAAACATAGATGCAACTTCCTAAAAGGAACCAACACACAGCAGATGAGTTTGTAAGAACCGGGTTTTCTGTGTTTTAAACGCATTCTTACTTCTAACTCTTATATGCGTTTCTAGGGCTGGAAATGACTGTTTCTACATTCTCCAAAGAAAGGGTTTCTGAACTGCTGCAAACACACATCAGTTTAACTCTGGAAGTTGAATACACACATTGACAAACATTCTGCTAGATAGCTCCGTTTTGGTTTTAGAGCAAGGTATTTCTCTTTACAGCATGTTCTCCCATGCACTCTGGAATGTCCAAACGCAGCTTTTACAAGAAACGTGTTTCTACCTCGCTGAATCTAAACATAGATGCAACTTCCTAAAAGGAACCAACACACAGCAGATGAGTTTGTAAGAAGCGAGTTTTCTGTGTTTTAAACGCATTCTTACCGCTAACTCTTACATGCGTTTCCAAGTCTGGAAATGACTTTTTCTGCATTCTCCAAAGAAAGGGTTTCTGAACTGCTGAAAAACACACATCAGTTTAACTCTGGAAGTGGAATACACACATTGACAAACATTCTGCTAGATAGCTCCGTTTTGGTTTTAGAGCAAGGTATTTCTCTTTACAGCATGTTCTCACATGCACTCTGGAATGTCCAAACGCAGCTTTTAGAAAAAACGTGTTTCTACCTCGCTGAATCTAAACGTAGATGCAACTTCCTAAAAGGAACCAACACACAGCAGATGAGTTTGTAAGAAGCGGGTTTTCTGTGTTTTAAACGCATTCTTACTGCTGTTACATGCGTTTCTAGGGCTGGAAATGACTGTTTCTACATTCTCCAAAGAAAGGGTTTCTGAACTGCTACAAACACACATCAGTTTAACTCTGGAAGTTGAATACACACTTTGACAAACATTCTGCTAGATAGCTCCGTTTTGGTTTTAGAGCAAGGTTTTTCTCTTTACAGCCTGTTCTCCAATGCACTCTGGAATGTCCAAACGCAGCTTTTAGAAGAAACGTGTTTCTACCTCGCTGAATCTAAACATAGATGCAACTTCCTAAAAGGAACCAACACACAGCAGATGAGTTTGTAAGAAGCGGGTTTTCTGTGTTTTAAACGCATTCTTACTTCTAACTCTTACATGCGTTTCTAGGGCTGGAAATGACTGTTTCTACATTCTCCAAAGAAAGGGTTTCTGAACTGCTGCAAACACACATCAGTTAAACTCTGAAAGTTGAATACACATTGACAAACATACTGCTAGATAACTCCGTTTTGGTTTTAGAGCAAGATTTTCTCTTTACAGCATGTTCTCCCATGCACTCTGGAATGTCCAAACGCAGCTTTTAGAAGAAACGTGTTTCTACCTCGCTGAATCTAAACATAGATGCAACTTCCTAAAAGGAACCAACACACAGCAGATGAGTTTGTAAGAAGCGGGTTTTCTGTGTTTTAAACGCATCCTTACTTCTAACTCTTACATGCGTTTCTAGGGCTGGAAATGACTGTTTCTACATTCTACAAAGAAAGGGTTTCTGAACTGCTGCAAACACACATCAGTTTAACTCTGGAAGTTGAATACACACATTGACAAACATACTGCTAGATAGCTCCGTTTTGGTTTTAGAGCAAGATTTTCTCTTTACAGCATGTTCTCCCATGCACTCTGGAATGTCCAAACGCAGCTTTTAGAAGAAACGTGTTTCTAACTCGCTGAATCTAAACATAGATGTAACTTCCTAAAAGGAACCAACACACAGCAGATGAGTTTGTAAGAAGCGGGTTTTCTGTGTTTTCAACGCATTCTTACTTCTAACTCTTACATGCGTTTCTAGGGCTGGAAATAACTGTTTCTACATTCTCCAAAGAAAGGGTTTCTGAACTGCTTCAAAAACACATCAGTTTAACTCTGGACGTTGAATACACACATTGACAAACATACTGCTAGATAGCTCCGTTTTGGTTTTAGAGCAAGATTTTCTTTTTACAGCATGTTCTCCCATCCACTCTGGAATATCCAAACGCAGCTTTTAGAAGAAACGTGTTTCTACCTCGCTGAATCTAAACATAGATGCAACTTCTTAAAAGGAACCAACACACAGCAGATGAGTTTGTAAGAAGCGGGTTTTCTGTGTTTTAAACGCATTCTTACTTCTAACTCTTAACATGCGTTTCTAGGGCTGGAAATGACTATTTCTACATTCTCCAAAGAAAGGGTTTCTGAACTGCTGCAAACACACATCAGTTTAACTCTGAAAGTTGAATACACACATTGACAAACATACTGCTAGATAGCTCCGTTTTGATTTTAGAGCAAGATTTTCTCTTTACAGCTTGTTCTCCCATACACTCTGGAATGTCCAAATGCAGCTTTTAGAAGAAACGTGTTTCTACCTCGCTTAATCTAAACATAGATGGAACTTCCTAAAAGGAACCAACACAAAGTACATGAGTTTGTAAGAAGCGGGTTTTCTGTGTTTTAAACGCATTCTTACTGCTAACTTTTACAAGCGTTTCTAGGGCTGGAAATGACTGTTTCTACATTCTCCAAAGAAAGGGTTTCTGAACTGCTGCAAACACACATGAGTTTAACTCTGAAAGTTGAATACACACATTGACAAACATACTGCTAGATAGCTCCGTTTTCGTTTTAGAGCATGATTTTCTCTTTACAGCATGTTCTCCCATGTACTCTGGAATGTCCAAATGCAGCTTTTAGAAGAAACGTGTCTCTACCTCGCTTAATCTAAACATAGATGCAACTTCCTAAAAGGAACCAACACACAGCAGATGAGTTTGTAAGAAGCGGGTTTTCTGTGTTTTAAACGCATTCTTACTTCTAACTCTTACATGCGTTTCTAGGGCTGGAAATGACTGTTTCTACATTCTCCAAAGAAAGGGTTTCTGAACTGCTGCAAACACACATCAGTTTAACTCTGAAAGTTGAATACACACATTGACAAACATACTGCTAGATAGCTCCGTTTTAGTTTTAGAGAAAGATTTTCTCTTTACAGCATGTTCTCCCATGCACTCTAGAATGTCCAAACGCAGCTTTTAGAAGAAACGTGTTTCTACCTCGCTGAATCTAAACATAGATGCAACTGCCTAAAAGGAACTAACACACAGCAGATGAGATTGTTAGAAGCGGGTTTTCTGTGTTTTAAACGCATTCTTACTTCTAACTCTTACATGCGTTTCTAGGGCTGGAAATGACTGTTTCTACATTCTCCAAAGAAAGGGTTTCTGAACTGCTGCAAACGCACATCAGTTTAACTCTGGAAGTTGAATACACACATTGAAAAACATTCTGCTAGATAGCTTCGTTTTGGTTTTAGAGCAAGGTATTTCTCTTTACAGCATGTTCTCCCATGCACTCTGGAATGTCCAAACGCAGCTTTTAGAAGAAACGTGTTTCTACCTCGCTGAATCTAAACATAGATGCAACTTCGTAAAGGAACCAACACACAGCAGATGAGTTTGTAAGAAGCGGGTTTTCTGTGTTTTAAACGCATTCTTACTGCTAACTCTTACATGCTTTTCTAGGGCTGCAAATGACTGTTCCTACATTCTCCAAAGAAAGGGTTTCTGAACTGCTTTAAACACACATCAGTTAACCTCTGAAAGTTGAATACACACATTGACAAACATACTGCTAGATAGCTCCGTTTTGGTTTTAGAGCAAGATTTTCTCTATACAGCATGTTCTCCCATGCACTCTGGAATGTCCAAACCCAGCTTTTAGAAGAAACGTGTTTCTACCTCACTGAATCAAAACATAGATGCAACTTCCTAAAAGGAACCAACACACAGCAGATGAGTTTGTAAGAAGCGGGTTTTCTGTGTTTTAAACGCATTCTTACTTCTAACTCTTACATGCGTTTCTAGGGCTGGAAATGACTGTTTCTACATTCTCCAAAGAAAGGGTGTCTGAACTGCTGCAAACACACATCAGTTTAACTCTGGAAGTTGAATATACACATTGACAAACATTCTGATAGATAGCTTCGTTTTGGTTTTAGAGCAAGGTATTTCTCTTTACAGCATGTTCTCCAATGCACTCTGGAATGTCCAAACGCAGCTTTTAGAAGAAACGTGTTTCTACCTCGCTGAATCTAAACATAGATGCAACTTCCTAAAAGGAACCAACACACAGCAGATGAGTTTGTAAGAAGCGGGTTTTCTGTGTTTTAAACGCATTCTTACTTCTAACTCTTACATGCGTTTCTAGGGCTGGAAATGACTGTTTCTACATTCTCCAAAGAAAGGGTTTCTGAACTGCTGCAAACACACATCAGTTTAAGTCTGAAAGTTGAATACACACATTGACAAACATACTGCTAGATAGCTCCGTTTTGGTTTTAGAGCAAGATTTTCTTTTTACAGCATGTTCTCCCATCCACTCTGGAATATCCAAACGCAGCTTTTAGAAGAAACGTGTTTCTACCTCGCTGAATCTAAACATAGATGCAACTTCTTAAAAGGAACCAACACACAGCAGATGAGTTTGTAAGAAGCGGGTTTTCTGTGTTTTAAACGCATTCTTACTTCTAACTCTTAACATGCGTTTCTAGGGCTGGAAATGACTGTTTCTACATTCTCCAAAGAAAGGGTTTCTGAACTGCTGCAAACACACATCAGTTTAACTCTGAAAGTTGAATACACACATTGACAAACATACTGCTAGATAGCTCCGTTTTGATTTTAGAGCAAGATTTTCTCTTTACAGCTTGTTCTCCCATACACTCTGGAATGTCCAAATGCAGCTTTTAGAAGAAACGTGTTTCTACCTCGCTTAATCTAAACATAGATGGAACTTCCTAAAAGGAACCAACACAAAGTACATGAGTTTGTAAGAAGCGGGTTTTCTGTGTTTTAAACGCATTCTTACTGCTAACTTTTACAAGCGTTTCTAGGGCTGGAAATGACTGTTTCTACATTCTCCAAAGAAAGGGTTTCTGAACTGCTGCAAACACACATGAGTTTAACTCTGAAAGTTGAATACACACATTGACAAACATACTGCTAGATAGCTCCGTTTTCGTTTTAGAGCATGATTTTCTCTTTACAGCATGTTCTCCCATGTACTCTGGAATGTCCAAATGCAGCTTTTAGAAGAAACGTGTTTCTACCTCGCTTAATCTAAACATAGATGCAACTTCCTAAAAGGAACCAACACACAGCAGATGAGTTTGTAAGAAGCGGGTTTTCTGTGTTTTAAACGCATTCTTACTTCTAACTCTTACATGCGTTTCTAGGGCTGGAAATGACTGTTTCTACATTCTCCAAAGAAAGGGTTTCTGAACTGCTGCAAACACACATCAGTTTAACTCTGAAAGTTGAATACACACATTGACAAACATACTGCTAGATAGCTCCGTTTTAGTTTTAGAGAAAGATTTTCTCTTTACAGCATGTTCTCCCATGCACTCTAGAATGTCCAAACGCAGCTTTTAGAAGAAACGTGTTTCTACCTCGCTGAATCTAAACATAGATGCAACTGCCTAAAAGGAACTAACACACAGCAGATGAGATTGTTAGAAGCGGGTTTTCTGTGTTTTAAACGCATTCTTACTTCTAACTCTTACATGCGTTTCTAGGGCTGGAAATGACTGTTTCTACATTCTCCAAAGAAAGGGTTTCTGAACTGCTGCAAACACACATCAGTTTAACTCTGGAAGTTGAATACACACATTGAAAAACATTCTGCTAGATAGCTTCGTTTTGGTTTTAGAGCAAGGTATTTCTCTTTACAGCATGTTCTCCCATGCACTCTGGAATGTCCAAACGCAGCTTTTAGAAGAAACGTGTTTCTACCTCGCTGAATCTAAACATAGATGCAACTTCGTAAAGGAACCAACACACAGCAGATGAGTTTGTAAGAAGCGGGTTTTCTGTGTTTTAAACGCATTCTTACTGCTAACTCTTACATGCTTTTCTAGGGCTGCAAATGACTGTTTCTACATTCTCCAAAGAAAGGGTTTCTGAACTGCTTTAAACACACATCAGTTAACCTCTGAAAGTTGAATACACACATTGACAAACATACTGCTAGATAGCTCCGTTTTGGTTTTAGAGCAAGATTTTCTCTATACAGCATGTTCTCCCATGCACTCTGGAATGTCCAAACGCAGCTTTTAGAAGTAACGTGTTTCTACCTCACTGAATCAAAACATAGATGCAACTTCCTAAAAGGAACCAACACACAGCAGATGAGTTTGAAAGAAGCGGGTTTTCTGTGTTTTAAACGCATTCTTACTGCTAACTCTTACATGCGTTTCTAGGGCTGGAAATGACTTTTTCTGCATTCTCCAAAGAAAGAGTTTCTGAACTGCTGCAAACACACATCAGTTCAACTCTGGAAGTTGAATACACACATTGACAACCTTTCTGCTAGATAGCTCCGTTTTGGTTTTAGAGCAAGGTATTTCTCTTTTCAGCCTGTTCTCCAATCCACTCTGGAATGTCCAAACGCAGCTTTTAGAAGAAATGTGTTTCTACCTCGCTGAATCTAAACATAGATGCAACTTCCTAAAAGAAACCAACACACAGCAGATGAGTGTAAGAAGCGGGTCTTCTGTGTTTTAAACGCATTAATACTGCTAACTCTTATATGCGTCTCCAGGGCTGGAAATGACTTTTTCTGCATTCTCCAAACAAAGGGTTTCTGAACTGCTGCAAACACACATCAGTTTAACTCTGAAAGTTGAATACACACATTGACAAACATACTGCTAGATAGCTCCGTTTTGGTTTTAGAGCAAGATTTTCTCTTTACAGCATGTTCTCCCATGCACTCTGGAATGTCCAAACGCAACTTTTAGAAGAAACGTGTTTCTACCTCGCTGAATCTAAACATAGATGCAACTTCGTAAAGGAACCAACACACAGCAGATGAGTTTGTAAGAAGCGGGTTTTCTGTGTTTTAAACGCATTCTTACTTCTAACTCTTAACATGCGTTTCTAGGGCTGGAAATGACTGTTTCTACATTCTCCAAAGAAAGGGTTTCTGAACTGCTGCAAACACACATCAGTTTAACTCTGAAAGTTGAATACACACATTGACAAACATACTGCTAGATAGCTCCGTTTTGATTTTAGAGCAAGATTTTCTCTTTACAGCTTGTTCTCCCATGCACTCTGGAATGTCCAAATGCAGCTTTTAGAAGAAACGTGTTTCTACCTCGCTTAATCTAAACATAGATGCAACTTCCTAAAAGGAACCAACACACAGCAGATGAGTTTGTAAGAAGCGGGTTTTCTGTGTTTTAAACGCATTCTTACTGCTAACTTTTACATGCATTTCTAGGGCTGGAAATGACTGTTTCTACATTCTCCAAACAAAGGGTTTCTGAACTGCTGCAAACATACATCAATTCAACTCTGGAAGTTGAATACACACATTGACAACCATTCTGCTAGATAGCTCCGTTTTGGTTTTAGAGCAAGGTATTTCTCTTTACAGCCTGTTCTCAAATCCACTCTGGAATGTCCTAACGCAGCTTTTAGAAGAAACGTGTTTCTACCTCGCTGAATCTAAACATAGATGCAACTTCCTAAAAGGAACCACCACACAGCAGATGAGTTTGTAAGAAGTGGGTTTTCTGTGTTTTAAACGCATTCTTACTGCTAACTCTTACATGCGTTTCTAGGGCTGGAAATGACTGTTTCTACATTCTACAAAGAAAGGGTTTCTAAACTGCTTCAAAAACACATCAGTTTAACTCTGGTAGTTGAGTACACACATTGACAAACATACTGCTAGATAGCTCCGTTTTGGTTTTAGAGCAAGATATTCTCTTTACAGCATGTTCTCCCATCATCTCTGGAATGTCCAAACGCAGCTTTTAGAAGAAACGTGTTTCTACCTCGCTGAATCTAAACATAGATGCAACTTCCTAAAAGGAACCACCACACAGCAGATGAGTTTGTAAGAAGCGGGTTTTCTGTGTTTTAAACGCATTCTTACTTCTAACTCTTACATGCGTTTCTAGGGCTGGAAATGACTGTTTCTACATTCTACAAAGAAAGGGTTTCTAAACTGCTTCAAAAACACATCAGTTTAACTCTGGAAGTTGAGTACACACATTGACAAACATACTGCTAGATAGCTCCGTTTTGGTTTTAGAGCAAGATTTTCTCTTTACAGCATGTTCTCCCATGCACTCTGGAATGTCCAAACGCAGCTTTTAGAAGAAACGTGTTTCTACCTCGCTGAATCTAAACATAGATGCAACTTCCTAAAAGGAACCACCACACAGCAGATGAGTTTGTAAGAAGTGAGTTTTCTGTGTTTTAAACGCATTCTTACTTCTAACTCTTACATGCGTTTCTAGGGCTGAAAATTACTGTTTCTACATTCTACAAAGAACGGGTTTCTGAACTGCTTCAAACACACATCAGTTTACCTCATAAAGTTGAATACACACATTGACAAACGTACTGCTAGATAGCTCCGTTTTGGTTTTAGAGCAAGATTTTCTCTTTACAGCATGTTCTCCCATGCACTTTGTAATGTCCAAACGCAGCTTTTAGAAGAGACGTGTTTCTACCTCGCTGAATCTAAACATAGACACAACTTCCTAAAAAGAACCAACACACAGCAGATGAGTTTTTGAGAAGCGGGTTTTCTGTGTATTAAACGCATTCTTACTTCTAACTCTTACATGCGTTTCTAGGGCTGGAAATGACTGTTTCTACATTCTCCAAAGAAAGGGTTTCTGAACTGCTGCAAACACACATCAGTTTAACTCTGAATGTTGAATACACACATTGACAAACATACTGCTAGATAGCTCCGTTTTGGTTTTAGAGCAAGATTTTCTCTTTACAGCATGTTCTCCCATCCACTCTGGAATGTCCAAACGCAGCTTTTAGAAGAAACGTGTTTCTACCTCGCTGAATCTAAACATAGATGCAACTTCGTAAAGGAACCAACACACAGCAGATGAGTTCGTAAGAAGCGGGTTTTCTGTGTTTTAAACGCATTCTTAGTGCTAACTCTTACATGCGTCTCTAGGGCTGCAAATGACTGTTTCTACATTCTCCAAAGAAAGGGTTTCTGAACTGCTGCAAACACACATCAGTTTAACTCTGAAAGTTGAATACACACATTGACAAACATACTGCTAGATAGCTCCGTTTTGGTTTTAGAGCAAGATTTTCTCTTTACAGCATGTTCTCCCATCCACTCTGGAATGTCCAAAAGCAGCTTTTAGAAGAAACGTGTTTCTACCTCGCTGAATCTAAACATAGATGCAACTTCCTAAAAGGAACCAACACACAGCAGATGAGTTTGTAAGAAGCGGGTTTTCTGTTTTTTAAACGCATTCTTACTGCTAACTCTTACATGAGTTTCTAGGGCTGGAAATGACTGTTTCTACATTCTCCAAAGAAAGGGTTTCTGAACTGCTTCAAACACACATCAGTTTAACTCTGGAAGTTGAATACACACATTGACAAACATACTGCTAGATAGCTCCGTTTTGGTTTTAGAGCAAGATTTTCTCTTTACAGCATGTTCTCCCATGCACTCTGGAATGTCCAAACGCAGCTTTCAGAAGAAACGTGTTTCTACCTCGCCGAATCTAAACATAGATGCAACTTCCTAAAAGGAACCAACGCACAGCAGATGAGTTTGTAAGAAACGGGTTTTCTGTGTTTTAAACGCATTCTTACTGCTAACTTTTACAAGCGTTTCTAGGGCTGGAAATGACTGTTTCTACATTCTCCAAAGAAAGGGTTTCTGAACTGCTGCAAACACACATGAGTTTAACTCTGAAAGTTGAATACACACATTGACAAACATACTGCTAGATAGCTCCGTTTTCGTTTTAGAGCATGATTTTCTCTTTACAGCATGTTCTCCCATGTACTCTGGAATGTCCAAATGCAGCTTTTAGAAGAAACGTGTTTCTACCTCGCTTAATCTAAACATAGATGCAACTTCCTAAAAGGAACCAACACACAGCAGATGAGTTTGTAAGAAGCGGGTTTTCTGTGTTTTAAACGCATTCTTACTTCTAACTCTTACATGCGTTTCTAGGGCTGGAAATGACTGTTTCTACATTCTCCAAAGAAAGGGTTTCTGAACTGCTGCAAACACACATCAGTTTAACTCTGAAAGTTGAATACACACATTGACAAACATACTGCTAGATAGCTCCGTTTTAGTTTTAGAGAAAGATTTTCTCTTTACAGCATGTTCTCCCATGCACTCTAGAATGTCCAAACGCAGCTTTTAGAAGAAACGTGTTTCTACCTCGCTGAATCTAAACATAGATGCAACTGCCTAAAAGGAACTAACACACAGCAGATGAGATTGTTAGAAGCGGGTTTTCTGTGTTTTAAACGCATTCTTACTTCTAACTCTTACATGCGTTTCTAGGGCTGGAAATGACTGTTTCTACATTCTCCAAAGAAAGGGTTTCTGAACTGCTGCAAACACACATCAGTTTAACTCTGGAAGTTGAATACACACATTGAAAAACATTCTGCTAGATAGCTTCGTTTTGGTTTTAGAGCAAGGTATTTCTCTTTACAGCATGTTCTCCCATGCACTCTGGAATGTCCAAACGCAGCTTTTAGAAGAAACGTGTTTCTACCTCGCTGAATCTAAATATAGATGCAACTTCGTAAAGGAACCAACACACAGCAGATGAGTTTGTAAGAAGCGGGTTTTCTGTGTTTTAAACGCATTCTTACTGCTAACTCTTACATGCTTTTCTAGGGCTGCAAATGACTGTTTCTACATTCTCCAAAGAAAGGGTTTCTGAACTGCTTTAAACACACATCAGTTAACCTCTGAAAGTTGAATACACACATTGACAAACATACTGCTAGATAGCTCCGTTTTGGTTTTAGAGCAAGATTTTCTCTATACAGCATGTTCTCCCATGCACTCTGGAATGTCCAAACGCAGCTTTTAGAAGTAACGTGTTTCTACCTCACTGAATCAAAACATAGATGCAACTTCCTAAAAGGAACCAACACACAGCAGATGAGTTTGAAAGAAGCGGGTTTTCTGTGTTTTAAACGCATTCTTACTGCTAACTCTTACATGCGTTTCTAGGGCTGGAAATGACTTTTTCTGCATTCTCCAAAGAAAGAGTTTCTGAACTGCTGCAAACACACATCAGTTCAACTCTGGAAGTTGAATACACACATTGACAACCTTTCTGCTAGATAGCTCCGTTTTGGTTTTAGAGCAAGGTATTTCTCTTTTCAGCCTGTTCTCCAATCCACTCTGGAATGTCCAAACGCAGCTTTTAGAAGAAATGTGTTTCTACCTCGCTGAATCTAAACATAGATGCAACTTCCTAAAAGAAACCAACACACAGCAGATGAGTGTAAGAAGCGGGTCTTCTGTGTTTTAAACGCATTAATACTGCTAACTCTTATATGCGTCTCCAGGGCTGGAAATGACTTTTTCTGCATTCTCCAAACAAAGGGTTTCTGAACTGCTGCAAACACACATCAGTTTAACTCTGAAAGTTGAATACACACATTGACAAACATACTGCTAGATAGCTCCGTTTTGGTTTTAGAGCAAGATTTTCTCTTTACAGCATGTTCTCCCATGCACTCTGGAATGTCCAAACGCAACTTTTAGAAGAAACGTGTTTCTACCTCGCTGAATCTAAACATAGATGCAACTTCGTAAAGGAACCAACACACAGCAGATGAGTTTGTAAGAAGCGGGTTTTCTGTGTTTTAAACGCATTCTTACTTCTAACTCTTAACATGCGTTTCTAGGGCTGGAAATGACTGTTTCTACATTCTCCAAAGAAAGGGTTTCTGAACTGCTGCAAACACACATCAGTTTAACTCTGAAAGTTGAATACACACATTGACAAACATACTGCTAGATAGCTCCGTTTTGATTTTAGAGCAAGATTTTCTCTTTACAGCTTGTTCTCCCATGCACTCTGGAATGTCCAAATGCAGCTTTTAGAAGAAACGTGTTTCTACCTCGCTTAATCTAAACATAGATGCAACTTCCTAAAAGGAACCAACACACAGCAGATGAGTTTGTAAGAAGCGGGTTTTCTGTGTTTTAAACGCATTCTTACTGCTAACTTTTACATGCATTTCTAGGGCTGGAAATGACTGTTTCTACATTCTCCAAACAAAGGGTTTCTGAACTGCTGCAAACATACATCAATTCAACTCTGGAAGTTGAATACACACATTGACAACCATTCTGCTAGATAGCTCCGTTTTGGTTTTAGAGCAAGGTATTTCTCTTTACAGCCTGTTCTCAAATCCACTCTGGAATGTCCAAACGCAGCTTTTAGAAGAAACGTGTTTCTACCTCGCTGAATCTAAACATAGATGCAACTTCCTAAAAGGAACCACCACACAGCAGATGAGTTTGTAAGAAGTGGGTTTTCTGTGTTTTAAACGCATTCTTACTGCTAACTCTTACATGCGTTTCTAGGGCTGGAAATGACTGTTTCTACATTCTACAAAGAAAGGGTTTCTAAACTGCTTCAAAAACACATCAGTTTAACTCTGGTAGTTGAGTACACACATTGACAAACATACTGCTAGATAGCTCCGTTTTGGTTTTAGAGCAAGATATTCTCTTTACAGCATGTTCTCCCATCATCTCTGGAATGTCCAAACGCAGCTTTTAGAAGAAACGTGTTTCTACCTCGCTGAATCTAAACATAGATGCAACTTCCTAAAAGGAACCACCACACAGCAGATGAGTTTGTAAGAAGCGGGTTTTCTGTGTTTTAAACGCATTCTTACTTCTAACTCTTGCATGCGTTTCTAGGGCTGGAAATGACTGTTTCTACATTCTACAAAGAAAGGGTTTCTGAACTGCTTCAAAAACACATCAGTTTAACTCTGGAAGTTGAGTACACACATTGACAAACATACTGCTAGATAGCTCCGTTTTGGTTTTAGAGCAAGATTTTCTCTTTACAGCATGTTCTCCCATGCACTCTGGAATGTCCAAACGCAGCTTTTAGAAGAAACGTGTTTCTACCTCGCTGAATCTAAACATAGATGCAACTTCCTAAAAGGAACCACCACACAGCAGATGAGTTTGTAAGAAGTGAGTTTTCTGTGTTTTAAACGCATTCTTACTTCTAACTCTTACATGCGTTTCTAGGGCTGGAAATTACTGTTTCTACATTCTACAAAGAACGGGTTTCTGAACTGCTTCAAACACACATCAGTTTACCTCATAAAGTTGAATACACACATTGACAAACGTACTGCTAGATAGCTCCGTTTTGGTTTTAGAGCAAGATTTTCTCTTTACAGCATGTTCTCCCATGCACTTTGTAATGTCCAAACGCAGCTTTTAGAAGAGACGTGTTTCTACCTCGCTGAATCTAAACATAGACACAACTTCCTAAAAAGAACCAACACACAGCAGATGAGTTTTTGAGAAGCGGGTTTTCTGTGTATTAAACGCATTCTTACTTCTAACTCTTACATGCGTTTCTAGGGCTGGAAATGACTGTTTCTACATTCTCCAAAGAAAGGGTTTCTGAACTGCTTCAAACACACATCAGTTTAACTCTGGAAGTTGAATACACACATTGACAAACATACTGCTAGATAGCTCCGTTTTGGTTTTAGAGCAAGATTTTCTCTTTACAGCATGTTCTCCCATGCACTCTGGAATGTCCAAACGCAGCTTTCAGAAGAAACGTGTTTCTACCTCGCCGAATCTAAACATAGATGCAACTTCCTAAAAGGAACCAACGCACAGCAGATGAGTTTGTAAGAAACGGGTTTTCTGTGTTTTAAACGCATTCTTACTGCTAACTCTTACATGCTTTTCTAGGGCTGGAAATGACTGTTTCTACATTCTCCAAAGAAAGGGTTTCTGAACTGCTGCAAACACACATGAGTTTAACTCTGGAAGTGGAATACACACATTGACAAACATACTGCTAGATAGCTCCATTTTGGTTTTAGAGCAAGATTTTCTCTTTACAGCATGTTCTCCCATGCACTCTGGAATGTCCAAACGCAGCTTTTAGAAGAAACGTGTTTCTACCTCGCTGAATCTAAACATAGATGCAACTTCGTAAAGGAACCAACACACAGCAGATGAGTTTGTAAGAAGCGGGTTTTCTGTGTTTTGAACGCATTTTTACTGCTTACTCTTACATGCGTTTCTAGGGCTGGAAATGACTGTTTCTACATTCTCCAAACAAAGGGTTTCTGAACTGCTGCAAGCACACATCAGTATAACTCTGGAAGTGGAATACACACATTGAAAAACATTCTGCTAGATAGCTCCGTTTTGGTTTTAGAGCAAGGTTTTTCTCTTTACAGCCTGTTCTTCAATGCAATCTGGAATGTCCAAACGCAGCTTTTAGAAGAAACGTGTTTCTACCTCTCTGAATCTAAACATAGATGCAACTTCCTAAAAGAAACCAACACACAGCAGATGAGTTTGTAAGAAGCGGGTTTTCTGTGTTTTAAACGCATTTTTACTGCTAACACTTATATGCGTTTCTAGGGCTGGAAATGACTGTTTCTACAATCTCCAAAGAAAGGGTTTCTGAACTGCTGCAAACACAAATCAGTTTAACTCTGGAAGTGGAATACACACATTGACAAACATTCTGCTAGATAGCTTCGTTCTGGTTTTAGAGCAAGGTATTTCTCTTTACAGCATGTTCTCCCATGCACTCTGGAATGTCCAAAGGCAGCTTTTAGAAGAAACGTGTTTCTACCTCTCTGAATCTAAACATAGATGCAACTTTCTAAAAGGAACCAACACACAGCAGATGAGTTTGTAAGAAGCGGGTTTTCTGTGTTTTAAACGCATTCTTACTTCTAACTCTTACATGCTTTTCTAGGGCTGGAAATGACTGTTTCTACATTCTCCAAAGAAAGGGTATCTGAACTGCTGCAAACACACATCAGTTTAACTCTGGAAGTTGAATACACACATTGACAAACATACTGCTAGATAGCTCCGTTTTGGTTTTAGAGCAAGATTTTCCCTTTACAGCATGTTCTCCCATGCACTCTGGAATGTCCAAACGCAGCTTTTAGAAGAAACGTGTTTCTACCTCGCTGAATCTAAACATAGATGCAACTTCCTAAAAGGAAGCAACACACAGCAGATGAGTTTGTAAGAAGCGGGTTTTCTTTGTTTTAAACGCATTCTTACTTCTAACTCTAAACATGCGTTTCTAGGGCTGGAAATGACTGTTTCTACCTTCTCCAAAGAAAAGGTTTCTGAACTGCTGCAAACACACATCAGTTTAACTCTGAAAGTTGAATACACACATTGACAAACATACTGCTAGATAGATCCGTTTTGGTTTTAGAGCAAGATTTTCTCTTTACAGCATGTTCTCCCATGCACTCTGGAATGTCCAAACGCAGCTTTTAGAAGAAACGTGTTTCTACCTCGCTGAATCTAAACATAGATGCAACTGCCTAAAAGGAACCAACACACAGCAGATGAGTTTGTTAGAAGCGGGATTTCTGTGTTTTAAACGCATTCTTACTTCTAACTCTTAACATGCGTTTCTAGGGCTGGAAATGACTGTTTCTACATTCTCCAAAGAAAGGGTTTCTGAACTGCTGCAAACACACATCATTTTAACTCTGGAAGTTGAATAAACGCATTGACAAACATTCTGCTAGATAGCTTCGTTTTGGTTTTAGAGCAAGGTATTTCTCTTTACAGCCTGTTCTCCAATGCACTCTGGAATGTCCAAACGCAGCTTTTAGAAGAAACGTGTTTCTACCTCGCTGAATCTAAACATAGATGCAACTTCCTAAAAGGAACCAACACACAGCAGATGAGTTTGTAAGAAGCGGGTTTTCTGTGTTTTAAACGCATTCTTACTTCTAACTCTTACATGCGTTTATAGGGCTGGAAATGACTGTTTCTACATTCTCCAAAGAAAGGGTTTCTGAACTGCAGCAAACACACATCAGTTTAACTCTGAAAGTTGAATACACACATTGACAAACATACTGCTAGATAGCTCCGTTTTGGTTTTAGAGCAAGATTTTCTCTTTACAGCATGTTCTCCCAAGCACTCTAGAATGTCCAAACGCAGCTTTTAGAAGAAACGTGTTTCTACCTCGCTGAATCTAAACATAGATGCAACTGCCTAAAAGGAACCAACACACAGCAGATGAGTTTGTTAGAAGCGGGTTTTCTGTGTTTTAAACGCATTCTTACTGCTAACTGTTACATGCGTTTCTAGGGCTGGAAATGACTGTTTCTACATTCTCCAAAGAAAGGGTTTCTGAACTGCTGGAAACACACATCAGTTTAACTCTGGAAGTTGAATACACACATTGACAACCATTCTGCTAGATAGCTCCGTTTTGGTTTTAGAGCAAGGTATTTCTCTTTACAGCCTGTTCTCCAATCCACTCTGGAATGTCCAAACGCAGCTTTTAGAAGAAACGTGTTTCTACCTCGCCGAATCTAAACATAGATGCAACTTCCTAAAAGGAACCAACGCACAGGAGATGAGTTTGTAAGAAGCCGGTTTTCTGTGTCTTAAACGCATTCTTACTGCTAACTCTTACATGCGTTTCTAGGGCTGGAAATGACTGTTTCTACATTCTCCAAACAAAGGGTTTCTGAACTGCTGCAAACACACATCAGTATAACTCTGGAAGTGGAATACAGACATTGACAAACATTCTGCTAGATAGCTCTGTTTTGGTTTTAGAGCAAGGTTTTTCTCTTAACAGCCTGTTCTCCAATGCACTGTGGAATGTCCAAACGCAGCTTTTAGAAGAAACGTGTTTCTACCTCGCTGAATCTAAACATAGATGCAACTTCCTGAAAGGAACCAACACACAGCAGATGAGTTTGTAAGAAGCGGGTTTTCTGTGTTTTAAACGCATTCTTACTGCTAACTCTTACATGCGTTTCTAGGGCTGGAAATGACTGTTTCTACATTCTCCAAAGAAAGGGTTTCTGAACTGCTTCAAACACATATCAGTTTAACTCTGGAAGTTGAATACACACATTGACAAACATACTGCTAGATAGCTCCGTTTTGGTTTTAGAGCAAGATTTTCCCTTTACAGCATGTTCTCCCATGCACTCTGGAATGTCCAAATGCAGCTTTTAGGAGAAACGTGTTTCTACCTCGCCGAATCTAAACATAGATGCAACTTCCTAAAAGGAAGCAACACACAGCAGATGAGTTTGTAAGAAGCGGGTTTTCTGTGTTTTAAACGCATTCTTACTTCTAACTCTAAACATGCGTTTCTAGGGCTGGAAATGACTGTTTCTACCTTCTCCAAAGAAAGGGTTTCTGAACTGCTGCAAACACACATCAGTTTAACTCTGAAAGTTGAATACACACATTGACAAACATACTGCTAGATAGATCCGTTTTGGTTTTAGAGCAAGATTTTCTCTTTACAGCATGTTCTCCCATGCACTCTGGAATGTCCAAACGCAGCTTTTAGAAGAAACGTGTTTCTACCTCGCTGAATCTAAACATAGATGCAACTGCCTAAAAGGAACCAACACACAGCAATTGAGTTTGTTAGAAGCGGGATTTCTGTGTTTTAAACGCATTCTTACTTCTAACTCTTAACATGCGTTTCTAGGGCTGGAAATGACTGTTTCTACATTCTCCAAAGAAAGGGTTTCTGAACTGCTGCAAACACACATCATTTTAACTCTGGAAGTTGAATAAACACATTGACAAACATTCTGCTAGATAGCTTCGTTTTGGTTTTAGAGCAAGGTATTTCTCTTTACAGCCTGTTCTCCAATGCACTCTGGAATGTCCAAACGCAGCTTTTAGAAGAAACGTGTTTCTACCTCGCTGAATCTAAACATAGATGCAACTTCCTAAAAGGAACCAACACACAGCAGATGAGTTTGTAAGAAGCGGGTTTTCTGTGTTTTAAACGCATTCTTACTTCTAACTCTTACATGCGTTTATAGGGCTGGAAATGACTGTTTCTACATTCTCCAAAGAAAGGGTTTCTGAACTGCAGCAAACACACATCAGTTTAACTCTGAAAGTTGAATACACACATTGACAAACATACTGCTAGATAGCTCCGTTTTGGTTTTAGAGCAAGATTTTCTCTTTACAGCATGTTCTCCCAAGCACTCTAGAATGTCCAAACGCAGCTTTTAGAAGAAACGTGTTTCTACCTCGCTGAATCTAAACATAGATGCAACTGCCTAAAAGGAACCAACACACAGCAGATGAGTTTGTTAGAAGCGGGTTTTCTGTGTTTTAAACGCATTCTTACTGCTAACTGTTACATGCGTTTCTAGGGCTGGAAATGACTGTTTCTACATTCTCCAAAGAAAGGGTTTCTGAACTGCTGGAAACACACATCAGTTTAACTCTGGAAGTTGAATACACACATTGACAACCATTCTGCTAGATAGCTCCGTTTTGGTTTTAGAGCAAGGTATTTCTCTTTACAGCCTGTTCTCCAATCCACTCTGGAATGTCCAAACGCAGCTTTTAGAAGAAACGTGTTTCTACCTCGCCGAATCTAAACATAGATGCAACTTCCTAAAAGGAACCAACGCACAGGAGATGAGTTTGTAAGAAGCCGGTTTTCTGTGTTTTAAACGCATTCTTACTGCTAACTCTTACATGCGTTTCTAGGGCTGGAAATGACTGTTTCTACATTCTCTAAACAAAGGGTTTCTGAACTGCTGCAAACACACATCAGTATAACTCTGGAAGTGGAATACAGACATTGACAAACATTCTGCTAGATAGCTCTGTTTTGGTTTTAGAGCAAGGTTTTTCTCTTTACAGCCTGTTCTCCAATGCACTGTGGAATGTCCAAACGCAGCTTTTAGAAGAAACGTGTTTCTACCTCGCTGAATCTAAACATAGATGCAACTTCCTGAAAGGAACCAACACACAGCAGATGAGTTTGTAAGAAGCGGGTTTTCTGTGTTTTAAACGCATTCTTACTGCTAACTCTTACATGCGTTTCTAGGGCTGGAAATGACTGTTTCTACATTCTCCAAAGAAAGGGTTTCTGAACTGCTTCAAACACATATCAGTTTAACTCTGGAAGTTGAATACACACATTGACAAACATACTGCTAGATAGCTCCGTTTTGGTTTTAGAGCAAGATTTTCCCTTTACAGCATGTTCTCCCATGCACTCTGGAATGTCCAAACGCAGCTTTTAGAAGAAACGTGTTTCTACCTCGCTGAATCTAAACATAGATGCAACTTCCTAAAAGGAAGCAACACACAGCAGATGAGTTTGTAAGAAGCGGGTTTTCTGTGTTTTAAACGCATTCTTACTTCTAACTCTTAACATGCGTTTCTAGGGCTGGAAATGACTGTTTCTACATTCTCCAAAGAAAGGGTTTCTGAACTGCTGCAAACACACATCAGTTTAACTCTGAAAGTTGAATAAACACATTGACAAACATACTGCTAGATAGCTCCGTTTTGGTTTTAGAGCCAGATTTTCTCTTTACAGCATGTTCTCCCATGCACTCTGGAATGTCCAAACGCAGCTTTTAGAAGAAACGTGTTTCTACCTCGCTGAATCTAAACATAGATGCAACTGCCTAAAAGGAACCAACACACAGCAGATGAGTTTGTTAGAAGCGGGATTTCTCTGTTTTAAACGCATTCTTACTGCTAACTCTTACATTCGTTTCTAGGGCTGGAAATCACTGTTTCTAAATTCTCCAAAGAAAGTGTTTCTGAACTGCTGCAAACACACATCAGTTTATCTCTGGAAGTTGAATACACACATTGACAAACATTCTGCTAGATAGCTTCGTTTTGGTTTTAGAGCAAGGTATTTCTCTTTACAGTATGTTCTCCAATGCACTCTGTAATGTCCAAACGCAGCTTTTAGAAGAAACGTGTTTCTACCTCGCTGTATCTAAACATAGATGCAACTTCCTAAAAGGAACCAACACACAGCAGATGAGTTTGTAAGAAGCGGGTTTTCTGTGTTTTAAACGCATTCTTACTGCTAACTCTTACATGCGTTTCTAGGGCTGGAAATGACTGTTTCTACATTCTACAAAGAAAGGGTTTATAAACTGCTACAAAAACACATCAGTTTAACTCTGGAAGTTGAATACACACATTGACAAACATACTGCTAGATAGCTCCGTTTTGGTTTTAGAGCAAGATTTTCTCTTTACAGCATTTTCTCCCATCATCTCTGGAATGTCCAAACGCAGCTTTTAGAAGAAACGTGTTTCTACGTCGCTGAAACTAAACATAGATGCAACTTCCTAAAAGGAACCAACACACAGCAGATGAGTTTGTAAGAAGCGGGTTTTCTGTGTTTTAAACGCATTCTTACTTCTAACTCTTACATGCGTTTCTAGGGCTGGAAATGACTGTTTCTACATTCTACAAAGAAAGGGTTTCTGAACTGCTTCAAACACACATCAGTTTACCTCTGAAAGTTGAATACACACATTGACAAACATACTGCTAGATAGCTCCGTTTTGGTTTTAGAGCAAGATTTTCTCTTTACAGCATGTTCTCCCATGCACTTTGTAATGTCCAAACGCAGCTTTTAGAAGAGACGTGTTTCTACCTCGCTGAATCTAAACATAGACGCAACTTCCTAAAAAGAACCAACACACAGCAGATGAGTTTGTAAGAAGCGGGTTTTCTGTGTTTTAAACGCATTCTTACTGCTAACTTTTACATGCGTTTCTAGGGCTGGAAATGACTGTTTCTACATTCTACAAAGAAAGGGTTTCTGAACTGCTGCAAACACACATCAGTTTAACTCTGGAAGTTGAACATAAGCATTGACAAACATTCTGCTAGATAGCTCCGTTTTGGCTTTAGAGCAAGGTTTTTCTCTTTACAGCCTGTTCTCCAATGCACTCTAAAATGTCCAAACGCAGCTTTTAGAAGAATCGTGTTTCTACCTCGCTGAATCTAAACATAGATGCAACTTCCTAAAAGGAACCAACACACAGCAGATGAGTTCGTAAGAAGCGGGTCTTCTGTGTTTTAAACGCATTAATACTGCTAACTCTTATATGCGTCTCTAGGGCTGGAAATGACTGTTTCTACATTCTAAAAAGAAAGGGTTTCTTAACTGCTTCAAACACACATCAGTTTATCTCTGGAAGTTGAATACACACATTGACAAACATACTGCTAGATAGCTCCATTTTGGTTTTAGAGCAAGATTTTCCCTTTACAGCATGCTCTCCCATGCACTCTGGAATGTCCAAACGCAGCTTTTAGAAGAAACGTGTTTCTACCTCGCTGAATCTAAACATAGATGCAACTTCCTAAAAGGAAGCAACACACAGCAGATGAGTTTGTAAGAAGCGGGTTTTCTGTGTTTTAAACGCATTCTTACTTCTAACTCTTAACATGCGTTTCTAGGGCTGGAAATGACTGTTTCTACATTCTCCAAAGAAAGGTTTCTGAACTGCTGCAAACACACATCAGTTTAACTCTGAAAGTTGAATACACACATTGACAAACATACTGCTAGATAGCTCCGTTTTGGTTTTAGAGCAAGATTTTCTCTTTACAGCATGTTCTCCCAAGCACTCTAGAATGTCCAAACGCAGCTTTTAGAAGAAACGTGTTTCTACCTCGCTGAATCTAAACATAGATGCAACTGCCTAAAAGGAACCAACACACAGCAGATGAGTTTGTTAGAAGCGGGTTTTCTGTGTTTTAAACGCATTCTTACTGCTAACTGTTACATGCGTTTCTAGGGCTGGAAATGACTGTTTCTACATTCTCCAAAGAAAGGGTTTCTGAACTGCTGGAAACACACATCAGTTTAACTCTGGAAGTTGAATACACACATTGACAACCATTCTGCTAGATAGCTCCGATTTGGTTTTAGAGCAAGGTATTTCTCTTTACAGCCTGTTCTCCAATCCACTCTGGAATGTCCAAACGCAGCTTTTAGAAGAAACGTGTTTCTACCTCGCCGAATCTAAACATAGATGCAACTTCCTAAAAGGAACCAACGCACAGGAGATGAGTTTGTAAGAAGCGGGTTTTCTGTGTTTTGAACGCATTTTTACTGCTAACTCTTACATGCGTTTCTAGGGCTGGAAATGACTGTTTCTACATTCTCCAAACAAAGGGTTTCTGAACTGCTGCAAACACACATCAGTATAACTCTGGAAGTGGAATACAGACATTGACAAACATTCTGCTAGATAGCTCTGTTTTGGTTTTAGAGCAAGGTTTTTCTCTTTACAGCCTGTTCTCCAATGCACTGTGGAATGTCCAAACGCAGCTTTTAGAAGAAACGTGTTTCTACCTCGCTGAATCTAAACATAGATGCAACTTCCTGAAAGGAACCAACACACAGCAGATGAGTTTGTAAGAAGCGGGTTTTCTGTGTTTTAAACGCATTCTTACTGCTAACTCTTACATGCGTTTCTAGGGCTGGAAATGACTGTTTCTACATTCTCCAAAGAAAGGGTTTCTGAACTGCTTCAAACACATATCAGTTTAACTCTGGAAGTTGAATACACACATTGACAAACATACTGCTAGATAGCTCCGTTTTGGTTTTAGAGCAAGATTTTCCCTTTACAGCATGTTCTCCCATGCACTCTGGAATGTCCAAACGCAGGTTTTAGAAGAAACGTGTTTCTACCTCGCTGAATCTAAACATAGATGCAACTTACTAATAGGAAGCAACACACAGCAGATGAGTTTGTAAGAAGCGGGTTTTCTGTGTTTTAAACGCATTCTTACTTCTAACTCTTAACATGCGTTTCTAGGGCTGGAAATGACTGTTTCTACATTCTACAAAGAAAGGGTTTCTGAACTGCTGCAAACACACATCAGTTTAACTCTGAAAGTTGAATAAACACATTGACAAACATACTGCTAGATAGCTCCGTTTTGGTTTTAGAGCAAGATTTTCTCTTTACAGCATGTTCTCCCATGCACTCTGGAATGTCCAAACGCAGCTTTTAGAAGAAACGTGTTTCTACCTCGCTGAATCTAAACATAGATGCAACTGCCTAAAAGGAACCAACACACAGCAGATGAGTTTGTTAGAAGCGGGATTTCTGTGTTTTAAACGCATTCTTACTGCTAACTCTTACATTCGTTTCTAGGGCTGGAAATCACTGTTTCTACATTCTCCAAAGAAAGTGTTTCTGAACTGCTGCAAACACACATCAGTTTATCTCTGGAAGTTGAATACACTCATTGACAAACATTCTGCTAGATAGCTTCGTTTTGGTTTTAGAGCAAGGTATTTCTCTTTACAGTATGTTCTCCAATGCACTCTGAAATGTCCAAACGCAGCTTTTAGAAGAAACGTGTTTCTACCTCGCTGTATCTAAACATAGATGCAACTTCCTAAAAGGAACCAACACACAGCAGATGAGTTTGTAAGAAGCGGGTTTTCTGTGTTTTAAACGCATTCTTACTGCTAACTCATACATGCGTTTCTAGGGCTGGAAATGACTGTTTCTACATTCTACAAAGAAAGGGTTTATAAACTGCTACAAAAACACATCAGTTTAACTCTGGAAGTTGAATACACACATTGACAAACATACTGCTAGATAGCTCCGTTTTGGTTTTAGAGCAAGATTTTATCTTTACAGCATTTTCTCCCATCATCTCTGGAATGTCCAAACGCAGCTTTTAGAAGAAACGTGTTTCTACGTCGCTGAATCTAAACATAGATGCAACTTCCTAAAAGGAACCAACACACAGCAGATGAGTTTGTAAGAAGCGGGTTTTCTGTGTTTTAAACGCATTCTTACTTCTAACTCTTACATGCGTTTCTAGGGCTGGAAATGACTGTTTCTACATTCTACAAAGAAAGGGTTTCTGAACTGCTTCAAACACACATCAGTTTACCTCTGAAAGTTGAATACACACATTGACAAACATACTGCTAGATAGCTCCGTTTTGGTTTTAGAGCAAGATTTTCTCTTTACAGCATGTTCTCCCATGCACTTTGTAATGTCCAAACGCAGCTTTTAGAAGAGACGTGTTTCTACCTCGCTGAATCTAAACATAGAGGCAACTTCCTAAAAAGAACCAACACACAGCAGATGAGTTTGTAAGAAGCGGGTTTTCTGTGTTTTAAACGCATTCTTACTGCTAACTTTTACATGCGTTTCTAGGGCTGGAAATGACTGTTTCTACATTCTACAAAGAAAGGGTTTCTGAACTGCTGCAAACACACATCAGTTTAACTCTGGAAGTTGAACATAAGCATTGACAAACATTCTGCTAGATAGCTCCGTTTTGGTTTTAGAGCAAGGTATTTCTCTTTACAGCCTGTTCTCCAATGCACTCTAAAATGTCCAAACGCAGCTTTTAGAAGAATCGTGTTTCTACCTCGCTGAATCTAAACATAGATGCAACTTCCTAAAAGGAACCATCACACAGCAGATGAGTTCGTAAGAAGCGGGTCTTCTGTGTTTTAAACGCATTAATACTGCTAACTCTTATATGCGTCTCTAGGGCTGGAAATGACTGTTTCTACATTCTAAAAAGAAAGGGTTTCTTAACTGCTTCAAACACACATCAGTTTATCTCTGGAAGTTGAATACACACATTGACAAACATACTGCTAGATAGCTCCATTTTGGTTTTAGAGCAAGATTTTCCCTTTACAGCATGCTCTCCCATGCACTCTGGAATGTCCAAACGCAGCTTTTAGAAGAAACGTGTTTCTACCTCGCTGAATCTAAACATAGATGCAACTTCCTAAAAGGAAGCAACACACAGCAGATGAGTTTGTAAGAAGCGGGTTTTCTGTGTTTTAAACGCATTCTTACTTCTAACTCTTAACATGCGTTTCTAGGGCTGGAAATGACTGTTTCTACATTCTCCAAAGAAAGGTTTCTGAACTGCTGCAAACACACATCAGTTTAACTCTGAAAGTTGAATACACACATTGACAAACATACTGCTAGATAGCTCCGTTTTGGTTTTAGAGCAAGATTTTCTCTTTACAGCATGTTCTCCCATGCACTCTGGAATGTCCAAACGCAGCTTTTAGAAGAAACGTATTTCTACCTCACTGAATCTAAACATAGATGCAACTTCCTAAAAGAAACCAACACACAGCAGATGAGTTTGTAAGAAGCGGGTCTTCTGTGTTTTAAACGCATTAATACTGCTAACTCTTATATGCGTCTCTATGACTGGAAATGACTTTTTCTGCATTCTCCAAAGAAAGGGTTTCTGAACTGCTGCAAACACACATCAGTTTAACTCTGGAAGTGGAATACACACATTGACAAACATTCTGCTAGATAGCTTCGTTTTGGTTTTAGAGCAAGGTATTTCTCTTTACAGCATGTTCTCCCATGCAGTCTGGAATGTCCAAACGCAGCTTTTAGAAGAAACGTGTTTCTACCTCGCTGAATCTAAACATAGATGCAACTTCCTAAAAGGAACCAACACACAGCAGATGAGTTTGTAAGAAGCGGGTTTTCTGTGTTTTAAACGCATTCTTACTTCTAACTCTTACATGCGTTTCTAGGGCTGGAAATGACTGTTTCTACATTCTCCAAAGAAAGGGTTTCTGAACTGCTGCAAACACACATCAGTTTAACTGTGAAAGTTGAATACACACATTGACAAACATACTGCTAGATAGCTCCGTTTTGTTATAGAGCAAGATTTTCTCTTTACAGCTTGTTCTCCCATGCACTCTGGAATGTCCAAATGCAGCTTTTAGAAGAAACGTGTTTCTACCTCCCTTAATCTAAACATAGATGCAACTTCCTAAAAGGAACCAACACACAGCAGATGAGTTTGTAAGAAGCGGGTTTTCTGTGTTTTAAACGCATTCTTACTGCTAACTCCTACATGGATTTCTAGGGCTGGAAATGACTGTTTCTACAATCTCCAAACAAAGGGTTTCTTAACTGCTGCAAACAAACATCAGTTTAACTCTGGTAATTGAATACACACTTTGACAAACATTCTGCTAGATAGCTCCGTTTTGGTTTTAGAGCAAGTTTTTCTCTTTACAGCCTGTTCTCCAATGCACTCTGGAATGTCCAAACGCAGCTTTTAGAAGAAACGTGTTTCTACCTCGCTGAATCTAAACATAGATGCAACTTCCTAAAAGGAACCAACACACAGCAGATGAGTTTGTAAGAAGCGGGTTTTCTGTGTTTTAAACGCATTCTTACTTCTAACTCTTACATGCGTTTCTATGGCTGGAAATGACTGTTTCTACATTCTCCAAAGAAAGGGTTTCTGAACTGCTTCAAACACACATCAGTTTAACTCTGGACGTTGAATACACACATTGACAAACATACTGCTAGATAGCTCCGTTTTGGTTTTAGAGCAAGATATTCTCTTTACAGCATGTTCTCCCATGCACTTTGTAATGTCCAAACGCAGCTTTTAGAAGAGACGTGTTTCTACCTCGCTGAATCTAAACATAGACGCAACTTCCTAAAAAGAACCAACACACAGCAGATGAGTTTGTAAGAAGCAGGTTTTCTGTGTTTTAAACGCATTCTTACTGCTAACTTTTACATGCGTTTCTAGGGCTGGAAATGACTGTTTCTACATTCTCCAAAGAAAGGGTTTCTGAACTGCTGCAAACACACATCAGTTTAACTCTGAAAGTTGAATATACACATTGACAAACATACTGCTAGATAGCTCCGTTTTGGTTTTAGAGCAAGATTTTCTCTTTACAGCATGTTCTCCCATGCACTCTAGAATGTCCAAACGCAGCTTTTAGAAGAAAAGTGTTTCTACCTCTCTGAATCTAAACATAGATGCAACTTCCTAAAAGGAACCAACACACAGCAGATGAGTTTGTTAGAAGCGGGTTTTCTGTGTTTTAAACGCATTCTTACTGCTAACTCTTACATGCGTTTCTATGGCTGGAAATGACAGTTTCTACATTCTCCAAAGAAAGGGTTTCTGAACTGCTGCAAACACACATTAGTTTAACTCTGGAAGTTGAATATAAACATTGACAAACATTCTGCTAGACAGCTCCGTTTTGGTTTTAGAGCAAGGTTTTTCTCTTTACAGCCTGTTCTCCAATGCACACTGGAATGTCCATACGCAGCTTTTAGAAGAAACGTGTTTCTAACTCGCTGAATCTAAACATAGATGCAACTTCCTACAAGGAACCAACACACAGCAGATGAGTTCGTAAGAAGCGGGTATTCTGTGTTTTAAAAGCATTAATACTGCTAACTCTTATATGCGTCTCTAGGGCTGGAAATGACTTTTTCTACATTCTCCAAAGAAAGGGTTTCTGAACTGCTGCAAACACACATCAGTATAACTCTGGAAGATGAATACACACATTGACAAACATTCTGCTAGATAGCTCCGTTTTGGTTTTAGAGCAAGGTTTTTCTCTTTACAGCCTGTTCTCCAATGCACTCTGGAATGTCCAAACGCAGCTTTTAGAAGAAACGTGTTTCTACCTCGCTGAATCTAAACATAGATGCAACTTCCTAAAAGGAACCAACACACAGCAGATGAGTTTGTAAGAAGCGGGTTTTCTGTGTTTTAAACGCATTCTTACTGCTAACTCTTACATGAGTTTCTAGGGCTGGAAATGACTGTTTCTACATTCTCCAAAGAAAGGGTTTCTGAACTGCTTCAAACACACATCAGTTTAACTCTGGAAGTTGAATACACACATTGACAAACATACTGCTAGATAGCTCCGTTTTGGTTTTAGAGCAAGATTTTCTCTTTACAGCATGTTCTCCCATGCACTCTGGAATGTCCAAACGCAGCTTTCAGAAGAAACGTGTTTCTACCTCGCGGAATCTAAACATAGATGCAACATCCTAAAAGGAACCAACACACACCAGATGAGTTTGTAAGAAGCGGGTTTTCTGTGTTTTAAACGCATTCTTACTTCTAACTCTTAACATGCATTTCTAGGGCTGGAAATGACTGTTTCTACATTCTCCAAAGAAAGGGTTTCTGAACTGCTGCAAACACACATCAGTTTAACTCTGAAAGTTGAATACACACATTGACAAACATACTGCTAGATAGCTCCGTTTTGGTTTTAGAGCAAGATTTTCTCTTTACAGCATGTTCTCCCATGCACTCTGGAATGTCCAAACGCAGCTTTTAGAAGAAACGTGTTTCTACCTCGCCGAATCTAAACATAGATGCAACTTCCTAAAAGGAACCAACGCACAGCAGATGAGTTTGTAAGAAACGGGTTTTCTGTGTTTTAAACGCATTCTTACTGCTAACTCTTACATGCTTTTCTAGGGCTGGAAATGACTGTTTCTACATTCTCCAAACAAAGGGTTTCTGAACTGCTGCAAACACACATCAGTTTAACTCTGGAAGTTGGACATAAACATTGACAAACATTCTGCTAGATAGCTCCGTTTTGGTTTTAGAGCAAGGTTTTTCTCTTACAGCATGTTCTCCCATGCACTCTAGAATGTCCAAACGCAGCTTTTAGAAGAAACGTGTTTCTACCTCGCTGAATCTAAACATAGATGCAACTCCCTAAAAGAAACCAACACACAGCAGATGAGTTTGTAAGAAGCGGGTCCTCTGTGTTTTAAACGCATTAATACTGCTAACTCTTATATGCGTCTCTAGGGCTGGAAATGACTTTTTCTGCATTCTCCAAAGAAAGGGTTTCTGAACTGCTGCAAACACACATCAGTTTAACTCTGGAAGTGGAATACACACATTGACAAACATTCTGCTAGATAGCTTCGTTTTGGTTTTAGAGCAAGGTATTTCTCTTTACAGCATGTTCTCCCATGCACTCTGGAATGTCCAAACGCAGCTTTTAGAAGAAACGTGTTTCTACCTCGCTGAGTCTAAACATAGATGCAACTTCCTAAAAGGAACCAACACACAGCAGATGAGTTTGTAAGAAGCGGGTTTTCTGTGTTTTAAACGCATTCTTACTTCTAAATCTTACATTCGTTTCTAGGGCTGGAAATGACTATTTCTACATTCTCCAAAGAAAGTGTTTCTGAACTGCTGCAAACACACATCAGTTTAACTCTGAAAGTTGAATACACACATTGACAAACATACTGCTAGATAGCTCCGTTTTGGTTTTAGAGCAAGATTTTCTCTTTACAGCATGTTCTCCCATGCACTCTGGAATGTCCAAACGCAGCTTTTAGAAGAAACGTGTTTCTACCTCCCTGAATCTAAACATAGATGCAACTGCCTAAAAGGAACCAAAACACAGCAGATGAGTTTGTTAGAAGCGGGATTTCTGTGTTTTAAACGCATTCTTACTGCTAAATCTTACATGCGTTTCTAGGGCTGGAAATGACTATTTCTACATTCTCCAAAGAAAGTGTTTCTGAACTGCTGCAAACACACATCAGTTTATCTCTGGAAGTTGAATACACAGATTGACAAACATTCTGCTAGATAGGTTCGTTTTGGTTTTAGAGCAAGGTATTTCTCTTTACAGTATGTTCTCCAATGGACTCTGAAATGTCCAAACGCAGCTTTTAGAAGTAACGTGTTTCTACCTCGCTGTATCGAAACATAGATGCAACTTCCTAAAAGGAACCAACACACAGCAGATGAGTTTGTAAGAAGCGGGTTTTCTGTGTTTTAAACGCATTCTTACTGCTAAATCTTACATGCGTTTCTAGGGCTGGAAATGACTGTTTCTACATTCTACAAAGAAAGGGTTTATAAACTGCTACAAAAACACATCAGTTTAACTCTGGAAGTTGAATACACACATTGACAAACATACTGCTAGATAGCTCCGTTTTGGTTTTTGAGCAAGATTTTCTCTTTACGGCATTTTCTCCCATCATCTCTGGAATGTCCAAACGCAGCTTTTAGAAGAAACGTGTTTCTACCTCGCTGAATCTAAACATAGATGCAACTTCCTAAAAGGAACCAACACACAGCAGATGAGTTTGTAAGAAGCGGGTTTTCTGTGTTTTAAACGCATTCTTACTTCTAACTCTTACATGCGTTTCTAGGGCTGGAAATGACTGTTTCTACATTCTACAAAGAAAGGGTTTCTGAACTGCTTCAAACACACATCAGTTTACCTCTGAAAGTTGAATACACACATTGACAAACATACTGCTAGATAGCTCCGTTTTGGTTTTAGAGCAAGATTTTCTCTTTACAGCATGTTCTCCCATGCACTTTGTAATGTCCAAACGCAGCTTTTAGAAGAGACGTGCCTCTACCTCGCTGAATCTAAACATAGACGCAACTTCCTAAAAAGAACCAACACACAGCAGATGAGTTTGTAAGAAGCGGGTTTTCTGTGTTTTAAACGCATTCTTACTGCTAACTTTTACATGCGTTTCTAGGGCTGGAAATGACTGTTTCTACATTCTACAAAGAAAGGGTTTCTGAACTGCTGCAAACACACATCAGTTTAACTCTGGAAGTTGAACATAAACATTGACAAACATTCTGCTAGATAGCTCCGTTTTGGTTTTAGAGCAAGGTTTTTCTCTTTACAGCCTGTTCTCCAATGCACTCTAAAATGTCCAAACGCAGCTTTTAGAAGAAACGTGTTTCTACCTCGCTGAATCTAAACATAGATGCAACTTCCTAAAAGGAACCAACACACAGCAGATGAGTTCGTAAGAAGCGGGTCTTCTGTGTTTTAAACGCATTAATACTGCTAACTCTTATATGCGTCTCTAGGGCTGGAAATGACTGTTTCTACATTCTCCAAAGAAAGGGTTTCTTAACTGCTTCAAACACACGTCAGTTTAACTCTGGAAGTTGAATACACACATTGACAAACATACTGCTAGATAGCTCCGTTTTGGTTTTAGAGCAAGATTTTCCCTTTACAGCATGTTCTCCCATGCACTCTGGAATGTCCAAACGCAGCTTTTAGAAGAAACGTGTTCCTACCTCACTGAATCTAAACATAGATGCAACTTCCTAAAAGGAGGAAACACACAGCAGATGAGTTTGTAAGAAGCGGGTTTTCTGTGTTTTAAATGCATTCTTACTTCTAACTCTTAACATTCGTTTCTAGGGCTGGAAATGACTGTTTCTACACTCTCCAAAGAAAGGTTTCTGAACTGCTGCAAACACACATCAGTTTAACTCTGAAAGTTGAATACACACATTGAGAAACATACTGCTAGATAGCTCCGTTTTGGTTTTAGAGCAAGATTTTCTCTTTACAGCCTGTTCTCCCATGCACTCTGGAATGTCCAAACGCAGCTTTTAGAAGAAACGTGTTTCTACCTCACTGAATCTAAACATAGATGCAACTTCCTAAAGGAAACCAACACACAGCAGATGAGTTTGTAAGAAGCGGGTTTTCTGTGTTTTAAACGCATTCTTACTTCTAACTCTTACATGCGTTTCTAGGGCTGGAAATGACTGTTTCTACATTCTCCAAAGAAAGGGTTTCTGAACTGCTGCAAACACACATCAGTTTAACTCTGAAAGTTAAATACACACATTGACAAACATACTGCTAGATAGCTCCGTTTTGGTTTTAGAGCAAGATTTTCTCTTTACAGCATGTTCTCCCATGCACTCTAGAATGTCCAAACGCAGCTTTTAGAGGAAACGTGTTTCTACCTCGCTGAATCTAAACATAGATGTAACTGCCTAAAAGGAACCAACACACAGCAGATGAGTTTGTTAGAAGCGGGTTTTCTGTGTTTTAAACGCATTCTTACTGCTAACTCTTACATGCGTTTCTAGGGCTGGAAATGACTGTTTCTACATTCTCCAAAGAAAGGGTTTCTGAACTGCTGCAAACACACATCAGTTTAACTCTGGAAGTTGAATACACACATTGACAACCATTCTGCTAGATAGCTCCGTTTTGGTTTTAGAGCAAGGTATTTCTCTTTACAGCCTGTTCTCCAATCCACTCTGGAATGTCCAAACGCAGCTTTTAGAAGAAACGTGTTTCTACCTCGCTGAATCTAAACATAGATGCAACTTCCTAAAAGGAACCAACGCACAGCAGATGAGTTTGTAAGAAGCGGGTTTTCTGTGTTTTGAACGCATTTTTACTGCTAACTCTTACATGCGTTTCTAGGGCTGGAAATGACTGTTTCTACATTCTCCAAACAAAGGGTTTCTGAACTGCTACAAACACACATCAGTATAACTCTGGAAGTGGAATACACACATTGACAAACATTCTGCTAGATAGCTCCGTTTTGGTTTTAGAGCAAGGTTTTTCTCTTTACAGCCTGTTCTCCAATGCACTCTGGAATGTCCAAAGGCAGCTTTTAGAAGAAACGTGTTTCTACCTCTCTGAATCTAAACATAGATGCAACTTTCTAAAAGGAACCAACACACAGCAGATGAGTTTGTAAGAAGCGGGTTTTCTGTGTTTTAAACGCATTCTTACTTCTAACTCTTACATGCGTTTCTAGGGCTGGAAATGACTGTTTCTACATTCTTCAAAGAAAGGGTTTCTGAACTGCTGCAAACACACATCAGTTTAACTCTGAAAGTTAAATACACACATTGACAAACATACTGCTGGATAGCTCCGTTTTGGTTTTAGAGCAAGATTTTCTCTTTACAGCATGTTCTCCCATGCACTCTAGAATGTCCAAACGCAGCTTTTAGAGGAAACGTGTTTCTACCTCGCTGAATCTAAACATAGATGCAACTGCCTAAAAGGAACCAACACACAGAAGATGAGTTTGTTAGAAGCGGGTTTTCTGTGTTTTAAACTCATTCTTACTGCTAACTCTTACATGCGTTTCTAGGGCTGGAAATGACTGTTTCTACATTCTCCAAAGAAAGGGTTTCTGAACTGCTGCAAACACACATCAGTTTAACTCTGAAAGTTGAATACACACATTGACAAACATACTGCTAGATAGCTCCGTTTTGGTTTTAGAGCAAGATTTTCTCTTTACAGCATGTTTTCCCAAGCACTCTAGAATGTCCAAACGAAGCTTTTAGAAGAAACGTGTTTCTACCTCGCTGAATCTAAACATAGATGCAACTGCCTAAAAGGAACCAACACACAGCAGATGAGTTTGTTAGAAGCGGGTTTTCTGTGTTTTAAACGCATTCTTACTGCTAAATCTTACATACGTTTCTAGGGCTGGAAATGACTGTTTCTACATTCTACAAAGAAAGGGTTTCTAAACTGCTTCAAAAACACATCAGTTTAACTCTGGAAGTGGAATACACACATTGACAAACATACTGCTAGATAGCTCCGTTTTGGTTTTAGAGCAAGATTTTCTCTTTACAGCATGTTCTCCCATGCACTCTGGAATGTCCAAACGCAGCTTTTAGAAGAAACGTGTTTCTACCTCGCTGAATCTAAACATAGATGCATCTTCCTAAAAGAAACCAACACACAGCAGATGAGTTGGTAAGAAGCGGGTCTTCTGTGTTTTAAACACATTAATACTGCTAACTCTTATAGCGTCTCTAGGGCTGGAAATGAGTTTTTCTGCATTCTCTAAAGAAAGGGTTTCTGAACTGCTGCAAACACACATCAGTTTAGCTCTTGAAGTGGAATACACACATTGACAAACATTCTGCTAGATAGCTTCGTTTTGGTTGTAGAGCAACGTATTTCTCTTTACAGCATGTTCTCCCATGCACTCTGGAATGTCCAAACGCAGCTTTTAGAAGAAACGTGTTTCTACCTCGCTGAATCTAAACATAGATGCAACTTCCTAAAAGGAACCAACACACAGCAGATGAGTTTGTAAGAAGCGGGTTTTCTGTGTTTTAAACACATTCTTACTTCTAACTCTTACATGCGTTTCTAGGGCTGGAAATGACTGTTTCTACATTCTCCAAAGAAAGGGTTTCTGAACTGCTGCAAACACACATCAGTTTAACTCTGAAAGTTAAATACACACATTGACAAACATACTGCTAGATAGCTCCGTTTTGGTTTTAGAGCAAGATTTTCTCATTACAGCATGTTCCCCCATGCACTCTAGAATGTCCAAACGCAGCTTTTAGAAGAAACGTGTTTCTACCTCGCTGAATCTAAACATAGATGCAACTGCCTAAAAGGAACCAACACACAGCAGATGAGTTTGTTAGAAGCGGTTTTTCTATGTTTTAAACGCATTCTTACTGCTAACTCTTACATGCGTTTCTAGGGCTGGAAATGACTGTTTCTACATTCTCCAAAGAAAGGGTTTCTGAACTGCTGCAAACACACATCAGTTTAACTCTGGAAGTTGAATACACACATTGACAACCATTCTGCTAGATAGCTCCGTTTTGGTTTTAGAGCAAGTTATTTCTCTTTACAGCCTGTTCTCCAATCCACACTGGAATGTCCAAACGCAGCTTTTAGAAGAAACGTGTTTCTACCTCGCCGAATCTAAACATAGATGCAACTTCCTAAAAGGAACCAACGCACAGCAGATGAGTTTGTAAGAAGCGGGTTTTCTGTATTTTGAACGCATTTTTACTGCTGACTCTTACATGCGTTTCTAGGGCTGGAAATGACTGTTTCTACATTCTCCAAACAAAGGGTTTCTGAACTGCTGCAAACACACATCAGTATAACTCTAGAAGTGGAATACACACATTGACAAACATTCTGCTAGATAGCTCCGTTTTGGTTTTAGAGCAAGGTTTTTCTCTTTACAGCATGTTCTCCCATGCACTCTGGAATGTCCAAAGGCAGCTTTTAGAAGAAACGTGTTTCTACCTCTCTGAATCTAAACATAGATGCAACTTTCTAAAATGAACCAACACACAGCAGATGAGTTTGTAAGAAGCGGGTTTTCTGTGTTTTAAACGCATTCTTACTTCTAACTCTTACATGCGTTTCTAGGGCTGGAAATGACTGTTTCTACATTCTCCAAAGAAAGGGTTTCTGAACTGCTGCAAACACACATCAGTTTAACTCTGAAAGTTAAATACACACATTGACAAACATACTGCTAGATAGCTCCGTTTTGGTTTTAGAGCAAGATTTTCTCTTTACAGCATGTTCTCCCATGCACTCTAGAATGTCCAAACGCAGCTTTTAGAGGAAACGTGTTTCTACCTCGCTGAATCTAAACATAGATGCAACTGCCTAAAAGGAACCAACACACAGCAGATGAGTTTGTTAGAAGCGGGTTTTCTGTGTTTTAAACGCATTCTTACTGCTAACTCTTACATGCGTTTCTAGGGCTGGAAATGACTGTTTCTACATTCTCCAAAGAAAGGGTTTCTGAACTGCTGCAAACTCACATCAGTTGAACTCTGGAAGTTGAATATAAACATTGACAAACATACTGCTAGATAGCTCCGTTTTGGTTTAAGAGCAAGATTTTCTCTTTACAGCATGTTCTCCCATGCACTCTGGAATGTCCAAACGCAGCTTTTAGAAGAAACGTGTTTCTACCTCGCTGAATCTAAACATAGATGCAACTCCCTAAAAGGAACCAACACACAGCAGATGAGTTTGTAAGAAGCGGTTTTTCTGTGTTTTAAACGCATTCTTACTTCTAACTCTTACATGCATTCCTAGGGCTGGAAATGACTGTTTCTACATTCTCCAAAGAAAGGGTTTCTGAACTTCTTCAAACACACATCAGTTTAACTCTGGAAGTTGAATACACACATTGACAAACCTACTGCTAGATAGCTCCGTTTTGGTTTTAGAGGAAGATTTTTTCTTTACAGCATGTTCTCCCATGCACTCTTTAATGTGCAAATGCAGCTTTTAGAAGAGACGTGTTTCTACCTCGCTGAATCTAAACATAGATGCAACTTCCTAAAAGGAACCAACTCACAGCAGATGAGTTTGTAAGAAGCGGGTTTTCTGTCTTTTAAACGCATTCTTACTTCTAACTCTTAACATGCGTTTCTAAAGCTGAAAATGACTGTTTCTACATTCTCCAAAGAAAGGGTTTCTGAACTGCTGCAAACACACATCAGTTTAACTCTGAAAGTTGAATAAACACATTGACAAACGTATTGCTAGATAGCTCCGTTTTGGTTTTAGAGCAAGATGTTCTCTTTACAGCATGTTCTCCCATGCACTCTGGAATGTCCAAGCGCAGCTTTTAGAAGAAACGTGTTTCTTCCTCGTTGAATCTAAACATAGATGCAACTTCCTAAAAGGAACCAACACAGAGCAGATGAGTTTGTAAGAAGCGGGTTTTCTGTGTTTTAAACGCATTCTTACTTCTAACTCTTACATGCGTTTCTAGGGCTGGAAATGACTGTTTCTACATTCTACAAAGAAAGGGTTTCTGAACTGCTTCAAACACACATCAGTTTACCTCTGAAAGTTGAATACACACATTGACAAACATACTGCTAGATAGCTCCGTTTTGGTTTTAGAGCAAGATTTTCTCTTTACAGCATGTTCTCCCATGCACTTTGTAATGTCCAAACGCAGCTTTTAGAAGAGACGTGTTTCTACCTCGCTGAATCTAAACATAGACGCAACTTCCTAAAAAGAACCAACACACAGCAGATGAGTTTGTAAGAAGCGGGTTTTCTGTGTTTTAAACGCATTCTTACTGCTAACTTTTACATGCGTTTCTAGGGCTGGAAATGACTGTTTCTACATTCTACAAAGAAAGGGTTTCTGAACTGCTGCAAACACACATCAGTTTAACTCTGGAAGTTGAACATAAGCATTGACAAACATTCTGCTAGATAGCTCCGTTTTGGTTTTAGAGCAAGGTATTTCTCTTTACAGCCTGTTCTCCAATGCACTCTAAAATGTCCAAACGCAGCTTTTAGAAGAATCGTGTTTCTACCTCGCTGAATCTAAACATAGATGCAACTTCCTAAAAGGAACCAACACACAGCAGATGAGTTCGTAAGAAGCGGGTCTTCTGTGTTTTAAACGCATTAATACTGCTAACTCTTATATGCGTCTCTAGGGCTGGAAATGACTGTTTCTACATTCTAAAAAGAAAGGGTTTCTTAACTGCTTCAAACACACATCAGTTTATCTCTGGAAGTTGAATACACACATTGACAAACATACTGCTAGATAGCTCCATTTTGGTTTTAGAGCAAGATTTTCCCTTTACAGCATGCTCTCCCATGCACTCTGGAATGTCCAAACGCAGCTTTTAGAAGAAACGTGTTTCTACCTCGCTGAATCTAAACATAGATGCAACTTCCTAAAAGGAAGCAACACACAGCAGATGAGTTTGTAAGAAGCGGGTTTTCTGTGTTTTAAACGCATTCTTACTTCTAACTCTTAACATGCGTTTCTAGGGCTGGAAATGACTGTTTCTACATTCTCCAAAGAAAGGTTTCTGAACTGCTGCAAACACACATCAGTTTAACTCTGAAAGTTGAATACACACATTGACAAACATACTGCTAGATAGCTCCGTTTTGTTATAGAGCAAGATTTTCTCTTTACAGCTTGTTCTCCCATGCACTCTGGAATGTCCAAATGCAGCTTTTAGAAGAAACGTGTTTCTACCTCCCTTAATCTAAACATAGATGCAACTTCCTAAAAGGAACCAACACACAGCAGATGAGTTTGTAAGAAGCGGGTTTTCTGTGTTTTAAACGCATTCTTACTGCTAACTCCTACATGGATTTCTAGGGCTGGAAATGACTGTTTCTACAATCTCCAAACAAAGGGTTTCTTAACTGCTGCAAACAAACATCAGTTTAACTCTGGTAATTGAATACACACTTTGACAAACATTCTGCTAGATAGCTCCGTTTTGGTTTTAGAGCAAGTTTTTCTCTTTACAGCCTGTTCTCCAATGCACTCTGGAATGTCCAAACGCAGCTTTTAGAAGAAACGTGTTTCTACCTCGCTGAATCTAAACATAGATGCAACTTCCTAAAAGGAACCAACACACAGCAGATGAGTTTGTAAGAAGCGGGTTTTCTGTGTTTTAAACGCATTCTTACTTCTAACTCTTACATGCGTTTCTATGGCTGGAAATGACTGTTTCTACATTCTCCAAAGAAAGGGTTTCTGAACTGCTTCAAACACACATCAGTTTAACTCTGGACGTTGAATACACACATTGACAAACATACTGCTAGATAGCTCCGTTTTGGTTTTAGAGCAAGATATTCTCTTTACAGCATGTTCTCCCATGCACTTTGTAATGTCCAAACGCAGCTTTTAGAAGAGACGTGTTTCTACCTCGCTGAATCTAAACATAGACGCAACTTCCTAAAAAGAACCAACACACAGCAGATGAGTTTGTAAGAAGCAGGTTTTCTGTGTTTTAAACGCATTCTTACTGCTAACTTTTACATGCGTTTCTAGGGCTGGAAATGACTGTTTCTACATTCTCCAAAGAAAGGGTTTCTGAACTGCTGCAAACACACATCAGTTTAACTCTGAAAGTTGAATATACACATTGACAAACATACTGCTAGATAGCTCCGTTTTGGTTTTAGAGCAAGATTTTCTCTTTACAGCATGTTCTCCCATGCACTCTAGAATGTCCAAACGCAGCTTTTAGAAGAAAAGTGTTTCAACCTCTCTGAATCTAAACATAGATGCAACTTCCTAAAAGGAACCAACACACAGCAGATGAGTTTGTTAGAAGCGGGTTTTCTGTGTTTTAAACGCATTCTTACTGCTAACTCTTACATGCGTTTCTAGGGCTGGAAATGACTGTTTCTACATTCTCCAAAGAAAGGGTTTCTGAACTGCTGCAAACACACATTAGTTTAACTCTGGAAGTTGAATATAAACATTGACAAACATTCTGCTAGACAGCTCCGTTTTGGTTTTAGAGCAGGGTTTTTCTCTTTACAGCCTGTTCTCCAATGCACACTGGAATGTCCATACGCAGCTTTTAGAAGAAACGTGTTTCTAACTCGCTGAATCTAAACATAGATGCAACTTCCTACAAGGAACCAACACACAGCAGATGAGTTCGTAAGAAGCGGGTATTCTGTGTTTTAAAAGCATTAATACTGCTAACTCTTATATGCGTCTCTAGGGCTGGAAATGACTTTTTCTACATTCTCCAAAGAAAGGGTTTCTGAACTGCTGCAAACACACATCAGTATAACTCTGGAAGATGAATACACACATTGACAAACATTCTGCTAGATAGCTCCGTTTTGGTTTTAGAGCAAGGTTTTTCTCTTTACAGCCTGTTCTCCAATGCACTCTGGAATGTCCAAACGCAGCTTTTAGAAGAAACGTGTTTCTACCTCGCTGAATCTAAACATAGATGCAACTTCCTAAAAGGAACCAACACACAGCAGATGAGTTTGTAAGAAGCGGGTTTTCTGTGTTTTAAACGCATTCTTACTGCTAACTCTTACATGAGTTTCTAGGGCTGGAAATGACTGTTTCTACATTCTCCAAAGAAAGGGTTTCTGAACTGCTTCAAACACACATCAGTTTAACTCTGGAAGTTGAATACACACATTGACAAACATACTGCTAGATAGCTCCGTTTTGGTTTTAGAGCAAGATTTTCTCTTTACAGCATGTTCTCCCATGCACTCTGGAATGTCCAAACGCAGCTTTTAGAAGAAACGTGTTTCTACCTCGCGGAATCTAAACATAGATGCAACATCCTAAAAGGAACCAACACACACCAGATGAGTTTGTAAGAAGCGGGTTTTCTGTGTTTTAAACGCATTCTTACTTCTAACTCTTAACATGCATTTCTAGGGCTGGAAATGACTGTTTCTACATTCTCCAAAGAAAGGGTTTCTGAACTGCTGCAAACACACATCAGTTTAACTCTGAAAGTTGAATACACACATTGACAAACATACTGCTAGATAGCTCCGTTTTGGTTTTAGAGCAAGATTTTCTCTTTACAGCATGTTCTCCCATGCACTCTGGAATGTCCAAACGCAGCTTTTAGAAGAAACGTGTTTCTACATCGCCGAATCTAAACATAGATGCAACTTCCTAAAAGGAACCAACGCACAGCAGATGAGTTTGTAAGAAACGGGTTTTCTGTGTTTTAAACGCATTCTTACTGCTAACTCTTACATGCTTTTCTAGGGCTGGAAATGACTGTTTCTACATTCTCCAAACAAAGGGTTTCTGAACTGCTGCAAACACACATCAGTTTAACTCTGGAAGTTGGACATAAACATTGACAAACATTCTGCTAGATAGCTCCGTTTTGGTTTTAGAGCAAGGTTTTTCTCTTACAGCCTGTTCTCCCATGCACTCTAGAATGTCCAAACGCAGCTTTTAGAAGAAACGTGTTTCTACCTCGCTGAATCTAAACATAGATGCAACTCCCTAAAAGAAACCAACACACAGCAGATGAGTTTGTAAGAAGCGGGTCCTCTGTGTTTTAAACGCATTAATACTGCTAACTCTTATATGCGTCTCTAGGGCTGGAAATGACTTTTTCTGCATTCTCCAAAGAAAGGGTTTCTGAACTGCTGCAAACACACATCAGTTTAACTCTGGAAGTGGAATACACACATTGACAAACATTCTGCTAGATAGCTTCGTTTTGGTTTTAGAGCAAGGTATTTCTCTTTACAGCATGTTCTCCCATGCACTCTGGAATGTCCAAACGCAGCTTTTAGAAGAAACGTGTTTCTACCTCGCTGAGTCTAAACATAGATGCAACTTCCTAAAAGGAACCAACACACAGCAGATGAGTTTGTAAGAAGCGGGTTTTCTGTGTTTTAAACGCATTCTTACTTCTAAATCTTACATTCGTTTCTAGGGCTGGAAATGACTATTTCTACATTCTCCAAAGAAAGTGTTTCTGAACTGCTGCAAACACACATCAGTTTAACTCTGAAAGTTGAATACACACATTGACAAACATACTGCTAGATAGCTCCGTTTTGGTTTTAGAGCAAGATTTTCTCTTTACAGCATGTTCTCCCATGCACTCTGGAATGTCCAAACGCAGCTTTTAGAAGAAACGTGTTTCTACCTCCCTGAATCTAAACATAGATGCAACTGCCTAAAAGGAACCAACACACAGCAGATGAGTTTGTTAGAAGCGGGATTTCTGTGTTTTAAACGCATTCTTACTGCTAAATCTTACATGCGTTTCTAGGGCTGGAAATGACTATTTCTACATTCTCCAAAGAAAGTGTTTCTGAACTGCTGCAAACACACATCAGTTTATCTCTGGAAGTTGAATACACAGATTGACAAACATTCTGCTAGATAGGTTCGTTTTGGTTTTAGAGCAAGGTATTTCTCTTTACAGTATGTTCTCCAATGGACTCTGAAATGTCCAAACGCAGCTTTTAGAAGTAACGTGTTTCTACCTCGCTGTATCGAAACATAGATGCAACTTCCTAAAAGGAACCAACACACAGCAGATGAGTTTGTAAGAAGCGGGTTTTCTGTGTTTTAAACGCATTCTTACTGCTAAATCTTACATGCGTTTCTAGGGCTGGAAATGACTGTTTCTACATTCTACAAAGAAAGGGTTTATAAACTGCTACAAAAACACATCAGTTTAACTCTGGAAGTTGAATACACACATTGACAAACATACTGCTAGATAGCTCCGTTTTGGTTTTTGAGCAAGATTTTCTCTTTACGGCATTTTCTCCCATCATCTCTGGAATGTCCAAACGCAGCTTTTAGAAGAAACGTGTTTCTACGTCGCTGAATCTAAACATAGATGCAACTTCCTAAAAGGAACCAACACACAGCAGATGAGTTTGTAAGAAGCGGGTTTTCTGTGTTTTAAACGCATTCTTACTTCTAACTCTTACATGCGTTTCTAGGGCTGGAAATGACTGTTTCTACATTCTACAAAGAAAGGGTTTCTGAACTGCTTCAAACACACATCAGTTTACCTCTGAAAGTTGAATACACACATTGACAAACATACTGCTAGATAGCTCCGTTTTGGTTTTAGAGCAAGATTTTCTCTTTACAGCATGTTCTCCCATGCACTTTGTAATGTCCAAACGCAGCTTTTAGAAGAGACGTGCCTCTACCTCGCTGAATCTAAACATAGACGCAACTTCCTAAAAAGAACCAACACACAGCAGATGAGTTTGTAAGAAGCGGGTTTTCTGTGTTTTAAACGCATTCTTACTGCTAACTTTTACATGCGTTTCTAGGGCTGGAAATGACTGTTTCTACATTCTACAAAGAAAGGGTTTCTGAACTGCTGCAAACACACATCAGTTTAACTCTGGAAGTTGAACATAAACATTGACAAACATTCTGCTAGATAGCTCCGTTTTGGTTTTAGAGCAAGGTTTTTCTCTTTACAGCCTGTTCTCCAATGCACTCTAAAATGTCCAAACGCAGCTTTTAGAAGAAACGTGTTTCTACCTCGCTGAATCTAAACATAGATGCAACTTCCTAAAAGGAACCAACACACAGCAGATGAGTTCGTAAGAAGCGGGTCTTCTGTGTTTTAAACGCATTAATACTGCTAACTCTTATATGCGTCTCTAGGGCTGGAAATGACTGTTTCTACATTCTCCAAAGAAAGGGTTTCTTAACTGCTTCAAACACACGTCAGTTTAACTCTGGAAGTTGAATACACACATTGACAAACATACTGCTAGATAGCTCCGTTTTGGTTTTAGAGCAAGATTTTCCCTTTACAGCATGTTCTCCCATGCACTCTGGAATGTCCAAACGCAGCTTTTAGAAGAAACGTGTTCCTACCTCACTGAATCTAAACATAGATGCAACTTCCTAAAAGGAGGAAACACACAGCAGATGAGTTTGTAAGAAGCGGGTTTTCTGTGTTTTAAATGCATTCTTACTTCTAACTCTTAACATGCGTTTCTAGGGCTGGAAATGACTGTTTCTACACTCTCCAAAGAAAGGTTTCTGAACTGCTGCAAACACACATCAGTTTAACTCTGAAAGTTGAATACACACATTGAGAAACATACTGCTAGATAGCTCCGTTTTGGTTTTAGAGCAAGATTTTCTCTTTACAGCCTGTTCTCCCATGCACTCTGGAATGTCCAAACGCAGCTTTTAGAAGAAACGTGTTTCTACCTCGCCGAATCTAAACATAGATGCAACTTCCTAAAAGGAACCAACGCACAGCAGATGAGTTTGTAAGAAACGGGTTTTCTGTGTTTTAAACGCATTCTTACTGCTAACTCTTACATGCTTTTCTAGGGCTGGAAATGACTGTTTCTACATTCTCCAAACAAAGGGTTTCTGAACTGCTGCAAACACACATCAGTTTAACTCTGGAAGTTGGACATAAACATTGACAAACATTCTGCTAGATAGCTCCGTTTTGGTTTTAGAGCAAGGTTTTTCTCTTACAGCATGTTCTCCCATGCACTCTAGAATGTCCAAACGCAGCTTTTAGAAGAAACGTGTTTCTACCTCGCTGAATCTAAACATAGATGCAACTCCCTAAAAGAAACCAACACACAGCAGATGAGTTTGTAAGAAGCGGGTCCTCTGTGTTTTAAACGCATTAATACTGCTAACTCTTATATGCGTCTCTAGGGCTGGAAATGACTTTTTCTGCATTCTCCAAAGAAAGGGTTTCTGAACTGCTGCAAACACACATCAGTTTAACTCTGGAAGTGGAATACACACATTGACAAACATTCTGCTAGATAGCTTCGTTTTGGTTTTAGAGCAAGGTATTTCTCTTTACAGCATGTTCTCCCATGCACTCTGGAATGTCCAAACGCAGCTTTTAGAAGAAACGTGTTTCTACCTCGCTGAGTCTAAACATAGATGCAACTTCCTAAAAGGAACCAACACACAGCAGATGAGTTTGTAAGAAGCGGGTTTTCTGTGTTTTAAACGCATTCTTACTTCTAAATCTTACATTCGTTTCTAGGGCTGGAAATGACTATTTCTACATTCTCCAAAGAAAGTGTTTCTGAACTGCTGCAAACACACATCAGTTTAACTCTGAAAGTTGAATACACACATTGACAAACATACTGCTAGATAGCTCCGTTTTGGTTTTAGAGCAAGATTTTCTCTTTACAGCATGTTCTCCCATGCACTCTGGAATGTCCAAACGCAGCTTTTAGAAGAAACGTGTTTCTACCTCCCTGAATCTAAACATAGATGCAACTGCCTAAAAGGAACCAACACACAGCAGATGAGTTTGTTAGAAGCGGGATTTCTGTGTTTTAAACGCATTCTTACTGCTAAATCTTACATGCGTTTCTAGGGCTGGAAATGACTATTTCTACATTCTCCAAAGAAAGTGTTTCTGAACTGCTGCAAACACACATCAGTTTATCTCTGGAAGTTGAATACACAGATTGACAAACATTCTGCTAGATAGGTTCGTTTTGGTTTTAGAGCAAGGTATTTCTCTTTACAGTATGTTCTCCAATGGACTCTGAAATGTCCAAACGCAGCTTTTAGAAGTAACGTGTTTCTACCTCGCTGTATCGAAACATAGATGCAACTTCCTAAAAGGAACCAACACACAGCAGATGAGTTTGTAAGAAGCGGGTTTTCTGTGTTTTAAACGCATTCTTACTGCTAAATCTTACATGCGTTTCTAGGGCTGGAAATGACTGTTTCTACATTCTACAAAGAAAGGGTTTATAAACTGCTACAAAAACACATCAGTTTAACTCTGGAAGTTGAATACACACATTGACAAACATACTGCTAGATAGCTCCGTTTTGGTTTTTGAGCAAGATTTTCTCTTTACGGCATTTTCTCCCATCATCTCTGGAATGTCCAAACGCAGCTTTTAGAAGAAACGTGTTTCTACGTCGCTGAATCTAAACATAGATGCAACTTCCTAAAAGGAACCAACACACAGCAGATGAGTTTGTAAGAAGCGGGTTTTCTGTGTTTTAAACGCATTCTTACTTCTAACTATTACATGCGTTTCTAGGGCTGGAAATGACTGTTTCTACATTCTACAAAGAAAGGGTTTCTGAACTGCTTCAAACACACATCAGTTTACCTCTGAAAGTTGAATACACACATTGACAAACATACTGCTAGATAGCTCCGTTTTGGTTTTAGAGCAAGATTTTCTCTTTACAGCATGTTCTCCCATGCACTTTGTAATGTCCAAACGCAGCTTTTAGAAGAGACGTGCCTCTACCTCGCTGAATCTAAACATAGACGCAACTTCCTAAAAAGAACCAACACACAGCAGATGAGTTTGTAAGAAGCGGGTTTTCTGTGTTTTAAACGCATTCTTACTGCTAACTTTTACATGCGTTTCTAGGGCTGGAAATGACTGTTTCTACATTCTACAAAGAAAGGGTTTCTGAACTGCTGCAAACACACATCAGTTTAACTCTGGAAGTTGAACATAAACATTGACAAACATTCTGCTAGATAGCTCCGTTTTGGTTTTAGAGCAAGGTTTTTCTCTTTACAGCCTGTTCTCCAATGCACTCTAAAATGTCCAAACGCAGCTTTTAGAAGAAACGTGTTTCTACCTCGCTGAATCTAAACATAGATGCAACTTCCTAAAAGGAACCAACACACAGCAGATGAGTTCGTAAGAAGCGGGTCTTCTGTGTTTTAAACGCATTAATACTGCTAACTCTTATATGCGTCTCTAGGGCTGGAAATGACTGTTTCTACATTCTCCAAAGAAAGGGTTTCTTAACTGCTTCAAACACACGTCAGTTTAACTCTGGAAGTTGAATACACACATTGACAAACATACTGCTAGATAGCTCCGTTTTGGTTTTAGAGCAAGATTTTCCCTTTACAGCATGTTCTCCCATGCACTCTGGAATGTCCAAACGCAGCTTTTAGAAGAAACGTGTTCCTACCTCACTGAATCTAAACATAGATGCAACTTCCTAAAAGGAGGAAACACACAGCAGATGAGTTTGTAAGAAGCGGGTTTTCTGTGTTTTAAATGCATTCTTACTTCTAACTCTTAACATGCGTTTCTAGGGCTGGAAATGACTGTTTCTACACTCTCCAAAGAAAGGTTTCTGAACTGCTGCAAACACACATCAGTTTAACTCTGAAAGTTGAATACACACATTGAGAAACATACTGCTAGATAGCTCCGTTTTGGTTTTAGAGCAAGATTTTCTCTTTACAGCCTGTTCTCCCATGCACTCTGGAATGTCCAAACGCAGCTTTTAGAAGAAACGTGTTTCTACCTCACTGAATCTAAACATAGATGCAACTTCCTAAAGGAAACCAACACACAGCAGATGAGTTTGTAAGAAGCGGGTTTTCTGTGTTTTAAACGCATTCTTACTTCTAACTCTTACATGCGTTTCTAGGGCTTGAAATGACTGTTTCTACATTCTCCAAAGAAAGGGTTTCTGAACTGCTGCAAACACACATCAGTTTAACTCTGAAAGTTAAATACACACATTGACAAACATACTGCTAGATAGCTCCGTTTTGGTTTTAGAGCAAGATTTTCTCTTTACAGCATGTTCTCCCATGCACTCTAGAATGTCCAAACGCAGCTTTTAGAGGAAACGTGTTTCTACCTCGCTGAATCTAAACATAGATGTAACTGCCTAAAAGGAACCAACACACAGCAGATGAGTTTGTTAGAAGCGGGTTTTCTGTGTTTTAAACGCATTCTTACTGCTAACTCTTACATGCGTTTCTAGGGCTGGAAATGACTGTTTCTACATTCTCCAAAGAAAGGGTTTCTGAACTGCTGCAAACACACATCAGTTTAACTCTGGAAGTTGAATACACACATTGACAACCATTCTGCTAGATAGCTCCGTTTTGGTTTTAGAGCAAGGTATTTCTCTTTACAGCCTGTTCTCCAATCCACTCTGGAATGTCCAAACGCAGCTTTTAGAAGAAACGTGTTTCTACCTCGCTGAATCTAAACATAGATGCAACTTCCTAAAAGGAACCAACGCACAGCAGATGAGTTTGTAAGAAGCGGGTTTTCTGTGTTTTGAACGCATTTTTACTGCTAACTCTTACATGCGTTTCTAGGGCTGGAAATGACTGTTTCTACATTCTCCAAACAAAGGGTTTCTGAACTGCTACAAACACACATCAGTATAACTCTGGAAGTGGAATACACACATTGACAAACATTCTGCTAGATAGCTCCGTTTTGGTTTTAGAGCAAGGTTTTTCTCTTTACAGCCTGTTCTCCAATGCACTCTGGAATGTCCAAAGGCAGCTTTTAGAAGAAACGTGTTTCTACCTCTCTGAATCTAAACATAGATGCAACTTTCTAAAAGGAACCAACACACAGCAGATGAGTTTGTAAGAAGCGGGTTTTCTGTGTTTTAAACGCATTCTTACTTCTAACTCTTACATGCGTTTCTAGGGCTGGAAATGACTGTTTCTACATTCTTCAAAGAAAGGGTTTCTGAACTGCTGCAAACACACATCAGTTTAACTCTGAAAGTTAAATACACACATTGACAAACATACTGCTGGATAGCTCCGTTTTGGTTTTAGAGCAAGATTTTCTCTTTACAGCATGTTCTCCCATGCACTCTAGAATGTCCAAACGCAGCTTTTATAGGAAACGTGTTTCTACCTCGCTGAATCTAAACATAGATGCAACTGCCTAAAAGGAACCAACACACAGAAGATGAGTTTGTTAGAAGCGGGTTTTCTGTGTTTTAAACTCATTCTTACTGCTAACTCTTACATGCGTTTCTAGGGCTGGAAATGACTGTTTCTACATTCTCCAAAGAAAGGGTTTCTGAACTGCTGCAAACACACATCAGTTTAACTCTGAAAGTTGAATACACACATTGACAAACATACTGCTAGATAGCTCCGTTTTGGTTTTAGAGCAAGATTTTCTCTTTACAGCATGTTTTCCCAAGCACTCTAGAATGTCCAAACGAAGCTTTTAGAAGAAACGTGTTTCTACCTCGCTGAATCTAAACATAGATGCAACTGCCTAAAAGGAACCAACACACAGCAGATGAGTTTGTTAGAAGCGGGTTTTCTGTGTTTTAAACGCATTCTTACTGCTAACTCTTACATACGTTTCTAGGGCTGGAAATGACTGTTTCTACATTCTACAAAGAAAGGGTTTCTAAACTGCTTCAAAAACACATCAGTTTAACTCTGGAAGTGGAATACACACATTGACAAACATACTGCTAGATAGCTCCGTTTTGGTTTTAGAGCAAGATTTTCTCTTTACAGCATGTTCTCCCATGCACTCTGGAATGTCCAAACGCAGCTTTTAGAAGAAACGTGTTTCTACCTCGCTGAATCTAAACATAGATGCATCTTCCTAAAAGAAACCAACACACAGCAGATGAGTTGGTAAGAAGCGGGTCTTCTGTGTTTTAAACGCATTAATACTGCTAACTCTTATAGCGTCTCTAGGGCTGGAAATGAGTTTTTCTGCATTCTCTAAAGAAAGGGTTTCTGAACTGCTGCAAACACACATCAGTTTAACTCTTGAAGTGGAATACACACATTGACAAACATTCTGCTAGATAGCTTCGTTTTGGTTGTAGAGCAACGTATTTCTCTTTACAGCATGTTCTCCCATGCACTCTGGAATGTCCAAACGCAGCTTTTAGAAGAAACGTGTTTCTACCTCGCTGAATCTAAACATAGATGCAACTTCCTAAAAGGAACCAACACACAGCAGATGAGTTTGTAAGAAGCGGGTTTTCTGTGTTTTAAACACATTCTTACTTCTAACTCTTACATGCGTTTCTAGGGCTGGAAATGACTGTTTCTACATTCTCCAAAGAAAGGGTTTCTGAACTGCTGCAAACACACATCAGTTTAACTCTGAAAGTTAAATACACACATTGACAAACATACTGCTAGATAGCTCCGTTTTGGTTTTAGAGCAAGATTTTCTCATTACAGCATGTTCCCCCATGCACTCTAGAATGTCCAAACGCAGCTTTTAGAAGAAACGTGTTTCTACCTCGCTGAATCTAAACATAGATGCAACTGCCTAAAAGGAACCAACACACAGCAGATGAGTTTGTTAGAAGCGGTTTTTCTATGTTTTAAACGCATTCTTACTGCTAACTCTTACATGCGTTTCTAGGGCTGGAAATGACTGTTTCTACATTCTCCAAAGAAAGGGTTTCTGAACTGCTGCAAACACACATCAGTTTAACTCTGGAAGTTGAATACACACATTGACAACCATTCTGCTAGATAGCTCCGTTTTGGTTTTAGAGCAAGGTATTTCTCTTTACAGCCTGTTCTCCAATCCACACTGGAATGTCCAAACGCAGCTTTTAGAAGAAACGTGTTTCTACCTCGCCGAATCTAAACATAGATGCAACTTCCTAAAAGGAACCAACGCACAGCAGATGAGTTTGTAAGAAGCGGGTTTTCTGTATTTTGAACGCATTTTTACTGCTGACTCTTACATGCGTTTCTAGGGCTGGAAATGACTGTTTCTACATTCTCCAAACAAAGGGTTTCTGAACTGCTGCAAACACACATCAGTATAACTCTAGAAGTGGAATACACACATTGACAAACATTCTGCTAGATAGCTCCGTTTTGGTTTTAGAGCAAGGTTTTTCTCTTTACAGCATGTTCTCCCATGCACTCTGGAATGTCCAAAGGCAGCTTTTAGAAGAAACGTGTTTCTACCTCTCTGAATCTAAACATAGATGCAACATTCTAAAATGAACCAACACACAGCAGATGAGTTTGTAAGAAGCGGGTTTTCTGTGTTTTAAACGCATTCTTACTTCTAACTCTTACATGCGTTTCTAGGGCTGGAAATGACTGTTTCTACATTCTCCAAAGAAAGGGTTTCTGAACTGCTGCAAACACACATCAGTTTAACTCTGAAAGTTAAATACACACATTGACAAACATACTGCTAGATAGCTCCGTTTTGGTTTTAGAGCAAGATTTTCTCTTTACAGCATGTTCTCCCATGCACTCTAGAATGTCCAAACGCAGCTTTTAGAGGAAACGTGTTTCTACCTCGCTGAATCTAAACATAGATGCAACTGCCTAAAAGGAACCAACACACAGCAGATGAGTTTGTTAGAAGCGGGTTTTCTGTGTTTTAAACGCATTCTTACTGCTAACTCTTACATGCGTTTCTAGGGCTGGAAATGACTGTTTCTACATTCTCCAAAGAAAGGGTTTCTGAACTGCTGCAAACTCACATCAGTTGAACTCTGGAAGTTGAATATAAACATTGACAAACATACTGCTAGATAGCTCCGTTTTGGTTTAAGAGCAAGATTTTCTCTTTACAGCATGTTCTCCCATGCACTCTGGAATGTCCAAACGCAGCTTTTAGAAGAAACGTGTTTCTACCTCGCTGAATCTAAACATAGATGCAACTCCCTAAAAGGAACCAACACACAGCAGATGAGTTTGTAAGAAGCGGTTTTTCTGTGTTTTAAACGCATTCTTACTTCTAACTCTTACATGCATTTCTAGGGCTGGAAATGACTGTTTCTACATTCTCCAAAGAAAGGGTTTCTGAACTTCTTCAAACACACATCAGTTTAACTCTGGAAGTTGAATACACACATTGACAAACATACTGCTAGATAGCTCCGTTTTGGTTTTAGAGGAAGATTTTTTCTTTACAGCATGTTCTCCCATGCACTCTTTAATGTGCAAATGCAGCTTTTAGAAGAGACGTGTTTCTACCTCGCTGAATCTAAACATAGATGCAACTTCCTAAAAGGAACCAACTCACAGCAGATGAGTTTGTAAGAAGCGGGTTTTCTGTCTTTTAAACGCATTCTTACTTCTAACTCTTAACATGCGTTTCTAAAGCTGAAAATGACTGTTTCTACATTCTCCAAAGAAAGGGTTTCTGAACTGCTGCAAACACACATCAGTTTAACTCTGAAAGTTGAATAAACACATTGACAAACGTATTGCTAGATAGCTCCGTTTTGGTTTTAGAGCAAGATGTTCTCTTTACAGCATGTTCTCCCATGCACTCTGGAATGTCCAAGCGCAGCTTTTAGAAGAAACGTGTTTCTTCCTCGCTGAATCTAAACATAGATGCAACTTCCTAAAAGGAACCAACACAGAGCAGATGAGTTTGTAAGAAGCGGGTTTTCTGTGTTTTAAACGCATTCTTACTGCTAACACTTACATGCGTTTCTAGGGCTGGAAATGACTGTTTCTACATTCTACAAAGAAAGGGTTTCTGAACTGCTGCAAACACACATCAGTTTAACTCTGAAAGATGAATACACACATTGACAAACATACTGCTAGATAGCTCCGTTTTGGTTTTAGAGCAAGATTTTCTCTTTACAGCATGTTCTCCCATGCACTCTGGAATGTCCAAACGCAGCTTTTAGAAGAAACGTGTTTCTACATCCCTGAATCTAAACATAGATGCAACTTCGTAAAAGAAACCAACACACAGCAGATGAGTTTGTAAGAAGCGGGTTTTCTGTGTTTTAATCGCATTCTTACTGCTAACTCTTACATGCGTTTCTAGGGCTGGAAATGACTGTTTCTACATTCTACAAAGAAACGGTTTCTGAACTGCTGCAAACACACATCAGTTTAACTCTGAAAGTTGAATACACACATTGACAAACATACTGCTAGATAGCTCCGTTTTGGTTTTAGAGCAAGATTTTCTCTTTACAGCATGTTCTCCCATGCACTCTGGAATGTCCAAACTCAGCTTTTAGAAGAAACGTGTTTCTAACTCGGTGAATCTAAACATAGAAGCAACTTCCTAAAAGGAACCAACACACAGCAGATGAGTTTGTAAGAAGCGAGTTTTCTGTGTTTTAAACGCATTCTTACTTCTAACCCTTAACATGCGTTTCTAGGGCTGGAAATGACTGTTTCTACATTCTACAAAGAAAGGGTTTCTGAACTGTTGCAAACACACATCAGTTTAACTTTGAAAGTTGAATACACACATTGACAAACATACTGCTAGATAGCTCCATTTTGGTTTTAGAGCAAGATTTTCTCTTTACAGCATGTTCCCCATGCACTCTGGAATGTCCAAACGCAGCTTTTAGAAGAAACGTGTTTCTACCTCGCTGAATCTAAACATAGATGCAACTTCCTAAAAGGAACCAACACACAGCAGATGAGTTTGTAAGAAGCGGGTTTTCTGTGTTTTAAACGCATTCTTACTGCTAACTCTTACATGCGTTTCTAGGGCTGGAAATGACTATTTCTACATTCTCCAAAGAAAGGGTTTCTGAACTGCTGCAAACACACATCAGTTTAACTCTGAAAGTTGAATACACACATTGACAAACATACTGCTAGATAGCTTCGTTTTGGTTTTAGAGCAAGATTTTCTCTTTACAGCATGTTCTCCCATGCACTCTGGAATGTCCAAACACAGCTTTTAGAAGAAACGTGTTTGTACCTCTCTGAATCTAAACATTGATGCAACTTCCTAAAAGGAACCAACACACAGCAGATGAGTTTGTAAGAAACGGGTTTTCTGTGTTTTAAACGCATTAATACTGCTAACTCTTATATGCGTCTCTAGGGCTGGAAATGACTTTTTCTGCATTCTCCAAAGAAAGGGTTTCTGAACTGCTGCAAACACACATCAGTTTTACTCTGGAAGTTGAATACACACATTGAGAACCATTCTGCTAGATAGCTCCCTTTTGGTTTTAGAGCAAGGTATTTCTCTTTACAGCCTGTTCTCCAATGCAATCTGGAATGTCCAAACGCAGCTTTTAGAAGAGACGTGTTTCTACCTCGCTGAATCTAAACATAGATATAACTTCCTAAAAGGAACCAACACACAGCAGATGAGTTTGTAAGAAGCGGGTTTTCCGTGTTTTGAACGCATTTTTACTGCTAACTCTTACATGCGTTTCTAGGACTGGAAATGACTGTTTCTACATTCTCCAAACAAAGGGTTTCTGAACTGCTGCAAACACAAATCAGTTTAACTCTGGAAGTGGAATATGCACATTGACAAACATTCAGCTAGATAGCTTCGTTTTGGTTTTAGAGCAAGGTATTTCTCTTTACAGCATGTTCTCCCATGCACTCTGGAATGTCCAAACACAGCTTTTAGAAGAAACGTGTTTGTACCTCTCTGAATCTAAACATTGATGCAACTTCCTAAAAGGAACCAACACACAGCAGATGAGTTTGTAAGAAGCGGGTTTTCTGTGTTTTAAACGAATTCTTACTTCTAACTCTTACATGCGTTTCTAGGGCTGGAAATGACTGTTTCTACATTCTACAAAAAAAGGGTTTCTGAACTGCTGCAAACACACATCAGTTTAACTCTGAAAGTTGAATACACACATTGACAAACATACTGCTAGATAGCTCCGTTTTGGTTTTAGAGCAAGATTTTCTCTTTACAGCATGTTCTCCCATGCACTCTAGAATGTCCAAACGCAGCTTTTAGAAGAAACGTGTTTCTACCTCGCTGAATCTAAACATAGATGAAACTTCCTAAAAGGAACCAACACACAGCAGATGAGTTTGTTAGAAGCGGGTTTTCTGTGTTTTAAACGCATTCTTACTGCTAACTCTTACATGCGTTTCTAGGGCTGGAAATGACTGTTTCTACATTCTACAAAGAAAGGGTTTCTGAACTGCTGCAAACACACATCAATTTACCTCTGGAAGTTGAATACACACATTGACAAACATTCTGCTAGATAGCTTCGTTTTGGTATTAGACCAAGGTATTTCTCTTTACAGCCTGTTCTCCAATGCACTCTGGAATGTCCAAACGAGCTTTTAGAAGAAACGTGTTTCTAACTCGCTGAATCTAAACATAAATGCAACTTCCTAAAAGGAACCAACACACAGCAGATGAGTTTGTAAGAAGCGGGTTTTCTGTGTTTTAAACGCATTCTTACTGCTAACTCTTACATGCGTTTCTAGGGCTGGAAATGACTGTTTCTACATTCTCCAAAGAAAGGGTTTCTGAACTGCTGCAAACACACATCAGTTTACCTCTGGAAGTTGAATACACACATTGACAAACATTCTGCTAGATAGCTCCGTTTTGGTTTTAGAGCAAGGTATTTCTCTTTACAGCCTGTTCTCCAATGCACTCTGGAATGTCCAAACGCAGCTTTTAGAAGAAACGTGTTTCTACCTCGCTGAATCTAAACATAGATGCAACTTCCTAAAAGGAACCAACACACAGCAGATGAGTTTGTAAGAAGCGGGTTTTCTGTGTTTTAAACGCATTCTTACTGCTAACTCTTACATTCGTCTCTAGGGCTGGAAATGACTGTTTCTACATTCTACAAAGAAAGGGTTTCTGAACTGCTGCAAACACACATCAGTTTACCTCTGGAAGGTGAATACACACATTGACAAACATTCTGCTAGATAGCTCCGTTTTGGTTTTAGAGCAAGGTATTTCTCTTTACAACCTGTTCTCCAATGCACTCTGGAATGTCCAAACGCAGCTTTTAGAAGAAACGTGTTTCTACCTCGCTGAATCTAAACATAGATGCAACTTCCTAAAAGGAACAAACACACAGCAGATGAGTTTGTAAGAAGCCGGTTTTCTGTGTTTTAAACGCATTCTTACTGCTAACTCTTACATGCGTTTCTAGGGCTGGAAATGACTGTTTCTACATTCTCCAAAGAAAGGGTTTCTGAACTGCTGCAAACACACATCAGTTTAACTCTGGAAGTTGAATATAGACATTGAAAAACATTCTGCTAGATAGCTCCGTTTTGGTTTTAGAGCAAGGTTTTTCTCTTTACAGCCTGGTCTAAAATGCATTCTGGAATGTCCAAACGCAGCTTTTAGAAAAAACGTGTTTCTACCTCGCTGAATCTAAACATAGATGCAACTTCCTAAAAGGAACCAACACACAGCAGATGAGTTTGTAAGAAGCGGGTTTTCTGTGTTTTAAACGCATTCTTACTGCTAACTCTTACATGCGTTTCTAGGGCTGGAAATGACTGTTTCTACATTCTACAAAGAAAGGGTTTCTGAACTGTTGCAAACACACATCAGTTTAACTCTGAAAGTTGAATAAACACATTGACAAACATACTGCTAGATAGCTCCGTTTTGGTTTTAGAGCAAGATTTTCTCTTTACAGCATGTTCCCCATGCACTCTGGAATGTCCAAACGCAGCTTTTAGAAGAAACGTGTTTCTACCTCGCTGAATCTAAACATAGATGCAACTTCCTAAAAGGAACCAACACACAGCAGAGGAGTTTGTAAGAAGCGGGTTTTCTGTGTTTTAAACGCATTCTTACTGCTAAATCTTACATGCGTTTCTAGGGCTGGAAATGACTATTTCTACATTCTCCAAAGAAAGGGTTTCTGAACTGCTGCAAACACACATCAGTTTAACTCTGAAAGTTGAATACACACATTGACAAACATACTGCTAGATAGCTTCGTTTTGGTTTTAGAGCAAGATTTTCTCTTTACAGCATGTTCTCCCATGCACTCTGGAATGTCCAAACACAGCTTTTAGAAGAAACGTGTTTGTACCTCTCTGAATCTAAACATTGATGCAACTTCCTAAAAGGAACCAACACACAGCAGATGAGTTTGTAAGAAACGGGTCTTCTGTGTTTTAAACGCATTAATACTGCTAACTCTTATATGCGTCTCTAGGGCTGGAAATGACTTTTTCTGCATTCTCCAAAGAAAGGGTTTCTGAACTGCTGCAAACACACATCAGTTTTACTCTGGAAGTTAAATACACACATTGAGAACCATTCTGCTAGATAGCTCCCTTTTGGTTTTAGAGCAAGGTATTTCTCTTTACAGCCTGTTCTCCAATGCACTCTGGAATGTCCAAACGCAGCTTTTAGAAGAGACGTGTTTCTACCTCGCTGAATCTAAACATAGATATAACTTCCTAAAAGGAACCAACACACAGCAGATGAGTTTGTAAGAAGCGGGTTTTCCGTGTTTTGAACGCATTTTTACTGCTAACTCTTACATGCGTTTCTAGGACTGGAAATGACTGTTTCTACATTCTCCAAACAAAGGGTTTCTGAACTGCTGCAAACACAAATCAGTTTAACTCTGGAAGTGGAATATGCACATTGACAAACATTCAGCTAGATAGCTTCGTTTTGGTTTTAGAGCAAGGTATTTCTCTTTACAGCATGTTCTCCCATGCACTCTGGAATGTCCAAACACAGCTTTTAGAAGAAACGTGTTTGTACCTCTCTGAATCTAAACATTGATGCAACTTCCTAAAAGGAACCAACACACAGCAGATGAGTTTGTAAGAAGCGGGTTTTCTGTGTTTTAAACGAATTCTTACTTCTAACTCTTACATGCGTTTCTAGGGCTGGAAATGACTGTTTCTACATTCTACAAAAAAAGGGTTTCTGAACTGCTGCAAACACACATCAGTTTAACTCTGAAAGTTGAATACACACATTGACAAACATACTGCTAGATAGCTCCGTTTTGGTTTTAGAGCAAGATTTTCTCTTTACAGCATGTTCTCCCATGCACTCTAGAATGTCCAAACGCAGCTTTTAGAAGAAACGTGTTTCTACCTCGCTGAATCTAAACATAGATGAAACTTCCTAAAAGGAACCAACACACAGCAGATGAGTTTGTTAGAAGCGGGTTTTCTGTGTTTTAAACGCATTCTTACTGCTAACTCTTACATGCGTTTCTAGGGCTGGAAATGACTGTTTCTACATTCTACAAAGAAAGGGTTTCTGAACTGCTGCAAACACACATCAGTTTACCTCTGGAAGTTGAATACACACATTGACAAACATTCTGCTAGATAGCTTCGTTTTGGTATTAGACCAAGGTATTTCTCTTTACAGCCTGTTCTCCAATGCACTCTGGAATGTCCAAACGAGCTTTTAGAAGAAACGTGTTTCTAACTCGCTGAATCTAAACATAAATGCAACTTCCTAAAAGGAACCAACACACAGCAGATGAGTTTGTAAGAAGCGGGTTTTCTGTGTTTTAAACGCATTCTTACTGCTAACTCTTACATGCGTTTCTAGGGCTGGAAATGACTGTTTCTACATTCTCCAAAGAAAGGGTTTCTGAACTGCTGCAAACACACATCAGTTTACCTCTGGAAGTTGAATACACACATTGACAAACATTCTGCTAGATAGCTCCGTTTTGGTTTTAGAGCAAGGTATTTCTCTTTACAGCCTGTTCTCCAATGCACTCTGGAATGTCCAAACGCAGCTTTTAGAAGAAACGTGTTTCTACCTCGCTGAATCTAAACATAGATGCAACTTCCTAAAAGGAACCAACACACAGCAGATGAGTTTGTAAGAAGCGGGTTTTCTGTGTTTTAAACGCATTCTTACTGCTAACTCTTACATTCGTCTCTAGGGCTGGAAATGACTGTTTCTACATTCTACAAAGAAAGGGTTTCTGAACTGCTGCAAACATACATCAGTTTACCTCTGGAAGGTGAATACACACATTGACAAACATTCTGCTAGATAGCTCCGTTTTGGTTTTAGAGCAAGGTATTTCTCTTTACAACCTGTTCTCCAATGCACTCTGGAATGTCCAAACGCAGCTTTTAGAAGAAACGTGTTTCTACCTCGCTGAATCTAAACATAGATGCAACTTCCTAAAAGGAACAAACACACAGCAGATGAGTTTGTAAGAAGCCGGTTTTCTGTGTTTTAAACGCATTCTTACTGCTAACTCTTACATGCGTTTCTAGGGCTGGAAATGACTGTTTCTACATTCTCCAAAGAAAGGGTTTCTGAACTGCTGCAAACACACATCAGTTTAACTCTGGAAGTTGAATATAGACATTGAAAAACATTCTGCTAGATAGCTCCGTTTTGGTTTTAGAGCAAGGTTTTTCTCTTTACAGCCTGGTCTAAAATGCATTCTGGAATGTCCAAACGCAGCTTTTAGAAAAAACGTGTTTCTACCTCGCTGAATCTAAACATAGATGCAACTTCCTAAAAGGAACCAACACACAGCAGATGAGTTTGTAAGAAGCGGGTTTTCTGTGTTTTAAACGCATTCTTACTGCTAACTCTTACATGCGTTTCTAGGGCTGGAAATGACTGTTTCTACATTCTACAAAGAAAGGGTTTCTGAACTGTTGCAAACACACATCAGTTTAACTCTGAAAGTTGAATAAACACATTGACAAACATACTGCTAGATAGCTCCGTTTTGGTTTTAGAGCAAGATTTTCTCTTTACAGCATGTTCCCCATGCACTCTGGAATGTCCAAACGCAGCTTTTAGAAGAAACGTGTTTCTACCTCGCTGAATCTAAACATAGATGCAACTTCCTAAAAGGAACCAACACACAGCAGAGGAGTTTGTAAGAAGCGGGTTTTCTGTGTTTTAAACGCATTCTTACTGCTAAATCTTACATGCGTTTCTAGGGCTGGAAATGACTATTTCTACATTCTCCAAAGAAAGGGTTTCTGAACTGCTGCAAACACATATCAGTTTAACTCTGGAAGTTGAATATAGACATTGAAAAACATTCTGCTAGATAGCTCCGTTTTGGTTTTAGAGCAAGGTTTTTCTCTTTACAGCCTGGTCTCCAATGCATTCTGGAATGTCCAAACGCAGCTTTTAGAAAAAACGTGTTTCTACCTCGCTGAATCTAAACATAGATGCAACTTCCTAAAAGGAACCAACACACAGCAGATGAGTTTGTAAGAAGCGGGTTTTCTGTGTTTTAAACGCATTCTTACTTCTAACTGTTAACATGCGTTTATAGGGTTGGAAATGACTGTTACACATTCTCCAAAGAAAGGGTTTCTGAACTGCTGCAAACACACATCAGTTTAACTCTGAAAGTTGAATACACACATTGACAAACATACTGCTAGATAGCTCCGTTTTGGTTTTAGAGCAAGATTTTCTCTTTACAGCATGTTCTCCCATGCACTCTGGAATGTCCAAACGCAGCTTTTAGAAGAAACGTGTTTCTACCTCGCTGAATCTAAACATAGATGCAACTTCCTAAAAGGAACCAACACACAGCAGATGAGTTTGTAAGAAGCGGGTTTACTGTGTTTTAAACGCATTCTTACTGCTAACTCTTACATGCGTTTCTAGGGCTGGAAATGACTATTTCTACATTCTCCAAAGAAAGGGTTTCTGAACTGCTGCAAACACACATCAGTTTAACTCTGAAAGTTGAATACACACATTGACAAACATACTGCTAGATAGCTTCGTTTTGGTTTTAGAGCAAGATTTTCTCTTTACAGCATGTTCTCCCATGCACTCTGGAAAGTCCAAACGCAGCTTTTAGAAGAAACGTGTTTCTACCTCGCTGAATCTAAACATAGATGCAACTTCCTAAAAGAAACCAACACACAGCAGATGAGTTTGTAATAAACGGCTCTTCTGTGTTATAAACGCATTAATACTGCTAACTCTTATATGCGTCTCTAGGGCAGGAAATGACTTTTTCTGCATTCTCCAAAGAAAGGGTTTCTGAACTGCTGCAAACACACATCAGTTTTACTCTGGAAGTTGAATATACACATTGAGAACCATTTTGCTAGATAGCTCCGTTTTGGTTTTAGAGCAAGGTATTTCTCTTTACAGCCTGTTCTCCAATGCACTCTGGAATGTCCAAACGCAGCTTTTAGAAGAAACGTGTTTCTACCTCGCTGAATGTAAACATAGATGCAACTTCCTAAAAGGAACCAACACACAGCAGATGAGTTTGTAAGAAGCGGGTTTTCTGTGTTTTAAACGCATTCTTACTGCTAACTCTTACATGCGTTTCTAGGGCTGGAAATGACTGTTTCTACATTCTACAAAGTAAGGGTTTCTGAACTGCTGCAAACACACATCAGTTTACCTCTGGAAGTTGAATACACACATTGACAAACATTCTGCTAGATAGCTCCGTTTTGGTTTTAGAGCAAGGTATTTCTCTTTACAGCCTGTTCTCCAATGCACTCTGGAATGTCCAAACGCAGCTTTTAGAAGAAACGTGTTTCTACCTCGCTGAATCTAAACATAGATGCAACTTCCTAAAAGGAACCAACACACAGCAGATGAGTTTGTAAGAAGCGGGTTTTCTGTGTTTTAATCGCATTCTTACTGCTAACTCTTACATGCGTTTCTAGGGCTGGAAATGACTGTTTCTACATTCTACAAAGAAACGGTTTCTGAACTGCTGCAAACACACATCAGTTTAACTCTGAAAGTTGAATACACACATTGACAAACATACTGCTAGATAGCTCCGCTTTGGTTTTAGAGCAAGATTTTCTCTTTACAGCATGTTCTCCCATGCACTCTGGAATGTCCAAACTCAGCTTTTAGAAGAAACGTGTTTCTAACTCGGTGAATCTAAACATAGAAGCAACTTCCTAAAAGGAACCAACACACAGCAGATGAGTTTGTAAGAAGCGGATTTTCTGTGTTTTAAACGCATTCTTACTGCTAACTCTTACATGCGTTTCTAGGGCTGGAAATGACTATTTCTACATTCTCCAAAGAAAGGGTTTCTGAACTGCTGCAAACACACATCAGTTTAACTCTGAAAGTTGAATACACACATTGACAAACATACTGCTAGATAGCTTCGTTTTGGTTTTAGAGCAAGATTTTCTCTTTACAGCATGTTCTCCCATGCACTCTGGAAAGTCCAAACGCAGCTTTTAGAAGAAACGTGTTTCTACCTCGCTGAATCTAAACATAGATGCAACTTCCTAAAAGAAACCAACACACAGCAGATGAGTTTGTAAGAAACGGGTCTTCTGTGTTTTAAACGCATTAATACTGCTAACTCTTATATGCGTCTCTAAGGCTGGAAATGACTTTTTCTGCATTCTCCAAAGAAAGGGTTTCTGACCTGCTGCAAACACACATCAGTTTAACTCTGGAAGTTGAATACACACATTGAGAACCATTCTGCTAGATAGCTCCCTTTTGGTTTTAGAGCAAGGTATTCCTCTTTACAGCCTGTTCTCCAATGCACTCTGGAATGTCCAAACGCAGCTTTTAGAAGAGACGTGTTTCTACCTCGCTGAATCTAAACATAGATATAACTTCCTAAAAGGAACCAACACACAGCAGATGAGTTTGTAAGAAGCGGGTTTTCCGTGTTTTGAACGCATTTTTACTGCTAACTCTTACATGCGTTTCTAGGACTGGAAATGACTGTTTCTACATTCTCCAAACAAAGGGTTTCTGAACTGCTGCAAACACAAATCAGTTTAACTCTGGAAGTGGAATATGCACATTGACAAACATTCAGCTAGATAGCTTCGTTTTGGTTTTAGAGCAAGGTATTTCTCTTTACAGCATGTTCTCCCATGCACTCTGGAATGTCCAAACACAGCTTTTAGAAGAAACGTGTTTGTACCTCTCTGAATCTAAACATTGATGCAACTTCCTAAAAGGAACCAACACACAGCAGATGAGTTTGTAAGAAGCGGGTTTTCTGTGTTTTAAACGCATTCTTACTTCTAACTCTTACATGCGTTTCTAGGGCTGGAAATGACTGTTTCTACATTCTACAAAAAAAGGGTTTCTGAACTGCTGCAAACACACATCAGTTTAACTCTGAAAGTTGAATACACACATTGACAAACATACTGCTAGAGAGCTCCGTTTTGGTTTTAGAGCAAGATTTTCTCTTTACAGCATATTCTCCCATGCACTCTAGAATGTCCAAACGCAGCTTTTAGAAAAAACGTGTTTCTACCTCGCTGAATCTAAACATAGATGAAACTTCCTAAAAGGAACCAACACACAGCAGATGAGTTTGTTAGAAGCGGGTTTTCTGTGTTTTAAACGCATTCTTACTGCAAACTCTCACATGCGTTTCTAGGGCTGGAAATGACTGTTTCTACATTCTACAAAGAAAGGGTTTCTGAACTGCTGCAAACACACATCAGTTTACCTCTGGAAGTTGAATACACACATTGACAAACATTCTGCTAGATAGCTTCGTTTTGGTATTAGACCAAGGTATTTCTCTTTACAGCCTGTTCTCCAATGCACTCTGGAATGTCCAAACGAGCTTTTAGAAGAAACGTGTTTCTAACTCGCTGAATCTAAACATAAATGCAACTTCCTAAAAGGAACCAACACACAGCAGATGAGTTTGTAAGAAGCGGGTTTTCTGTGTTTTAAACGCATTCTTACTGCTAACTCTTACATGCGTTTCTAGGGCTGGAAATGACTGTTTCTACATTCTCCAAAGAAAGGGTTTCTGAACTGCTGCAAACACACATCAGTTTACCTCTGGAAGTTGAATACACACATTGACAAACATTCTGCTAGATAGCTCCGTTTTGGTTTTAGAGCAAGGTATTTCTCTTTACAGCCTGTTCTCCAATGCACTCTGGAATGTCCAAACGCAGCTTTTAGAAGAAACGTGTTTCTACCTCGCTGAATCTAAACATAGATGCAACTTCCTAAAAGGAACCAACACACAGCAGATGAGTTTGTAAGAAGCGGGTTTTCTGTGTTTTAAACGCATTCTTACTGCTAACTCTTACATTCGTCTCTAGGGCTATAAATGACTGTTTCTACATTCTACAAAGAAAGGGTTTCTGAACTGCTGCAAACACACATCAGTTTACCTCTGCAAGGTGAATACACACATTGACAAACATTCTGCTAGATAGCTCCGTTTTGGTTTTAGAGCAAGGTATTTCTCTTTACAGCCTGTTCTCCAATGCACTCTGGAATGTCCAAACGCAGCTTTTAGAAGAAACGTGTTTCTACCTCGCTGAATCTAAACATAGATGCAACTTCCTAAAAGGAACCAACACACAGCAGATGAGTTTGTAAGAAGCCGGTTTTCTGTGTTTTAAACGCATTCTTACTGCTAACTCTTACATGCGTTTCTAGGGCTGGAAATGACTGTTTCTGCATTCTCCAAAGAAAGGGTTTCTGAACTGCTGCAAACATACATCAGTTTAACTCTGGAAGTTGAATATAGACATTGAAAAACATTCTGCTAGATAGCTCCGTTTTGGTTTTAGAGCAAGGTTTTTCTCTTTACAGCCTGGTCTCCAATGCATTCTGGAATGTCCAAACGCAGCTTTTAGAAAAAACGTGTTTCTACCTCGCTGAATCTAAACATAGATGCAACTTCCTAAAAGGAACCAACACACAGCAGATGAGTTTGTAAGAAGCGGGTTTTCTGTGTTTTAAACGCATTCTTACTGCTAACTCTTACATGCGTTTCTAGGGCTGGAAATGACTGTTTCTACATTCTACAAAGAAAGGGTTTCTGAACTGTTGCAAACACACATCAGTTTAACTCTGAAAGTTGAATAAACACATTGACAATCATACTGCTAGATAGCTCCGTTTTGGTTTTAGAGCAAGATTTTCTCTTTACAGCATGTTCCCCATGCACTCTGGAATGTCCAAACGCAGCTTTTAGAAGAAACGTGTTTCTACCTCGCTGAATCTAAACATAGATGCAACTTCCTAAAAGGAACCAACACACAGCAGATGAGTTTGTAAGAAGCGGGTTTTCTGTGTTTTAAACGCATTCTTACTGCTAACTCTTACATGCGTTTCTAGGGCTGGAAATGACTATTTCTACATTCTCCAAAGAAAGGGTTTCTGAACTGCTGCAAACACACATCATTTTAACTCTGGAAGTTGAATATAGACATTGAAAAACATTCTGCTAGATAGCTCCGTTTTGATTTTAGAGCAAGGTTTTTCTCTTTACAGCCTGGTCTCCAATGCATTCTGGAATGTCCAAACGCAGCTTTTAGAAAAAACGTGTTTCTACCTCGCTGAATCTAAACATAGATGCAACTTCCTAAAAGGAACCAACACACAGCAGATGAGTTTGTAAGAAGCGGGTTTTCTGTGTTTTAAACGCATTCTTACTGCTAACTCTTACATGCGTTTCTAGGGCTGGAAATGACTGTTTCTACATTCTCCAAAGAAAGGGTTTCTGAACTGCTGCAAACACACATCAGTTTAACTCTGGAAGTTGAATATAGACATTGAAAAACATTCTGCTAGATAGCTCCGTTTTGGTTTTAGAGCAAGGTTTTTCTCTTTACAGCCTGGTCTCCAATGCACTCTGGAATGTCCAAACGCAGCTTTTAGAAGAAACGTGTTTCTACCTCGCTGAATCTAAACATAGATGCAACTTCCTAAAAGGAACCAACACACAGCAGATGAGTTTGTAAGAAGCGGGTTTTCTGTGTTTTAAACGCATGCTTACTTCTAACTCCTACATGCGTTTCTAGGGCTGGAAATGACTGTTTCTACATTCTCCAAAGAAAGGGTTTCTGAACTGCTTCAAACACACATCAGTTTAACTCTGGAATTTGAATACACACATTGACAAACATACTGCTAGATAACTCCGTTTTGGTTTTAGAGCAAGATTTTTTCTTTACAGCATGTTCTCCCATGCACTCTTTAATGTCCAAATGCAGCTTTTAGAAGAGACGTGTTTCTACCTCGCTGAATCTAAACATAGATGCAACTTCCTAAAAGGAACCAACACACAGCAGATGAGTTTGTAAGAAGCGGGTTTTCTGTGTTTTAAACGCATTCTTACTGCTAACTCTTACATGCATTTCTAGGGCTGGAAATGACTGTTTCTACATTCTCCAAAGAAAGGGTTTCTGAACTGCTGCAAACACACATCACTTTAACTCTGAAAGTTGAATACACACATTGAAAAACATACTGCTAGATAGCTCCGTTTTGGTTTTAGAGCAAGATTTTCTCTTTACAGCATGTTCTCCAATGCACTCTGGAACGTCCAAACGCAGCTTTTAGAAGAAACGTGTTTCTACCTCGCTGAATCTAAACATAGATGCAACTTCCTAAAAGGAACCAATACACAGCAGATGAGTTTGTAAGAAGCGGGTTTTCTGCGTTTTAAACGCATTCTTACTGCTAACTCTTACATGCGTTTCTAGGGCTGGAAATAACTGTTTCTACATTCTACAAAGAAAGGGTTTCTGAACTGCTTCAAAAACACATCAGTTTATCTCTGGAAGTTGAATACACACATTGACAAACATACTGCTAGATAGCTCCGTTTTGGTTTTAGAGCAAGATTTTCTCTTTACAGCATGTTCTCCAATGCACTCTGGAATGTCCAAACGCAGCTTTTAGAAGAAACGTGTTTCTACCTCGCTGAATGTAAATATAGATGCAACTTCCTAAAAGAAACCAACACACAGCAGATGAGTTTATAAGAAGCGGGTTTTCTGTGTTTTAAACGCATTCTTACTGCTAACTCTTACATGCGTTTCTAGGGCTGGAAATGACAGTTTCTACATTCTCCAAAGAAAGGGTTTCTGAACTGCTGCAAACACACATCAGTTTAACTCTGGAAGTTGAATACACACATTGACAAACATTCTGCTAGATAGCTTCGTTTTTGTTTTAGAGCAAGGTTTTTGTCTTTACAGCCTGGTCTCCAATGCATTCTGGAATGTCCAAACGCAACTTTTAGAAGAAACGTGTTTCTACCTCGCTGAATCTAAACATAGATGCAACTTCCTAAAAGGAACAAACACACAGCAGATGAGTTTGTAAGAAGCGGGTTTTCTGTGTTTTAAACGCATTCTTACTGCTAACTCTTACATGCGTTTCTAGGGCTGGAAATGACTGTTTCTACATTCTACAAAGAAAGGGTTTCTGAACTGCTGCAAACACACATTAGTTTAACTCTGGAAGTTGAATACACACATTGACAAACATTCTGCTAGATAGCTCCGTTTTGGTTTTAGAGCAAGGTATTTCTCTTTACAGTCTGTTCTCCAATGCACTCTGGAAGGTCCAAACGCAGCTTTTAGAAGAAACGTGTTTCTACCTCGCTGAATCTAAACATAGATGCAACTTCCTAAAAGGAACCGACACACAGCAGATGAGTTTGTAAGAAGCGGGTTTTCTGTGTTATAAACGCATTAATACTGCTAACTCTTATATGCGTCTCTAGGGCTGGAAATGACTTTTTCTGCATTCTCCAAAGAAAGGGTTTCTGAACTGCTGCAAACACACATCAGTTTTACTCTGGAAGTTGAATATACACATTGAGAACCATTCTGCTAGATAGCTCCGTTTTGGTTTTAGAGCAAGGTATTTCTCTTTACAGCCTGTTCTCCAATGCACTCTGGAATGTCCAAACGCAGCTTTTAGAAGAAACGTGTTTCTACCTAGCTGAATCTAAACATAGATGCAACTTCCTAAAAGGAACCAACACACAGCAGATGAGTTTGTAAGAAGCGGGTTTTCTGTGTTTTAAACGCATTCTTACTGCTAACTCTTACATGCGTTTCTAGGGCTGGAAATGACTGTTTCTACATTCTACAAAGAAAGGGTTTCTGAACTGCTGCAAACACACATCAGTTTACCTCTGGAAGTTGAATACACACATTGACAAACATTCTGCTAGATAGCTCCGTTTTGGTTTTAGAGCAAGGTATTTCTCTTTACAGCCTGTTCTCCAATGCACTCTGGAATGTCCAAACGCAGCTTTTAGAAGAAACGTGTTTCTACCTCGCTGAATCTAAACATAGATGCAACTTCCTAAAAGGAACCAACACACAGCAGATGAGTTTGTAAGAAGCGGGTTTTCTGTGTTTTAATCGCATTCTTACTGCTAACTCTTACATGCGTTTCTAGGGCTGGAAATGACTGTTTCTACATTCTACAAAGAAACGGTTTCTGAACTGCTGCAAACACACATCAGTTTAACTCTGAAAGTTGAATACACACATTGACAAACATACTGCTAGATAGCTCCGTTTTGGTTTTAGAGCAAGATTTTCTCTTTACAGCATGTTCTCCCATGCACTCTGGAATGTCCAAACTCAGCTTTTAGAAGAAACGTGTTTCTAACTCGGTGAATCTAAACATAGAAGCAACTTCCTAAAAGGAACCAACACACAGCAGATGAGTTTGTAAGAAGCGGGTTTTCTGTGTTTTAAACGCATTCTTACTGCTAACTCTTACATGCGTTTCTAGGGCTGGAAATGACTGTTTCTACATTCTACAAAGAAAGGGTTTCTGAACTGTTGCAAACACACATCAGTTTAACTCTGAAAGTTGAATACACACATTGACAAACATACTGCTAGATAGCTCCGTTTTGGTTTTAGAGCAAGATTTTCTCTTTACAGCATGTTCCCCATGCACTCTGGAATGTCCAAACGAAGCTTTTAGAAGAAACGTGTTTCTACCTCGCTGAATCTAAACATAGATGCAACTTCCTAAAAGGAACCAACACACAGCAGATGAGTTTGTAAGAAGCGGGTTTTCTGTGTTTTAAACGCATTCTTACTGCTAACTCTTACATGCGTTTCTAGGGCTGGAAATGACTATTTCTACATTCTCCAAAGAAAGGGTTTCTGAACTGCTGCAAACACAAATCAGTTTAACTCTGAAAGTTGAATACACACATTGACAAACATACTGCTAGATAGCTTCGTTTTGGTTTTAGAGCAAGATTTTCTCTTTACAGCATGTTCTCCCATGCACTCTGGAAAGTCCAAACGCAGCTTTTAGAAGAAACGTGTTTCTACCTCGCTGAATCTAAACATAGATGCAACTTCCTAAAAGAAACCAACACACAGCAGATGAGTTTGTAAGAAACGGGTCTTCTGTGTTTTAAACGCGTTAATACTGCTAACTCTTATATGCGTCTCTAGGGCTGGAAATGACTTTTTCTGCATTCTCCAAAGAAAGGGTTTCTGAACTGCTGCAAACACACATCAGTTTTACTCTGGAAGTTGAATACACACATTGAGAACCATTCTGCTAGATAGCTCCCTTTTGGTTTTAGAGCAAGGTATTTCTCTTTACAGCCTGTTCTCCAATGCACTCTGGAATGTCCAAACGCAGCTTTCAGAAGAGACGTGTTTCTACCTCGCTGAATCTAAACATAGATGCAACTTCCTAAAAGGAACCAACACACAGCAGATGAGTTTGTAAGAAGCGGGTTTTCCGTGTTTTGAACGCATTTTTACTGCTAACTCTTACATGCGTTTCTAGGACTGGAAATGACTGTTTCTACATTCTCCAAACAAAGGGTTTCTGAACTGCTGCAAACACAAATCAGTTTAACTCTGGAAGTGGAATATGCACATTGACAAACATTCAGCTAGATAGCTTCGTTTTGGTTTTAGAGCAAGGTATTTCTCTTTACAGCATGTTCTCCCATGCACTCTGGAATGTCCAAACACAGCTTTTAGAAGAAACGTGTTTGTACCTCTCTGAATCTAAACATTGATGCAACTTCCTAAAAATAACCAACACACAGCAGATGAGTTTGTAAGAAGCGGGTTTTCTGTGTTTTAAACGCATTCTTACTTCTAACTCTTACATGCGTTTCTAGGGCTGGAAATGACTGTTTCTACATTCTACTAAAAAAGGGTTTCTGAACTGCTGCAAACACACATCAGTTTTACTCTGAAAGTTGAATACACACATTGACAAACATACTGCTAGATAGCTCCGTTTTGGTTTTAGAGCAAGATTTTCTCTTTACAGCATGTTCTCCCATGCACTCTAGAATGTCCAAACGCAGCTTTTAGAAGAAACGTGTTTCTACCTCGCTGAATCTAAACATAGATGAAACTTCCTAAAAGGAACCAACACACAGCAGATGAGTTTGTTAGAAGCGGGTTTTCTGTGTTTTAAACGCATTCTTACTGCTAACTCTTACATGCGTTTCTAGGGCTGGAAATGACTGTTTCTACATTCTACAAAGAAAGGGTTTCTGAACTGCTGCAAACACACATCAGTTTACCTCTAGAAGTTGAATACACACATTGACAAACATTCTGCTAGATAGCATCGTTTTGGTATTAGAGCAAGGTATTTCTCTTTACAGCCTGTTCTCCAATGCACTCTGGAATGTCCAAACGAGCTTTTAGATGAAACGTGTTTCTAACTCGCTGAATCTAAACATAAATGCAACTTCCTAAAAGGAACCAACACACAGCAGATGAGTTTGTAAGAAGCGGGTTTTCTGTGTTTTAAACGCATTCTTACTGCTAACTCTTACATGCGTTTCTAGGGCTGGAAATGACTGTTTCTACATTCTCCAAAGAAAGGGTTTCTGAACTGCTGCAAACACACATCAGTTTACCTCTGGAAGTTGAATACACACATTGACAAACATTCTGCTAGATAGCTCCGTTTTGGTTTTAGAGCAAGGTATTTCTCTTTACAGCCTGTTCTCCAATGCACTCTGGAATGTCCAAACGCAGCTTTTAGAAGAAACGTGTTTCTACCTCGCTGAATCTAAACATAGATGCAACTTCCTAAAAGGAACCAACACACAGCAGATGAGTTTGTAAGAAGCGGGTTTTCTGTGTTTTAAACGCATTCTTACTGCTAACTCTTACATTCGTCTCTAGGGCTGGAAATGACTGTTTCTACATTCTACAAAGAAAGGGTTTCTGAACTGCTGCAAACACACATCAGTTTACCTCTGGAAGGTGAATACACACATTGACAAACATTCTGCTAGATAGCTCCGTTTTGGTTTTAGAGCAAGGTATTTCTCTTTACAGCCTGTTCTCCAATGCACTCTGGGATGTCCAAACGCAGCTTTTAGAAGAAACGTGTTTCTACCTCGCTGAATCTAAACATAGATGCAACTTCCTAAAAGGAACCAACACACAGCAGATGAGTTTGTAAGAAGCCGGTTTTCTGTGTTTTAAACGCATTCTTACTGCTAACTCTTACATGCGTTTCTAGGGCTGGAAATGACTGTTTCTACATTCTCCAAAGAAAGGGTTTCTGAACTGCTGCAAACACACATCAGTTAAACTCTGGAAGTTGAATATAGACATTGAAAAACATTCTGCTAGATAGCTCCGTTTTGGTTTTAGAGCAAGGTTTTTCTCTTTACAGCCTGGTCTCCAATGCATTCTGGAATGTCCAAACGCAGCTTTTAGAAAAAACGTGTTTCTACCTCGCTGAATCTAAACATAGATGCAACTTCCTAAAAGGAACCAACACACAGCAGATGAGTTTGTAAGAAGCGGGTTTTCTGTGTTTTAAACGCATTCTTACTGCTAACTCTTACATGCGTTTCTAGGGCTGGAAATGACTGTTTCTACATTCTACAAAGAAAGGGTTTCTGAACTGTTGCAAACACACATCAGTTTAACTCTGAAAGTTGAATAAACACATTGACAATCATACTGCTAGATAGCTCCGTTTTGGTTTTAGAGCAAGATTTTCTCTTTACAGCATGTTCCCCATGCACTCTGGAATGTCCAAACGCAGCTTTTAGAAGAAACGTGTTTCTACCTCGCTGAATCTAAACATAGATGCAACTTCCTAAAAGGAACCAACACACAGCAGATGACTTTGTAAGAAGCGGGTTTTCTGTGTTTTAAACGCATTCTTACTGCTAACTCTTACATGCGTTTCTAGGGCTGGAAATGACTGTTTCTACATTCTCCAAAGAAAGGGTTTCTGAACTGCTGCAAACACACATCAGTTTAACTCTGGAAGTTGAATATAGACATTGAAAAACATTCTGCTAGATAGCTCCGTTTTGGTTTTAGAGCAAGGTTTTTCTCTTTACAGCCTGGTCTCCAATGCATTCTGGAATGTCCAAACGCAGCTTTTAGAAAAAACGTGTTTCTACCTCGCTGAATCTAAACATAGATGCAACTTCCTAAAAGGAACCAACACACAGCAGATGAGTTTGTAAGAAGCGGGTTTTCTGTGTTTTAAACGCATTCTTACTGCTAACTCTTACATGCGTTTCTAGGTCTGGAAATGACTGTTTCTACATTCTACAAAGAAAGGGTTTCTGAACTGCTACAAACACACATCAGCTTAACTCTGGAAGTTGAATAAACACATTGACAAACATTCTGCTAGATAGCTCCGTTTTGGTTTTAGAGCAAGGTTTTTCTCTTTACAGCCTGTTCTCCAATGCACTCTGGAATGTCCAAACGCAGCTTTTAGAAGAATCGTGTTTCTACCTCGCTGAATCTAAACATAGATGCAACTTCCTAAAAGGAACCAACACACAGCAGATGAGTTTGTAAGAAGCGGGTTTTCTGTGTTTTAAACGCATTCTTACTTCTAACTCTTACATGCGTTTCTAGGGCTGGAAATGACTGTTTCTACATTTGCCAAAGAAAGGGTTTCTGAACTGCTTCAAACACACATCAGTTTAACTCTGGAAGTTGAATACACACATTGACAAACATACTGCTAGATAGCTCCGTTTTGGTTTTAGAGCAAGATTTTCTCTTTACAGCATGTTCTCACATGCACTCTTTAATGTCCAAATGCAGCTTTTAGAAGAGACGTGTTTCTACCTCGCTGAATCTAAACATAGATGCAACTTCCTAAAAGGAACCAACACACAGCAGATGAGTTTGTAAGAAGCGGGTTTTCTGTGTTTTAAACGCATTCTTACTGCTAACTCTTACATGCATTTCTTGGGCTGGAAATGACTGTTTCTACATTCTCCAAAGAAAGGGTTTCTGAACTGCTGCAAACACACATCAGTTTAACTCTGAAAGTTGAATACACACATTGATCAAACATACTGCTAGATAGATCCGTTTTGGTTTTAGAGCAGGATTTTCTCTTTACAGCATGTTCTCCCATGCACTCTGGAATGTCCAAACGCAGCTTTTAGAAGAAACGTGTTTCTACCTCGATGAATCTAAACCTAGATGCAACTTCCTAAAAGGAACCAACACACAGCAGATGAGTTTGTAAGAAGCGGGTTTTCTGTGTTTTAAACGCATTCTTACTGCTAACTCTTACATGCGTTTCTAGGGCTGGAAATGACTGTTTCTACATTCTACAAAGAAAGGGTTTCTGAACTGCTGCAAACACACATCAGTTTAACTCTGGAAGTTGAATACACACATTGACAAACATACTGCTAGATAGCTTCGTTTTGGTTTTAGAGCAAGATTTTCTCTTTACAGCATGTTCTCCCATGCACTCTGGAAAGTCCAAACGCAGCTTTTAGAAGAAACGTGTTTCTACCTCTCTGAATCTAAACATAGATGCAACTTCCTAAAAGAAACCAACACACAGCAGATGAGTTTGTAAGAAACGGGTCTTCTGTGTTTTAAACGCATTAATACTGCTAACTCTTATATGCGTCTCTAGGGCTGGAAATGACTTTTTCTGCATTCTCCAAAGAAAGGGTTTCTGAACTGCTGCAAACACACATCAGTTTTACTCTGGAAGTTGAATACACACATTGAGAACCATTCTGCTAGATAGCTCCGTTTTGGTTTTAGAGCAAGGTATTTCTCTTTACAGCCTGTTCTCCAATGCACTCTGGAATGTCCAAATGCAGCTTTTAGAAGAGACGTGTTTCTACCTCGCTGAATCTAAACATAGATGTAACTTCCTAAAAGGAACCAACACACAGCAGATGAGTATGTAAGAAGCGGGTTTTCCGTGTTTTGAACGCATTTTTACTGCTAAATCTTACATGCGTTTCTAGGGCTGGAAATGACTGTTTCTACATTCTCCAAAGAAAGGGTTTCTGAACTGCTGCAAACACACATCAGTTTAACTCTGAAAGATGAATACACACATTGACAAACATACTGCTAGATAGCTCCGTTTTGGTTTTAGAGCAAGATTTTCTCTTTACAGCATGTTCTCCCATGCACTCTTTAATGTCCAAATGCAGCTTTTAGAAGAGACGTGTTTCTACCTCGCTGAATCTAAACATAGATGCAACTTCCTAAAAGGAACCAACACACAGCAGATGAGTTTGTAAGAAGCGGGTTTTCTGTGTTTTAAACGCATTCTTACTGCTAACTCTTCCATGCGTTTCTAGGGCTGGAAATGACTGTTTCTACATTCTCCAAAGAAAGGGTTTCTGAACTGCTGCAAACACACATCAGTTTAACTCTGGAAGTTGAATACACACATTGACAAACATTCTGCTAGATAGCTTCGTTTTGGTTTTAGAGCAAGGTTTTTCTCTTTACAGCATGTTCTCCCATGCACTCTGGAATGTCCAAAAGCAGCTTTTAGAAGAAACGTGTTTCTACCTCGCTGAATCTAAACATAGATGCAACTTCGTAAAGGAACCAACACACAGCAGATGAGTTTGTAAGAAGCGGGTTTTCTGTGTTTTAAACGCATTCTTACTGCTAACTCTTACATGCGTTTCTAGGGATGGAAATGACTGTTTCTACAATCTCCAAAGAAAGGGTTTCTGAACTGCTGCAAACACACATCAGTTTAACTCTGGAAGTTGAATACACACATTGACAAACATTCTGCTAGATAGCTTCGTTTTGGTTTTAGAGCAAGGTATTTCTCCTTACAGCCTGTTCTCCCATGCACTCTGGAATGTCCAAACGCAGGTTTTAGAAGAAACGTGTTTCTACCTCCCTGAATCTAAACATAGATGCAACTTCCTAAAAGGAACCAACACACAGCAGATGAGTTTGTAAGAAGCGGGTTTTCTGTGTTTTAATCGCATTCTTCCTGCTATCTCTTACATGCGTTTCTAGGGCTGGAAATGACTGTTTCTACATTCTACAAAGAAAGGGTTTCTGAACTGCTGCAAACACACATCAGTTTAACTCTGAAAGTTGAATACACACATTGACAAACATACTGCTAGATAGCTCCGTTTTGGTTTTAGAGCAAGATTTTCACCTTACAGCATGTTCTCCCATGCACTCTGGAATGTACAAACGCAGCTTTTAGAAGAAACGTGTTTCTACCTCGCTGAATCTAAACATAGATGCAACTTCCTAAAAGGAACCAACCCACAGCAGATGAGTTTGTAAGAAGCGGGTTTTCTGTCTTTTAAACGCATTCATACTTCTAACACTTAACATGCGTTTCTAAAGCTGAAAATGACTGCTTCTACATTCTCCAAAGAAAGGGTTTCTGAACTGCTGCAAACACACATCAGTTTAACTCTGAAAGTTGAATACACACATTGACAAACATACTGCTAGATAGCTCCGTTTTGGTTTTAGAGCAAGATTTTCTCTTTACAGCATGTTCTCCCATGCACTCTGGAATGTCCAAACGCAGCTTTTAGAAGAAACGTGTTTCTACCTCGCTGAATCTAAACATAGATGCAACTTCCTAAAAGGAACCAACACACAGCAGATGAGTTTGTAAGAAGCGGGTTTTCTGTGTTTTAAACGCATTCTTACTGCTAACACTTCCATGCGTTTATAGGGCTGGAAATGACTGTTTCTACATTCTAAAAGAAAGGGTTTCTGAACTGCTGCAAACACACATCAGTTTAACTCTGAAAGCTGAATACACACATTGACAAACATACTGCTAGATAGCTCCGTTTTGGTTTTAGAGCAAGATTTTCTCTTTACAACATGTTCTCCCATGCACTCTGGAAAGACCAAACGCAGCTTTTAGAAGAAACGTGTTTCTACCTCGCTGAATCTAAACATAGATGCAACTTCCTAAAAGGAACCAACACACAGCAGATGAGTTTGTAAGAAGCGGGTTTTCTGTGTTTTAAACGCATTCTTACTGCTGACTCTTACATGCGTTTCTAGGGCTGGAAATGACTGTTTCTACTATCTCCAAAGAAAGGGTTTCTGAACTGCTGCAAACACACATGAGTTTAACTCTGAAAGTTGAATACACACATTGACAAACATTCTGCTAGATAGCTTCGTTTTGGTTTTAGAGCAAGGTATTTCTCTTTACAGCCTGTTCTCCCATGCACTCTGGAATGTCCAAACGCAGGTTTTAGAAGAAACGTGTTTCTACCTCCCTGAATCTAAACATAGATGCAACTTCCTAAAAGGAACCAACACACAGCAGATGAGTTTGTAAGAAGCGGGTTTTCTCTGTTTTAATCGCATTCTTCCTGCTATCTCTTACATGCGTTTCTAGGGCTGGAAATGACTGTTTCTACATTCTACAAAGAAAGGGTTTCTGAACTGCTGCAAACACAAATCAGTTTAACTCTGAAAGTTGAATACACACATTGACAAACATACTGCTAGATAGCTCTGTTTTGGTTTTAGAGCAAGATTTTCTCTTTACAGCATGTTCTCCCATGCACTCTGGAATGTCCAAACGCAGCTTTTAGAAGAAACGTCTTTCTACCTCGCTGAATCTAAACATAGATGCAACTTCCTAAAAGGAACCAACACACAGCAGATGAGTTTGTAAGAAGCGGGTTTTCTGTGTTTTAAACGCATTCTTACTGCTAACACTTCCATGCGTTTATAGGGCTGGAAATGACTGTTTCTACATTCTAAAAGAAAGGGTTTCTGAACTGCTGCAAACACACATCAGTTTAACTCTGAAAGTTGAATACACACATTGACAAACATACTGCTAGATAGCTCCGTTTTGGTTTTAGAGCAAGATTTTCTCTTTACAGCATGTTCTCCCATGCAGTCTGGAAAGACCAAACGCAGCTTTTAGAAGAAACATGTTTCTACCTCGCTGAATCTAAACATAGATGCAACTTCCTAAAAGGAACCAACACACAGCAGATGAGTTTGTAAGAAGCGGGTTTTCTGTGTTTTAAACGCATTCTTACTGCTAACTCTTACATGCGTTTCTAGGGCTGGAAATGACTGTTTCTACAATCTCCAAAGAAAGGGTTTCTGAACTGCTGCAAACACACATCAGTTTAACTCTGGAAGTTGAATACACACATTGACAAACATTCTGCTAGATAGCTTCGTTTTGGTTTTAGAGCAAGGTATTTCTCTTTACAGCCTGTTCTCCCATGCACTCTGGAATGTCCAAACGCAGGTTTTAGAAGAAACGTGTTTCTACCTCCCTGAATCTAAACATAGATGCAACTTCCTAAAAGGAACCAACACACAGCAGATGAGTTTGTAAGAAGCGGGTTTTCTGTGTTTTAATCGCATTCTTCCTGCTATCTCTTACATGCGTTTCTAGGGCTGGAAATGACTGTTTCTACATTCTACAAAGAAAGGGTTTCTGAACTGCTGCAAACACACATCAGTTTAACTCTGAAAGTTGAATACACACATTGACAAACATACTGCTAGATAGCTCCGTTTTGGTTTTAGAGCAAGATTTTCACCTTACAGCATGTTCTCCCATGCACTCTGGAATGTCCAAACGCAGCTTTTAGAAGAAACGTGTTTCTACCTCGCTGAATCTAAACATAGATGCAACTTCCTAAAAGGAACCAACCCACAGCAGATGAGTTTGTAAGAAGCGGGTTTTCTGTCTTTTAAACGCATTCATACTTCTAACTCTTAACATGCGTTTCTAAAGCTGAAAATGACTGCTTCTACATTCTCCAAAGAAAGGGTTTCTGAACTGCTGCAAACACACATCAGTTTAACTCTGAAAGTTGAATACACACATTGACAAACATAATGCTAGATAGCTCCGTTTTCGTTTTAGAGCAAGATTTTCTCTTTACAGCATGTTCTCCCATGCACTCTGGAATGTCCAAACGCAGCTTTTAGAAGAAACGTGTTTCTACCTCGCTGAATCTAAACATAGATGCTACTTCCTAAAAGGAACCAACACACAGCAGATGAGTTTGTAAGAAGCGGGTTTTCTGTGTTTTAAACGCATTCTTACTGCTAACACTTCCATGCGTTTATAGGGCTGGAAATGACTGTTTCTACATTCTAAAAGAAAGGGTTTCTGAACTGCTGCAAACACACATCAGTTTAACTCTGAAAGCTGAATACACACATTGACAAACATACTGCTAGATAGCTCCGTTTTGGTTTTAGAGCAAGATTTTCTCTTTACAGCATGTTCTCCCATGCACTCTTTAATGTCCAAATGCAGCTTTTAGAAGAGACGTGTTTCTACCTCGCTGAGTCTAAACATAGATGCAACTTCCTAAAAGGAACCAACACACAGCCGATGAGTTTGTAAGAAGCGGGTTTTCTGTGTTTTAAACGCATTCTTACTGCTAACTCTTCCATGCGTTTCTAGGGCTGGAAATGACTGTTTCTACATTCTCCAAAGAAAGGGTTTCTGAACTGCTGCAAACACACATCAGTTTAACTCTGGAAGTTGAATACACACATTGACAAACATTCTGCTAGATAGCTTCGTTTTGGTTTTAGAGCAAGGTTTTTCTCTTTACAGCATGTTCTCCCATGCACTCTGGAATGTCCAAAAGCAGCTTTTAGAAGAAACGTGTTTCTACCTCGCTGAATCTAAACATAGATGCAACTTCGTAAAGGAACCAACACACAGCAGATGAGTTTGTAAGAAGCGGGTTTTCTGTGTTTTAAACGCATTCTTACTGCTAACTCTTACATGCGTTTCTAGGGATGGAAATGACTGTTTCTACAATCTCCAAAGAAAGGGTTTCTGAACTGCTGCAAACACACATCAGTTTAACTCTGGAAGTTGAATACACACATTGACAAACATTCTGCTAGATAGCTTCGTTTTGGTTTTAGAGCAAGGTATTTCTCTTTACAGCCTGTTCTCCCATGCACTCTGGAATGTCCAAACGCAGGTTTTAGAAGAAACGTGTTTCTACCTCCCTGAATCTAAACATAGATGCAACTTCCTAAAAGGAACCAACACACAGCAGATGAGTTTGTAAGAAGCGGGTTTTCTGTGTTTTAATCGCATTCTTCCTGCTATCTCTTACATGCGTTTCTAGGGCTGGAAATGACTGTTTCTACATTCTACAAAGAAAGGGTTTCTGAACTGCTGCAAACACACATCAGTTTAACTCTGAAAGTTGAATACACACATTGACAAACATACTGCTAGATAGCTCCGTTTTGGTTTTAGAGCAAGATTTTCACCTTACAGCATGTTCTCCCATGCACTCTGGAATGTACAAACGCAGCTTTTAGAAGAAACGTGTTTCTACCTCGCTGAATCTAAACATAGATGCAACTTCCTAAAAGGAACCAACCCACAGCAGATGAGTTTGTAAGAAGCGGGTTTTCTGTCTTTTAAACGCATTCATACTTCTAACACTTAACAAGCGTTTCTAAAGCTGAAAATGACTGCTTCTACATTCTCCAAAGAAAGGGTTTCTGAACTGCTGCAAACACACATCAGTTTAACTCTGAAAGTTGAATACACACATTGACAAACATACTGCTAGATAGCTCCGTTTTGGTTTTAGAGCAAGATTTTCTCTTTACAGCATGTTCTCCCATGCACTCTGGAATGTCCAAACGCAGCTTTTAGAAGAAACGTGTTTCTACCTCGCTGAATCTAAACATAGATGCAACTTCCTAAAAGGAACCAACACACAGCAGATGAGTTTGTAAGAAGCGGGTTTTCTGTGTTTTAAACGCATTCTTACTGCTAACACTTCCATGCGTTTATAGGGCTGGAAATGACTGTTTCTACATTCTAAAAGAAAGGGTTTCTGAACTGCTGCAAACACACATCAGTTTAACTCTGAAAGCTGAATACACACATTGACAAACATACTGCTAGATAGCTCCGTTTTGGTTTTAGAGCAAGATTTTCTCTTTACAACATGTTCTCCCATGCACTCTGGAAAGACCAAACGCAGCTTTTAGAAGAAACGTGTTTCTACCTCGCTGAATCTAAACATAGATGCAACTTCCTAAAAGGAACCAACACACAGCAGATGAGTTTGTAAGAAGCGGGTTTTCTGTGTTTTAAACGCATTCTTACTGCTGACTCTTACATGCGTTTCTAGGGCTGGAAATGACTGTTTCTACTATCTCCAAAGAAAGGGTTTCTGAACTGCTGCAAACACACATGAGTTTAACTCTGAAAGTTGAATACACACATTGACAAACATTCTGCTAGATAGCTTCGTTTTGGTTTTAGAGCAAGGTATTTCTCTTTACAGCCTGTTCTCCCATGGACTCTGGAATGTCCAAACGCAGGTTTTAGAAGAAACGTGTTTCTACCTCCCTGAATCTAAACATAGATGCAACTTCCTAAAAGGAACCAACACACAGCAGATGAGTTTGTAAGAAGCGGGTTTTCTCTGTTTTAATCGCATTCTTCCTGCTATCTCTTACATGCGTTTCTAGGGCTGGAAATGACTGTTTCTACATTCTACAAAGAAAGGGTTTCTGAACTGCTGCAAACACACATCAGTTTAACTCTGAAAGTTGAATACACACATTGACAAACATACTGCTAGATAGCTCTGTTTTGGTTTTAGAGCAAGATTTTCTCTTTACAGCATGTTCTCCCATGCACTCTGGAATGTCCAAACGCAGCTTTTAGAAGAAACGTGTTTCTACCTCGCTGAATCTAAACATAGATGAAACTTCCTAAAAGGAACCAACACACAGCAGATGAGTTTGTAAGAAGCGGGTTTTCTGTGTTTTAAACGCATTCTTACTGCTAACACTTCCATGCGTTTATAGGGCTGGAAAGGACTGTTTCTACATTCTAAAAGAAAGGGTTTCTGAACTGCTGCAAACACACATCAGTTTAACTCTGAAAGTTGAATACACACATTGACAAACATACTGCTAGATAGCTCCGTTTTGGTTTTAGAGCAAGATTTTCTCTTTACAGCATGTTCTCCCATGCAGTCTGGAAAGACCAAACGCAGCTTTTAGAAGAAACATGTTTCTACCTCGCTGAATCTAAACATAGATGCAACTTCCTAAAAGGAACCAACACACAGCAGATGAGTTTGTAAGAAGCGGGTTTTCTGTGTTTTAAACGCATTCTTACTGCTAACTCTTACATGCGTTTCTAGGGCTGGAAATGACTGTTTCTACAATCTCCAAAGAAAGGGTTTCTGAACTGCTGCAAACACACATCAGTTTAACTCTGGAAGTTGAATACACACATTGACAAACATACTGCTAGATAGCTCCGTTTTGGTTTTAGAGCAAGATTTTCTCTTTACATCATGTTCTCCCATGCACTCTGGAATGTCCAAACGCAGCTTTTAGAAGAAACGTGTTTCTACCTCGCTGAATCTAAACATAGATGCAACTTCCTAAAAGGAACCAACTCACAGCAGATGAGTTTGTAAGAAGCGGGTTTTCTGTCTTTTAAACGCATTCTTACTTCTAACTCTTAACATGCGTTTCTAAAGCTGAAAATGACTGTTTCTACATTCTCCAAAGAAAGGGTTTCTGAACTGCTGCAAGCACACATCAGTTTAACTCTGAAAGTTAAATACACACATTGACAAGCATACTGCTAGATAGCTCCGTTTTGGTTTTAGAGCAAGATTTTCTCTTTACAGCATGTTCTCCCATGCACTCTGGAATGTCCAAACGCAGCTTTTAGAAGAAACGAGTTTCTACCTCGCTGAATCTAAACATAGATGCGACTTCCTAAAAGGAACCAACACACAGCAGATGAGTTTGTAAGAAGCGGGTTTTCTGTGTTTTAAACGCATTCTTACTGCTAACTCTTACATGCGTTTCTAGGGCTGGAAATGACTGTTTCTAAATTCTACAAAGAAAGGGTTTCTGAACTGCTTCAAAAACACATCAGTTTATCTCTGGAAGTTGAATACACACATTGACAAACATACTGCTAGATAGCTCCGTTTTGGTTTTAGAGCAAGATTTTTTCTTTACAGCCTGTTCTCCAATGCACTCTGGAATGTCCAAACGCAGCTTTTAGAAGAAACGTGTTTCTACCTCGCTGAATGTAAATATAGATACAACTTCCTAAAAGAAACCAACACACAGCAGATGAGTTTATAATAAGCGGGTTTTCTGTGTTTTAAACGCATTCTTACTGCTAACTCTTACATGCGTTTCTAGGGCTGGAAATGACAGTTTCTACATTCTCCAAAGAAAGGGTTTCTGAACTGCTGCAAACACACATCAGTTTAACTCTGGAAGTTGAATACACACATTGACAAACATTTTGCTAGATAGCTCCGTTTTGGTTTTAGAGCAAGGTTTTTCTCTTGACAGCCTGGTCTCCAATGCATTCTGGAATGTCCAAACGCAACTTTTAGAAGAAACGTGTTTCTACCTCGCTGAATCTAAACATAGATGCAACTTCCTAAAAGGAACCAACACACAGCCGATGAGTTTGTAAGAAGCGGGTTTTCTGTGTTTTAAACGCATTCTTACTGCTAACTCTTACATGCGTTTCTAGGGCTGGAAATGACTGTTTCTACATTCTACAAAGAAAGGGTTTCTGAACTGCTGCAAACACACATCAGTTTAACTCTGAAAGTTGAATACACACATTGACAAACATACTGCTAGATAGCTCCGTTTTGGTTTTAGAGCAAGATTTTCTCTTTACAGCATGTTCTCCCATGCACTCTGGAATGTCCAAACGCAGCTTTTAGAAGAAACGTGTTTCTACCTCTCTGAATCTAAACATAGAAGCAACTTCCTAAAGGGAACCAACACACAGCAGATGAGTTTGTAAGAAGCGGGTTTTCTGTGTTTTAAACGCATTCTAACTGCTAACTCTTACATGCGTTTCTAGGGCTGGAAATGACTGTTTCTACATTCTACAAAGAAAGGGTTTCTGAACTGCTGCAAACACACATCAGTTTAACTCTCGAAATTGAATACACACATTGACAAACATTCTGCTAGATAGCTCCGTTTTGGTTTTAGAGCAAGGTTTTTCTCTTTACAGCCTGTTCTCCAATGCACACTGGAATGTCCAAACGCAGCTTTTAGAAGAAACGTGTTTCTACGTCGCTGAATCTAAACATAGATGCAACTTCCTAAAAGGAACCAACACACAGCAGATGAGTTTGTAAGAAGCGGGTTTTCTGTGTTTTAAACGCATTCTTACTTCTAACTGTTAACATGCGTTTCTAGGGCTGGAAATGACTGTTATACAATCTCCAAAGAAAGGGTTTCTAAACTGCTGCAAACACACATCAGTTTAACTCTGAAAGTTGAATACACACATGGACAAACATACTGCTAGATAGCTCCGTTTTGGTTTTAGAGCAAGATTTTCTCTTTACAGCATGTTCTCCCATGCACTCTGGAATGTCCAAATGCAGCTTTTAGAAGAAACGTGTTTCTACCTCGCTGAATCTAAACGTAGATGCAACTTCCTAAAAGGAACCAACACACAGCAGATGAGTTTGTAAGAAGCGGGTTTTCTGTGTTTTAAACACATTCTTACTTCTAACTCTTACATGCGTTTCTAGGGCTGGAAATGACAGTTTCTACATTCTCCAAAGAAAGGGTTTCTGAACTGCTGCAAACACACATCAGTTTTACTCTGGAAGTTGAATACACACATTGAGAACCATTCTGCTAGATAGCTCCCTTTTGGTTTTAGAGCAAGGTATTTCTCTTTACAGCCTGTTCTCCAATGCACTCTGGAATGTCCAAACGCAGGTTTTAGAAGAGACGTGTTTCTACCTCGCTGAATCTAAACATTGAGGTAACTTCCTAAAAGGAACCAACACACAGCAGATGAGTTTGTAAGAAGCGGGTTTTCCGTGTTTTGAACGCATTTTTACTACTAACTCTAACATGCGTTTCTAGGGCTGGAAATGACTGTTTCTACATTCTACAAAGAAAGGGTTTCTGAACTGCTGCAAACACACATCAGTTTACCTCTGGAAGTTGAATACACACATTGACAAACATTCTGCTAGATAGCTCCGTTTTGGTTTTAGAGCAAGGTATTTCTCTTTACAGCCTGTTCTCCAATGCACTCTGGAAAGTCCAAACGCAGCTTTTAGAAGAAACGTGTTTCTACCTCGCTGAATCTAAACATAGATGCAACTTCCTAAAAGGAACCAACACACAGCAGATGAGTTTGTTAGAAGCGGGTTTTCTGTGTTTTAAACGCATTCTTACTGCTAACTCTTACATGCGTTTCTAGGGCTGGAAATGACTGTTTCTACATTCTCCAAAGAAAGGGTTTCTGAACTGCTGCAAACACACATCAGTTTAACTCTGGAAGTTGAATATAGACATTGAAAAACATTCTGCTAGATAGCTCCGTTTTGGTTTTAGAGCAAGGTTTTTCTCTTTACAGCCTGGTCTCCAATGCATTCTGGAATGTCCAAACGCAGCTTTTAGAAAAAACATGTGTCTACCTCGCTGAATCTATACATAGATGCAACTTCCTAAAAGGAACCAACACACAGCAGATGAGTTTGTAAGCAGCGGGTTTTCTGTGTTTTAAACGCATTCTTACTGCTAACTCTTACATGCGTTTCTAGGGCTGGAAATGACTGTTTCTACATTCTCCAAAGAAAGGGTTTCTGAACTGCTGCAAACACACATCAGCTTAACTCTGGAAGTTGAATAAACACATTGACAAACATTCTGCTAGATAGCTCCGTTTTGGTTTTAGAGCAAGGTTTTTCTCTTTACAGCCTGTTCTCCAATGCACTCTGGAATGTCCAAACGCAGGTTTTAGAAGAAACGTGTTTCTACCTCGCTGAATCTAAACATAGATGCAACTTCCTAAAAGGAACCAACACACAGCAGATGAGTTTGTAAGAAGCGGGTTTTCTGTGTTTTAAACGCATTCTTACTTCTAACTCTTACATGCGTTTCTAGGGCTGGAAATGACTGTTTCTACATTCTCCAAAGAAAGGGTTTCTGAACTGCTTCAAACACACATCAGTTTAACTCTGGAAATTGAATACACACATTGACAAACATACTGCTAGATAGCTCCGTTTTGGTTTTAGAGCAAGATTTTCTCTTTACAGCATGTTCTCACATGCACTCTTTAATGTCCAAATGCAGCTTTTAGAATAGACGTGTTTCTACCTCGCTGAATCTAAACATAGATGCAACTTCCTAAAAGGAACCAACACACAGCAGATGAGTTTGTAAGAAGCGGGTTTTCTGTGTTTTAAACGCATTCTTACTGCTAACTCTTACATGCATTTCTAGGGCTGGAAATGACTGTTTCTACATTCTCCAAAGAAAGGGTTTCTGAACTGCTGCAAACACACATCAGTTTTACTCTGGAAGTTGAATACACACATTGAGAACCATTCTGCTAGATAGCTCCCTTTTCGTTTTAGAGCAAGGTATTTCTCTTTACAGCCTGTTCTCCAATGCACTCTGGAATGTCCAAACGCAGCTTTTAGAAGAGACGTGTTTCTACCTCCCTGAATCTAAACATAGATGTAACTTCCTAAAAGGAACCAACACACAGCAGATGAGTTTGTAAGAAGCGGGTTTTCCGTGTTTTGAACGCATTTTTACTGCTAACTCTTACATGCGTTTCTAGGGCTGGAAATGACTGTTTCTACATTCTACAAAGAAAGGGTTTCTGAACTGCTGCAAACACACATCAGTTTACCTCTGGACGTTGAATACACACATTGACAAACATTCTGCTAGATAGCTCCGTTTTGGTTTTAGAGCAAGGTATTTCTCTTTACAGCCTGTTCTCCAATGCACTCTGGAATGTCCTAACGCAGCTTTTAGAAGAAACGTGTTTCTACCTCGCTGAATCTAAACATAGATGCAACTTCCTAAAAGGAACCAACACACAGCAGATGACTTTGTAAGAAGCGGGTTTTCTGTGTTTTAAACGCATTCTTACTGCTAACTCTTACATGCGTTTCTAGGGCTGGAAATGACTGTTTCTACATTCTCCAAAGAAAGGGTTTCTGAACTGCTGCAAACACACATCAGTTTAACTCTGGAAGTTGAATATAGACATTGAAAAACATTCTGCTAGATAGCTCCGTTTTGGTTTTAGAGCAAGGTTTTTCTCTTTACAGCCTGGTCTCCAATGCATTCTGGAATGTCCAAACGCAGCTTTTAGAAAAAACGTGTTTCTACCTCGCTGAATCTAAACATAGATGCAACTTCCTAAAAGGAACCAACACACAGCAGATGAGTTTGTAAGAAGCGGGTTTTCTGTGTTTTAAACGCATTCTTACTGCTAACTCTTACATGCGTTTCTAGGTCTGGAAATGACTGTTTCTACATTCTACAAAGAAAGGGTTTCTGAACTGCTACAAACACACATCAGCTTAACTCAAGAAGTTGAATAAACACATTGACAAACATTCTGCTAGATAGCTCCGTTTTGGTTTTAGAGCAAGGTTTTTCTCTTTACAGCCTGTTCTCCAATGCACTCTGGAATGTCCAAACGCAGCTTTTAGAAGAATCGTGTTTCTACCTCGCTGAATCTAAACATAGATGCAACTTCCTAAAAGGAACCAACACACAGCAGATGAGTTTGTAAGAAGCGGGTTTTCTGTGTTTTAAACGCATTCTTACTTCTAACTCTTACATGCGTTTCTAGGGCTGGAAATGACTGTTTCTACATTTGCCAAAGAAAGGGTTTCTGAACTGCTTCAAACACACATCAGTTTAACTCTGGAAGTTGAATACACACATTGACAAACATACTGCTAGATAGCTCCGTTTTGGTTTTAGAGCAAGATTTTCTCTTTACAGCATGTTCTCACATGCACTCTTTAATGTCCAAATGCAGCTTTTAGAAGAGACGTGTTTCTACCTCGCTGAATCTAAACATAGATGCAACTTCCTAAAAGGAACCAACACACAGCAGATGAGTTTGTAAGAAGCGGGTTTTCTGTGTTTTAAACGCATTCTTACTGCTAACTCTTACATGCATTTCTTGGGCTGGAAATGACTGTTTCTACATTCTCCAAAGAAAGGGTTTCTGAACTGCTGCAAACACACATCAGTTTAACTCTGAAAGTTGAATACACACATTGATCAAACATACTGCTAGATAGATCCGTTTTGGTTTTAGAGCAGGATTTTCTCTTTACAGCATGTTCTCCCATGCACTCTGGAATGTCCAAACGCAGCTTTTAGAAGAAACGTGTTTCTACCTCGATGAATCTAAACCTAGATGCAACTTCCTAAAAGGAACCAACACACAGCAGATGAGTTTGTAAGAAGCGGGTTTTCTGTGTTTTAAACGCATTCTTACTGCTAACTCTTACATGCGTTTCTAGGGCTGGAAATGACTGTTTCTACATTCTACAAAGAAAGGGTTTCTGAACTGCTGCAAACACACATCAGTTTAACTCTGGAAGTTGAATACACACATTGACAAACATACTGCTAGATAGCTTCGTTTTGGTTTTAGAGCAAGATTTTCTCTTTACAGCATGTTCTCCCATGCACTCTGGAAAGTCCAAACGCAGCTTTTAGAAGAAACGTGTTTCTACCTCTCTGAATCTAAACATAGATGCAACTTCCTAAAAGAAACCAACACACAGCAGATGAGTTTGTAAGAAACGGGTCTTCTGTGTTTTAAACGCATTAATACTGCTAACTCTTATATGCGTCTCTAGGGCTGGAAATGACTTTTTCTGCATTCTCCAAAGAAAGGGTTTCTGAACTGCTGCAAACACACATCAGTTTTACTCTGGAAGTTGAATACACACATTGAGAACCATTCTGCTAGATAGCTCCGTTTTGGTTTTAGAGCAAGGTATTTCTCTTTACAGCCTGTTCTCCAATGCACTCTGGAATGTCCAAATGCAGCTTTTAGAAGAGACGTGTTTCTACCTCGCTGAATCTAAACATAGATGTAACTTCCTAAAAGGAACCAACACACAGCAGATGAGTATGTAAGAAGCGGGTTTTCCGTGTTTTGAACGCATTTTTACTGCTAAATCTTACATGCGTTTCTAGGGCTGGAAATGACTGTTTCTACATTCTCCAAAGAAAGGGTTTCTGAACTGCTGCAAACACACATCAGTTTAACTCTGAAAGATGAATACACACATTGACAAACATACTGCTAGATAGCTCCGTTTTGGTTTTAGAGCAAGATTTTCTCTTTACAGCATGTTCTCCCATGCACTCTTTAATGTCCAAATGCAGCTTTTAGAAGAGACGTGTTTCTACCTCGCTGAATCTAAACATAGATGCAACTTCCTAAAAGGAACCAACACACAGCAGATGAGTTTGTAAGAAGCGGGTTTTCTGTGTTTTAAACGCATTCTTACTGCTAACTCTTCCATGCGTTTCTAGGGCTGGAAATGACTGTTTCTACATTCTCCAAAGAAAGGGTTTCTGAACTGCTGCAAACACACATCAGTTTAACTCTGGAAGTTGAATACACACATTGACAAACATTCTGCTAGATAGCTTCGTTTTGGTTTTAGAGCAAGGTATTTCTCCTTACAGCCTGTTCTCCCATGCACTCTGGAATGTCCAAACGCAGGTTTTAGAAGAAACGTGTTTCTACCTCCCTGAATCTAAACATAGATGCAACTTCCTAAAAGGAACCAACACACAGCAGATGAGTTTGTAAGAAGCGGGTTTTCTGTGTTTTAATCGCATTCTTCCTGCTATCTCTTACATGCGTTTCTAGGGCTGGAAATGACTGTTTCTACATTCTACAAAGAAAGGGTTTCTGAACTGCTGCAAACACACATCAGTTTAACTCTGAAAGTTGAATACACACATTGACAAACATACTGCTAGATAGCTCCGTTTTGGTTTTAGAGCAAGATTTTCACCTTACAGCATGTTCTCCCATGCACTCTGGAATGTACAAACGCAGCTTTTAGAAGAAACGTGTTTCTACCTCGCTGAATCTAAACATAGATGCAACTTCCTAAAAGGAACCAACCCACAGCAGATGAGTTTGTAAGAAGCGGGTTTTCTGTCTTTTAAACGCATTCATACTTCTAACACTTAACATGCGTTTCTAAAGCTGAAAATGACTGCTTCTACATTCTCCAAAGAAAGGGTTTCTGAACTGCTGCAAACACACATCAGTTTAACTCTGAAAGTTGAATACACACATTGACAAACATACTGCTAGATAGCTCCGTTTTGGTTTTAGAGCAAGATTTTCTCTTTACAGCATGTTCTCCCATGCACTCTGGAATGTCCAAACGCAGCTTTTAGAAGAAACGTGTTTCTACCTCGCTGAATCTAAACATAGATGCAACTTCCTAAAAGGAACCAACACACAGCAGATGAGTTTGTAAGAAGCGGGTTTTCTGTGTTTTAAACGCATTCTTACTGCTAACACTTCCATGCGTTTATAGGGCTGGAAATGACTGTTTCTACATTCTAAAAGAAAGGGTTTCTGAACTGCTGCAAACACACATCAGTTTAACTCTGAAAGCTGAATACACACATTGACAAACATACTGCTAGATAGCTCCGTTTTGGTTTTAGAGCAAGATTTTCTCTTTACAACATGTTCTCCCATGCACTCTGGAAAGACCAAACGCAGCTTTTAGAAGAAACGTGTTTCTACCTCGCTGAATCTAAACATAGATGCAACTTCCTAAAAGGAACCAACACACAGCAGATGAGTTTGTAAGAAGCGGGTTTTCTGTGTTTTAAACGCATTCTTACTGCTGACTCTTACATGCGTTTCTAGGGCTGGAAATGACTGTTTCTACTATCTCCAAAGAAAGGGTTTCTGAACTGCTGCAAACACACATCAGTTTAACTCTGAAAGTTGAATACACACATTGACAAACATTCTGCTAGATAGCTTCGTTTTGGTTTTAGAGCAAGTTATTTCTCTTTACAGCCTGTTCTCCCATGCACTCTGGAATGTCCAAACGCAGGTTTTAGAAGAAACGTGTTTCTACCTCCCTGAATCTAAACATAGATGCAACTTCCTAAAAGGAACCAACACACAGCAGATGAGTTTGTAAGAAGCGGGTTTTCTCTGTTTTAATCGCATTCTTCCTGCTATCTCTTACATGCGTTTCTAGGGCTGGAAATGACTGTTTCTACATTCTACAAAGAAAGGGTTTCTGAACTGCTGCAAACACACATCAGTTTAACTCTGAAAGTTGAATACACACATTGACAAACATACTGCTAGATAGCTCTGTTTTGGTTTTAGAGCAAGATTTTCTCTTTACAGCATGTTCTCCCATGCACTCTGGAATGTCCAAACGCAGCTTTTAGAAGAAACGTCTTTCTACCTCGCTGAATCTAAACATAGATGCAACTTCCTAAAAGGAACCAACACACAGCAGATGAGTTTGTAAGAAGCGGGTTTTCTGTGTTTTAAACGCATTCTTACTGCTAACACTTCCATGCGTTTATAGGGCTGGAAATGACTGTTTCTACATTCTAAAAGAAAGGGTTTCTGAACTGCTGCAAACACACATCAGTTTAACTCTGAAAGTTGAATACACACATTGACAAACATACTGCTAGATAGCTCCGTTTTGGTTTTAGAGCAAGATTTTCTCTTTACAGCATGTTCTCCCATGCAGTCTGGAAAGACCAAACGCAGCTTTTAGAAGAAACATGTTTCTACCTCGCTGAATCTAAACATAGATGCAACTTCCTAAAAGGAACCAACACACAGCAGATGAGTTTGTAAGAAGCGGGTTTTCTGTGTTTTAAACGCATTCTTACTGCTAACTCTTACATGCGTTTCTAGGGCTGGAAATGACTGTTTCTACAATCTCCAAAGAAAGGGTTTCTGAACTGCTGCAAACACACATCAGTTTAACTCTGGAAGTTGAATACACACATTGACAAACATTCTGCTAGATAGCTTCGTTTTGGTTTTAGAGCAAGGTATTTCTCTTTACAGCCTGTTCTCCCATGCACTCTGGAATGTCCAAACGCAGGTTTTAGAAGAAACGTGTTTCTACCTCCCTGAATCTAAACATAGATGCAACTTCCTAAAAGGAACCAACACACAGCAGATGAGTTTGTAAGAAGCGGGTTTTCTGTGTTTTAATCGCATTCTTCCTGCTATCTCTTACATGCGTTTCTAGGGCTGGAAATGACTGTTTCTACATTCTACAAAGAAAGGGTTTCTGAACTGCTGCAAACACACATGAGTTTAACTCTGAAAGTTGAATACACACATTGACAAACATACTGCTAGATAGCTCCGTTTTGGTTTTAGAGCAAGATTTTCACCTTACAGCATGTTCTCCCATGCACTCTGGAATGTCCAAACGCAGCTTTTAGAAGAAACGTGTTTCTACCTCGCTGAATCTAAACATAGATGCAACTTCCTAAAAGGAACCAACCCACAGCAGATGAGTTTGTAAGAAGCGGGTTTTCTGTCTTTTAAACGCATTCATACTTCTAACTCTTAACATGCGTTTCTAAAGCTGAAAATGACTGCTTCTACATTCTCCAAAGAAAGGGTTTCTGAACTGCTGCAAACACACATCAGTTTAACTCTGAAAGTTGAATACACACATTGACAAACATACTGCTAGATAGCTCCGTTTTCGTTTTAGAGCAAGATTTTCTCTTTACAGCATGTTCTCCCATGCACTCTGGAATGTCCAAACGCAGCTTTTAGAAGAAACGTGTTTCTACCTCGCTGAATCTAAACATAGATGCAACTTCCTAAAAGGAACCAACACACAGCAGATGAGTTTGTAAGAAGCGGGTTTTCTGTGTTTTAAACGCATTCTTACTGCTAACACTTCCATGCGTTTATAGGGCTGGAAATGACTGTTTCTACATTCTAAAAGAAAGGGTTTCTGAACTGCTGCAAACACACATCAGTTTAACTCTGAAAGCTGAATACACACATTGACAAACATACTGCTAGATAGCTCCGTTTTGGTTTTAGAGCAAGATTTTCTCTTTACAGCATGTTCTCCCATGCACTCTTTAATGTCCAAATGCAGCTTTTAGAAGAGACGTGTTTCTACCTCGCTGAATCTAAACATAGATGCAACTTCCTAAAAGGAACCAACACACAGCAGATGAGTTTGTAAGAAGCGGGTTTTCTGTGTTTTAAACGCATTCTTACTGCTAACTCTTCCATGCGTTTCTAGGGCTGGAAATGACTGTTTCTACATTCTCCAAAGAAAGGGTTTCTGAACTGCTGCAAACACACATCAGTTTAACTCTGGAAGTTGAATACACACATTGACAAACATTCTGCTAGATAGCTTCGTTTTGGTTTTAGAGCAAGGTTTTTCTCTTTACAGCATGTTCTCCCATGCACTCTGGAATGTCCAAAAGCAGCTTTTAGAAGAAACGTGTTTCTACCTCGCTGAATCTAAACATAGATGCAACTTCGTAAAGGAACCAACACACAGCAGATGAGTTTGTAAGAAGCGGGTTTTCTGTGTTTTAAACGCATTCTTACTGCTAACTCTTACATGCGTTTCTAGGGATGGAAATGACTGTTTCTACAATCTCCAAAGAAAGGGTTTCTGAACTGCTGCAAACACACATCAGTTTAACTCTGGAAGTTGAATACACACATTGACAAACATTCTGCTAGATAGCTTCGTTTTGGTTTTAGAGCAAGGTATTTCTCTTTACAGCCTGTTCTCCCATGCACTCTGGAATGTCCAAACGCAGGTTTTAGAAGAAACGTGTTTCTACCTCCCTGAATCTAAACATAGATGCAACTTCCTAAAAGGAACCAACACACAGCAGATGAGTTTGTAAGAAGCGGGTTTTCTGTGTTTTAATCGCATTCTTCCTGCTATCTCTTACATGCGTTTCTAGGGCTGGAAATGACTGTTTCTACATTCTACAAAGAAAGGGTTTCTGAACTGCTGCAAACACACATCAGTTTAACTCTGAAAGTTGAATACACACATTGACAAACATACTGCTAGATAGCTCCGTTTTGGTTTTAGAGCAAGATTTTCACCTTACAGCATGTTCTCCCATGCACTCTGGAATGTACAAACGCAGCTTTTAGAAGAAACGTGTTTCTACCTCGCTGAATCTAAACATAGATGCAACTTCCTAAAAGGAACCAACCCACAGCAGATGAGTTTGTAAGAAGCGGGTTTTCTGTCTTTTAAACGCATTCATACTTCTAACACTTAACATGCGTTTCTAAAGCTGAAAATGACTGCTTCTACATTCTCCAAAGAAAGGGTTTCTGAACTGCTGCAAACACACATCAGTTTAACTCTGAAAGTTGAATACACACATTGACAAACATACTGCTAGATAGCTCCGTTTTGGTTTTAGAGCAAGATTTTCTCTTTACAGCATGTTCTCCCATGCACTCTGGAATGTCCAAACGCAGCTTTTAGAAGAAACGTGTTTCTACCTCGCTGAATCTAAACATAGATGCAACTTCCTAAAAGGAACCAACACACAGCAGATGAGTTTGTAAGAAGCGGGTTTTCTGTGTTTTAAACGCATTCTTACTGCTAACACTTCCATGCGTTTATAGGGCTGGAAATGACTGTTTCTACATTCTAAAAGAAAGGGTTTCTGAACTGCTGCAAACACACATCAGTTTAACTCTGAAAGCTGAATACACACATTGACAAACATACTGATAGATAGCTCCGTTTTGGTTTTAGAGCAAGATTTTCTCTTTACAACATGTTCTCCCATGCACTCTGGAAAGACCAAACGCAGCTTTTAGAAGAAACGTGTTTCTACCTCGCTGAATCTAAACATAGATGCAACTTCCTAAAAGGAACCAACACACAGCAGATGAGTTTGTAAGAAGCGGGTTTTCTGTGTTTTAAACGCATTCTTACTGCTGACTCTTACATGCGTTTCTAGGGCTGGAAATGACTGTTTCTACTATCTCCAAAGAAAGGGTTTCTGAACTGCTGCAAACACACATGAGTTTAACTCTGAAAGTTGAATACACACATTGACAAACATTCTGCTAGATAGCTTCGTTTTGGTTTTAGAGCAAGGTATTTCTCTTTACAGCCTGTTCTCCCATGCACTCTGGAATGTCCAAACGCAGGTTTTAGAAGAAACGTGTTTCTACCTCCCTGAATCTAAACATAGATGCAACTTCCTAAAAGGAACCAACACACAGCAGATGAGTTTGTAAGAAGCGGGTTTTCTCTGTTTTAATCGCATTCTTCCTGCTATCTCTTACATGCGTTTCTAGGGCTGGAAATGACTGTTTCTACATTCTACAAAGAAAGGGTTTCTGAACTGCTGCAAACACACATCAGTTTAACTCTGAAAGTTGAATACACACATTGACAAACATACTGCTAGATAGCTCTGTTTTGGTTTTAGAGCAAGATTTTCTCTTTACAGCATGTTCTCCCATGCACTCTGGAATGTCCAAACGCAGCTTTTAGAAGAAACGTGTTTCTACCTCGCTGAATCTAAACATAGATGCAACTTCCTAAAAGGAACCAACACACAGCAGATGAGTTTGTAAGAAGCGGGTTTTCTGTGTTTTAAACGCATTCTTACTGCTAACACTTCCATGCGTTTATAGGGCTGGAAAGGACTGTTTCTACATTCTAAAAGAAAGGGTTTCTGAACTGCTGCAAACACACATCAGTTTAACTCTGAAAGTTGAATACACACATTGACAAACATACTGCTAGATAGCTCCGTTTTGGTTTTAGAGCAAGATTTTCTCTTTACAGCATGTTCTCCCATGCAGTCTGGAAAGACCAAACGCAGCTTTTAGAAGAAACATGTTTCTACCTCGCTGAATCTAAACATAGATGCAACTTCCTAAAAGGAACCAACACACAGCAGATGAGTTTGTAAGAAGCGGGTTTTCTGTGTTTTAAACGCATTCTTACTGCTAACTCTTACATGCGTTTCTAGGGCTGGAAATGACTGTTTCTACAATCTCCAAAGAAAGGGTTTCTGAACTGCTGCAAACACACATCAGTTTAACTCTGAAAGTTGAATACACACATTGACAAACATACTGCTAGATAGCTCCGTTTTGGTTTTAGAGCAAGATTTTCTCTTTACAGCATGTTCTCCCATGCACTCTGGAATGTCCAAACGCAGCTTTTAGAAGAAACGTGTTTCTACCTCGCTGAATCTAAACATAGATGCAACTTCCTAAAAGGAACCAACACAGAGCAGATGAGTTTGTAAGAAGCGGGTTTCCTGTGTTTTAAACGCATTCTTACTGCTAACACTTACATGCGTTTCTAGGGCTGGAAATGACTGTTTCTACATTCTACAAAGAAAGGGTTTCTGAACTGCTGCAAACACACATCAGTTTAACTCTGAAAGATGAATACACACATTGACAAACATACTGCTAGATAGCTCCGTTTTGGTTTTAGAGCAAGATTTTCTCTTTACAGCATGTTCTCCCATGCACTCTGGAAAGTTCAAACGCAGCTTTTAGAAGAAACGTGTTTCTACCTCGCTGAATCTAAACATAAATGCAACTTCCTAAAAGGAACCAACACACAGCAGATGAGTTTGTAAGAAGCGGGTTTTCTGTGTTTTAAGCGCATTCTTACTGCTAACTCTTACATGCGTTTCTAGGGCTGGAAATGACTGTTTCTACATTCTCCAAAGAAAGGGTTTCTGAACTCCTGCAAACACACATCAGTTTAACTCTGGAAGTTGAATACACACATTGACAAACATTCTGCTAGATAGCTTCGTTTTGGTTTTAGAGCAAGGTTTTTCTCTTTACATCATGTTCTCCCATGCACTCTGGAATGTCCAAAAGCAGCTTTTAGAAGAAACGTGTTTCTACCTCGCTGAATCTAAACATAGATGCAACTTCGTAAAGGAACCAACACACAGCAGATGAGTTTGTAAGAAGCGGGTTTTCTGTGTTTTAAACGCATTCTTACTGCTAACTCTTACATGCGTTTCTAGGGCTGGAAATGACTGTTTCTACAATCTCCAAAGAAAGGGTTTCTGAACTGCTGCAAACACACATCAGTTTAACTCTGGAAGTTGAATACACACATTGACAAACATTCTGCTAGATAGCTTCGTTTTGGTTTTAGAGCAAGGTATTTCTCTTTACAGCCTGTTCTCCCATGCACTCTGGAATGTCCAAACGCAGGTTTTAGAAGAAACGTGTTTCTACCTCCCTGAATCTAAACATAGATGCAATTTCCTAAAAGGAACCAACTCACAGCAGATGAGTTTGTAATAAGCGGGTTTTCTGTGTTTTAAACGCATTCTTACTGCTAACTCTTACATGCGTTTCTAGGGCTGGAAATGACTGTTTCTACAATCTCCAAAGAAAGGGTTTCTGAACTGCTGCAAACACACATCAGTTTAACTCTGGAAGTTGAATACACACATTGACAAACATTCTGCTAGATAGCTTCGTTTTGGTTTTAGAGCAAGGTATTTCTCTTTACAGCCTGTTCTCCCATGCACTCTGGAATGTCCAAACGCAGGTTTTAGAAGAAACGTGTTTCTACCTCCCTGAATCTAAACATAGATGCAACTTCCTAAAAGGAACCAACTCACAGCAGATGAGTTTGTAAGAAGCGGGTTTTCTGTGTTTTAAACGCATTCTTACTGCTAACTCTTACATGCGTTTCTAGGGCTGGAAATGACTGTTTCTACAATCTCCAAAGAAAGGGTTTCTGAACTGCTGCAAACACACATCAGTTTAAGTCTGGAAGTTGAATACACACATTGACAAACATACTGCTAGATAGCTCCGTTTTGGTTTTAGAGCAAGATTTTCACCTTACAGCATGTTCTCCCATGCACTCTGGAATGTCCAAACGCAGCTTTTAGAAGAAACGTGTTTCTACCTCGCTGAATCTAAACATAGATGCAACTTCCTAAAAGGAACCAACTCACAGCAGATGAGTTTGTAAGAAGCGGGTTTTCTGTCTTTTAAACGCATTCTTACTGCTAACTCTTACATGCGTTTCTAGGGCTGGAAATGACTGTTTCTACAATCTCCAAAGAAAGGGTTTCTGAACTGCTGCAAACACACATCAGTTTAACTCTGGAAGTTGAATACACACATTGACAAACATTCTGCTAGATAGCTTCGTTTTCGTTTTAGAGCAAGGTATTTCTCTTTACAGCCTGTTCTCCCATGCACTCTGGAATGTCCAAACGCAGGTTTTAGAAGAAACGTGTTTCTACCTCCCTGAATCTAAACATAGATGCAACTTCCTAAAAGGAACCAACACACAGCAGATGAGTTTGTAAGAAGCGGGTTTTCTGTGTTTTAAACGCATTCTTCCTGCTATCTCTTACATGCGTTTCTAGGGCTGGAAATGACTGTTTCTACATTCTACAAAGAAAGGGTTTCTGAACTGCTGCAAAGACACATCAGTTTAACTCTGAAAGTTGAATACACACATTGACAAACATACTGCTAGATAGCTCCGTTTTGGTTTTAGAGCAAGATTTTCTTTTTACAGCATGTTCTCCCATGCACTCTGGAATGTCCAAACGCAGCTTTTAGAAGAAACGTGTTTCTACCTCGCTGAATCTAAACATAGATGCAACTTCCTAAAAGGAACCAACTCACAGCAGATGAGTTTGTAAGAAGCGGGTTTTCTGTCTTTTAAACGCATTCTTACTTCTAACTCTTAACATGCGTTTCTAAAGCTGAAAATGACTGTTTCTACATTCTCCAAAGAAAGGGTTTCTGAACTGCTGCAAACACACATCAGTTTAACTCTGAAAGTTGAATACACACATTGACAAACATACTGCTAGATAGCTCCGTTTTGGTTTTAGAGCAAGATTTTCTCTTTACAGCATGTTCTCCCATGCACTCTGGAATGTCCAAACGCAGCTTTTAGAAGAAACGTGTTTCTACCTCGCTGAATCTAAACATAGATGCAACTTCCTAAAAGGAACCAACACAGAGCAGATGAGTTTGTAAGAAGCGGGTTTCCTGTGTTTTAAACGCATTCTTACTGCTAACACTTACATGCGTTTCTAGGGCTGGAAATGACTGTTTCTACATTCTACAAAGAAAGGGTTTCTGAACTGCTGCAAACACACATCAGTTTAACTCTGGAAGTTGAATACACACATTGACAAACATTCTGCTAGATAGCTTCGTTTTGGTTTTAGAGCAAGGTTTTTCTCTTTACATCATGTTCTCCCATGCACTCTGGAATGTCCAAAAGCAGCTTTTAGAAGAAACGTGTTTCTACCTCGCTGAATCTAAACATAGATGCAACTTCGTAAAGGAACCAACACACAGCAGATGAGTTTGTAAGAAGCGGGTTTTCTGTGCTTTAAACGCATTCTTACTGCTAACTCTTACATGCGTTTCTAGGGCTGGAAATGACTGTTTCTACAATCTCCAAAGAAAGGGTTTCTGAACTGCTGCAAACACACATCAGTTTAACTCTGGAAGTTGAATACACACATTGACAAACATTCTGCTAGATAGCTCCGTTTTGGTTTTAGAGCAAGGTATTTCTCTTTACAGCCTGTTCTCCAATGCACTCTGGAAAGTCCAAACGCAGCTTTTAGAAGAAACGTGTTTCTACCTCGCTGAATCTAAACATAGATGCAACTTCCTAAAAGGAACCAACACACAGCAGATGAGTTTGTTAGAAGCGGGTTTTCTGTGTTTTAAACGCATTCTTACTGCTAACTCTTACATGCGTTTCTAGGGCTGGAAATGACTGTTTCTACATTCTCCAAAGAAAGGGTTTCTGAACTGCTGCAAACACACATCAGTTTAACTCTGGAAGTTGAATATAGACATTGAAAAACATTCTGCTAGATAGCTCCGTTTTGGTTTTAGAGCAAGGTTTTTCTCTTTACAGCCTGGTCTCCAATGCATTCTGGAATGTCCAAACGCAGCTTTTAGAAAAAACATGTGTCTACCTCGCTGAATCTATACATAGATGCAACTTCCTAAAAGGAACCAACACACAGCAGATGAGTTTGTAAGCAGCGGGTTTTCTGTGTTTTAAACGCATTCTTACTGCTAACTCTTACATGCGTTTCTAGGGCTGGAAATGACTGTTTCTACATTCTCCAAAGAAAGGGTTTCTGAACTGCTGCAAACACACATCAGCTTAACTCTGGAAGTTGAATAAACACATTGACAAACATTCTGCTAGATAGCTCCGTTTTGGTTTTAGAGCAAGGTTTTTCTCTTTACAGCCTGTTCTCCAATGCACTCTGGAATGTCCAAACGCAGGTTTTAGAAGAAACGTGTTTCTACCTCGCTGAATCTAAACATAGATGCAACTTCCTAAAAGGAACCAACACACAGCAGATGACTTTGTAAGAAGCGGGTTTTCTGTGTTTTAAACGCATTCTTACTTCTAACTCTTACATGCGTTTCTAGGGCTGGAAATGACTGTTTCTACATTCTCCAAAGAAAGGGTTTCTGAACTGCTTCAAACACACATCAGTTTAACTCTGGAAATTGAATACACACATTGACAAACATACTGCTAGATAGCTCCGTTTTGGTTTTAGAGCAAGATTTTCTCTTTACAGCATGTTCTCACATGCACTCTTTAATGTCCAAATGCAGCTTTTAGAATAGACGTGTTTCTACCTCGCTGAATCTAAACATAGATGCAACTTCCTAAAAGGAACCAACACACAGCAGATGAGTTTGTAAGAAGCGGGTTTTCTGTGTTTTAAACGCATTCTTACTGCTAACTCTTACATGCATTTCTAGGGCTGGAAATGACTGTTTCTACATTCTCCAAAGAAAGGGTTTCTGAACTGCTGCAAACACACATCAGTTTAACTCTGAAAGTTGAATACACACATTGATCAAACATACTGCTAGATAGCTCCGTTTTGGTTTTAGAGCAAGATTTTCTCTTTACAGCATGTTCTCCCATGCACTCTGGAATGTCCAAACGCAGCTTTTAGAAGAAACGTGTTTCTACCTCGCTGAATCTAAACATAGATGCAACTTCCTAAAAGGAACCAACACACAGCAGATGAGTTTGTAAGAAGCGGGTTTTCTGTGTTTTAAACGCATTCTTACTTCTAACTCTTAGATGCGTTTCTAGGGCTGGAAATGACTGTTTCTACATTCTCCAAAGAAAGGGTTTCTGAACTGCTGCAAACACACATCAGTTTAACTCTGAAAGTTGAATACACACATTGACAAACATACTGCTAGATAGCTTCGTTTTGGTTTTAGAGCAAGATTTTCTCTTTACAGCATGTTCTCCCATGCACTCTGGAAAGTCCAAACGCAGCTTTTAGAAGAAACGTGTTTCTACCTCGCTGAATCTAAACATAGATGCAACTTCCTAAAACAAACCAACACACAGCAGATGAGTTTGTAAGAAACGGGTCTTCTGTGTTTTAAACGCATTAATACAGCTAATTCTTATATGCGTCTCTAGGGCTGGAAATGATTTTTTCTGCATTCTCCAAAGAAAGGGTTTCTGAACTGCTGCAAACACACATCAGTTTTACTCTGGAAGTTGAATACACACATTGAGAACCATTCTGCTAGATAGCTCCCTTTTCGTTTTAGAGCAAGGTATTTCTCTTTACAGCCTGTTCTCCAATGCACTCTGGAATGTCCAAACGCAGCTTTTAGAAGAGACGTGTTTCTACCTCCCTGAATCTAAACATAGATGTAACTTCCTAAAAGGAACCAACACACAGCAGATGAGTTTGTAAGAAGCGGGTTTTCCGTGTTTTGAACGCATTTTTACTGCTAACTCTTACATGCGTTTCTAGGGCTGGAAATGACTGTTTCTACATTCTACAAAGAAAGGGTTTCTGAACTGCTGCAAACACACATCAGTTTACCTCTGGACGTTGAATACACACATTGACAAACATTCTGCTAGATAGCTCCGTTTTGGTTTTAGAGCAAGGTATTTCTCTTTACAGCCTGTTCTCCAATGCACTCTGGAATGTCCTAACGCAGCTTTTAGAAGAAACGTGTTTCTACCTCGCTGAATCTAAACATAGATGCAACTTCCTAAAAGGAACCAACACACAGCAGATGACTTTGTAAGAAGCGGGTTTTCTGTGTTTTAAACGCATTCTTACTGCTAACTCTTACATGCGTTTCTAGGGCTGGAAATGACTGTTTCTACATTCTCCAAAGAAAGGGTTTCTGAACTGCTGCAAACACACATCAGTTTAACTCTGGAAGTTGAATATAGACATTGAAAAACATTCTGCTAGATAGCTCCGTTTTGGTTTTAGAGCAAGGTTTTTCTCTTTACAGCCTGGTCTCCAATGCATTCTGGAATGTCCAAACGCAGCTTTTAGAAAAAACGTGTTTCTACCTCGCTGAATCTAAACATAGATGCAACTTCCTAAAAGGAACCAACACACAGCAGATGAGTTTGTAAGAAGCGGGTTTTCTGTGTTTTAAACGCATTCTTACTGCTAACTCTTACATGCGTTTCTAGGTCTGGAAATGACTGTTTCTACATTCTACAAAGAAAGGGTTTCTGAACTGCTACAAACACACATCAGCTTAACTCTGGAAGTTGAATAAACACATTGACAAACATTCTGCTAGATAGCTCCGTTTTGGTTTTAGAGCAAGGTTTTTCTCTTTACAGCCTGTTCTCCAATGCACTCTGGAATGTCCAAACGCAGCTTTTAGAAGAATCGTGTTTCTACCTCGCTGAATCTAAACATAGATGCAACTTCCTAAAAGGAACCAACACACAGCAGATGAGTTTGTAAGAAGCGGGTTTTCTGTGTTTTAAACGCATTCTTACTTCTAACTCTTACATGCGTTTCTAGGGCTGGAAATGACTGTTTCTACATTTGCCAAAGAAAGGGTTTCTGAACTGCTTCAAACACACATCAGTTTAACTCTGGAAGTTGAATACACACATTGACAAACATACTGCTAGATAGCTCCGTTTTGGTTTTAGAGCAAGATTTTCTCTTTACAGCATGTTCTCACATGCACTCTTTAATGTCCAAATGCAGCTTTTAGAAGAGACGTGTTTCTACCTCGCTGAATCTAAACATAGATGCAACTTCCTAAAAGGAACCAAAACACAGCAGATGAGTTTGTAAGAAGCGGGTTTTCTGTGTTTTAAACGCATTCTTACTGCTAACTCTTACATGCATTTCTTGGGCTGGAAATGACTGTTTCTACATTCTCCAAAGAAAGGGTTTCTGAACTGCTGCAAACACACATCAGTTTAACTCTGAAAGTTGAATACACACATTGATCAAACATACTGCTAGATAGATCCGTTTTGGTTTTAGAGCAGGATTTTCTCTTTACAGCATGTTCTCCCATGCACTCTGGAATGTCCAAACGCAGCTTTTAGAAGAAACGTGTTTCTACCTCGATGAATCTAAACCTAGATGCAACTTCCTAAAAGGAACCAACACACAGCAGATGAGTTTGTAAGAAGCGGGTTTTCTGTGTTTTAAACGCATTCTTACTGCTAACTCTTACATGCGTTTCTAGGGCTGGAAATGACTGTTTCTACATTCTACAAAGAAAGGGTTTCTGAACTGCTGCAAACACACATCAGTTTAACTCTGGAAGTTGAATACACACATTGACAAACATACTGCTAGATAGCTTCGTTTTGGTTTTAGAGCAAGATTTTCTCTTTACAGCATGTTCTCCCATGCACTCTGGAAAGTCCAAACGCAGCTTTTAGAAGAAACGTGTTTCTACCTCTCTGAATCTAAACATAGATGCAACTTCCTAAAAGAAACCAACACACAGCAGATGAGTTTGTAAGAAACGGGTCTTCTGTGTTTTAAACGCATTAATACTGCTAACTCTTATATGCGTCTCTAGGGCTGGAAATGACTTTTTCTGCATTCTCCAAAGAAAGGGTTTCTGAACTGCTGCAAACACACATCAGTTTTACTCTGGAAGTTGAATACACACATTGAGAACCATTCTGCTAGATAGCTCCGTTTTGGTTTTAGAGCAAGGTATTTCTCTTTACAGCCTGTTCTCCAATGCACTCTGGAATGTCCAAATGCAGCTTTTAGAAGAGACGTGTTTCTACCTCGCTGAATCTAAACATAGATGTAACTTCCTAAAAGGAACCAACACACAGCAGATGAGTATGTAAGAAGCGGGTTTTCCGTGTTTTGAACGCATTTTTACTGCTAAATCTTACATGCGTTTCTAGGGCTGGAAATGACTGTTTCTACATTCTCCAAAGAAAGGGTTTCTGAACTGCTGCAAACACACATCAGTTTAACTCTGAAAGATGAATACACACATTGACAAACATACTGCTAGATAGCTCCGTTTTGGTTTTAGAGCAAGATTTTCTCTTTACAGCATGTTCTCCCATGCACTCTTTAATGTCCAAATGCAGCTTTTAGAAGAGACGTGTTTCTACCTCGCTGAATCTAAACATAGATGCAACTTCCTAAAAGGAACCAACACACAGCAGATGAGTTTGTAAGAAGCGGGTTTTCTGTGTTTTAAACGCATTCTTACTGCTAACTCTTCCATGCGTTTCTAGGGCTGGAAATGACTGTTTCTACATTCTCCAAAGAAAGGGTTTCTGAACTGCTGCAAACACACATCAGTTTAACTCTGGAAGTTGAATACACACATTGACAAACATTCTGCTAGATAGCTTCGTTTTGGTTTTAGAGCAAGGTTTTTCTCTTTACAGCATGTTCTCCCATGCACTCTGGAATGTCCAAAAGCAGCTTTTAGAAGAAACGTGTTTCTACCTCGCTGAATCTAAACATAGATGCAACTTCGTAAAGGAACCAACACACAGCAGATGAGTTTGTAAGAAGCGGGTTTTCTGTGTTTTAAACGCATTCTTACTGCTAACTCTTACATGCGTTTCTAGGGATGGAAATGACTGTTTCTACAATCTCCAAAGAAAGGGTTTCTGAACTGCTGCAAACACACATCAGTTTAACTCTGGAAGTTGAATACACACATTGACAAACATTCTGCTAGATAGCTTCGTTTTGGTTTTAGAGCAAGGTATTTCTCCTTACAGCCTGTTCTCCCATGCACTCTGGAATGTCCAAACGCAGGTTTTAGAAGAAACGTGTTTCTACCTCCCTGAATCTAAACATAGATGCAACTTCCTAAAAGGAACCAACACACAGCAGATGAGTTTGTAAGAAGCGGGTTTTCTGTGTTTTAATCGCATTCTTCCTGCTATCTCTTACATGCGTTTCTAGGGCTGGAAATGACTGTTTCTACATTCTACAAAGAAAGGGTTTCTGAACTGCTGCAAACACACATCAGTTTAACTCTGAAAGTTGAATACACACATTGACAAACATACTGCTAGATAGCTCCGTTTTGGTTTTAGAGCAAGATTTTCACCTTACAGCATGTTCTCCCATGCACTCTGGAATGTACAAACGCAGCTTTTAGAAGAAACGTGTTTCTACCTCTCTGAATCTAAACATAGATGCAACTTCCTAAAAGGAACCAACCCACAGCAGATGAGTTTGTAAGAAGCGGGTTTTCTGTCTTTTAAACGCATTCATACTTCTAACACTTAACATGCGTTTCTAAAGCTGAAAATGACTGCTTCTACATTCTCCAAAGAAAGGGTTTCTGAACTGCTGCAAACACACATCAGTTTAACTCTGAAAGTTGAATACACACATTGACAAACATACTGCTAGATAGCTCCGTTTTGGTTTTAGAGCAAGATTTTCTCTTTACAGCATGTTCTCCCATGCACTCTGGAATGTCCAAACGCAGCTTTTAGAAGAAACGTGTTTCTACCTCGCTGAATCTAAACATAGATGCAACTTCCTAAAAGGAACCAACACACAGCAGATGAGTTTGTAAGAAGCGGGTTTTCTGTGTTTTAAACGCATTCTTACTGCTAACACTTCCATGCGTTTATAGGGCTGGAAATGACTGTTTCTACATTCTAAAAGAAAGGGTTTCTGAACTGCTGCAAACACACATCAGTTTAACTCTGAAAGCTGAATACACACATTGACAAACATACTGCTAGATAGCTCCGTTTTGGTTTTAGAGCAAGATTTTCTCTTTACAACATGTTCTCCCATGCACTCTGGAAAGACCAAACGCAGCTTTTAGAAGAAACGTGTTTCTACCTCGCTGAATCTAAACATAGATGCAACTTCCTAAAAGGAACCAACACACAGCAGATGAGTTTGTAAGAAGCGGGTTTTCTGTGTTTTAAACGCATTCTTACTGCTGACTCTTACATGCGTTTCTAGGGCTGGAAATGACTGTTTCTACTATCTCCAAAGAAAGGGTTTCTGAACTGCTGCAAACACACATGAGTTTAACTCTGAAAGTTGAATACACACATTGACAAACATTCTGCTAGATAGCTTCGTTTTGGTTTTAGAGCAAGGTATTTCTCTTTACAGCCTGTTCTCCCATGCACTCTGGAATGTCCAAACGCAGGTTTTAGAAGAAACGTGTTTCTACCTCCCTGAATCTAAACATAGATGCAACTTCCTAAAAGGAACCAACACACAGCAGATGAGTTTGTAAGAAGCGGGTTTTCTCTGTTTTAATCGCATTCTTCCTGCTATCTCTTACATGCGTTTCTAGGGCTGGAAATGACTGTTTCTACATTCTACAAAGAAAGGGTTTCTGAACTGCTGCAAACACACATCAGTTTAACTCTGAAAGTTGAATACACACATTGACAAACATACTGCTAGATAGCTCTGTTTTGGTTTTAGAGCAAGATTTTCTCTTTACAGCATGTTCTCCCATGCACTCTGGAATGTCCAAACGCAGCTTTTAGAAGAAACGTCTTTCTACCTCGCTGAATCTAAACATAGATGCAACTTCCTAAAAGGAACCAACACACAGCAGATGAGTTTGTAAGAAGCGGGTTTTCTGTGTTTTAAACGCATTCTTACTGCTAACACTTCCATGCGTTTATAGGGCTGGAAATGACTGTTTCTACATTCTAAAAGAAAGGGTTTCTGAACTGCTGCAAACACACATCAGTTTAACTCTGAAAGTTGAATACACACATTGACAAACATACTGCTATATAGCTCCGTTTTGGTTTTAGAGCAAGATTTTCTCTTTACAGCATGTTCTCCCATGCAGTCTGGAAAGACCAAACGCAGCTTTTAGAAGAAACATGTTTCTACCTCGCTGAATCTAAACATAGATGCAACTTCCTAAAAGGAACCAACACACAGCAGATGAGTTTGTAAGAAGCGGGTTTTCTGTGTTTTAAACGCATTCTTACTGCTAACTCTTACATGCGTTTCTAGGGCTGGAAATGACTGTTTCTACAATCTCCAAAGAAAGGGTTTCTGAACTGCTGCAAACACACATCAGTTTAACTCTGGAAGTTGAATACACACATTGACAAACATTCTGCTAGATAGCTTCGTTTTGGTTTTAGAGCAAGGTATTTCTCTTTACAGCCTGTTCTCCCATGCACTCTGGAATGTCCAAACGCAGGTTTTAGAAGAAACGTGTTTCTACCTCCCTGAATCTAAACATAGATGCAACTTCCTAAAAGGAACCAACACACAGCAGATGAGTTTGTAAGAAGCGGGTTTTCTGTGTTTTAATCGCATTCTTCCTGCTATCTCTTACATGCGTTTCTAGGGCTGGAAATGACTGTTTCTACATTCTACAAAGAAAGGGTTTCTGAACTGCTGCAAACACACATCAGTTTAACTCTGAAAGTTGAATACACACATTGACAAACATACTGCTAGATAGCTCCGTTTTGGTTTTAGAGCAAGATTTTCACCTTACAGCATGTTCTCCCATGCACTCTGGAATGTCCAAACGCAGCTTTTAGAAGAAACGTGTTTCTACCTCGCTGAATCTAAACATAGATGCAACTTCCTAAAAGGAACCAACCCACAGCAGATGAGTTTGTAAGAAGCGGGTTTTCTGTCTTTTAAACGCATTCATACTTCTAACTCTTAACATGCGTTTCTAAAGCTGAAAATGACTGCTTCTACATTCTCCAAAGAAAGGGTTTCTGAACTGCTGCAAACACACATCAGTTTAACTCTGAAAGTTGAATACACACATTGACAAACATACTGCTAGATAGCTCCGTTTTCGTTTTAGAGCAAGATTTTCTCTTTACAGCATGTTCTCCCATGCACTCTGGAATGTCCAAACGCAGCTTTTAGAAGAAACGTGTTTCTACCTCGCTGAATCTAAACATAGATGCAACTTCCTAAAAGGAACCAACACACAGCAGATGAGTTTGTAAGAAGCGGGTTTTCTGTGTTTTAAACGCATTCTTACTGCTAACACTTCCATGCGTTTATAGGGCTGGAAATGACTGTTTCTACATTCTAAAAGAAAGGGTTTCTGAACTGCTGCAAACACACATCAGTTTAACTCTGAAAGCTGAATACACACATTGACAAACATACTGCTAGATAGCTCCGTTTTGGTTTTAGAGCAAGATTTTCTCTTTACAGCATGTTCTCCCATGCACTCTTTAATGTCCAAATGCAGCTTTTAGAAGAGACGTGTTTCTACCTCGCTGAATCTAAACATAGATGCAACTTCCTAAAAGGAACCAACACACAGCAGATGAGTTTGTAAGAAGCGGGTTTTCTGTGTTTTAAACGCATTCTTACTGCTAACTCTTCCATGCGTTTCTAGGGCTGGAAATGACTGTTTCTACATTCTCCAAAGAAAGGGTTTCTGAACTGCTGCAAACACACATCAGTTTAACTCTGGAAGTTGAATACACACATTGACAAACATTCTGCTAGATAGCTTCGTTTTGGTTTTAGAGCAAGGTTTTTCTCTTTACAGCATGTTCTCCCATGCACTCTGGAATGTCCAAAAGCAGCTTTTAGAAGAAACGTGTTTCTACCTCGCTGAATCTAAACATAGATGCAACTTCGTAAAGGAACCAACACACAGCAGATGAGTTTGTAAGAAGCGGGTTTTCTGTGTTTTAAACGCATTCTTACTGCTAACTCTTACATGCGTTTCTAGGGATGGAAATGACTGTTTCTACAATCTCCAAAGAAAGGGTTTCTGAACTGCTGCAAACACACATCAGTTTAACTCTGGAAGTTGAATACACACATTGACAAACATTCTGCTAGATAGCTTCGTTTTGGTTTTAGAGCAAGGTATTTCTCTTTACAGCCTGTTCTCCCATGCACTCTGGAATGTCCAAACGCAGGTTTTAGAAGAAACGTGTTTCTACCTCCCTGAATCTAAACATAGATGCAACTTCCTAAAAGGAACCAACACACAGCAGATGAGTTTGTAAGAAGCGGGTTTTCTGTGTTTTAATCGCATTCTTCCTGCTATCTCTTACATGCGTTTCTAGGGCTGGAAATGACTGTTTCTACATTCTACAAAGAAAGGTTTTCTGAACTGCTGCAAACACACATCAGTTTAACTCTGAAAGTTGAATACACACATTGACAAACATACTGCTAGATAGCTCCGTTTTGGTTTTAGAGCAAGATTTTCACCTTACAGCATGTTCTCCCATGCACTCTGGAATGTACAAACGCAGCTTTTAGAAGAAACGTGTTTCTACCTCGCTGAATCTAAACATAGATGCAACTTCCTAAAAGGAACCAACCCACAGCAGATGAGTTTGTAAGAAGCGGGTTTTCTGTCTTTTAAACGCATTCATACTTCTAACACTTAACATGCGTTTCTAAAGCTGAAAATGACTGCTTCTACATTCTCCAAAGAAAGGGTTTCTGAACTGCTGCAAACACACATCAGTTTAACTCTGAAAGTTGAATACACACATTGACAAACATACTGCTAGATAGCTCCGTTTTGGTTTTAGAGCAAGATTTTCTCTTTACAGCATGTTCTCCCATGCACTCTGGAATGTCCAAACGCAGCTTTTAGAAGAAACGTGTTTCTACCTCGCTGAATCTAAACATAGATGCAACTTCCTAAAAGGAACCAACACACAGCAGATGAGTTTGTAAGAAGCGGGTTTTCTGTGTTTTAAACGCATTCTTACTGCTAACACTTCCATGCGTTTATAGGGCTGGAAATGACTGTTTCTACATTCTAAAAGAAAGGGTTTCTGAACTGCTGCAAACACACATCAGTTTAACTCTGAAAGCTGAATACACACATTGACAAACATACTGCTAGATAGCTCCGTTTTGGTTTTAGAGCAAGATTTTCTCTTTACAACATGTTCTCCCATGCACTCTGGAAAGACCAAACGCAGCTTTTAGAAGAAACGTGTTTCTACCTCGCTGAATCTAAACATAGATGCAACTTCCTAAAAGGAACCAACACACAGCAGATGAGTTTGTAAGAAGCGGGTTTTCTGTGTTTTAAACGCATTCTTACTGCTGACTCTTACATGCGTTTCTAGGGCTGGAAATGACTGTTTCTACTATCTCCAAAGAAAGGGTTTCTGAACTGCTGCAAACACACATGAGTTTAACTCTGAAAGTTGAATACACACATTGACAAACATTCTGCTAGATAGCTTCGTTTTGGTTTTAGAGCAAGGTATTTCTCTTTACAGCCTGTTCTCCCATGCACTCTGGAATGTCCAAACGCAGGTTTTAGAAGAAACGTGTTTCTACCTCCCTGAATCTAAACATAGATGCAACTTCCTAAAAGGAACCAACACACAGCAGATGAGTTTGTAAGAAGCGGGTTTTCTCTGTTTTAATCGCATTCTTCCTGCTATCTCTTACATGCGTTTCTAGGGCTGGAAATGACTGTTTCTACATTCTACAAAGAAAGGGTTTCTGAACTGCTGCAAACACACATCAGTTTAACTCTGAAAGTTGAATACACACATTGACAAACATACTGCTAGATAGCTCTGTTTTGGTTTTAGAGCAAGATTTTCTCTTTACAGCATGTTCTCCCATGCACTCTGGAATGTCCAAACGCAGCTTTTAGAAGAAACGTGTTTCTACCTCGCTGAATCTAAACATAGATGCAACTTCCTAAAAGGAACCAACACACAGCAGATGAGTTTGTAAGAAGCGGGTTTTCTGTGTTTTAAACGCATTCTTACTGCTAACACTTCCATGCGTTTATAGGGCTGGAAAGGACTGTTTCTACATTCTAAAAGAAAGGGTTTCTGAACTGCTGCAAACACACATCAGTTTAACTCTGAAAGTTGAATACACACATTGACAAACATACTGCTAGATAGCTCCGTTTTGGTTTTAGAGCAAGATTTTCTCTTTACAGCATGTTCTCCCATGCAGTCTGGAAAGACCAAACGCAGCTTTTAGAAGAAACATGTTTCTACCTCGCTGAATCTAAACATAGATGCAACTTCCTAAAAGGAACCAACACACAGCAGATGAGTTTGTAAGAAGCGGGTTTTCTGTGTTTTAAACGCATTCTTACTGCTAACTCTTACATGCGTTTCTAGGGCTGGAAATGACTGTTTCTACAATCTCCAAAGAAAGGGTTTCTGAACTGCTGCAAACACACATCAGTTTAACTCTGAAAGTTGAATACACACATTGACAAACATACTGCTAGATAGCTCCGTTTTGGTTTTAGAGCAAGATTTTCTCTTTACAGCATGTTCTCCCATGCACTCTGGAATGTCCAAACGCAGCTTTTAGAAGAAACGTGTTTCTACCTCGCTGAATCTAAACATAGATGCAACTTCCTAAAAGGAACCAACACAGAGCAGATGAGTTTGTAAGAAGCGGGTTTCCTGTGTTTTAAACGCATTCTTACTGCTAACACTTACATGCGTTTCTAGGGCTGGAAATGACTGTTTCTACATTCTACAAAGAAAGGGTTTCTGAACTGCTGCAAACACACATCAGTTTAACTCTGAAAGATGAATACACACATTGACAAACATACTGCTAGATAGCTCCGTTTTGGTTTTAGAGCAAGATTTTCTCTTTACAGCATGTTCTCCCATGCACTCTGGAAAGTTCAAACGCAGCTTTTAGAAGAAACGTGTTTCTACCTCGCTGAATCTAAACATAAATGCAACTTCCTAAAAGGAACCAACACACAGCAGATGAGTTTGTAAGAAGCGGGTTTTCTGTGTTTTAAGCGCATTCTTACTGCTAACTCTTACATGCGTTTCTAGGGCTGGAAATGACTGTTTCTACATTCTCCAAAGAAAGGGTTTCTGAACTCCTGCAAACACACATCAGTTTAACTCTGGAAGTTGAATACACACATTGACAAACATTCTGCTAGATAGCTTCGTTTTGGTTTTAGAGCAAGGTTTTTCTCTTTACATCATGTTCTCCCATGCACTCTGGAATGTCCAAAAGCAGCTTTTAGAAGAAACGTGTTTCTACCTCGCTGAATCTAAACATAGATGCAACTTCGTAAAGGAACCAACACACAGCAGATGATTTTGTAAGAAGCGGGTTTTCTGTGTTTTAAACGCATTCTTACTGCTAACTCTTACATGCGTTTCTAGGGCTGGAAATGACTGTTTCTACAATCTCCAAAGAAAGGGTTTCTGAACTGCTGCAAACACACATCAGTTTAACTCTGGAAGTTGAATACACACATTGACAAACATTCTGCTAGATAGCTTCGTTTTGGTTTTAGAGCAAGGTATTTCTCTTTACAGCCTGTTCTCCCATGCACTCTGGAATGTCCAAACGCAGGTTTTAGAAGAAACGTGTTTCTACCTCCCTGAATCTAAACATAGATGCAACTTCCTAAAAGGAACCAACTCACAGCAGATGAGTTTGTAAGAAGCGGGTTTTCTGTGTTTTAAACGCATTCTTACTGCAAACTCTTACATGCGTTTCTAGGGCTGGAAATGATTGTTTCTACAATCTCCAAAGAAAGGGTTTCTGAACTGCTGCAAACACACATCAGTTTAACTCTGGAAGTTGAATACACACATTGACAAACATTCTGCTAGATAGCTTCGTTTTGGTTTTAGAGCAAGGTATTTCTCTTTACAGCCTGTTCTCCCATGCACTCTGGAATGTCCAAACGCAGGTTTTAGAAGAAACGTGTTTCTACCTCCCTGAATCTAAACATAGATGCAACTTCCTAAAAGGAACCAACTCACAGCAGATGAGTTTGTAAGAAGCGGGTTTTCTGTGTTTTAAACGCATTCTTACTGCTAACTCTTACATGCGTTTCTAGGGCTGGAAATGACTGTTTCTACAATCTCCAAAGAAAGGGTTTCTGAACTGCTGCAAACACACATCAGTTTAAGTCTGGAAGTTGAATACACACATTGACAAACATACTGCTAGATAGCTCCGTTTTGGTTTTAGAGCAAGATTTTCACCTTACAGCATGTTCTCCCATGCACTCTGGAATGTCCAAACGCAGCTTTTAGAAGAAACGTGTTTCTACCTCGCTGAATCTAAACATAGATGCAACTTCCTAAAAGGAACCAACTCACAGCAGATGAGTTTGTAAGAAGCGGGTTTTCTGTCTTTTAAACGCATTCTTACTGCTAACTCTTACATGCGTTTCTAGGGCTGGAAATGACTGTTTCTACAATCTCCAAAGAAAGGGTTTCTGAACTGCTGCAAACACACATCAGTTTAACTCTGGAAGTTGAATACACACATTGACAAACATTCTGCTAGATAGCTTCGTTTTCGTTTTAGAGCAAGGTATTTCTCTTTACAGCCTGTTCTCCCATGCACTCTGGAATGTCCTAACGCAGGTTTTAGAAGAAACGTGTTTCTACCTCCCTGAATCTAAACATAGATGCAACTTCCTAAAAGGAACCAACACACAGCAGATGAGTTTGTAAGAAGCGGGTTTTCTGTGTTTTAAACGCATTCTTCCTGCTATCTCTTACATGCGTTTCTAGGGCTGGAAATGACTGTTTCTACATTCTACAAAGAAAGGGTTTCTGAACTGCTGCAAAGACACATCAGTTTAACTCTGAAAGTTGAATACACACATTGACAAACATACTGCTAGATAGCTCCGTTTTGGTTTTAGAGCAAGATTTTCTTTTTACAGCATGTTCTCCCATGCACTCTGGAATGTCCAAACGCAGCTTTTAGAAGAAACGTGTTTCTACCTCGCTGAATCTAAACATAGATGCAACTTCCTAAAAGGAACCAACTCACAGCAGATGAGTTTGTAAGAAGCGGGTTTTCTGTCTTTTAAACGCATTCTTACTTCTAACTCTTAACATGCGTTTCTAAAGCTGAAAATGACTGTTTCTACATTCTCCAAAGAAAGGGTTTCTGAACTGCTGCAAACACACATCAGTTTAACTCTGAAAGTTGAATACACACATTGACAAACATACTGCTAGATAGCTCCGTTTTGGTTTTAGAGCAAGATTTTCTCTTTACAGCATGTTCTCCCATGCACTCTGGAATGTCCAAACGCAGCTTTTAGAAGAAACGTGTTTCTACCTCGCTGAATCTAAACATAGATGCAACTTCCTAAAAGGAACCAACACAGAGCAGATGAGTTTGTAAGAAGCGGGTTTCCTGTGTTTTAAACGCATTCTTACTGCTAACACTTACATGCGTTTCTAGGGCTGGAAATGACTGTTTCTACATTCTACAAAGAAAGGGTTTCTGAACTGCTGCAAACACACATCAGTTTAACTCTGGAAGTTGAATACACACATTGACAAACATTCTGCTAGATAGCTTCGTTTTGGTTTTAGAGCAAGGTTTTTCTCTTTACATCATGTTCTCCCATGCACTCTGGAATGTCCAAAAGCAGCTTTTAGAAGAAACGTGTTTCTACCTCGCTGAATCTAAACATAGATGCAACTTCGTAAAGGAACCAACACACAGCAGATGAGTTTGTAAGAAGCGGGTTTTCTGTGCTTTAAACGCATTCTTACTGCTAACTCTTACATGCGTTTCTAGGGCTGGAAATGACTGTTTCTACAATCTCCAAAGAAAGGGTTTCTGAACTGCTGCAAACACACATCAGTTTAACTCTGGAAGTTGAATACACACATTGACCAACATTCTGCTAGATAGCTTCGTTTTGGTTTTAGAGCAAGGTATTTCTCTTTACAGCCTGTTCTCCCATGCACTCTGGAATGTCCAAACGCAGGTTTTAGAAGAAACGTGTTTCTACCTCCCTGAATCTAAACATAGATGCAACTTCCTAAAAGGAACCAACTCACAGCAGATGAGTTTGTAAGAAGCGGGTTTTCTGTGTTTTAAACGCATTCTTACTGCTAACTCTTACATGCGTTTCTAGGGCTGGAAATGACTGTTTCTACAATCTCCAAAGAAAGGGTTTCTGAACTGCTGCAAACACACATCAGTTTAAGTCTGGAAGTTGAATACACACATTGACAAACATACTGCTAGATAGCTCCGTTTTGGTTTTAGAGCAAGATTTTCACCTTACAGCATGTTCTCCAATGCACTCTGGAATGTCCAAACGCAGCTTTTAGAAGAAACGTGTTTCTACCTCGCTGAATCTAAACATAGATGCAACTTCCTAAAAGGAACCAACTCACAGCAGATGAGTTTGTAAGAAGCGGGTTTTCTGTCTTTTAAACGCATTCTTACTGCTAACTCTTACATGCGTTTCTAGGGCTGGAAATGACTGTTTCTACAATCTCCAAAGAAAGGGTTTCTGAACTGCTGCAAACACACATCAGTTTAACTCTGGAAGTTGAATACACACATTGACAAACATTCTGCTAGATAGCTTCGTTTTGGTTTTAGAGCAAGGTATTTCTCTTTACAGCCTGTTCTCCCATGCACTCTGGAATGTCCAAACGCAGGTTTTAGAAGAAACGTGTTTCTACCTCCCTGAATCTAAACATAGATGCAACTTCCTAAAAGGAACCAACACACAGCAGATGAGTTTGTAAGAAGCGGGTTTTCTGTGTTTTAAACGCATTCTTCCTGCTATCTCTTACATGCGTTTCTAGGGCTGGAAATGACTGTTTCTACATTCTACAAAGAAAGGGTTTCTGAACTGCTGCAAACACACATCAGTTTAACTCTGAAAGTTGAATACACACATTGACAAACATACTGCTAGATAGCTCCGTTTTGGTTTTAGAGCAAGATTTTCTCTTTACAACATGTTCTCCCATGCACTCTGGAATGTCCAAACGCAGCTTTTAGAAGAAACGTGTTTCTACCTCGCTGAGTCTAAACATAGATGCAACTTCCTAAAAGGAACCAACACACAGCAGATGAGTTTGTAAGAAGCGGGTTTTCTGTGTTTTAAACGCATTCTTACTGCTAACACTTACATGCGTTTTTTGGGCTGGAAATGACTGTTTCTACATTCTACAAAGAAAGGGTTTCTGAACTGCTGCAAACACACATCAGTTTAACTCTGAAAGATGAATACACACATTGACAAACATACTGCTAGATAGCTCCGTTTTGGTTTTAGAGCAAGATTTTCTCTTTACAGCATGTTCTCCCATGCACTCTGGAAAGTCCAAACGCAGCTTTTAGAAGAAACGTGTTTCCACCTCGCTGAATCTAAACATAGATGCAACTTCCTAAAAGGAACCAACACACAGCAGATGAGTTTGTAAGAAGCGGGTTTTCTGTGTCTTAAAAGCATTCTTACTGCTAACTCTTACATGCGTTTCTAGGGCTGGAAATGACTGTTTCTACAATCTCCAAAGAAAGGGTTTCTGAACTGCTGCAAACACACATCAGTTTAACTCTGTAAGTTGAATACACACATTGACAAACATTCTGCTAGACAGCTTCGTTTTGGTTTTAGAGCAAGGTATTTCTCTTTACAGCCTGTTCTCCCATGCACTCTGGAATGTCCAAACGCAGGTTTTAGAAGAAACGTGTTTCTACCTCCCTGAATCTAAACATAGATGCAACTTCCTAAAAGGAACCAACACACAGCAGATGAGTTTGTAAGAAGCGGGTTTTCTGTGTTTTAAACGCATTCTTCCTGCTATCTCTTACATGCGTTTCTAGGGCTGGAAATGACTGTTTCTACATTCTACAAAGAAAGGGTTTCTGAACTGCTGCAAACACACATCAGTTTAACTCTGAAAGTTGAATACACACATTGACAAACATACTGCTAGATAGCTCCGTTTTGGTTTTAGAGCAAGATTTTCTCTTTACAGCATGTTCTCCCATGCACTCTGGAATGTCCAAACGCAGCTTTTAGAAGAAACGTGTTTCTACCTCGCTGAATCTAAACATAGATGCAACTTCCTAAAAGGAACCAACACACAGCAGATGATTTTTTAAGAAGCGAGTTTTCTGTGTTTTAAACGCATTCTTACTGCTAACTCTTACATGCGTTTCTAGGGCTGGAAATGACTGTTTCTACATTCTACAAAGAAAGTGTTTCTGAACTGCTTCAGAAACACATCAGTTTATCTCTGGAAGTTGAATACACACATTGACAAACATACTGCTAGATAGCTCCGTTTTGGTTTTAGAGCAAGATTTTCTCTTTACAACATATTCTCCAATGCACTCTGGAATGTCCAAACGCAGCTTTTAGAAGAAACGTGTTTCTACCTCGCTGAATGTAAATATAGATGCAACTTCCTAAAAGAAACCAACACACAGCAGATGAGTTTATAAGAAGCGGGTTTTCTGTGTTTTAAACGCATTCTTACTGCTAACTCTTACATGCGTTTCTAGGGCTGGAAATGACAGTTTCTACATTCTCAAAAGAAAGGGTTTCTGAACTGCTGCAAACACACATCAGTTTAACTCTGGAAGTTGAATACACACATTGACAAACATTCTGCTAGATAGCTCCGTTTTGGTTTTAGAGCAAGGTTTTTGTCTTTACAGCCTGGTCTCCAATGCATTCTGGAATGTCCAAACGCAAATTTTAGAAGAAACGTGTTTCTACCTCGCTGAATCGAAACATAGATGCAACTTCCTAAAAGGAACCAACACAGAGCAGATGAGTTTGTAAGAAGCGGGTTTCCTGTGTTTTAAACGCATTCTTACTGCTAACACTTACATGCGTTTCTAGGGCTGGAAATGACTGTTTCTACATTCTACAAAGAAAGGGTTTCTGAACTGCTGCAAACACACATCAGTTTAACTCTGAAAGATGAATACACACATTGACAAACATACTGCTAGATAGCTCCGTTTTGGTTTTAGAGCAAGATTTTCTCTTTACAGCATGTTCTCCCATGCACTCTGGAAAGTCCAAACGCAGCTTTTAAAAGAAACGTGTTTCTACCTCGCTGAATCTAAACATAGATGCAACTTCCTAAAAGGAACCAACACACAGCAGATGAGTTTGTAAGAAGCGGGTTTTCTGTGTTTTAAACGCATTCTTACTGCTAACTCTTACATGCGTTTCTAGGGCTGGAAATGACTGTTTCTACATTCTCCAAAGAAAGGGTTTCTGAACTGCTGCAAACACACATCAGTTTAACTCTGGAAGTTGAATACACACATTGACAAACATTCTGCTAGATAGCTTCGTTTTGGTTTTAGAGCAAGGTTTTTCTCTTTACAGCATGTTCTCCAATGCACTCTGGAATGTCCAAAAGCAGCTTTTAGAAGAAACGTGTTTCTACCTCGCTGACTCTAAACATAGATGCAACTTCGTAAAGGAACCAACACACAGCAGATGAGTTTGTAAGAAGCGGGTTTTCTGTGTTTTAAACGTATTCTTACTGCTAACTCTTACATGCGTTTCTAGGGCTGGAAATGACTGTTTCTACAATCTCCAAAGAAAGGGTTTCTGAACTGCTGCAAACACACATCAGTTTAACTCTGGAAGTTGAATACACACATTGACAAACATTCTGCTAGATAGCTTCGTTTTGGTTTTAGAGCAAGGTATTTCTCTTTACAGCCTGTTCTCCCATGCACTCTGGAATGTCCAAATGCAGCTTTTAGAAGAAACGTGTTTCTACCTCCCTGAATCTAAACATAGATGCAACTTCCTAAAAGGAACCAACACACAGCAGATGAGTTTGTAAGAAGCGGGTTTTCTGTCTTTTAAACGCATTCTTACTGCTAACTCTTACATGCGTTTCTAGGGCTGGAAATGACTGTTTCTACATTCTACAAAGAAAGGGTTTCTGAACTGCTTCAAACACACATCAGTTTAACTCTGGAAGTTGAATACACACATTGACAAACATACTGCTAGATAGCTCCGTTTTGGTTTTAGAGCAAGATATTCTCTTTACAGCATGTTCTCCCATGCACTCTTTAATGTCCAAATGCAGCTTTTAGAAGAGACGTGTTTCTACCTCGATAAATCTAAACATAGATGCAACTTCCTAAAAGGAACCAACACACAGCAGATGAGTTTGTAAGAAGCGGGTTTTCAGTGTTTTAAACGCATTCTTACTGCTAACTCTTACATGCATTTCTAGGGCTGGAAATGACTGTTTCTACATTCTCCAAAGAAAGGGTTTCTGAACTGCTGCAAACACACATCAGTTTAACTCTGAAAGTTGAATACACACATTGATAAACATACTGCTAGATAGCTCCGTTTTGGTTTTAGAGCAAGATTTTCTCTTTACGTCATGTTCTCCCATGCACTCTGGAAAGTCCAAACGCAGCTTTTAGAAGAAACGTGTTTCTACCTCGCTGAATCTAAACATAGATGCAACTTCCTAAAAGGAACCAACACACAGCAGATGAGTTTGTAAGAGGCGGGTTTACTGTGTTTTAAACGCATTCTTACTGCTAACTCTTACATGCGTTTCTACAGCTGGAAATGACAGTTTCTACATTCTCCAAAGAAAGGGTTTTTGAACTGCTGCAAACACACATCAGTTTAACTCTGGAAGTTGAATAAACACATTGACAAACATTCTGCTAGATGGCTCCGTTTTGGTTTTAGAGCAAGGTTTTTGTCTTTACAGCCTGGTCTCCAATGCATTCTGGAATGTCCAAACGCAACTTTTAGAAGAAACGTGTTTCTACCTCGCTGAATCTAAACATAGATGCAACTTAGTAAAGGAACCAACACACAGCAGATGAGTTTGTAAGAAGCGGGTTTTCTGTGTTTTAAACGCATTCTTACTGCTAACTCTTACATGCTTTTCTAGGGCTGGAAATGACTGTTTCTACAATCTCCAAAGAAAGGGTTTCTGAACTGCTGCAAACACACATCAGTTTAACTCTGGAAGTTGAATACACACATTGACAAACATTCTGCTAGATAGCTTCGTTTTCGTTTTAGAGCAAGGTATTTCTCTTTACAGCCTGTTCTCCCATGCACTCTGGAATGTCCAAACGCAGCTTTTAGAAGAAACGTGTTTCTACCTCCCTGAATCTAAACATAGATGCAACTTCCTAAAAAAAACCAACACACAGCAGATGAGTTTGTAAGAAGCGGGTTTTCTGTGTTTTAAACGCATTCTTACTGCTAAATCTTACATGCGTTTCTAGGCCTGGAAATGACTGTTTCTACATTCTCCAAAGAAAGGGTTTCTGAACTGCTGCAAACACACATCAGTTTAACTCTGAAAGTTGAATACACACATTGACAAACTTTCTGCTAGATAGCTTCGTTTTGGTTTTAGAGCAAGGTATTTCTCTTTACAGCCTGTTCTCCAATGCACTCTGGAATGTCCAAACGCAGCTTTTAGAAGAAACGTGTTTCTACCTCGCTGAATCTAAACATAGATGCAACTTCCTAAAAGGAACCAACACACAGCAGATGAGTTTGTAAGAAGCGGGTTTTCTGTGTTTTAAACGCATTCTTACTGCTAACTCTTACATGCGTTTCTAGGGCTGGAAAGGACTGTTTCTACATTCTCCAAAGAAAGGGTTTCTGAACTGCTTCAAACACACATCAGTTTAACTCTGGAAGTTGAATACACACATTGACAAACATACTGCTAGATAGCTCCGTTTTGGTTTTAGAGCAAGATATTCTCTTTACAGCATGTTCTCCCATGCACTCTGGAATGTCCAAACGCAGCTTTTAGAAGAAACGTGTTTCTACCTCGCTGAATCTAAACATAGATGCAACTTCCTAAAAGGAACCAACACACAGCAGATGAGTTTGTAAGAAGCGGGTTTTCTGTGTTTTAAACGCATTCTTACTTCTAATTCTTACATGCGTTTCTAGAGCTGGAAATGACTGTTTCTACATTCTCCAAAGAAAGGGTTTCTGAACTGCTGCAAACACACATCAGTTTAACTCTGAAAGTTGAATACACACATTGACAAACATACTGCTAGATAGCTTCGTTTTGGTTTTAGAGCAAGATTTTCTCTTTACAGCATGTTCTCCCATGCACTCTGGAAAGTCCAAACGCAGCTTTTAGAAGAAACGTGTTTCTACCTTGCTGAATCTAAACATAGATGCAACTTCCTAAAAGAAACCAACACACAGCAGATGAGTTTGTAAGAAACGGGTCTTCTGTGTTTTAAACGCATTAATACTGCTAACTCTTATATGCGTCTCTAGGGCTGGAAATGACTTTTTCTGCATTCTCCAAAGAAAGGGTTTCTGAACTGCTGCAAACACACATCAGTTTTACTCTGGAAGTTGAATACACACATTGAGAACCATTCTGCTAGATAGCTCCCTTTTGGTTTTAGAGCAAGGTATTTCTCTTTACAGCCTGTTCTCCAATGCACTCTGGAATGTCCAAACGCAGCTTTTAGAAGAGACGTGTTTCTACCTCGCTGAATATAAACATAGATGTAACTTCCTAAAAGGAACCAACACACAGCAGATGAGTTTGTAAGAAGCGGGTTTTCCGTGTTTTGAACGCATTTTTACTGCTAACTCTTACATGCGTTTCTAGGACTGGAAATGACTGTTTCTACATTCTCCAAACAAAGGGTTTCTGAACTGCCGCAAACACAAATCAGTTTAACTCTGGAAGTGGAATATGCACATTGACAAACATTCTGCTAGATAGCTTCGTTTTGGTTTTAGAGCAAGGTATTTCTCTTTACAGCATGTTCTCCCATGCACTCTGGAATGTCCAAACACAGCTTTTAGAAGAAACGTGTTTGTACCTCTCTGAACCTAAACATAGATGCAACTTCCTAAAAGGAACCAACACACAGCAGATGAGTTTGTAAGAAGCGGGTTTTCTGTGTTTTAAACGCATTCTTACTTCTAACTCTTACATGCGTTTCTAGGGCTGGAAATGACTGTTTCTACATTCTACAAAAAAAGGGTTTCTGAACTGCTGCAAACACACATCATTTTAACTCTGAAAGTTGAATACATACATTGACAAACATACTGCTAGATAGCTCCGTTTTGGTTTTAGAGCAAGATTTTCTCTTTACAGCATGTTCTCCCATGCACTCTAGAATGTCCAAACGCAGCTTTTAGAAGAAACGTGTTTCTACCTCGCTGAATCTAAACATAGATGCAACTTCCTAAAAGGAACCAACACACAGCAGATGAGTTTGTAAGAAGCGGGTTTTCTGTGTTTTAAACGCATTCTTACTTCTAACTCTTACATGCGTTTCTAGGGCTGGAAATGACTGTTTCTACATTCTACAAAAAAAGGGTTTCTGAACTGCTGCAAACACACATAATTTTAACTCTGAAAGTTGAATACACACATTGACAAACATACTGCTAGATAGCTCCGTTTTGGTTTTAGAGCAAGATTTTCTCTTTACAGCATGTTCTCCCATGCACTCTAGAATGTCCAAATGCAGCTTTTAGAAGAAACGTGTTTCTACCTCGCTGAATCTAAACATAGATGCAACTTCCTAAAAGGAACCAACACACAGCAGATGAGTTTGTTAGAAGCGGGTTTTCTGTGTTTTAAACGCATTCTTACTGCTAACTCTTACATGCGTTTCTAGGGCTGGAAATGACTGTTTCTACATTATCCAAAGAAAGGGTTTCTGAACTGCTGCAAACACACATCAGTTTAACTCTGGAAGTTGAATACACACATTGACAAACATTCTGCTAGATAGCTTCGTTTTGGTATTAGAGCAAGGTATTTCTCTTTACAGCCTGTTCTCCAATGCACTCTGGAATGTCCAAACGCAGCTTTTAGAAGAAACGTGTTTCTACCTCGCTGAATCTAAACATAGATGCAACTTCCTAAAAGGAACCAACACACAGCAGATGAGTTTGTAAGAAGCGGGTTTTCTGTGTTTTAAACGCATTCTTACTGCTAAATCTTACATGCGTTTCTAGGGCTGGAAATGACTGTTTCTACATTCTACAAAGAAAGGGTTTCTGAACTGCTGCAAACACACATCAGTGTACCTCTGGAAGTTGAATACACACATTGACAAACATTCTGCTAGATAGCTCCGTTTTGGTTTTAGAGCAAGATTTTCTCTTTACAGCATGTTCTCCAATGCACTCTGGAATGTCCAAACGCAGGTTTTAGAAGAAACGTGTTTCTACCTCGCTGAATGTAAATATAGATGCAACTTCCTAAAAGAAACCAACACACAGCAGATGAGCTTATAAGAAGCGGGTTTTCTGTGTTTTAAACGCATTCTTACTGCTAACTCTTACATGCGTTTCTAGGGCTGGAAATGACTGTTTCTACATTCTCCAAAGAAAGGGTTTCTGAACTGCTGCAAACACACATCAGTTTAACTTTGGATGTTGAATACACACATTGACATTCTGCTAGATAGCTCCGTTTTGGTTTTAGAGCAAGGTTTTTGTCTTTACAGCCTGGTCTCCAATGCATTCTGGAATGTCCAAACGCAACTTTTAGAAGATACGTGTTTCTACCTCGCTGAATCTAAACATAGATGCAACTTCCTAAAAGGAACAAACACACAGCAGATGAGTTTGTAAGAAGCGGGTTTTCTGTGTTTTAAACGCATTCTTACTGCTAAATCTTACATGCGTTTCTAGGGCTGGAAATGACTGTTTCTACATTCTACAAAGAAAGGGTTTCTGAACTGCTGCAAACACACATCAGTTTAACTCTGAAAGTTGAATACACACATTGACAAACATACTGCTAGATAGCTCCGTTTTGGTTTTAGAGCAAGATTTTCTCTTTACAGCATGTTCTCCCATGCACTCTGGAATGTCCAAAGGCAGCTTTTAGAAGAAACGTGTTTCTACCTCGCTGAATCTAAACATAGATGCAACTTCCTAAAAGGAACCAACACAGAGCAGATGAGTTTGTAAGAAGCGGGTTTCCTGTGTTTTAAACGCATTCTTACTGCTAACACTTACATGCGTTTCTAGGGCTGGAAATGACTGTTTCTACATTCTACAAAGAAAGGGTTTCTGAACTGCTGCAAACACACATCAGTTTACCTCTGGAAGTTGAATACACACATTGACAAACATTCTGCTAGATAGCTCCGTTTTGGTTTTAGAGCAAGGTATTTCTCTTTACAGCCTGTTCTCCAATGCACTCTGGAATGTCCAAACGCAGCTTTTAGAAGAAACGTGTTTCTACCTCGCTGAATCTAAACATAGATGCATCTTCCTAAAAGGAACCAACACACAGCAGATGAGTTTGTAAGAAGCGGGTTTTCTGTGTTTTAAACGCATTCTTACTGCTAACTCTTACATGCGTTTCTAGGGCTGGAAATGACTGTTTCTACATTCTCCAAAGAAAGGGTTTCTGAACTGCTGCAAAAACACATCAGTTTAACTCTGGAAGTTGAATATAGACATTGAAAAACATTCTGCTAGATAGCTCCGTTTTGGTTTTAGAGCAAGGTTTTTCTCTTTACACCCTGGTCTCCAATGCATTCTGGAATGTCCGAACGCAGCTTTTAGAAAAAACGTGTTTCTACCTCGCTGAATCTAAACATAGATGCAACTTCCTAAAAGGAACCAACACACAGCAGATGAGTTTGTAAGAAGCGGGTTTTCTGTGTTTTAAACACATTCTTACTGCTAACTCTTACATGCGTTTCTAGGGCTGGAAATGACTGTTTCTACATTCTCCAAAGAAAGGGTTTCTGAACTGCTGCAAACACACATCAGTTTAACTCTGGAAGTTGAATACACACATTGACAAACATTCTGCTAGATAGCTTCGTTTTGGTTTTAGAGCAAGGTTTTTCTCTTTACAGCATGTTCTCCCATGCACTCTGGAATGTCCAAAAGCAGCTTTTAGAAGAAACGTGTTTCTACCTCGCTGAATCTAAACATAGATGCAACTTCGTAAAGGAACCAACACACAGCAGATGAGTTTGTAAGAAGCGGGTTTTCTGTGTTTTAAACGCATTCTTACTGCTAACTCTTACATGCGTTTCTAGGGCTGGAAATTACTGTTTCTACAATCTCCAAAGAAAGGGTTTCTGAACTGCTGCAAACACACATCAGTTTAACTCTGGAAGTTGAATACACACATTGACAAACATTCTGCTAGATAGCTTCGTTTTGGTTTTAGAGCAAGGTATTTCTCTTTACAGCCTGTTCTCCCATGCACTCTGGAATGTCCAAACGCAGCTTTTAGAAGAAACGTGTTTCTACGTCGCTGAATCTAAACATAGATGCAACTCCCTAAAAGGAACCAACACACAGCAGATGAGTTTGTAAGAAGCGGGTTTTATGTGTTTTAAACGCATTCTTACTTCTAACTGTTAACATGCGTTTCTAGGACTGGAAATGACTGTTATACATTCTCCAAAGAAAGGGTTTCGGAACTGCTGCAAACACACATCAGTTTAACTCTGAAAGTTGAATACACACATTGACAAACATACTGCTAGATAGCTCCGTTTTGGTTTTAGAGCAAGATTTTCTCTTTACAGCATGTTCTCCCATGCACTCTGGAATGTCCAAACGCAGCTTTTAGAAGAAACGTGTTTCTACCTCGCTGAATCTAAACATAGATGCAACTTCCTAAAAAAAACCAACACACAGCAGATGAGTTTGTAAGAAGCGGGTTTTCTGTGTTTTAAACGCATTCTTACTTCTAACTGTTAACATGCGTTTCTAGGACTGGAAATGACTGTTATACATTCTCCAAAGAAAGGGTTTCGGAACTGCTGCAAACACACATCAGTTTAACTCTGAAAGTTGAATACACACATTGACAAACATACTGCTAGATAGCTTCGTTTTGGTTTTAGAGCAAGATTTTCTCTTTACAGCATGTTCTCCCATGCACTCTGGAAAGTCCAAACGCAGCTTTTAGAAGAAACGTGTTTCTACCTCGCTGAATCTAAACATAGATGCAACTTCCTAAAAGAAACCAACACACAGCAGATGAGTTTGTAAGAAACGGGTCTTCTGTGTTTTAAACGCATTAATTCTGCTAACTCTTATATGCGTCTCTAGGGCTGGAAATGACTTTTTCTGCATTCTCCAAAGAAATGGCTTCTGAACTGCTGCAAACACACATCAGTTTTACTCTGGAAGTTGAATACACACATTGAGAACCATTCTGCTAGATAGCTCCCTTTTGGTTTTAGAGCAAGTTATTTCTGTTTACAGCCTGTTCTCCAATGCACTCTGGAATGTCCAAACGCAGCTTTTAGAAGAGACGTGTTTCTACCTCGCTGAATCTAAACATAGAGGTAACTTCCTAAAAGGAACCAACACACAGCAGATGAGTTTGTAAGAAGCGGGTTTTCCGTGTTTTGAACGCGTTTTTACTGCTAACTCTTACATGCGTTTCTAGGACTGGAAATGACAGTTTCTACATTCTCCAAAGAAAGGGTTTCTGAACTGCTGCAAACACACATCAGTTTAACTCTGGATGTTGAATACACACATTTACATTCTGCTAGATAGCTCCGTTTTGGTTTTAGAGCAAGGTTTTTGTCTTTACAGCCTGGTCTCCAATGCATTCTGGAATGTCCAAACGCAACTTTTAGATGATACGTGTTTCTACCTCGCTGAATCTAAACATAGATGCAACTTCCTAAAAGGAACAAACACACAGCAGATGAGTTTGTAAGAAGCGGGTTTTCTGTGTTTTAAACGCATTCTTACTGCTAAATCTTACATGCGTTTCTAGGGCTGGAAATGACTGTTTCTACATTCTACAAAGAAAGGGTTTCTGAACTGCTGCAAACACACATCAGTTTAACTCTGAAAGTTGAATACACACATTGACAAACATACTGCTAGATAGGTCCGTTTTGGTTTTAGAACAAGATTTTCTCTTTACAGCATGTTCTCCCATGCACTCTTTAATGTCCAAATGCAGCTTTTAGAAGAGACGTGTTTCTACCTCGCTGATTCTAAACATAGATGCAACTTCGTAAAGGAACCAACACACAGCACATGAGTTTGTAAGAAGCGGGTTTTCTGTGTTTTAAACGCATTCTTACTGCTAACTCTTACATGCGTTTCTGGGGCTGGAAATGACTGTTTCTACAATCTCCAAAGGAAGGGTTTCTGAACTGCTGCAAACACACATCAGTTTAACTCTGGAAGTTGAATACACACATTGACAAACATTCTGCTAGATAGCTTCGATTTGGTTTTAGAGCAAGGTATTTCTCTTTACAACCTGTTCTCCCATGCACTCTGGAATGTCAAAACGCAGGTTTTAGAAGAAACGTGTTTCTACCTCCCTGAATCTAAACATAGATGCAACTTCCTAAAAGGAACCAACACACAGCAGATGAGTTTGTAAGAAGCGGGTTTTCTGTGTTTTAAACGCATTCTTCCTGCTATCTCTTACATGCGTTTCTAGGGCTGGAAATGACTGTTTCTACATTCTACAAAGAAAGGGTTTCTGAACTGCTGCAAACACACATCAGTTTAACTCTGAAAGTTGAATACACACATTGACAAACATACTGCTAGATAGCTCCGTTTTGGTTTTAGAGCAAGATTTTCACTTTACAGCATGTTCTCCCATGCACTCTGGAATGTCCAAACTCAGCTTTTAGAAGAAACGTGTTTCTACCTCGGTGAATCTAAACATAGAAGCAACTTCCTAAAAGGAACCAAAACACAGCAGATTAGTTTGTAAGAAGCGGGTTTTCTGTCTTATAAACGCATTCTTACTGCTAACTCTTACATGCGTTTCTAGGGCTGGAAATGACTGTTTCTACATTCTCCAACGAAAGGGTTTCTGAACTGCTTCAAACACACATCAGTTTAACTCTGGAAGTTGAATACACACATTGACAAACATACTGCTAGATAGCTCCGTTTTGGTTTTAGAGCAAGATTTTCTCTTTACAGCATGTTCTCCGATGCACTCTTTAATGTCCAAATGCAGCTTTTAGAAGAGACGTGTTTCTAACTCGCTGAATCTAAACATAGATGCAACTTCGTAAAAGGAACCAACACACAGCAGATGAGATTGTAAGAAGCGAGTTTTCTGTGTTTTAAACGCATTCTTACTGCTAACTCTTACATGCGTTTCTAGGGCTGGAAATGACTGTTTCTACATTCTACAAAGAAAGGGTTTCTGAACTGCTTCAAAAACACATCAGTTTATCTCTGGAAGTTGAATACACACATTGACAAACATACTGCTAGATAGCTCCGTTTCGGTTTTAGAGCAAGATTTTCTCTTTACAGCATGTTCTCCAATGCACTCTGGAATGTCCAAACGCAGCTTTTAGAAGAAACGTGTTTCTACCTCGCTGAATCTAAACATAGATGCAACTTCCTAAAAGGAACCAACACACTGCAGATGAGTTTGTAAGAAGCGGGTTTTCTGTGTTTTAAACGCATTCTTACTGCTAACTCTTACATGCGTTTCTAGGGCTGGAAATGACTGTTTCTACATTCTCCAAAGAAAGGGTTTCTGAACTGCTTCAAACACACATCAGTTTAACTCTGGAAGTTGAATACACACATTGACAAACATACTGCTAGATAGCTCCGTTTTGGTTTTAGAGCAAGATTTTCTCTTTACAGCATGTTCTCCCATGAACTCTGGAATGTCCAAACGCAGCTTTTAGAAGAAACGTGTTTCTACCTCGCTGAATCTAAACATACATGCAACTTCGTAAAAGGAACCAACACACAGCAGATGAGTTTGTAAGAAGCGAGTTTTCTGTGCTTTAAACGCATTCTTACTGCTAACTCTTACATGCGTTTCTAGGGCTGGAAATGACTGTTTCTACATTCTACAAAGAAAGGGTTTCTGAACTGCTTCAAAAACACATCAGTTTATCTCTGGAAGTTGAATACACACATTGACAAACATACTGCTAGATAGCTCCGTTTCGGTTTTAGAGCAAGATTTTCTCTTTACAGCATGTTCTCCAATGCACTCTGGAATGTCCAAACGCAGCTTTTAGAAGAAACGTGTTTCTACCTCGCTGAATGTAAATATAGATGCAACTTTCTAAAAGAAACCAACACACAGCAGATGAGTTTATAAGAAGCGGGTTTTCTGTGTTTTAAACGCATTCTTACTGCTAACTCTTACATGCGTTTCTAGGGCTGGAAATGACAGTTTCTACATTCTCCAAAGAAAGGGTTTCTGAACTGCTGCAAACACACATCAGTTTAACTCTGGAAGTTGAATACACACATTGACAAACATTCTGCTAGATAGCTCCGTTTTCGTTTTAGAGCAAGGTTTTTGTCTTTACAGCCTGGTCTCCAATGCATTCTGGAATGTCCAAACGCAACTTTTAGAAGAAACGTGTTTCTACCTCGCTGAATCTAAACATAGACGCAACTTTCTAAAAGGAACCAACACACAGCAGATGAGTTTGTAAGAAGCGGGTTTTCTGTGTTTTAAACGCATTCTTACTGCTAACTCTTACATGCGTTTCTAGGACTGGAAATGACTGTTTCTACATTCTCCAAAGAAAGGGTTTCTGAACTGCTGCAAACACACATCAGTTTAACTCTAGAAGTTGAATACACACATTGACAAACATACTGCTAGATAGCTCCGTTTTGGTTTTAGAGCAAGATTTTCTCTTTACATCATGTTCTCCCATGCACTCTGGAATGTCCAAACGCAGCTTTTAGAAGAAACGTGTTTCTACCTCGCTGAATCTAAACATAGATGCAACTTCCTAAAAGGAACCAACACACAGCAGATGAGTTTGTAAGAAGCGGGTTTTCTGTGTTTTAAACGCATTCTTACTGCTAACACTTACATGCGTTTATAGGGCTGGAAATGACTGTTTCTACATTCTACAAAGAAAGGGTTTCTGAACTGCTGCAAACACACATCAGTTTAACTCTGAAAGATGAATACACACATTGACAAACATACTGCTAGATAGCTCCGTTTTGGTTTTAGAGCAAGATTTTCTCTTTACAGCATGTTCTCCCATGCACTCTGGAAAGTCCAAATGCAGCTTTTAGAAGAAACGTGTTTCTACCTCGCTGAATCTAAACATAGATGCAACTTCCTAAAAGGAACCAACACACAGCAGATGAGTTTGTAAGAAGCGGGTTTTCTGTGTTTTAAACGCATTCTTACTGCTAACTCTTACATGCGTTTCTAGGGCTGGAAATGACTGTTTCTACATTCTCCAACGAAAGGGTTTCTGAACTGCTGCAAACACACATCAGTTTAACTCTGGAAGTTGAATACACACATTGACAAACATTCTGCTAGATAGCTTCGTTTCGGTTTTAGAGCAAGGTTTTTCTCTTTACAGCATGTTCTCCCATGCACTCTGGAATGTCCAAAAGCAGCTTTTAGAAGAAACGTGTTTCTACCTCGCTGAATCTAAACATAGATGCAACTTCGTAAAGGAACCAACACACAGCAGATGAGTTTGTAAGAAGCGGGTTTTCTGTGTTTTAAACGCATTCTTACTGCTAACACTTACATGCGTTTCTAGGGCTGGAAATGACTGTTTCTTCAATCTCCAAGTAAAGGGTTTCTGAACTGCTGCAAACACACATCAGTTTAACTCTGGAAGTTGAATACACACATTGACAAACATTCTGCTAGATAGCTTCGTTTTGGTTTTAGAGCAAGGTATTTTTCTTTACAGCCTGTTCTCCCATGCACTCTGGAATGTCCAAACGCAGGTTTTAGAAGAAACGTGTTTCTACCTCCCTGAATCTAAACATAGATGCAACTTCCTAAAAGGAACCAACACACAGCAAATGAGTTTGTAAGAAGCGGGTTTACTGTGTTTTAAACGCATTCTTACTGCTAACACTTACATGCGTTTCTAGGGCTGGAAATGACTGTTTCTACATTCTACAAAGAAAGGGTTTCTGAACTGCTGCAAACACACATCAGTTTAAGTCTGAAAGTTGAATACACACATTGACAAACATACTGCTAGATAGTTCTGTTTTTGTTTTAGAGCAAGATTTTCTCTTTACAGCATGTTCTCCCATGCACTCTGGAATGTCCAAACGCAGCTTTTAGAAGAAACGTGTTTCTACCTAGCTGAATCTAAACATAGATGCAACTTCCTAAAAGGAACCAACACACAGCAGATGAGTTTGTAAGAAGCGGGTTTTCTGTGTTTTAAACGCATTCTTATTGCTAACTCTTACATGCGTTTCTAGGGCTGGAAATGACTGTTTCTACATTCTCCAAAGAAAGGGTTTCTGAACTGCTTCAAACACACATCAGTTTAACTCTGGAAGTTGAATACACACATTGACAAACATACTGCTAGATAGCTCCGTTTTGGTTTTAGAGCAAGATTTTCTCTTTACAGCATGTTCTCCCATGCACTCTTTAATGTCCAAATGCAGCTTTTAGAAGAGACGTGTTTCTACCTCGCTGAATCTAAACATAGATGCAACTTCCTAAAAGGAACCAACACACAGGAGATGAGTTTGTAAGAAGCGGGTTTTCTGTGTTTTAAACGCATTCTTACTGCTAACTCTTACATGCATTTCTAGGGCTGTAAATGACTGTTTCTACATTCTCCAAAGAAAGGGTTTCTGGACTGCTGCAAACACACATCAGTTTAACTCTGAAAGTTGAATACACACATTGATAAACATACTGCTAGATAGCTCCGTTTTGGTTTTAGAGCAAGATTTTCTCTTTACAGCATGTTCTCCCATGCACTCTGCAATGTCCAAACGCAGCTTTTAGAAGAAACGTGTTTCTACCTCGCTGAATCTAAACATAGATGCAACTTCCTAAAAGGAACCAACACACAGCAGATGAGTTTGTAAGAAGCGGGTTTTCTGTGTTTTAAACACATTCTTACTGCTAACCCTTACATGCGTTTCTAGGGCTGGAAATAACTGTTTCTACATTCTACAAAGAAAGGGTTTCTGAACTGCTTCAAAAACACATCAGTTTATCGCTGGAAGTTGAATACACACATTGACAAACATACTGCTAGATAGCTCCGTTTTGGTTTTAGAGCAAGATTTTCTCTTTACAGCATGTTCTCCAATGCACTCTGGAATGTCCAAACGCAGCTTTTAGAAGAAACGTGTTTCTACCTCGCTGAATGTAAATATAGATGCAACTTCCTAAAAGAAACCAACACACAGCAGATGAGTTTATAAGAAGCGGGTTTTCTGTGTTTTAAACGCATTCTTACTGCTAACTCTTACATGCGTTTCTAGGGCTGGAAATGACAGTTTCTACATTCGCCAAAGAAAGGGTTTCTGAACTGCTGCAAACACACATCAGTTTAACTCTGGAAGTTGAATAAACACATTGACAAACATTCTGCTAGATAGCTCCGTTTTGGTTTTAGAGCAAGGTTTTTGTCTTTACAGCCTGGTCTCCAATGCATTCTGGAATGTCCAAACGCAACTTTTAGAAGAAACGTGTTTCTAACTCGCTGAATCTAAACATAGATGCAACTTCCTAAAAGGAACCAACACACAGCAGATGAGTTTGTAAGAAGCGGGTTTTCTGTGTTTTAAACGCATTCTTACTGCTAACTCTTACATGCGTTTCTAGGGCTGGAAATGACTGTTTCTACATTCTCCAAAGAAAGGGTTTCTGAACTGCTTCAAACACACATCAGTTTAACTCTGGAAGCTGAATACACACATTGACAAACATTCTGCTAGATAGCTCCGTTTTGGTTTTAGAGCAAGATTTTCTCTTTACATCATGTTCTCCCATGCACTCTGGAATGTCCAAACGCAGCTTTTAGAAGAAACGTGTTTCTACCTCGCTGAATCTAAACATAGATGCAAGCTTCCTAAAAGGAACCTACTCACAGCAGATGAATTTGTAAGAAGTGGGTTTTCTGTCTTTTAAACGCTTTCTTACTGCTAACTCTTAACATACGTTTCTAAAGCTGAAAATGACTGTTTCTACATTCTCCAAAGAAAGGGTTTCTGAACTGCTGCAAACACACGTCAGTTTACCTCTGAAAGTTGAATACACACATTGACAAACATACTGCTAGATAGCTCCGTTTTGGTTTTAGAGCAAGATTTTCTCTTTACAGCATGTTCTCCCATGCACTCTGGAATGTCCAAACGCAGCTTTTAGAAGAAACGTGTTTCTACCTCGCTGAATCTAAACATAGATGCAAATTCCTAAAAGGAACCAACACACAGCAGATGAGTTTGTAAGAAGCGGGTTTTCTGTGTTTTCAACGCATTCTTACTGCTAACACTTACATGCGTTTCTAGGGCTGGAAATGACTGTTTCTACATTCTACAAAGAAAGGGTTTCTGAACTGCTGCAAACACACATCAGTTTATCTGTGAAAGATGAATACACACATTGACAAACATACTGCTAGATAGCTCCGTTTTGGTTTTAGAGCAAGATTTTCTCTTTACATCATGTTCTCCCATGCACTCTGGAATGTCCAAACGCAGCTTTTAGAAGAAACGTGTTTCTACCTCACTGAATCTAAACATAGATGCAAGCTTCCTAAAAGGAACCTACTCACAGCAGATGAATTTGTAAGAAGTGGGTTTTCTGTCTTTTAAACGCTTTCTTACTGCTAACTCTTAACATACGATTCTAAAGCTGAAAATGACTGTTTCTACATTCTCCAAAGAAAGGGTTTCTGAACTGCTGCAAACACACATCAGTTTACCTCTGAAAGTTGAATACACACATTGACAAACATACTGCTAGATAGCTCCGTTTTGGTTTTAGAGCAAGATTTTCTCTTTACAGCATGTTCTCCCATGCACTCTGGAATGTCCAAACGCAGCTTTTAGAAGAAACGTGTTTCTACCTCGCTGAATCTAAACATAGATGCAAATTCCTAAAAGGAACCAACACACAGCAGATGAGTTTGTAAGAAGCGGGTTTTCTGTGTTTTAAACGCATTCTTACTGCTAACACTTACATGCGTTTCTAGGGCTGGAAATGACTGTTTCTACATTCTACAAAGAAAGGGTTTCTGAACTGCTGCAAACACACATCAGTTTATCTGTGAAAGATGAATACACACATTGACAAACATACTGCTAGATAGCTCCGTTTTGGTTTTAGAGCAAGATTTGCTCTTTACAACATGTTCTCCCATGCACTCTGGAAAGTCCAAACGCAGCTTTTAGAAGAAACGTGTTTCTACCTCGCTGAATCTAAACATAGATGCAACTTCCTGAAAGGAACCAACACACAGCAGATGAGTTTGTAAGAAGCGGGTTTTCTGTGTTTTAAACGCATTCTTACTGCTAACTCTTACATGCGTTTCTAGGGCTGGAAATGACTGTTTCTACATCTCTAATGAAAGGGTTTCTGAACTGCTGCAAACACACATCAGTTTAACTCTGGATGTTGAATATAGACATTTGAAAACATTCTGCTAGATAGATCCGTTTTGGTTTTAGAGCAAGGTTTTTCTCTTTACAGCCAGGTCTCCAATGCATTCTGGAATGTCCAAAAGCAGCTTTTAGAAGAAACGTGTTTCTACCTCGCTGAATCTAAACATAGATGCAACTTCCTAAAAGGAACCAACACACAGCAGATGAGTTTGTTAGAAGCGGGTTTTCTGTGTTTTAAACGCATTCTTACTGCTAACTCTTACATGCGTTTCTAGGGCTGGAAATGACTGTTTCTACATTCTCCAAAGAAAGGGTTTCGGAACTGCTGCAAACACACATCAGTTTAACTCTGAAAGTTGAATACACACATTGACAAACATACTGCTAGATAGCTCCGTTTTGGTTTTAGAGCAAGATTTTCTCTTTACAGCATGTTCTCCCATGCACTCTGGAATGTACAAACGCAGCTTTTAGAAGAAACGTGTTTCTACCTCGCTGAATCTAAACATAGATGCAACTTCCTAAAAGGAACCAACACACAGCAGATGAGTTTGTAAGAAGCGGGTTTTCTGTGTTTTAAACGCATTCTTACTGCTAACACTTACATGCGTTTCTAGGGCTGGAAATGACTGTTTCTACATTCTCCAAAGAAAGGGTTTCTGAACTGCTGCAAACACACATCAGTTTAACTCTGGAAGTTTAATACACACAATGACAAACATTCTGCTAGATAGCTTCGTTTTGGTTTTAGAGCAAGGTTTTTCACTTTACAGCATGTTCTCCCATGCACTCTGGAATGTCCAAAAGCAGCTTTTAGAAGAAACGTGTTTCTACCTCGGTGAATCTAAACATAGAAGCAACTTCCTAAAAGGAACCAACACACAGCAGATGAGTTTGTAAGAAGCGGGTTTTCTGTGTTTTAAACGCATTCTTACTGCTAACTCTTACATGCGTTTCTAGGGCTGGAAATGACTGTTTCTACATTCTCCAAAGAAAGGGTTTCTGAACTGCTGCAAACACACATCAGTTTAACTCTGAAAGTTGAATACACACATTGACAAACATACTGCTAGATAGCTCCGTTTTGGTTTTAGAGCAAGATTTCTCTTTACAGCATGTTCTCCCATGCACTCTGGAATGTCCAAACGCAGCTTTTAGAAGAAATGTGTTTCTACCTCGCTGAATCTAAACATAGATGTAACTTCCTAAAAGGAACCTACTCACAGCAGATGAGTTTGTAAGAAGCGGGTTTTCTGTCTTTTAAACGCATTCTTACTGCTAACTCTTAACATGCGTTTCTAAAGCTGAAAATGACTGTTTCTACATTCTCCAAAGAAAGGGTTTCTGAACTGCTGTAAACACACATCAGTTTACCTCTGAAAGTTGAATACACACATTGACAAACATACTGCTAGATAGCTCCGTTTTGGTTTTAGAGCAAGATTTTCTCTTTACAGCATGTTCTCCCATGCACTCTGGAATGTCCAAACGCAGCTTTTAGAAGAAACGTGTTTCTACCTCGCTGAATCTAAACATAGATGCAACTTCCTAAAAGGAACCAACACACAGCACATGAGTTTGTAAGAAGCGGGTTATCTGTGTTTTAAACGCATTCTTACTGCTAACACTTACATGCGTTTCTAGGGCTGGAAATGACTGTTTCTACATTCTCCAAAGAAAGGGTTTCTGAACTGCTGCAAACACACATCAGTTTAACTCTGAAAGATGAATACACACTTTGACAAACATACTGCTAGATAGCTCCGTTTTGGTTTTAGAGCAAGATTTTCTCTTTACAACATGTTCTCCCATGCACTCTGGAAAGTCCAAACGCAGCTTTTAGAAGAAACGTGTTTCTACCTCGCTGAATCTAAACATAGATGCAACTTCCTAAAAGGAACCAACACACAGCCGATGAGTTTGTAAGAAGCGGGTTTTCTGTGTTTTAAACGCATTCTTACTGCTAACTCTTACATGCGTTTCTAGGGCTGGAAATGACTGTTTCTACATTCTACAAAGAAAGGGTTTCTGAACTGCTGCAAACACACATCAGTTTAACTCTGGAAGTTGAATACACACATTGACAAACATACTGCTAGATAGCTCCGTTTTGGTTTTAGAGCAAGATTTTCTCTTTACAGCATGTTCTCCCATGCACTCTGGAATGTCCAAACTCAGCTTTTAGAAGAAACGTGTTTCTACCTCGGTGAATCTAAACATAGAAGCAACTTCCTAAAAGGAACCAACACACAGCAGATGAGTTTGTAAGAAGCGGGTTTTCTGTGTTTTAAACGCATTCTTACTGCTAACTCTTACATGCGTTTCTAGGGCTGGAAATGACTGTTTCTACATTCTCCAAAGAAAGGGTTTCTGAACTGCTTCAAACACACATCAGTTTAACTCTGGAAGTGGAATAAACACATTGACAAACATACTGCTAGATAGCTCCGTTTTGGTTTTAGAGCAAGATTTTCTCTTTACAGCATGTTCTCCCATGCACTCTTTAATGTCCAAATGCAGCTTTTAGAAGAGACGTGTTTCTACCTCGCTGAATCTAAACATAGATGCAACTTCCTAAAAGGAACCAACACACAGCAGATGAGTTTGTAAGAAGCGGGTTTTCTGTCTTTTAAACGCATTCTTACTGCTAACTCTTACATGCGTTTCTAGGGCTGGAAATGACTGTTTCTACATTCTCCAAAGAAAGGGTTTCTGAACTGCTGCAAACACACATCAGTTTAACTCTGGAAGTTGAATACAAACATTGACAAACATACTGCTAGATAGCTCCGTTTTGGTTTTAGAGCAAGATTTTCTCTTTACGGCATGTTCTCCCATGCACTCTGGAATGTCCAAACGCAGCTTTTAGAAGAAACGTGTTTCTACCTCGCTGAATCTAAACATAGATGCAACTTCCTAAAAGGAACCAACACACAGCAGATGAGTTTGTAAGAAGCGGGTTTTCTGTGTTTTAAACGCATTCTTACTGCTAACTCTTACATGCGTTTCTAGGGCTGGAAATGACTGTTTCTACATTCTCCAAAGAAAGGGTTTCTGAACTGCTGCAAACACACATCAGTTTACCTCTGAAAGTTGAATACACACATTGACAAACATACTGCTAGATGGCTCCGTTTTGGTTTTAGAGCAAGATTTTCTCTTTACAGCATGTTCTCCCATGCACTCTGGAATGTCCAAACGCAGTTTTTAGAAGAAACGTGTTTCTACCTCGCTGAATCTAAACATAGATGCAACTTCCTTAAAGGTACCAACACACAGCTGATGAGTATGTAAGAAGCGAGTTTTCTGTGTTTTAAACGCATTCTTACTGCTAACTCTTACATGCGTTTCTAGGGCTGGAAATGACTGTTTCTACATTCTCCAAAGAAAGGGTTTCTGAACTGCTGCAAACACACATCAGTTTAACTCTGAAAGTTGAATACACACATTGACAAACATACTGCTAGATAGCTCCGTTTTGGTTTTAGAGCAAGATTTTCTCTTTACAGCATGTTCTCCCATGCACTCTGGAAAGTCCAAACGCAGATTTTAGAAGAAACGTGTTTCTACCTCGCTGAATCTAAACATAGATGCAACTTCCTAAAAGGAACCAACACACAGCAGATGAGTTTGTAAGAAGCGGGTTTTCTGTGTTTTAAACGCATTCTTACTGCTAACTCTTACATGCGTTTCTAGGGCTGGAAATGACTGTTTCTACATTCTCCAAAGAAAGGGTTTCTGAACTGCTGCAAACACACATCAGTTTAACTCTGGAAGTTGAATACACACATTGACAAACATTCTGCTAGATAGCTTCGTTTTGGTTTTAGAGCAAGGTTTTTCTCTTTACAGAATGTTCTCCCATGCACTCTGGAATGTCCAAAAGCAGCTTTTAGAAGAAACGTGTTTCCACCTCGCTGAATCTAAACATAGATGCAACTTCGTAAAGGAACCAACACACAGCAGATGAGTTTGTAAGAGGCGGGTTTTCTGTGTTTTAAACGCATTCTTACTGCTAACTCTTACATGCGTTTCTAGGGCTGGAAATGACTGTTTCTACAATCTCCAAAGAAAGGATTTCTGAACTGCTGCAAACACACATCAGTTTAACTCTGGAAGTTGAATACACACATTGACAAACATTCTGCTAGATAGCTTCGTTTTGGTTTTAGAGCAAGGTATTTCTCTTTACAGCCTGTTCTCCCATGCACTCTGGAATGTCCAAACGCAGCTTTTAGAAGAAATGTGTTTCTACCTCGCTGAATCTAAACATAGATGCAACTTCCTAAAAGGAACCAACACACAGCAGATGAGTTTGTAAGAAGCGGGTTTTCTGTGTTTTAAACGCATTCTTACTGCTAACTCTTACATGCGTTTCTAGGGCTGGAAATGACTGTTTCTACATTCTACAAAGAAAGGGTTTCTGAACTGTTGCAAACACACATCAGTTTAACTCTGGAAGTTGAATACACACATTGACAAACATACTGCTAGATAGCTCCGTTTTGGTTTTAGAGCAAGATTTTCTCTTTACAGCATGTTCTCCCATGCACTCTGGAATGTCCAAACTCAGCTTTTAGAAGAAACGTGTTTCTACCTCGGTGAATCTAAACATAGAAGCAACTTCCTAAAAGGAACCAACACACAGCAGATGAGTTTGTAAGAAGCGGGTTTTCTGTGTTTTAAACGCATTCTTACTGCTAACTCTTACATGCGTTTCTAGGGCTGGAAATGACTGTTTCTACATTCTCCAAAGAAAGGGTTTCTGAACTGCTTCAAACACACATCAGTTTAACTCTGGAAGTTGAATACACACATTGACAAACATACTGCTAGATAGCTCCGTTTTGGTTTTAGAGCAAGATTTTCTCTTTACAGCATGTTCTCCCATGCACTCTTTAATGTCCAAATGCAGCTTTTAGAAGAGACGTGTTTCTACCTCGCTGAATCTAAACATAGATGCAACTTCCTAAAAGGAACCAACACACAGCAGATGAGTTTGTAAGAAGCGGGTTTTCTGTCTTTTAAACGCATTCTTACTGCTAACTCTTACATGCGTTTCTAGGGCTGGAAATGACTGTTTCTACATTCTCCAAAGAAAGGGTTTCTGAACTGCTGCAAACACACATCAGTTTAACTCTGGAAGTTGAATACACACATTGACAAACATACTGCTAGATAGCTCCGTTTTGGTTTTAGAGCAAGATTTTCTCTTTACAGCATGTTCTCCCATGCACTCTGGAATGTCCAAACGCAGCTTTTAGAAGAAACGTGTTTCTACCTCGCTGAATCTAAACATAGATGCAACTTCCTAAAAGGAACCAACACACAGCAGATGAGTTTGTAAGAAGCGAGTTTTCTGTGTTTTAAACGCATTCTTACTGCTAACTCTTACATGCGTTTCTAGGGCTGGAAATGACTGTTTCTACATTCTACAAAGAAAGGGTTTCTGAACTGCTTCAAAAACACATCAGTTTATCTCTGGAAGTTGAATACACACATTGACAAACATACTGCTAGATAGCTCCGTTTTGGTTTTAGAGCAAGATTTTCTCTTTACAGCATGTTCTCCAATGCACTCTGGAATGTCCAAACGCAGCTTTTAGAAGAAACGTGTTTCTACCTCGCTGATCTAAACATAGATGCAACTTCCTAAAAGGAACCAACACACAGCAGATGAGTTTGTAAGAAGCGGGTTTTCTGTGTTTTAAACGCATTCTTACTTCTAACTGTTAACATGCGTTTCTAGGGCTGGAAATGACTGTTTCTACATTCTCCAAAGAAAGGGTTTCTGAACTGCTGCAAACACACATCAGTTTAACTATGAAAGTTGAATACACACATTGACAACATACTGCTAGATAGCTCCATTTTGGTTTTAGAGCAAGATTTTCTCTTTACAGCATGTTGTCCCATGCACTCTGGAATGTCCAAACGCAGCTTTTAGAAGAAACGTGTTTCTACCTCGCTGAATCTAAACATAGATGCAACTTCCTAAAAGGAACCAACACACAGCAGATGAGTTTGTAAGAAGCGGGTTTTCTGTGTTTTAAACGCATTCTTACTGCTAACTCTTACATGCGTTTCTAGGGCTGGAAATGACTGTTTCTACATTCTCCAAAGAAAGGGCTTCTGAACTGCTGCAAACACATATCAATTTATCTCTGGAAGTTGAATACACACATTGACAAACATTCTGCTACATAGCTCCGTTTTGGTTTTAGAGCAAGGTATTTCTCTTTACAGCCTGTTCTCCAATGCACTCTGGAATGTCCAAACGCAGCTTTTAGAAGAAACGTGTTTCTACCTCGCTGAATCTAAACATAGATGCAACTTCCTAAAAGGAACCAACACACAGCAGATGAGTTTGTAAGAAGCGGGTTTTCTGTGTTTTAAACGCATTCTTACTGCTAACTCTTACATGCGTTTCTAGGGCTGGAAATGACTGTTTCTTCATTCTACGAAGAAAGGGTTTCTGAACTGCTGCAAACACACATCAGTTTAACTCTGGAAGTTGAATACACACATTGACAAACATTCTGCTAGATAGCTCCGTTTTGGTTTCAGAGAAAGGTATTTCTCTTTACAGCCTGGTTTCCAATGCATTCTGGAATGTCCAAACGCAGCTTTTAGAAGAAACGTGTTTCTACCTCGCTGAATCTAAACATAGATGCAACTTCCTAAAAGGAACCAACACAGCAGATGAGTTTGTAAGAAGCGGGTTTTCTGTGTTTTAAACGCATTCTTACTTCTAACTGTTAACATGCGTTTCTAGGGCTGGAAATGACTGTTTCTCCATTCTACAAAGAAAGGGTTTCTGAAGTGCTGCAAACACACATCAGTTTAACTCTGGAAGTTGAATAAACACATTGACAAACATTCTGCTAGATAGCTTCGTTTTGGTTTTAGAGCAAGGTTTTTCTCTTTACAGCTTGTTCTCCCTTGCACACTGGAATGTCCAAAAGCAGCTTTTAGAAGAAACGTGTTTCTACCTCGCTGAATCTAAACATAGATGCAACTTCGTAAAGGAACCAACACACAGCAGATGAGTTTGTAAGAAGCGGGTTTTCTGTGTTTTAAACGCATTCTTACTGCTAACTCTTACATGCGTTTCTAGGGCTGGAAATGACTGTTTCTACAATCTCCAAAGAAAGGGTTTCTGAACTGCTGCAAACACACATCAGTTTAACTCTGGAAGTTGAATACACACATTGACATACATTCTGCTAGATAGCTTCGTTTTGGTTTTAGAGCAAGGTATTTTTCTTTACAGCCTGTTCTCCCATGCACTCTGGAATGTCCAAACGCAGGTTTTAGAAGAAACGTGTTTCTACCTCCCTGAATCTAAACATAGATGCAACTTCCTTAAAGGAACCAACACACAGCAGATGAGTTTGTAAGAAGCGGGTTTTCTGTGTTTTAAACGCATTCTTACTGCTAACTCTTACATGCGTTTCTAGGGCTGGAAATGACTGTTTCTACATTCTCCAAAGAAAGGGTTTCTGAACTGCTTCAAACACACATCAGTTTAACTCTGGAAGCTGAATACACACATTGACAAACATTCTGCTAGATAGCTCCGTTTTGGTTTTAGAGCAAGATTTTCTCTTTACATCATGTTCTCCCATGCACTCTGGAATGTCCAAACGCAGCTTTTAGAAGAAACGTGTTTCTACCTCGCTGAATCTAAACATAGATGCAAGCTTCCTAAAAGGAACCTACTCACAGCAGATGAATTTGTAAGAAGTGGGTTTTCTGTCTTTTAAACGCTTTCTTACTGCTAACTCTTAACATACGTTTCTAAAGCTGAAAATGACTGTTTCTACATTCTCCAAAGAAAGGGTTTCTGAACTGCTGCAAACACACATCAGTTTACCTCTGAAAGTTGAATACACACATTGACAAACATACTGCTAGATAGCTCCGTTTTGGTTTTAGAGCAAGATTTTCTCTTTACAGCATGTTCTCCCATGCACTCTGGAATGTCCAAACGCAGCTTTTAGAAGAAACGTGTTTCTACCTCGCTGAATCTAAACATAGATGCAAATTCCTAAAAGGAACCAACACACAGCAGATGAGTTTGTAAGAAGCGGGTTTTCTGTGTTTTCAACGCATTCTTACTGCTAACACTTACATGCGTCTCTAGGGCTGGAAATGACTGTTTCTACATTCTACAAAGAAAGGGTTTCTGAACTGCTGCAAACACACATCAGTTTATCTGTGAAAGATGAATACACACATTGACAAACATACTGCTAGATAGCTCCGTTTTGGTTTTAGAGCAAGATTTTCTCTTTACATCATGTTCTCCCATGCACTCTGGAATGTCCAAACGCAGCTTTTAGAAGAAACGTGTTTCTACCTCACTGAATCTAAACATAGATGCAAGCTTCCTAAAAGGAACCTACTCACAGCAGATGAATTTGTAAGAAGTGGGTTTTCTGTCTTTTAAACGCTTTCTTACTGCTAACTCTTAACATACGATTCTAAAGCTGAAAATGACTGTTTCTACATTCTCCAAAGAAAGGGTTTCTGAACTGCTGCAAACACACATCAGTTTACCTCTGAAAGTTGAATACACACATTGACAAACATACTGCTAGATAGCTCCGTTTTGGTTTTAGAGCAAGATTTTCTCTTTACAGCATGTTCTCCCATGCACTCTGGAATGTCCAAACGCAGCTTTTAGAAGAAACGTGTTTCTACCTCGCTGAATCTAAACATAGATGCAAATTCCTAAAAGGAACCAACACACAGCAGATGAGTTTGTAAGAAGCGGGTTTTCTGTGTTTTAAACGCATTCTTACTGCTAACACTTACATGCGTTTCTAGGGCTGGAAATGACTGTTTCTACATTCTACAAAGAAAGGGTTTCTGAACTGCTGCAAACACACATCAGTTTATCTGTGAAAGATGAATACACACATTGACAAACATACTGCTAGATAGCTCCGTTTTGGTTTTAGAGCAAGATTTGCTCTTTACAACATGTTCTCCCATGCACTCTGGAAAGTCCAAACGCAGCTTTTAGAAGAAACGTGTTTCTACCTCGCTGAATCTAAACATAGATGCAACTTCCTGAAAGGAACCAACACACAGCAGATGAGTTTGTAAGAAGCGGGTTTTCTGTGTTTTAAACGCATTCTTACTGCTAACTCTTACATGCGTTTCTAGGGCTGGAAATGACTGTTTCTACATCTCTAATGAAAGGGTTTCTGAACTGCTGCAAACACACATCAGTTTAACTCTGGATGTTGAATATAGACATTTGAAAACATTCTGCTAGATAGATCCGTTTTGGTTTTAGAGCAAGGTTTTTCTCTTTACAGCCAGGTCTCCAATGCATTCTGGAATGTCCAAAAGCAGCTTTTAGAAGAAACGTGTTTCTACCTCGCTGAATCTAAACATAGATGCAACTTCCTAAAAGGAACCAACACACAGCAGATGAGTTTGTTAGAAGCGGGTTTTCTGTGTTTTAAACGCATTCTTACTGCTAACTCTTACATGCGTTTCTAGGGCTGGAAATGACTGTTTCTACATTATCCAAAGAAAGGGTTTCTGAACTGCTTCAAACACACATCAGTTTAACTCTGGAAGTTGAATACACACATTGACAAACATACTGCTAGATAGCTCCGTTTTGGTTTTAGAGCAAGATTTTCTCTTTACATCATGTTCTCCCATGCACTCTGGAATGTCCAAACGCAGCTTTAAGAAGAAACGTGTTTCTACCTCGCTGAATCTAAACATAGATGCAACTTCCTAAAAGGAACCAACTCACAGCAGATGAGTTTGTAAGAAGCGGGTTTTCTGTCTTTTAAACGCATTCTTACTTCTAACTCTTAACATGCGTTTCTAAAGCTGAAAATGACTGTTTCTACATTCTCCAAAGAAAGGGTTTCGGAACTGCTGCAAACACACATCAGTTTAACTCTGAAAGTTGAATACACACATTGACAAACATACTGCTAGATAGCTCCGTTTTGGTTTTAGAGCAAGATTTTCTCTTTACAGCATGTTCTCCCATGCACTCTGGAATGTACAAACGCAGCTTTTAGAAGAAACGTGTTTCTACCTCGCTGAATCTAAACATAGATGCAACTTCCTAAAAGGAACCAACACACAGCAGATGAGTTTGTAAGAAGCGGGTTTTCTGTGTTTTAAACGCATTCTTACTGCTAACACTTACATGCGTTTCTAGGGCTGGAAATGACTGTTTCTACATTCTCCAAAGAAAGGGTTTCTGAACTGCTGCAAACACACATCAGTTTAACTCTGGAAGTTTAATACACACAATGACAAACATTCTGCTAGATAGCTTCGTTTTGGTTTTAGAGCAAGGTTTTTCACTTTACAGCATGTTCTCCCATGCACTCTGGAATGTCCAAAAGCAGCTTTTAGAAGAAACGTGTTTCTACCTCGGTGAATCTAAACATAGAAGCAACTTCCTAAAAGGAACCAACACACAGCAGATGAGTTTGTAAGAAGCGGGTTTTCTGTGTTTTAAACGCATTCTTACTGCTAACTCTTACATGCGTTTCTAGGGCTGGAAATGACTGTTTCTACATTCTCCAAAGAAAGGGTTTCTGAACTGCTGCAAACACACATCAGTTTAACTCTGAAAGTTGAATACACACATTGACAAACATACTGCTAGATAGCTCCGTTTTGGTTTTAGAGCAAGATTTCTCTTTACAGCATGTTCTCCCATGCACTCTGGAATGTCCAAACGCAGCTTTTAGAAGAAATGTGTTTCTACCTCGCTGAATCTAAACATAGATGTAACTTCCTAAAAGGAACCTACTCACAGCAGATGAGTTTGTAAGAAGCGGGTTTTCTGTCTTTTAAACGCATTCTTACTGCTAACTCTTAACATGCGTTTCTAAAGCTGAAAATGACTGTTTCTACATTCTCCAAAGAAAGGGTTTCTGAACTGCTGCAAACACACATCAGTTTACCTCTGAAAGTTGAATACACACATTGACAAACATACTGCTAGATAGCTCCGTTTTGGTTTTAGAGCAAGATTTTCTCTTTACAGCATGTTCTCCCATGCACTCTGGAATGTCCAAACGCAGCTTTTAGAAGAAACGTGTTTCTACCTCGCTGAATCTAAACATAGATGCAACTTCCTAAAAGGAACCAACACACAGCACATGAGTTTGTAAGAAGCGGGTTATCTGTGTTTTAAACGCATTCTTACTGCTAACACTTACATGCGTTTCTAGGGCTGGAAATGACTGTTTCTACATTCTCCAAAGAAAGGGTTTCTGAACTGCTGCAAACACACATCAGTTTAACTCTGAAAGATGAATACACACTTTGACAAACATACTGCTAGATAGCTCCGTTTTGGTTTTAAAGCAAGATTTTCTCTTTACAACATGTTCTCCCATGCACTCTGGAAAGTCCAAACGCAGCTTTTAGAAGAAACGTGTTTCTACCTCGCTGAATCTAAACATAGATGCAACTTCCTAAAAGGAACCAACACACAGCCGATGAGTTTGTAAGAAGCGGGTTTTCTGTGTTTTAAACGCATTCTTACTGCTAACTCTTACATGCGTTTCTAGGGCTGGAAATGACTGTTTCTACATTCTACAAAGAAAGGGTTTCTGAACTGCTGCAAACACACATCAGTTTAACTCTGGAAGTTGAATACACACATTGACAAACATACTGCTAGATAGCTCCGTTTTGGTTTTAGAGCAAGATTTTCTCTTTACAGCATGTTCTCCCAAGCACTCTGGAATGTCCAAACTCAGCTTTTAGAAGAAACGTGTTTCTACCTCGGTGAATCTAAACATAGAAGCAACTTCCTAAAAGGAACCAACACACAGCAGATGAGTTTGTAAGAAGCGGGTTTTCTGTGTTTTAAACGCATTCTTACTGCTAACTCTTACATGCGTTTCTAGGGCTGGAAATGACTGTTTCTACATTCTCCAAAGAAAGGGTTTCTGAACTGCTTCAAACACACATCAGTTTAACTCTGGAAGTTGAATAAACACATTGACAAACATACTGCTAGATAGCTCCGTTTTGGTTTTAGAGCAAGATTTTCTCTTTACAGCATGTTCTCCCATGCACTCTTTAATGTCCAAATGCAGCTTTTAGAAGAGACGTGTTTCTACCTCGCTGAATCTAAACATAGATGCAACTTCCTAAAAGGAACCAACACACAGCAGATGAGTTTGTAAGAAGCGGGTTTTCTGTCTTTTAAACGCATTCTTACTGCTAACTCTTACATGCGTTTCTAGGGCTGGAAATGACTGTTTCTACATTCTCCAAAGAAAGGGTTTCTGAACTGCTGCAAACACACATCAGTTTAACTCTGGAAGTTGAATACAAACATTGACAAACATACTGCTAGATAGCTCCGTTTTGGTTTTAGAGCAAGATTTTCTCTTTACGGCATGTTCTCCCATGCACTCTGGAATGTCCAAACGCAGCTTTTAGAAGAAACGTGTTTCTACCTCGCTGAATCTAAACATAGATGCAACTTCCTAAAAGGAACCAACACACAGCAGATGAGTTTGTAAGAAGCGGGTTTTCTGTGTTTTAAACGCATTCTTACTGCTAACTCTTACATGCGTTTCTAGGGCTGGAAATGACTGTTTCTACATTCTCCAAAGAAAGGGTTTCTGAACTGCTGCAAACACACATCAGTTTACCTCTGAAAGTTGAATACACACATTGACAAACATACTGCTAGATGGCTCCGTTTTGGTTTTAGAGCAAGATTTTCTCTTTACAGCATGTTCTCCCATGCACTCTGGAATGTCCAAACGCAGTTTTTAGAAGAAACGTGTTTCTACCTCGCTGAATCTAAACATAGATGCAACTTCCTTAAAGGTACCAACACACAGCTGATGAGTTTGTAAGAAGCGAGTTTTCTGTGTTTTAAACGCATTCTTACTGCTAACTCTTACATGCGTTTCTAGGGCTGGAAATGACTGTTTCTACATTCTCCAAAGAAAGGGTTTCTGAACTGCTGCAAACACACATCAGTTTAACTCTGAAAGTTGAATACACACATTGACAAACATACTGCTAGATAGCTCCGTTTTGGTTTTAGAGCAAGATTTTCTCTTTACAGCATGTTCTCCCATGCACTCTGGAAAGTCCAAACGCAGATTTTAGAAGAAACGTGTTTCTACCTCGCTGAATCTAAACATAGATGCAACTTCCTAAAAGGAACCAACACACAGCAGATGAGTTTGTAAGAAGCGGGTTTTCTGTGTTTTAAACGCATTCTTACTGCTAACTCTTACATGCGTTTCTAGGGCTGGAAATGACTGTTTCTACATTCTCCAAAGAAAGGGTTTCTGAACTGCTGCAAACACACATCAGTTTAACTCTGGAAGTTGAATACACACATTGACAAACATTCTGCTAGATAGCTTCGTTTTGGTTTTAGAGCAAGGTTTTTCTCTTTACAGAATGTTCTCCCATGCACTCTGGAATGTCCAAAAGCAGCTTTTAGAAGAAACGTGTTTCTACCTCGCTGAATCTAAACATAGATGCAACTTCGTAAAGGAACCAACACACAGCAGATGAGTTTGTAAGAGGCGGGTTTTCTGTGTTTTAAACGCATTCTTACTGCTAACTCTTACATGCGTTTCTAGGGCTGGAAATGACTGTTTCTACAATCTCCAAAGAAAGGATTTCTGAACTGCTGCAAACACACATCAGTTTAACTCTGGAAGTTGAATACACACATTGACAAACATTCTGCTAGATAGCTTCGTTTTGGTTTTAGAGCAAGGTATTTCTCTTTACAGCCTGTTCTCCCATGCACTCTGGAATGTCCAAACGCAGCTTTTAGAAGAAATGTGTTTCTACCTCGCTGAATCTAAACATAGAAGCAACTTCCTAAAAGGAACCAACACACAGCAGATGAGTTTGTAAGAAGCGGGTTTTCTGTGTTTTAAACGCATTCTTACTGCTAACTCTTACATGCGTTTCTAGGGCTGGAAATGACTGTTTCTACATTCTACAAAGAAAGGGTTTCTGAACTGTTGCAAACACACATCAGTTTAACTCTGGAAGTTGAATACACACATTGACAAACATACTGCTAGATAGCTCCGTTTTGGTTTTAGAGCAAGATTTTCTCTTTACAGCATGTTCTCCCATGCACTCTGGAATGTCCAAACTCAGCTTTTAGAAGAAACGTGTTTCTACCTCGGTGAATCTAAACATAGAAGCAACTTCCTAAAAGGAACCAACACACAGCAGATGAGTTTGTAAGAAGCGGGTTTTCTGTGTTTTAAACGCATTCTTACTGCTAACTCTTACATGCGTTTCTAGGGCTGGAAATGACTGTTTCTACATTCTCCAAAGAAAGGGTTTCTGAACTGCTGCAAACACACATCAGTTTAACTCTGGAAGTTGAATACACACATTGACAAACATACTGCTAGATAGCTCCGTTTTGGTTTTAGAGCAAGATTTTCTCTTTACAGCATGTTCTCCCATGCACTCTTTAATGTCCAAATGCAGCTTTTAGAAGAGACGTGTTTCTACCTCGCTGAATCTAAACATAGATGCAACTTCCTAAAAGGAACCAACACAGCAGATGAGTTTGTAAGAAGCGGGTTTTCTGTGTTTTAAACGCATTCTTACTTCTAACTGTTAACATGCGTTTCTAGGGCTGGAAATGACTGTTTCTCCATTCTACAAAGAAAGGGTTTCTGAAGTGCTGCAAACACACATCAGTTTAACTCTGGAAGTTGAATAAACATATTGACAAACATTCTGCTAGATAGCTTCGTTTTGGTTTTAGAGCAAGGTTTTTCTCTTTACAGCTTGTTCTCCCTTGCACACTGGAATGTCCAAAAGCAGCTTTTAGAAGAAACGTGTTTCTACCTCGCTGAATCTAAACATAGATGCAACTTCGTAAAGGAACCAACACACAGCAGATGAGTTTGTAAGAAGCGGGTTTTCTGTGTTTTAAACGCATTCTTACTGCTAACTCTTACATGCGTTTCTAGGGCTGGAAATGACTGTTTCTACAATCTCCAAAGAAAGGGTTTCTGAACTGCTGCAAACACACATCAGTTTAACTCTGGAAGTTGAATACACACATTGACATACATTCTGCTAGATAGCTTCGTTTTGGTTTTAGAGCAAGGTATTTTTCTTTACAGCCTGTTCTCCCATGCACTCTGGAATGTCCAAACGCAGGTTTTAGAAGAAACGTGTTTCTACCTCCCTGAATCTAAACATAGATGCAACTTCCTTAAAGGAACCAACACACAGCAGATGAGTTTGTAAGAAGCGGGTTTTCTGTGTTTTAAACGCATTCTTACTGCTAACTCTTACATGCGTTTCTAGGGCTGGAAATGACTGTTTCTACATTCTCCAAAGAAAGGGTTTCTGAACTGCTTCAAACACACATCAGTTTAACTCTGGAAGCTGAATACACACATTGACAAACATTCTGCTAGATAGCTCCGTTTTGGTTTTAGAGCAAGATTTTCTCTTTACATCATGTTCTCCCATGCACTCTGGAATGTCCAAACGCAGCTTTTAGAAGAAACGTGTTTCTACCTCGCTGAATCTAAACATAGATGCAAGCTTCCTAAAAGGAACCTACTCACAGCAGATGAATTTGTAAGAAGTGGGTTTTCTGTCTTTTAAACGCTTTCTTACTGCTAACTCTTAACATACGTTTCTAAAGCTGAAAATGACTGTTTCTACATTCTCCAAAGAAAGGGTTTCTGAACTGCTGCAAACACACATCAGTTTACCTCTGAAAGTTGAATACACACATTGACAAACATACTGCTAGATAGCTCCGTTTTGGTTTTAGAGCAAGATTTTCTCTTTACAGCATGTTCTCCCATGCACTCTGGAATGTCCAAACGCAGCTTTTAGAAGAAACGTGTTTCTACCTCGCTGAATCTAAACATAGATGCAAATTCCTAAAAGGAACCAACACACAGCAGATGAGTTTGTAAGAAGCGGGTTTTCTGTGTTTTCAACGCATTCTTACTGCTAACACTTACATGCGTCTCTAGGGCTGGAAATGACTGTTTCTACATTCTACAAAGAAAGGGTTTCTGAACTGCTGCAAACACACATCAGTTTATCTGTGAAAGATGAATACACACATTGACAAACATACTGCTAGATAGCTCCGTTTTGGTTTTAGAGCAAGATTTTCTCTTTACATCATGTTCTCCCATGCACTCTGGAATGTCCAAACGCAGCTTTTAGAAGAAACGTGTTTCTACCTCACTGAATCTAAACATAGATGCAAGCTTCCTAAAAGGAACCTACTCACAGCAGATGAATTTGTAAGAAGTGGGTTTTCTGTCTTTTAAACGCTTTCTTACTGCTAACTCTTAACATACGATTCTAAAGCTGAAAATGACTGTTTCTACATTCTCCAAAGAAAGGGTTTCTGAACTGCTGCAAACACACATCAGTTTACCTCTGAAAGTTGAATACACACATTGACAAACATACTGCTAGATAGCTCCGTTTTGGTTTTAGAGCAAGATTTTCTCTTTACAGCATGTTCTCCCATGCACTCTGGAATGTCCAAACGCAGCTTTTAGAAGAAACGTGTTTCTACCTCGCTGAATCTAAACATAGATGCAAATTCCTAAAAGGAACCAACACACAGCAGATGAGTTTGTAAGAAGCGGGTTTTCTGTGTTTTAAACGCATTCTTACTGCTAACACTTACATGCGTTTCTAGGGCTGGAAATGACTGTTTCTACATTCTACAAAGAAAGGGTTTCTGAACTGCTGCAAACACACATCAGTTTATCTGTGAAAGATGAATACACACATTGACAAACATACTGCTAGATAGCTCCGTTTTGGTTTTAGAGCAAGATTTGCTCTTTACAACATGTTCTCCCATGCACTCTGGAAAGTCCAAACGCAGCTTTTAGAAGAAACGTGTTTCTACCTCGCTGAATCTAAACATAGATGCAACTTCCTGAAAGGAACCAACACACAGCAGATGAGTTTGTAAGAAGCGGGTTTTCTGTGTTTTAAACGCATTCTTACTGCTAACTCTTACATGCGTTTCTAGGGCTGGAAATGACTGTTTCTACATCTCTAATGAAAGGGTTTCTGAACTGCTGCAAACACACATCAGTTTAACTCTGGATGTTGAATATAGACATTTGAAAACATTCTGCTAGATAGATCCGTTTTGGTTTTAGAGCAAGGTTTTTCTCTTTACAGCCAGGTCTCCAATGCATTCTGGAATGTCCAAAAGCAGCTTTTAGAAGAAACGTGTTTCTACCTCGCTGAATCTAAACATAGATGCAACTTCCTAAAAGGAACCAACACACAGCAGATGAGTTTGTTAGAAGCGGGTTTTCTGTGTTTTAAACGCATTCTTACTGCTAACTCTTACATGCGTTTCTAGGGCTGGAAATGACTGTTTCTACATTATCCAAAGAAAGGGTTTCTGAACTGCTTCAAACACACATCAGTTTAACTCTGGAAGTTGAATACACACATTGACAAACATACTGCTAGATAGCTCCGTTTTGGTTTTAGAGCAAGATTTTCTCTTTACATCATGTTCTCCCATGCACTCTGGAATGTCCAAACGCAGCTTTAAGAAGAAACGTGTTTCTACCTCGCTGAATCTAAACATAGATGCAACTTCCTAAAAGGAACCAACTCACAGCAGATGAGTTTGTAAGAAGCGGGTTTTCTGTCTTTTAAACGCATTCTTACTTCTAACTCTTAACATGCGTTTCTAAAGCTGAAAATGACTGTTTCTACATTCTCCAAAGAAAGGGTTTCGGAACTGCTGCAAACACACATCAGTTTAACTCTGAAAGTTGAATACACACATTGACAAACATACTGCTAGATAGCTCCGTTTTGGTTTTAGAGCAAGATTTTCTCTTTACAGCATGTTCTCCCATGCACTCTGGAATGTACAAACGCAGCTTTTAGAAGAAACGTGTTTCTACCTCGCTGAATCTAAACATAGATGCAACTTCCTAAAAGGAACCAACACACAGCAGATGAGTTTGTAAGAAGCGGGTTTTCTGTGTTTTAAACGCATTCTTACTGCTAACACTTACATGCGTTTCTAGGGCTGGAAATGACTGTTTCTACATTCTCCAAAGAAAGGGTTTCTGAACTGCTGCAAACACACATCAGTTTAACTCTGGAAGTTTAATACACACAATGACAAACATTCTGCTAGATAGCTTCGTTTTGGTTTTAGAGCAAGGTTTTTCACTTTACAGCATGTTCTCCCATGCACTCTGGAATGTCCAAAAGCAGCTTTTAGAAGAAACGTGTTTCTACCTCGGTGAATCTAAACATAGAAGCAACTTCCTAAAAGGAACCAACACACAGCAGATGAGTTTGTAAGAAGCGGGTTTTCTGTGTTTTAAACGCATTCTTACTGCTAACTCTTACATGCGTTTCTAGGGCTGGAAATGACTGTTTCTACATTCTCCAAAGAAAGGGTTTCTGAACTGCTGCAAACACACATCAGTTTAACTCTGAAAGTTGAATACACACATTGACAAACATACTGCTAGATAGCTCCGTTTTGGTTTTAGAGCAAGATTTCTCTTTACAGCATGTTCTCCCATGCACTCTGGAATGTCCAAACGCAGCTTTTAGAAGAAATGTGTTTCTACCTCGCTGAATCTAAACATAGATGTAACTTCCTAAAAGGAACCTACTCACAGCAGATGAGTTTGTAAGAAGCGGGTTTTCTGTCTTTTAAACGCATTCTTACTGCTAACTCTTAACATGCGTTTCTAAAGCTGAAAATGACTGTTTCTACATTCTCCAAAGAAAGGGTTTCTGAACTGCTGCAAACACACATCAGTTTACCTCTGAAAGTTGAATACACACATTGACAAACATACTGCTAGATAGCTCCGTTTTGGTTTTAGAGCAAGATTTTCTCTTTACAGCATGTTCTCCCATGCACTCTGGAATGTCCAAACGCAGCTTTTAGAAGAAACGTGTTTCTACCTCGCTGAATCTAAACATAGATGCAACTTCCTAAAAGGAACCAACACACAGCACATGAGTTTGTAAGAAGCGGGTTATCTGTGTTTTAAACGCATTCTTACTGCTAACACTTACATGCGTTTCTAGGGCTGGAAATGACTGTTTCTACATTCTCCAAAGAAAGGGTTTCTGAACTGCTGCAAACACACATCAGTTTAACTCTGAAAGATGAATACACACTTTGACAAACATACTGCTAGATAGCTCCGTTTTGGTTTTAAAGCAAGATTTTCTCTTTACAACATGTTCTCCCATGCACTCTGGAAAGTCCAAACGCAGCTTTTAGAAGAAACGTGTTTCTACCTCGCTGAATCTAAACATAGATGCAACTTCCTAAAAGGAACCAACACACAGCCGATGAGTTTGTAAGAAGCGGGTTTTCTGTGTTTTAAACGCATTCTTACTGCTAACTCTTACATGCGTTTCTAGGGCTGGAAATGACTGTTTCTACATTCTACAAAGAAAGGGTTTCTGAACTGCTGCAAACACACATCAGTTTAACTCTGGAAGTTGAATACACACATTGACAAACATACTGCTAGATAGCTCCGTTTTGGTTTTAGAGCAAGATTTTCTCTTTACAGCATGTTCTCCCAAGCACTCTGGAATGTCCAAACTCAGCTTTTAGAAGAAACGTGTTTCTACCTCGGTGAATCTAAACATAGAAGCAACTTCCTAAAAGGAACCAACACACAGCAGATGAGTTTGTAAGAAGCGGGTTTTCTGTGTTTTAAACGCATTCTTACTGCTAACTCTTACATGCGTTTCTAGGGCTGGAAATGACTGTTTCTACATTCTCCAAAGAAAGGGTTTCTGAACTGCTTCAAACACACATCAGTTTAACTCTGGAAGTTGAATAAACACATTGACAAACATACTGCTAGATAGCTCCGTTTTGGTTTTAGAGCAAGATTTTCTCTTTACAGCATGTTCTCCCATGCACTCTTTAATGTCCAAATGCAGCTTTTAGAAGAGACGTGTTTCTACCTCGCTGAATCTAAACATAGATGCAACTTCCTAAAAGGAACCAACACACAGCAGATGAGTTTGTAAGAAGCGGGTTTTCTGTCTTTTAAACGCATTCTTACTGCTAACTCTTACATGCGTTTCTAGGGCTGGAAATGACTGTTTCTACATTCTCCAAAGAAAGGGTTTCTGAACTGCTGCAAACACACATCAGTTTAACTCTGGAAGTTGAATACAAACATTGACAAACATACTGCTAGATAGCTCCGTTTTGGTTTTAGAGCAAGATTTTCTCTTTACGGCATGTTCTCCCATGCACTCTGGAATGTCCAAACGCAGCTTTTAGAAGAAACGTGTTTCTACCTCGCTGAATCTAAACATAGATGCAACTTCCTAAAAGGAACCAACACACAGCAGATGAGTTTGTAAGAAGCGGGTTTTCTGTGTTTTAAACGCATTCTTACTGCTAACTCTTACATGCGTTTCTAGGGCTGGAAATGACTGTTTCTACATTCTCCAAAGAAAGGGTTTCTGAACTGCTGCAAACACACATCAGTTTACCTCTGAAAGTTGAATACACACATTGACAAACATACTGCTAGATGGCTCCGTTTTGGTTTTAGAGCAAGATTTTCTCTTTACAGCATGTTCTCCCATGCACTCTGGAATGTCCAAACGCAGTTTTTAGAAGAAACGTGTTTCTACCTCGCTGAATCTAAACATAGATGCAACTTCCTTAAAGGTACCAACACACAGCTGATGAGTTTGTAAGAAGCGAGTTTTCTGTGTTTTAAACGCATTCTTACTGCTAACTCTTACATGCGTTTCTAGGGCTGGAAATGACTGTTTCTACATTCTCCAAAGAAAGGGTTTCTGAACTGCTGCAAACACACATCAGTTTAACTCTGAAAGTTGAATACACACATTGACAAACATACTGCTAGATAGCTCCGTTTTGGTTTTAGAGCAAGATTTTCTCTTTACAGCATGTTCTCCCATGCACTCTGGAAAGTCCAAACGCAGATTTTAGAAGAAACGTGTTTCTACCTCGCTGAATCTAAACATAGATGCAACTTCCTAAAAGGAACCAACACACAGCAGATGAGTTTGTAAGAAGCGGGTTTTCTGTGTTTTAAACGCATTCTTACTGCTAACTCTTACATGCGTTTCTAGGGCTGGAAATGACTGTTTCTACATTCTCCAAAGAAAGGGTTTCTGAACTGCTGCAAACACACATCAGTTTAACTCTGGAAGTTGAATACACACATTGACAAACATTCTGCTAGATAGCTTCGTTTTGGTTTTAGAGCAAGGTTTTTCTCTTTACAGAATGTTCTCCCATGCACTCTGGAATGTCCAAAAGCAGCTTTTAGAAGAAACGTGTTTCTACCTCGCTGAATCTAAACATAGATGCAACTTCGTAAAGGAACCAACACACAGCAGATGAGTTTGTAAGAGGCGGGTTTTCTGTGTTTTAAACGCATTCTTACTGCTAACTCTTACATGCGTTTCTAGGGCTGGAAATGACTGTTTCTACAATCTCCAAAGAAAGGATTTCTGAACTGCTGCAAACACACATCAGTTTAACTCTGGAAGTTGAATACACACATTGACAAACATTCTGCTAGATAGCTTCGTTTTGGTTTTAGAGCAAGGTATTTCTCTTTACAGCCTGTTCTCCCATGCACTCTGGAATGTCCAAACGCAGCTTTTAGAAGAAATGTGTTTCTACCTCGCTGAATCTAAACATAGAAGCAACTTCCTAAAAGGAACCAACACACAGCAGATGAGTTTGTAAGAAGCGGGTTTTCTGTGTTTTAAACGCATTCTTACTGCTAACTCTTACATGCGTTTCTAGGGCTGGAAATGACTGTTTCTACATTCTACAAAGAAAGGGTTTCTGAACTGTTGCAAACACACATCAGTTTAACTCTGGAAGTTGAATACACACATTGACAAACATACTGCTAGATAGCTCCGTTTTGGTTTTAGAGCAAGATTTTCTCTTTACAGCATGTTCTCCCATGCACTCTGGAATGTCCAAACTCAGCTTTTAGAAGAAACGTGTTTCTACCTCGGTGAATCTAAACATAGAAGCAACTTCCTAAAAGGAACCAACACACAGCAGATGAGTTTGTAAGAAGCGGGTTTTCTGTGTTTTAAACGCATTCTTACTGCTAACTCTTACATGCGTTTCTAGGGCTGGAAATGACTGTTTCTACATTCTCCAAAGAAAGGGTTTCTGAACTGCTGCAAACACACATCAGTTTAACTCTGGAAGTTGAATACACACATTGACAAACATACTGCTAGATAGCTCCGTTTTGGTTTTAGAGCAAGATTTTCTCTTTACAGCATGTTCTCCCATGCACTCTTTAATGTCCAAATGCAGCTTTTAGAAGAGACGTGTTTCTACCTCGCTGAATCTAAACATAGATGCAACTTCCTAAAAGGAACCAACACACAGCAGATGAGTTTGTAAGAAGCGGGTTTTCTGTCTTTTAAACGCATTCTTACTGCTAACTCTTACATGCGTTTCTAGGGCTGGAAATGACTGTTTCTACATTCTCCAAAGAAAGGGTTTCTGAACTGCTGCAAACACACATCAGTTTAACTCTGGAAGTTGAATACACACATTGACAAACATACTGCTAGATAGCTCCGTTTTGGTTTTAGAGCAAGATTTTCTCTTTACAGCATGTTCTCCCATGCACTCTGGAATGTCCAAACGCAGCTTTTAGAAGAAACGTGTTTCTACCTCGCTGAATCTAAACATAGATGCAACTTCCTAAAAGGAACCAACACACAGCAGATGAGTTTGTAAGAAGCGAGTTTTCTGTGTTTTAAACGCATTCTTACTGCTAACTCTTACATGCGTTTCTAGGGCTGGAAATGACTGTTTCTACATTCTACAAAGAAAGGGTTTCTGAACTGCTTCAAAAACACATCAGTTTATCTCTGGAAGTTGAATACACACATTGACAAACATACTGCTAGATAGCTCCGTTTTGGTTTTAGAGCAAGATTTTCTCTTTACAGCATGTTCTCCAATGCACTCTGGAATGTCCAAACGCAGCTTTTAGAAGAAACGTGTTTCTACCTCGCTGATCTAAACATAGATGCAACTTCCTAAAAGGAACCAACACACAGCAGATGAGTTTGTAAGAAGCGGGTTTTCTGTGTTTTAAACGCATTCTTACTTCTAACTGTTAACATGCGTTTCTAGGGCTGGAAATGACTGTTTCTACATTCTCCAAAGAAAGGGTTTCTGAACTGCTGCAAACACACATCAGTTTAACTATGAAAGTTGAATACACACATTGACAACATACTGCTAGATAGCTCCATTTTGGTTTTAGAGCAAGATTTTCTCTTTACAGCATGTTGTCCCATGCACTCTGGAATGTCCAAACGCAGCTTTTAGAAGAAACGTGTTTCTACCTCGCTGAATCTAAACATAGATGCAACTTCCTAAAAGGAACCAACACACAGCAGATGAGTTTGTAAGAAGCGGGTTTTCTGTGTTTTAAACGCATTCTTACTGCTAACTCTTACATGCGTTTCTAGGGCTGGAAATGACTGTTTCTACATTCTCCAAAGAAAGGGCTTCTGAACTGCTGCAAACACACATCAATTTATCTCTGGAAGTTGAATACACACATTGACAAACATTCTGCTACATAGCTCCGTTTTGGTTTTAGAGCAAGGTATTTCTCTTTACAGCCTGTTCTCCAATGCACTCTGGAATGTCCAAACGCAGCTTTTAGAAGAAACGTGTTTCTACCTCGCTGAATCTAAACATAGATGCAACTTCCTAAAAGGAACCAACACACAGCAGATGAGTTTGTAAGAAGCGGGTTTTCTGTGTTTTAAACGCATTCTTACTGCTAACTCTTACATGCGTTTCTAGGGCTGGAAATGACTGTTTCTTCATTCTACGAAGAAAGGGTTTCTGAACTGCTGCAAACACACATCAGTTTAACTCTGGAAGTTGAATACACACATTGACAAACATTCTGCTAGATAGCTCCGTTTTGGTTTCAGAGAAAGGTATTTCTCTTTACAGCCTGGTTTCCAATGCATTCTGGAATGTCCAAACGCAGCTTTTAGAAGAAACGTGTTTCTACCTCGCTGAATCTAAACATAGATGCAACTTCCTAAAAGGAACCAACACAGCAGATGAGTTTGTAAGAAGCGGGTTTTCTGTGTTTTAAACGCATTCTTACTTCTAACTGTTAACATGCGTTTCTAGGGCTGGAAATGACTGTTTCTCCATTCTCCAAAGAAAGGGTTTCTGAACTACTGCAAACACACATCAGTTTAACTCTGAAAGTTGAATACACACATTGACAAACATACTGCTAGATAGCTCCGTTTTGGTTTTAGAGCAAGATTTTCTCTTTACAGCATGTTCTCCCATGCACTCTGGAATGTCCAAACGCAGTTTTTAGAAGAAACGTGTTTCTACCTCGCTGAATCTAAACATAGATGCAACTTCCTTAAAGGTACCAACACACAGCTGATGAGTTTGTAAGAAGCGAGTTTTCTGTGTTTTAAACGCATTCTTACTGCTAACTCTTACATGCGTTTCTAGGGCTGGAAATGACTGTTTCTACATTCTCCAAAGAAAGGGTTTCTGAACTGCTGCAAACACACATCAGTTTAACTCTGAAAGTTGAATACACACATTGACAAACATACTGCTAGATAGCTCCGTTTTGGTTTTAGAGCAAGATTTTCTCTTTACAGCATGTTCTCCCATGCACTCTGGAAAGTCCAAACGCAGATTTTAGAAGAAACGTGTTTCTACCTCGCTGAATCTAAACATAGATGCAACTTCCTAAAAGGAACCAACACACAGCAGATGAGTTTGTAAGAAGCGGGTTTTCTGTGTTTTAAACGCATTCTTACTGCTAACTCTTACATGCGTTTCTAGGGCTGGAAATGACTGTTTCTACATTCTCCAAAGAAAGGGTTTCTGAACTGCTGCAAACACACATCAGTTTAACTCTGGAAGTTGAATACACACATTGACAAACATTCTGCTAGATAGCTTCGTTTTGGTTTTAGAGCAAGGTTTTTCTCTTTACAGAATGTTCTCCCATGCACTCTGGAATGTCCAAAAGCAGCTTTTAGAAGAAACGTGTTTCTACCTCGCTGAATCTAAACATAGATGCAACTTCGTAAAGGAACCAACACACAGCAGATGAGTTTGTAAGAGGCGGGTTTTCTGTGTTTTAAACGCATTCTTACTGCTAACTCTTACATGCGTTTCTAGGGCTGGAAATGACTGTTTCTACAATCTCCAAAGAAAGGATTTCTGAACTGCTGCAAACACACATCAGTTTAAATCTGGAAGTTGAATACACACATTGACAAACATTCTGCTAGATAGCTTCGTTTTGGTTTTAGAGCAAGGTATTTCTCTTTACAGCCTGTTCTCCCATGCACTCCGGAATGTCCAAACGCAGCTTTTAGAAGAAATGTGTTTCTACCTCGCTGAATCTAAACATAGATGCAACTTCCTAAAAGGAACCAACACACAGCAGATGAGTTTGTAAGAAGCGGGTTTTCTGTGTTTTAAACGCATTCTTACTGCTAACTCTTACATGCGTTTCTAGGGCTGGAAATGACTGTTTCTACATTCTACAAAGAAAGGGTTTCTGAACTGTTGCAAACACACATCAGTTTAACTCTGGAAGTTGAATACACACATTGACAAACATACTGCTAGATAGCTCCGTTTTGGTTTTAGAGCAAGATTTTCTCTTTACAGCCTGTTCTCCCATGCACTCTGGAATGTCCAAACTCAGCTTTTAGAAGAAACGTGTTTCTACCTCGGTGAATCTAAACATAGAAGCAACTTCCTAAAAGGAACCAACACACAGCAGATGAGTTTGTAAGAAGCGGGTTTTCTGTGTTTTAAACGCATTCTTACTGCTAACTCTTACATGCGTTTCTAGGGCTGGAAATGACTGTTTCTACATTCTCCAAAGAAAGGGTTTCTGAACTGCTTCAAACACACATCAGTTTAACTCTGGAAGTTGAATAAACACATTGACAAACATACTGCTAGATAGCTCCGTTTTGGTTTTAGAGCAAGATTTTCTCTTTACAGCATGTTCTCCCATGCACTCTTTAATGTCCAAATGCAGCTTTTAGAAGAGACGTGTTTCTACCTCGCTGAATCTAAACATAGATGCAACTTCCTAAAAGGAACCAACACACAGCAGATGAGTTTGTAAGAAGCGGGTTTTCTGTCTTTTAAACGCATTCTTACTGCTAACTCTTACATGCGTTTCTAGGGCTGGAAATGACTGTTTCTACATTCTCCAAAGAAAGGGTTTCTGAACTGCTGCAAACACACATCAGTTTAACTCTGGAAGTTGAATACACACATTGACAAACATACTGCTAGATAGCTCCGTTTTGGTTTTAGAGCAAGATTTTCTCTTTACAGCATGTTCTCCCATGCACTCTGGAATGTCCAAACGCAGCTTTTAGAAGAAACGTGTTTCTACCTCGCTGAATCTAAACATAGATGCAACTTCCTAAAAGGAACCAACACACAGCAGATGAGTTTGTAAGAAGCGAGTTTTCTGTGTTTTAAACGCATTCTTACTGCTAACTCTTACATGCGTTTCTAGGGCTGGAAATGACTGTTTCTACATTCTACAAAGAAAGGGTTTCTGAACTGCTTCAAAAACACATCAGTTTATCTCTGGAAGTTGAATACACACATTGACAAACATACTGCTAGATAGCTCCGTTTTGGTTTTAGAGCAAGATTTTCTCTTTACAGCATGTTCTCCAATGCACTCTGGAATGTCCAAACGCAGCTTTTAGAAGAAACGTGTTTCTACCTCGCTGATCTAAACATAGATGCAACTTCCTAAAAGGAACCAACACACAGCAGATGAGTTTGTAAGAAGCGGGTTTTCTGTGTTTTAAACGCATTCTTACTTCTAACTGTTAACATGCGTTTCTAGGGCTGGAAATGACTGTTTCTACATTCTCCAAAGAAAGGGTTTCTGAACTGCTGCAAACACACATCAGTTTAACTATGAAAGTTGAATACACACATTGACAACATACTGCTAGATAGCTCCATTTTGGTTTTAGAGCAAGATTTTCTCTTTACAGCATGTTGTCCCATGCACTCTGGAATGTCCAAACGCAGCTTTTAGAAGAAACGTGTTTCTACCTCGCTGAATCTAAACATAGATGCAACTTCCTAAAAGGAACCAACACACAGCAGATGAGTTTGTAAGAAGCGGGTTTTCTGTGTTTTAAACGCATTCTTACTGCTAACTCTTACATGCGTTTCTAGGGCTGGAAATGACTGTTTCTACATTCTCCAAAGAAAGGGCTTCTGAACTGCTGCAAACACACATCAATTTATCTCTGGAAGTTGAATACACACATTGACAAACATTCTGCTACATAGCTCCGTTTTGGTTTTAGAGCAAGGTATTTCTCTTTACAGCCTGTTCTCCAATGCACTCTGGAATGTCCAAACGCAGCTTTTAGAAGAAACGTGTTTCTACCTCGCTGAATCTAAACATAGATGCAACTTCCTAAAAGGAACCAACACACAGCAGATGAGTTTGTAAGAAGCGGGTTTTCTGTGTTTTAAACGCATTCTTACTGCTAACTCTTACATGCGTTTCTAGGGCTGGAAATGACTGTTTCTTCATTCTACGAAGAAAGGGTTTCTGAACTGCTGCAAACACACATCAGTTTAACTCTGGAAGTTGAATACACACATTGACAAACATTCTGCTAGATAGCTCCGTTTTGGTTTCAGAGAAAGGTATTTCTCTTTACAGCCTGGTTTCCAATGCATTCTGGAATGTCCAAACGCAGCTTTTAGAAGAAACGTGTTTCTACCTCGCTGAATCTAAACATAGATGCAACTTCCTAAAAGGAACCAACACAGCAGATGAGTTTGTAAGAAGCGGGTTTTCTGTGTTTTAAACGCATTCTTACTTCTAACTGTTAACTTGCGTTTCTAGGGCTGGAAATGACTGTTTCTCCATTCTCCAAAGAAAGGGTTTCTGAACTGCTGCAAACACACATCAGTTTAACTCTGAAAGTTGAATACACACATTGACAAACATACTGCTAGATAGCTCCGTTTTGGTTTTAGAGCAAGATTTTCTCTTTACAGCATGTTCTCCCATGCACTCTGGAATGTCCAAACGCAGCTTTTAGAAGAAACGTGTTTCTACCTCGCTTAATCTAAATATAGATGCAACTTCCTAAAAGGAACCAACACACAGCAGATGAGTTTGTTAGAAGCGGGTTTTCTGTGTTTTAAACGCATTCTAACTTCTAACTCTTACATGCGTTTCTAGGGCTGGAAATGACTGTTTCTACATTCTCCAAAGAAAGTGTTTCTGAACTGCTGCAAACACACATCAGTTTAACTCTGAAAGTTGAATACACACATTGACAAACACACTGCTAGATAGCTTCGTTTTGGTTTTAGAGCAAGATTTTCTCTTTACAGCTTGTTCTCCCATGCACTCTGGAAAGTCCAAACGCAGCTTTTAGAAGAAACGTGTTTCTACCTCGCTGAATCTAAACATAGATGCAACTTCCTAAAAGGAACCAACACACAGCAGATGAGTTTGTAAGAAGCGGGTTTTCTGTGTTTTAAACGCATTCTTACTGCTAACCCTTACATGTGTTTCTAGGGCTGGAAATGACTGTTTCTACATTCTCCAAAGAAAGGGTTTCTGAACTGCTGCAAACACACATCAGTTTAACTCTGGAAGTTGAATACACGCATTGTCAAACATACTGCTAGATAGCTCCGTTTTGGTTTTAGAGCAAGATTTTCTCTTTACAGCATGTTTTCCCATGTACTCTGTAATGTCCAAACGCAGCTTTTAGAAGAGACGTGTTTCTACCTCGCTGAATCTAAACATAGATGCAACTTCCTAAAAGGAACCAACACACAGCAGATGAGTTTGTAAGAAGCGGGTTTTCTGTGTTTTAAACGCATTCTTACTGCTAACTCTTACATGCGTTTCTAGGTCTGGAAATGACTCTTTCTACATTCTCCAAAGAAAGGGTTTCTGAACTGCTGCAAACACACATCAGTTTAACTCTGAAAGTTGAATACACACATTGACAAACATACTGTTAGATAGCTCCGTTTTGGTTTTAGAGCAAGATTTTCTCTTTACAGCATGTTCTCCCATGCACTCTAGAATGTCCAAACACAGCTTTTAGAAGAAACGTGTTTCTACCTCGCTGAATCTAAACATAGATGCAACTTCCTAAAAGGAACCAACACACAGCAGATGAGTTTGTTAGAAGCGGGTTTTCTGTGTTTTAAACGCATTCTTACTGCTAACTCTTACATGCGTTTCTAGGGCTGGAAATGACTGTTTCTACATTCTCCAAAGAAAGGGTTTCTGAACTGCTGCAAACACACATCAGTTTAACTCTGGAAGTTGAATATAGACATTTGAAAACATTCTGCTAGATAGCTCCGTTTTGGTTTTAGTGCAAGGTTTTTCTCTTTACAGCCTGGTCTCCAATGCATTCTGGAATGTCCAAACACAGCTTTTAGAAGAAACGTGTTTCTAACTCGCTGAATCTAAACATAGATGCAACTTCCTAAAAGGAACCAACACACAGCAGATGAGTTTGTAAGAAGCGGGTTTTCTGTGTTTTAAACGCATTCTTACTGCTAACTCTTACATGCGTTTCTAGGGCTGGAAATGACTGTTTCTACATTCTCTAAAGAAAGGGTTTCTGAACTGCTGCAAATACACATCAGTTTAACTCTGGAAGTTGAATATAGACATTGAAAGACATTCTTCTAGATAGCTCCGTTTTTGTTTTAGAGCAAGGTTTTTCTCTTTACAGCCTGTTCTCCAATGCACTCCGGAATGTCCAAATGCAGCTTTCAGAAGAAACGTGTTTCTACCTCGCTGAATCTAAACATAGATGCAACTTCCTAAAAGGAACCAACACACAGCAGATGAGTTTGTAAGAAGCGGGTTTTCTGTGTTTTAAACGCATTCTTACTGCTAACTCTTACATGCGTTTCTAGGGCTGGAAATGACTGTTTCTACATTCTCCAAAGAAATGGTTTCTGAACTGCTGCAAACACACATCAGTATAACTCTGAAAGTTGAATACACACATTTACAAACATACTGCTAGTTAGCTCCGTTTTGGTTTTAGAGCAAGATTTTTTCTTTACAGCATGTTCTCCCATGCACTCTGGAATGTCCAAACGCAGCTTTTAGAAGAAACGTGTTTCTACGTCGCTGAATCTAAACATAGATGCAACTTCCTAAAAGGAACCAACACAGCAGATGAGTTTGTAAGAAGCGGGTTGTCTGTGTTTTAAACGCATTCTTACTTCTAACTGTTAACATGCGTTTCTAGGGCTGGAAATGACTGTTTCTACATTCTCCAAAGAAAGGGTTTCTGAACTGCTGCAAACACACATCAGTTTAACTCTGAAAGTTGAATACACACATTGACAACATACTGCTAGATAGCTCCATTTTGGTTTTAGAGCAAGATTTTCTCTTTACAGCATGTTCTCCCATGCACTCTGGAATGTCCAAACGCAGCTTTTAGAAGAAACGTGTTTCTACCTCGCTGAATCTAAACATAGATGCAACTTCCTAAAAGGAACCAACACACAGCAGATGAGTTTGTAAGAAGCGGGTTTTCTGTGTTTTAAACGCATTCTTACTTCTAACTCTTACATGCGTTTCTAGGGCTGGAAATGACTGTTTCTACATTCTCTAAAGAAAGGGTTTCTGAACTGCTGCAAATACACATCAGTTTAACTCTGGAAGTTGAATATAGACATTGAAAGACATTCTGCTAGATAGCTCCGTTTTTGTTTTAGAGCAAGGTTTTTCTTTTTACAGCCTATTCTCCAATGCACTCCGGATTGTCCAAATGCAGCTTTCAGAAGAAACGTGTTTCTACCTCGCTGAATCTAAACATAGATGCAACTTCCTAAAAGGAACCAACACACAGCAGATGAGTTTGTAAGAAGCGGGTTTTCTGTGTTTTAAACGCATTCTTACTGCTAACTCTTACATGTGTTTCTAGGGCTGGAAATGACTGTTTCTACATTCTCCAAAGAAAGGGTTTCTGAACTGCTGCAAACACACATCAGTTTAACTCTGGAAGTTGAATATAGACATTTGAAAACATTCTGCTAGATAGCTCCGTTTTGTTTTAGAGCAAGGTTTTTCTCTTTACAGCCTGGTCTCCAATGCATTCTGGAATGTCCAAACGTAGCTTTTAGAAGAAACGTGTTTCTACCTCGCTGAATCTAAACATAGATGCAACTTCCTAAAAGGAACCAACACACAGCAGATGAGTTTGTAAGAAGCGGGTTTTCTGTGTTTTAAACGCATTCTTACTGCTAACTCTTACATGCGTTTCTAGGGCTGGAAATGACTGTTTCTACATTCTCCAAAGAAAGGGTTTCTGAACTGCTGCAAACACACATCAGTTTAACTCTGAAAGTTGAATACACACATTTACAAACATACTGCTAGATAGCTCCGTTTTGGTTTTAGAGCAAGATTTTCTCTTTACAGCATGTTCTCCCATGCACTCTGGAATGTCCAAACGCAGCTTTTAGAAGAAAAGTGTTTCTACGTCGCTGAATCTAAACATAGATGCAACTTCCTAAAAGGAACCAACACAGCAGATGAGTTTGTAAGAAGCGGGTTGTCTGTGTTTTAAACGCATTCTTACTTCTAACTGTTAACATGCGTTTCTAGGGCTGGAAATGACTGTTTCTACATTCTCCAAAGAAAGGGTTTCTGAACTGCTGCAAACACACATCAGTTTAACTCTGAAAGTTGAATACACACATTGACAACATACTGCTAGATAGCTCCATTTTGGTTTTAGAGCAAGATTTTCTCTTTACAGCATGTTCTCCCATGCACTCTGGAATGTCCAAACGCAGCTTTTAGAAGAAACGTGTTTCTACCTCGCTGAATCTAAACATAGATGCAACTTCCTAAAAGGAACCAACACACAGCAGATGAGTTTGTAAGAAGCGGGTTTTCTGTGTTTTAAACGCATTCTTACTTCTAACTCTTACATGCGTTTCTAGGGCTGGAAATGACTGTTTCTACATTCTCTAAAGAAAGGGTTTCTGAACTGCTGCAAATACACATCAGTTTAACTCTGGAAGTTGAATATAGACATTGAAAGACATTCTGCTAGATAGCTCCGTTTTTGTTTTAGAGCAAGGTTTTTCTTTTTACAGCCTATTCTCCAATGCACTCCGGATTGTCCAAATGCAGCTTTCAGAAGAAACGTGTTTCTACCTCGCTGAATCTAAACATAGATGCAACTTCCTAAAAGGAACCAACACACAGCAGATGAGTTTGTAAGAAGCGGGTTTTCTGTGTTTTAAACGCATTCTTACTGCTAACTCTTACATGTGTTTCTAGGGCTGGAAATGACTGTTTCTACATTCTCCAAAGAAAGGGTTTCTGAACTGCTGCAAACACACATCAGTTTAACTCTGGAAGTTGAATATAGACATTTGAAAACATTCTGCTAGATAGCTCCGTTTTGTTTTAGAGCAAGGTTTTTCTCTTTACAGCCTGGTCTCCAATGCATTCTGGAATGTCCAAACGTAGCTTTTAGAAGAAACGTGTTTCTACCTCGCTGAATCTAAACATAGATGCAACTTCCTAAAAGGAACCAACACACAGCAGATGAGTTTGTAAGAAGCGGGTTTTCTGTGTTTTAAACGCATTCTTACTGCTAACTCTTACATGCGTTTCTAGGGCTGGAAATGACTGTTTCTACATTCTCCAAAGAAAGGGTTTCTGAACTGCTGCAAACACACATCAGTTTAACTCTGAAAGTTGAATACACACATTTACAAACATACTGCTAGATAGCTCCGTTTTGGTTTTAGAGCAAGATTTTCTCTTTACAGCATGTTCTCCCATGCACTCTGGAATGTCCAAACGCAGCTTTTAGAAGAAACGTGTTTTCTACGTCGCTGAATCTAAACATAGATGCAACTTCCTAAAAGGAACCAACACAGCAGATGAGTTTGTAAGAAGCGGGTTGTCTGTGTTTTAAACGCATTCTTACTTCTAACTGTTAACATGCGTTTCTAGGGCTGGAAATGACTGTTTCTACATTCTCCAAAGAAAGGGTTTCTGAACTGCTGCAAACACACATCAGTTTAACTCTGAAAGTTGAATACACACATTGACAACATACTGCTAGATAGCTCCATTTTGGTTTTAGAGCAAGATTTTCTCTTTACAGCATGTTCTCCCATGCACTCTGGAATGTCCAAACACAGCTTTTAGAAGAAACGTGTTTCTACCTCGCTGAATCTAAACATAGATGCAACTTCCTAAAAGGAACCAACACACAGCAGATGAGTTTGTAAGAAGCGGGTTTTCCGTGTTTTAAACGCATTCTTACTTCTAACTCTTACATGCGTTTCTAGGGCTGGAAATGACTGTTTCTACATTCTCCAAAGAAAGGGTTTCTGAACTGCTGCAAACACACATCAGTTTAACTCTGAAAATTGAATACACACATTGACAAACATACTGCTAGATAGCTTCGTTTTGGTTTTAGAGCAAGATTTTCTCTTTACCGCATGTTCTCCCATGCACTCTGGAAAGTCCAAACGCAGCTTTTAGAAGAAACGTGTTTCTACCTCGCTGAATCTAAACATAGATGCAACTTCCTAAAAGAAACCAACACACAGCAGATGAGTTTGTAAGAAATGGGTCTTCTGTGTTTTAAACGCATTAATACTGCTAACTCTTATATGCGTCTCTAGGCCTGGAGATGACTTTTTCTGCATTCTCCAAAGAAAGGGTTTCTGAACTGTTGCAAACACACATCAGTTTAACTCTGGAAGTTGAATATACACATTGAGAACCATTCTGCTAGATAGCTCCGTATTGCTTTTAGAGCAAGGTATTTCTCTTTACAGCCTGTTCTCCAATGCACTCTGGAATGTCCAAACACAGCTTTTAGAAGAAACGTGTTTCTACCTCGCTGAATCTAAACATAGATGCAACTTCCTAAAAGGAACCAACACACAGCAGATGAGTTTGTAAGAAGCGGGTTTTCTGTGTTTTAAACGCATTCTTACTGCTAACTCTTACATGCGTTTCTAGGGCTGGAAATGACTGTTTCTATATTCTCCAAAGAAAGGGTTTCTGAACTGCTTCAAACACACATCAGTTTAACTCTGTAAGTTGAATATAGACATTTGAAAACATTCTGCTAGATAGCTCCGTTTTGGTTTTAGTGCAAGGTTTTTCTCTTTACGGCCTGGTCTCCAATGCATTCTGGAATGTCCAAACGCAGCTTTTAGAAGAAACGTGTTTCTAACTCGCTGAATCTAAACATAGATGCAACTTCCTAAAAGAAACCAACACACAGCAGATGAGTATGTAAGAAGTGGGTTTTCTGTGTTTTAAACGCATTCTTACTGCTAACTCTTACATGCGTTTCTAGGGCTGGAAATGACTGTTTCTACATTCTACAAAGAAAGGGTTTCTGAACTGCTGCAAACACTCATCAGTTTAACTCTGAAAGTTGAATACACACATTGACAAACATTCTGCTAGATAGCTCCGTTTTGGATTTAGAGCAAGGTATTTCTCTTTACAGCCTGTTTTCCAATGCACTCTGGAATGTCCAAACGCAACTTTTAGAAGAAACGTGTTTCTACCTCGCTGAATCTAAACATAGATGCAACTTCCTAAAAGGAACCAACACACAGCAGATGAGTTTCTAAGAAGCGGGTTTTCTCTGTTTTAAACGCATTCTTACTGCTAACTCTTACATGAGTTTCTAGGGCTGGAAATGACTGTTTCTACATTCTCTAAAGAAAGGGTTTCTGAACTGCTGCAAACACACATCAGTTTAACTCTGGAAGTTGAATATAGACATTGAAAGACATTCTGCTAGATAGCTCCGTTTTTGTTTTAGAGCAAGGTTTTTCTCTTTACAGCCTGTTCTCCAATGCACTCCGGAATGTCCAAATGCAGCTTTCAGAAGAAACGTGTTTCTACCTCGCTGAATCTAAACATAGATGCAACTTCCTAAAAGGAACCAACACACAGCAGATGAGTTTGTAAGAAGCGGGTTTTCTGTGTTTTAAACGCATTCTTACTGCTAACTCTTACATGCGTTTCTAGGGCTGGAAATGACTGTTTCTACATTCTCCAAAGAAAGGGTTTCTGAACTGCTTCAAACACACATCAGTTTAACTCTGGAAGTTGAATACACGCATTGACAAACATACTGCTAGATAGCTCCGTTTTGGTTTTAGAGCAAGATTTTCTCTTTACAGCATGTTTTCCCATGCACTCTGTAATGTCCAAACGCAGCTTTTAGAAGAGACGTGTTTCTACCTCGCTGAATCTAAACATAGATGCAACTTCCTAAAAGGAACCAACAAACAGCAGATGAGTTTGTAAGAAGCGGGTTTTCTGTGTTTTAAACGCATTCTTACTGCTAACTCTTACATGCGTTTCTAGGGCTGGAAATGACTGTTTCTACATTCTCCAAAGAAAGGGTTTCTGAACTGCTGCAAACACACATCAGTTTGACTCTGAAAGTTGAATACACACATTGACAAACATACTGCTAGATAGCTCCGTTTTGGTTTTAGAGCAAGATTTTCTCTTTACAGCATGTTCTCACATGCACTCTAGAATGTCCAAACACAGCTTTTTGAAGAAACGTGTTTCTACCTCGCTGAATCTAAACATAGATGCAACTTCCTAAAAGGAACCAACACACAGCAGATGAGTTTGTAAGAAGCGGGTTTTCTGTGTTTTAAACGCATTCTTACTGCTAACTCTTACATGCGTTTCTAGGGCTGGAAATGACTGTTTCTACATTCTCCAAAGAAAGGGTTTCTGAACTGCTGCAAACACACATCAGTTTAACTCTGGAAGTTGAATATACATATTGACAAACATTCTGCTAGATAGCTCCGTTTTGGTTTTAGAGCAAGGTTTTTCTCTTTACAGCCTGGTCTCCAATGCATTCTGGAATGTACAAACGCAGCTTTTAGAAGAAACGTGTTTCTACCTCGCTGAATCTAAACATAGATGCAACTTCCTAAAAGGAACCAACACACAGCAGATGAGTTTGTAAGAAGCGGGTTTTCTGTGTTTTAAACGCATTCTTACTGCTAACTCTTACATGCGTTTCTAGGGCTGGAAATGACTGTTTCTACATTCTCCAAAGAAAGGGTTTCTGAACTGCTGCAAGCACACATCAGTTTAACTCTGAAAGTTGAATAAACACATTGACAAACATACTGCTAGATAGCTCCGTTTTGGTTTTAGAGCAAGATTTTCTCTTTACAGCATGTTCCCCATGCACTCTGGAATGTCCAAACGCAGGTTTTAGAAGAAACGTGTTTCTACCTCGCTGTATCTAAACATAGATGCAACTTCCTAAAAGGAACCAACACACAGCAGATGAGTTTGTAAGAAGCGGGTTTTCTGTGTTTTAAACGCATTCTTACTTCTAACCCTTAACATGCGTTTCTAAGGCTGGTAATGACTGTTTCTACATTCTCCAAAGAAAGGGTTTCTGAACTGCTGAAAACACACATCAGTTTAACTCTGAAAGTTGAATACACACATTGACAAACATACTGCTAGATAGCTCCGTTTTGGTTTTAGAGCAAGATTTTCTCTTTACAGCATGTTCTCCCATGCATTCTGGAATGTACAAACGCAGCTTTTAGAAGAAACGTGTTTCTACCTCGCTGAATCTAAACATAGATGCAACTTCCTAAAAGGAACCAACACACAGCAGATGAGTTTGTAAGAAGCGGGTTTTCTGTGTTTTAAACGCATTCTTACTGCTAACTCTTACATGCGTTTCTAGGGCTGGAAATGACTGTTTCTACATTCTACAAAGAAAGGGTTTCTGAACTGCTGCAAACACACATCAGTTTATCTCTGAAAGTTGAATAAACACATTGACAAACATACTGCTAGATAGCTCCGTTTTGGTTTTAGAACAAGATTTTCTCTTTACAGCATGTTCCCCATGCACTCTGGAATGTCCAAACGCAGCTTTTAGAAGAAACGTGTTTCTACCTCGCTGAATCTAAACATACATGCAACTTCCTTAAAGGAACCAACACACAGCAGATGAGTTTGTAAGAAGCGGGTTTTCTGTGTTTTAAACGCATTAATACTGCTAACTCTTATATGCGTCTCTAGGGCTGAAAATGACTTTTTCTACATTCTCCAAAGAAAGGGTTTCTGAACTGCTGCAAACACACATCAGTTTAACTCTGGAAGTTGAAAATAAACATTGACAAACATTCTGCTAGATAGCTCCGTTTTGGTTTTAGAGCAAGGTTTTTCTCTTTACAGCCTGTTCTCCAATGCACTCTGGAATGTCCTAATGCAGCTTTTAGAAGAAACGTGTTTCTACCTCGCTGAGTCTAAACATAGATGCAACTTCCTAAAAGGAACCAACACACAGCAGATGAGTTTGTAAGAAGCGGGTTTTCTGTGTTTTAAACGCATTCTTACTGCTAACTCTTACATGCGTTTCTAGGGCTGGAAATGACTGTTTCTACATTCTCCAAAGAAAGGGTTTCTGAACTCCTTCAAACACAGATCAGTTTATCTCTGGAAGTTGAATACACACATTGACAAACATACTGCTAGATAGCTCCGTTTTGGTTTTAGAGCAAGATTTTCTCTTTACAGCATGTTCTCCCATGCACTCTGGAATGTCCAAATGCAGCTTTTAGAAGAAACGTGTTTCTACCTCGCTGAATGTAAATATAGATGCAACTTCCTAAAAGAAACAAACACACAGCAGATGAGTTTATAAGAAGCGGGTTTTCTGTGTTTTAAACGCATTCTTACTGCTAACTCCTACATGCGTTTCTAGGGCTGGAAAAGACAGTTTCTACATTATCCAAAGAAAGGGTTTCTGAACTGCTGCAAACACACATCAGTTTAACTCTGGAAGTTGAATATACATACTGACAAACATTCTGCTAGATAGCTCCGTTTTGGTTTTAGAGCAAGGTTTTTCTCTTTACAGCCTGGTCTCCAATGCATTCTGGAATGTACAAACGCAGCTTTTAGAAGAAACGTGTTTCTACCTCGCTGAATCTAAACATAGATGCAACTTCCTAAAAGGAACCAAAACACAGCAGATGAGTTTGTAAGAAGAGGGTTTTCTGTGTTTTAAACGCATTCTTACTGCTAACTCTTACATGCGTTTCTAGGGCTGGAAATGACTGTTTCTACATTCTCCAAAGAAAGGGTTTCTGAACTGCTGCAAGCACACATCAGTTTAACTCTGAAAGTTGAATAAACACATTGACAAACATACAGCTAGATAGCTCCGTTTTGCTTTTAGAGCAAGATTTTCTCTTTACAGCATGTTCCCCATGCACTCTGGAATGTCCAAACGCAGGTTTTAGAAGAAACGTGTTTCTACCTCGCTGTATCTAAACATAGATGCAACTTCCTAAAAGGAACCAACACACAGCAGATGAGTTTGTAAGAAGCGGGTTTTCTGTGTTTTAAACGCATTCTTACTTCTAAACCTTAACATGCGTTTCTAGGGCTTGAAATGACTGTTTCTACATTCTCCAAAGAAAGGGTTTCTGAACTGCTGCAAACACACATCAGTTTAACTCTGGAAGTTGAATACACGCATTGTCAAACATACTGCTAGATAGCTCCGTTTTGGTTTTAGAGCAAGATTTTCTCTTTACTGCATGTTTTCCCATGTACTCTGTAATGTCCAAACGCAGCTTTTAGAAGAGACGTGTTTCTACCTCGCTGAATCTAAACATAGATGCAACTTCCTAAAAGGAACCAACACACAGCAGATGAGTTTGTAAGAAGCGGGTTTTCTGTGTTTTAAACGCATTCTTACTGCTAACTCTTACATGCGTTTCTAGGGCTGGAAATGACTGTTTCTACATTCTCCAAAGAAAGGGTTTCTGAACTGCTGCAAACACACATCAGTTTAACTCTGAAAGTTGAATACACACATTGACAAACATACTGTTAGATAGCTCCGTTTTGGTTTTAGAGCAAGATTTTCTCTTTACAGCATGTTCTCCCATGCACTCTAGAATGTCCAAACACAGCTTTTAGAAGAAACGTGTTTCTACCTCGCTGAATCTAAACATAGATGCAACTTCCTAAAAGGAACCAACACACAGCAGATGAGTTTGTTAGAAGCGGGTTTTCTGTGTTTTAAACGCATTCTTACTGCTAACTCTTACATGCGTTTCTAGGGCTGGAAATGACTGTTTCTACATTCTCCAAAGAAAGGGTTTCTGAACTGCTGCAAACACACATCAGTTTAACTCTGGAAGTTGAATATAAACATTGACAAACATTCTGCTAGATAGCTCCGTTTTGGTTTTAGAGCAAGGTTTTTCTCTTTACAGCCTGTTCTCCAATGCACTCTGGAATGTCCAAATGCAGCTTTTAGAAGAAACGTGTTTCTACCTCGCTGAATCTAAACATAGATGCAACTTCCTAAAAGGAACCAACACACAGCAGATGAGTTTGTAAGAAGCGGGTTTTCTGTGTTTTAAACGCATTCTTACTGCTAACTCTTACATGCGTTTCTAGGGCTGGAAATGACTGTTTCTATATTCTCCAAAGAAAGGGTTTCTGAACTGTTGCAAACACACATCAGTTTAACTCTGGAAGTTGAATATAGACATTTGAAAACATTCTGCTAGATAGCTCCGTTTTGGTTTTAGTGCAAGGTTTTTCTCTTTACAGCCTGGTCTCCAATGCATTCTGGAATGTCCAAACGCAGCTTTTAGAAGAAACGTGTTTCTAACTCGCTGAATCTAAACATAGATGCAACTTCCTAAAAGAAACCAACACACAGCAGATGAGTTTGTAAGAAGTGGGTTTTCTGTCTTTTAAACGCATTCTTACTGCTAACTCTTTCATGCGTATCTAGGGCTGGAAATGACTGTTTCTACATTCTCCAAAGAAAGGGTTTCTGAACTGCTGCAAACACACATCAGTTTAACTCTGAAAGTTGAATACACACATTGACAAACATACTGCTAGATAGCTCCGTTTTGGTTTTAGAGCAAGATTTTCTCTTTACAGCATGTTCTCCCATGCACTCTGGAATGTCCAAACGCAGCTTTTAGAAGAAACGTGTTTCTACGTCGCTGAATCTAAACATAGATGCAACTTCCTAAAAGGAAGCAACACAGCAGATGAGTTTGTAAGAAGCGGGTTGTCTGTGTTTTAAACGCATTCTTACTTCTAACTGTTAACATGCGTTTCTAGGGCTGGAAATGACTGTTTCTACATTCTCCAAAGAAAGGGTTTCTGAACTGCTGCAAACACACATCAGTTTAACTCTGAAAGTTGAATACACACATTGACAACATACTGCTAGATAGCTCCATTTTGGTTTTAGAGCAAGATTTTCTCTTTACAGCATGTTCTCCCATGCACTCTGGAATGTCCAAACGCAGCTTTTAGAAGAAACGTGTTTCTACCTCGCTGAATCTAAACATAGATGCAACTTCCTAAAAGGAACCAACACACAGCAGATGAGTTTGTAAGAAGCGGGTTTTCTGTGTTTTAAACGCATTCTTACTTCTAACTCTTACATGCGTTTCTAGGGCTGGAAATGACTGTTTCTACATTCTCTAAAGAAAGGGTTTCTGAACTGCTGCAAATACACATCAGTTTAACTCTGGAAGTTGAATATACATATTGACAAACATTCTGCTAGATAGCTCCGTTTTGGTTTTAGAGCAAGGTTTTACTCTTTACAGCCTGGTCTCCAATGCATTCTGGAATGTACAAACGCAGCTTTTAGAAGAAACGTGTTTCTACCTCGCTGAATCGAAACATAGATGCAACTTCCTAAAAGGAACCAAAACACAGCAGATGAGTTTGTAAGAAGCGGGTTTTCTGTGTTTTAAACGCATTCTTACTGCTAACTCTTACATGCGTTTCTAGGGCTGGAAATGACTGTTTCTACATTCTACAAAGAAAGGGTTTCTGAACTGCTGCAAGCACACATCAGTTTAACTCTGAAAGTTGAATAAACACATTGACAAACATACTGCTAGATAGCTCCGTTTTGCTTTTAGAGCAAGATTTTCTCTTTACAGCATGTTCCCCATGCACTCTGGAATGTCCAAACTCAGGTTTTAGAAGAAACGTGTTTCTACCTCGCTGTATCTAAACATAGATGCAACTTCCTAAAAGGAACCAACACACAGCAGATGAGTTTGTAAGAAGCGGGTTTTCTGTGTTTTAAACGCATTCTTACTTCTAAACCTTAACATGCGTTTCTAGGGCTTGAAATGACTGTTTCTACATTCTCCAAAGAAAGGGTTTCTGAACTGCTGCAAACACACATCAGTTTAACTCTGGAAGTTGAATACACGCATTGTCAAACATACTGCTAGATAGCTCCGTTTTGGTTTTAGAGCAAGATTTTCTCTTTACTGCATGTTTTCCCATGTACTCTGTAATGTCCAAACGCAGCTTTTAGAAGAGACGTGTTTCTACCTCGCTGAATCTAAACATAGATGCAACTTCCTAAAACGAACCAACACACAGCAGATGAGTTTGTAAGAAGCGGGTTTTCTGTGTTTTAAACGCATTCTTACTGCTAACTCTTACATGCGTTTCTAGGGCTGGAAATGACTGTTTCTACATTCTCCAAAGAAAGGGTTTCTGAACTGCTGCAAACACACATCAGTTTAACTCTGAAAGTTGAATACACACATTGACAAACATACTGTTAGATAGCTCCGTTTTGGTTTTAGAGCAAGATTTTCTCTTTACAGCATGTTCTCCCATGCACTCTAGAATGTCCAAACACAGCTTTTAGAAGAAACGTGTTTCTACCACGCTGAATCTAAACATAGATGCAACTTCCTAAAAGGAACCAACACACAGCAGATGAATTTGTTAGAAGCGGGTTTTCTGTGTTTTAAACGCATTCTTACTGCTAACTCTTACATGCGTTTCTAGGGCTGGAAATGACTGTTTCTACATTCTCCAAAGAAAGGGTTTCTGAACTGCTGCAAACACACATCAGTTTAACTCTGGAAGTTGAATATAAACATTGACAAACATTCTGCTAGATAGCTCCGTTTTGGTTTTAGAGCAAGATTTTTCTCTTTACAGCCTGTTCTCCAATGCACTCTGGAATGTCCAAATGCAGCTTTTAGAAGAAACGTGTTTCTACCTCGCTGAATCTAAACATAGATGCAACTTCCTAAAAGGAACCAACACACAGCAGATGAGTTTGTAAGAAGCGGGTTTTCTGTGTTTTAAACGCATTCTTACTGCTAACTCTTACATGCGTTTCTAGGGCTGGAAATGACTGTTTCTATATTCTCCAAAGAAAGGGTTTCTGAACTGTTGCAAACACACATCAGTTTAACTCTGGAAGTTGAATATAGACATTTGAAAACATTCTGCTAGATAGCTCCGTTTTGGTTTTAGTGCAAGGTTTTTCTCTTTACAGCCTGGTCTCCAATGCATTCTGGAATGTCCAAACGCAGCTTTTAGAAGAAACGTGTTTCTAACTCGCTGAATCTAAACATAGATGCAACTTCCTAAAAGAAACCAACACACAACAGATGAGTTTGTAAGAAGTGGGTTTTCTGTGTTTTAAACGCATTCTTACTGCTAACTCTTACATGCGTTTCTAGGGCTGGAAATGACTGTTTCTACATTCTCCAAAGAAAGGGTTTCTGAACTGCTGCAAATACACATCAGTTTAACTCTGGAAGTTGAATATAGACATTGAAAGACATTCTGCTAGATAGCTCCGTTTTTGTTTTAGAGCAAGGTTTTTCTCTTTACAGCCTGTTCTCCAATGCACTCCGGAATGTCCAAATGCAGCTTTCAGAAGAAACGTGTTTCTACCTCGCTGAATCTAAACATAGATGCAACTTCCTAAAAGGAACCAACACACAGCAGATGAGTTTGTAAGAAGCGGGTTTTCTGTGTTTTAAACGCATTCTTACTGCTAACTCTTACATGCGTTTCTAGGGCTGGAAATGACTGTTTCTACATTCTCCAAAGAAAGGGTTTCTGAACTGCTGCAAACACACATCAGTTTAACTCTGGAAGTTGAATATAGACATTTGAAAACATTCTGCTAGATAGCTCCGTTTTGTTTTAGAGCAAGGTTTTTCTCTTTACAGCCTGGTCTCCAATGCATTCTGGAATGTCCAAACGTAGCTTTTAGAAGAAACGTGTTTCTACCTCGCTGAATCTAAACATAGATGCAACTTCCTAAAAGGAACCAACACAGAGCAGATGAGTTTGTAAGAAGCGAGTTTTCTGTGTTTTAAACGCATTCTTACTGCTAACTCTTACATGCGTTTCTAGGGCTGGAAATGACTGTTTCTACATTCTCCAAAGAAAGGGTTTCTGAACTGCTGCAAACACACATCAGTTTAACTCTGAAAATTGAATACACACATTTACAAACATACTGCTAGATAGCTCCGTTTTGGTTTTAGAGCAAGATTTTCTCTTTACAGCATGTTCTCCCATGCACTCTGGAATGTCCAAACGCAGCTTTTAGAAGAAACGTGTTTCTACGTCGCTGAATCTAAACATAGATGCAACTTCCTAAAAGGAAGCAACACAGCAGATGAGTTTGTAAGAAGCGGGTTGTCTGTGTTTTAAACGCATTCTTACTTCTAACTGTTAACATGCGTTTCTAGGGCTGGAAATGACTGTTTCTACATTCTCCAAAGAAAGGGTTTCTGAACTGCTGCAAACACACATCAGTTTAACTCTGAAAGTTGAATACACACATTGACAACATACTGCTAGATAGCTCCATTTTGGTTTTAGAGCAAGATTTTCTCTTTACAGCATGTTCTCCCATGCATTCTGGAATGTCCAAACGCAGCTTTTAGAAGAAACGTGTTTCTACCTCGCTGAATCTAAACATAGATGCAACTTCCTAAAAGGAACCAACACACAGCAGATGAGTTTGTAAGAAGCGGGTTTTCTGTGTTTTAAACGCATTCTTACTTCTAACTCTTACATGCTTTTCTAGGGCTGGAAATGACTGTTTCTACATTCTCCAAAGAAAGGGTTTCTGAACTGCTGCAAACACACATCAGTTTATCTCTGAAAATTGAATACACACATTGACAAACATACTGCTAGATAGCTTCGTTTTGGTTTTAGAGCAAGATTTTCTCTTTACCGCATGTTCTCCCATGCACTCTGGAAAGTCCAAACGCAGCTTTTAGAAGAAACGTGTTTCTACCTCGCTGAATCTAAACATAGATGCAACTTCCTAAAAGAAACCAACACACAGCAGATGAGTTTGTAAGAAATGGGTCTTCTGTGTTTTAAACGCATTAATACTGCTAACTCTTATATGCGTCTCTAGGCCTGGAGATGACTTTTTCTGCATTCTCCAAAGAAAGGGTTTCTGAACTGTTGCAAACACAGATCAGTTTAACTCTGGAAGTTGAATATACACATTGAGAACCATTCTGCTAGATAGCTCCGTATTGCTTTTAGAGCAAGGTATTTCTCTTTACAGCCTGTTCTCCAATGCACTCTGGAATGTCCAAACGCAGCTTTTAGAAGAAACGTGTTTCTACCTCGCTGAATCTAAACATAGATGCAACTTCCTAAAAGGAACCAACACACAGCAGATGAGTTTGTAAGAAGCGGGTTTTCTGTGTTTTAAACGCATTCTTACTGCTAACTCTGACATGCGTTTCTAGGGCTGGAAATGACTGTTTCTATATTCTCCAAAGAAAGGGTTTCTGTACTGCTTCAAACACACATCAGTTTAACTCTGTAAGTTGAATATAGACATTTGAAAACATTCTGCTAGATAGCTCCGTTTTGGTTTTAGTGCAAGGTTTTTCTCTTTACAGCCTGGTCTCCAATGCATTCTGGAATGTCCAAACGCAGCTTTTAGAAGAAACGTGTTTCTAACTCGCTGAATCTAAACATAGATGCAACTTCCTAAAAGAAACCAACACACAGCAGATGAGTATGTAAGAAGTGGGTTTTCTGTGTTTTAAACGCATTCTTACTGCTAACTCTTACATTCGTTTCTAGGGCTGGAAATGACTGTTTCTACATTCTACAAAGAAAGGGTTTCTGAACTGCTGCAAACACTCATCAGTTTAACTCTGAAAGTTGAATACACACATTGACAAACATTCTGCTAGATAGCTCCGTTTTGGATTTAGAGCAAGGTATTTCTCTTTACAGCCTGTTTTCCAATGCACTCTGGAATGTCCAAACGCAACTTTTAGAAGAAACGTGTTTCTACCTCGCTGAATCTAAACATAGATGCAACTTCCTAAAAGGAACCAACACACAGCAGATGAGTTTCTAAGAAGCGGGTTTTCTCTGTTTTAAACGCATTCTTACTGCTAACTCTTACATGAGTTTCTAGGGCTGGAAATGACTGTTTCTACATTCTCTAAAGAAAGGGATTCTGAACTGCTGCAAACACACATCAGTTTAACTCTGGAAGTTGAATATAGACATTGAAAGACATTCTGCTAGATAGCTCCGTTTTTGTTTTAGAGCAAGGTTTTTCTCTTTACAGCCTGTTCTCAAATGCACTCCGGAATGTCCAAATGCAGCTTTCAGAAGAAACGTGTTTCTACCTCGCTGAATCTAAACATAGATGCAACTTCCTAAAAGGAACCAACACACAGCAGATGAGTTTGTAAGAAGCGGGTTTTCTGTGTTTTAAACGCATTCTTACTGCTAACTCTTACATGCGTTTCTAGGGCTGGAAATGACTGTTTCTACATTCTCCAAAGAAAGGGTCTCTGAACTGCTGCAAACACACATCAGTTTAACTCTGGAAGTTGAATATAGACATTTGAAAACATTCTGCTAGATAGCTCCGTTTTGGTTTTAGAGCAAGGTTTTTCTCTTTACAGCCTGGTCTCCAATGCATACTGGAATGTCCAAACGCAGCTTTTAGAAGAAACGTGTTTCTACCTCGCTGAATCTAAACATAGATGCAACTTCCTAAAAGGAACCAACACACAGCAGATGAGTTTGTAAGAAGCGGGTTTTCTGTGTTTTAAACGCATTCTTACTGCTAACTCTTACATGCGTTTCTAGGGCTGGAAATGACTGTTTCTACATTCTACAAAGAAAGCGTTTCTGAACTGCTGCAAACACACATCAGTTTAACTCTGGAAGTTGAATACACACATTGACAAACATTCTGCGAGATAGCTCCGTTTTGGTTTTAGAGCAAGGTATTTCTCTTTACAGCCTCTTCTCCAATGCACTCTGGAATGTCCAAACGCAACTTTTAGAAGAAACGTGTTTCTACCTCGCTGAATCTAAACATAGATGCAACTTCCTAAAAGGAACCAACACAGAGCAGATGAGTTTGTAAGAAGCGGGTTTTCTGTGTTTTAAACGCATTCTTACTGCTAACTCTTACATGCGTTTCTAGGGCTGGAAACGACTGTTTCTACATTCTCCAAAGAAAGGGTTTCTGAACTGCTTCAAACACACATCAGTTTAACTCTGGAAGTTGAATACACGCATTGACAAACATACTGCTAGATAGCTCCGTTTTGGTTTTAGAGCAAGATTTTCTCTTTACAGCATGTTTTCCCATGCACTCTGTAATGTCCAAACGCAGCTTTTAGAAGAGACGTGTTTCTACCTCGCTGAATCTAAACATAGATGCAACTTAATAAAAGGAACCAACAAACAGCAGATGAGTTTGTAAGAAGCGGGTTTTCTGTGTTTTAAACGCATTCTTACTGCTAACTCTTACATGCGTTTTTAGGGATGGAAATGACTGTTTCTACATTCTCCAAAGAAAGGGTTTCTGAACTGCTGCAAACACACATCAGTTTGACTCTGAAAGTTGAATACACACATTGACAAACATACTGCTAGATAGCTCCGTTTTGGTTTTAGAGCAAGATTTTCTCTTTACAGCATGTTCTCACATGCACTCTAGAATGTCCAAACACAGCTTTTTGAAGAAACGTGTTTCTACCTCGCTGAATCTAAACATAGATGCAACTTCCTAAAAGGAACCAACACACAGCAGATGAGTTTGTAAGAAGCGGGTTTTCTGTGTTTTAAACGCATTCTTACTGCTAACTCTTACATGCGTTTCTAGGGCTGGAAATGACTGTTTCTACATTCTCCAAAGAAAGGGTTTCTGAACTGCTGCAAACACACATCAGTTTAACTCTGAAAGTTGAATACACACATTGACAAACATACTGCTAGATAGCTCCGTTTTGGTTTTAGAGCAAGATTTTCTCTTTACAGCATGTTCTCCCATGCATTCTGGAATGTACAAACGCAGCTTTTAGAAGAAACGTGTTTCTACCTCGCTGAATCTAAACATAGATGCAACTTCCTAAAAGGAACCAACACACAGCAGATGAGTTTGTAAGAAGCAGGTTTTCTGTGTTTTAAACGCATTCTTACTGATAACTCTTACATGCGTTTCTAGGGCTGGAAATGACTGTTTCTACATTCTCCAAAGAAAGGGTTTCTGAACTGCTGCAAGCACACATCAGTTTAACTCTGAAAGTTGAATAAACACATTGACAAACATACTGCTAGATAGCTCCGTTTTGGTTTTAGAGCAAGATTTTCTCTTTACAGCATGTTCCCCATGCACTCTGGAATGTCCAAACGCAGGTTTTAGAAGAAACGTGTTTCTACCTCGCTGTATCTAAACATAGATGCAACTTCCTAAAAGGAACCAACACACAGCAGATGAGTTTGTAAGAAGCGGGTTTTCTGTGTTTTAAACGCATTCTTACTTCTAACCCTTAACATGCGTTTCTAAGGCTGGAAATGACTGTTTCTACATTCTCCAAAGAAAGGGTTTCTGAACTGCTGAAAACACACATCAGTTTAACTCTGAAAGTTGAATACACTCATTGACAAACATACTGCTAGATAGCTCCGTTTTGGTTTTAGAGCAAGATTTTCTCTTTACAGCATGTTCTCCCATGCATTCTGGAATGTACAAACGCAGCTTTTAGAAGAAACGTGTTTCTACCTCGCTGAATCTAAACATAGATGCAACTTCCTAAAAGGAACCAACACACAGCAGATGAGTTTGTAAGAAGCGGGTTTTCTGTGTTTTAAACGCATTCTTACTGCTAACTCTTACATGCGTTTCTAGGGCTGGAAATGACTGATTCTACATTCTACAAAGAAAGGGTTTCTGAACTGCTGCAAACACACATCAGTTTATCTCTGAAAGTTGAATAATCACATTGACAAACATACTGCTAGATAGCTCCGTTTTGGTTTTAGAACAAGATTTTCTCTTTACAGCATGTTCCCCATGCACTCTGGAATGTCCAAACGCAGCTTTTAGAAGAAACGTGTTTCTACCTCGCTGAATCTAAACATAGATGCAACTTCCTAAAAGGAACCAACACACAGCAGATGAGTTTGAAAGAAGCGGGTTTTCTGTGTTTTAAACGCATTAATACTGCTAACTCTTATATGCGTCTCTAGGGCTGAAAATGTCTTTTTCTACATTCTCCAAAGAAAGGGTTTCTGAACTGCTGCAAACACCCATCAGTTTAACTCTGGAAGTTGAATATAAACATTGACAAACATTCTGCTAGATAGCTCCGTTTTGGTTTTAGAGCAAGGTTTTTCTCTTTACAGCCTGTTCTCCAATGCACTCTGGAATGTCCAAATGCAGCTTTTAGAAGAAACGTGTTTCTACCTCGCTGAGTCTAAACATAGATGCAACTTCCTAAAAGGAACCAACACACAGCAGATGAGTTTGTAAGAAGCGGGTTTTCTGTGTTTTAAACGCATTCTTACTGCTAACTCTTACATGCGTTTCTAGGGCTGGAAATGACTGTTTCTACATTCTCCAAAGAAAGGGTTTCTGAACTCCTTCAAACACAGATCAGTTTATCTCTGGAAGTTGAATACACACATTGACAAACATACTGCTAGATAGCTCCGTTTTGGTTTTAGAGCAAGATTTTCTCTTTACAGCATGTTCTCCCATGCACTCTGGAATGTCCAAATGCAGCTTTTAGAAGAAACGTGTTTCTACCTCGCTGAATGTAAATATAGATGCAACTTCCTAAAAGAAACAAACACACAGCAGATGAGTTTATAAGAAGCGGGTTTTCTGTGTTTTAAACGCATTCTTACTGCTAACTCTTACATGCGTTTCTAGGGCTGGAAAAGACAGTGTCTACATTATCCAAAGAAAGGGTTTCTGAACTGCTGCAAACACACATCAGTTTAACTCTGGAAGTTGAATATACATATTGACAAACATTCTGCTAGATAGCTCCGTTTTGGTTTTAGAGCAAGGTTTTTCTTTTTACAGCCTGGTCTCCAATGCATTCTGGAATGTACAAACGCAGCTTTTAGAAGAAACGTGTTTCTACCTCCCTGAATCTAAACATAGATGCAACTTCCTAAAAGGAACCAACACACAGCAGATTAGTTTGTAAGAAGAGGGTTTTCTGTGTTTTAAACGCATTCTTACTGCTAACTCTTACATGCGTTTCTAGGGCTGGAAATGACTGTTTCTGCATTCTACAAAGAAAGGGTTTCTGAACTGCTGCAAGCACACATCAGTTTAACTCTGAAAGTTGAATAAACACATTGACAAACATACTGCTAGATAGCTCCGTTTTGCTTTTAGAGCAAGATTTTCTCTTTACAGCATGTTCCCCATGCACTCTGGAATGTCCAAACGCAGGTTTTAGAAGAAACGTGTTTCTACCTCGCTGTATCTAAACATAGATGCAACTTCCTAAAAGGAACCAACACACAGCAGATGAGTTTGTAAGAAGCGGGTTTTCTGTGTTTTAAATGCATTCTTACTTCTAAACCTTAACATGCGTTTCTAGGGCTTGAAATGACTGTTTCTACATTCTCCAAAGAAAGGGTTTCTGAACTGCTGCAAACACACATCAGTTTAACTCTGAAAGTTGAATACACACATTGACAAACATACTGCTAGATAGCTCCGTTTTGGTTTTAGAGCAAGATTTTCTCTTTACAGCATGTTCTCCCATGCATTCTGGAATGTACAAACGCAGCCTTTAGAAGAAACCTGTTTCTACCTCGCTGAATCTAAACATAGATGCAACTTCCTAAAAGGAACCAACACACAGCAGATGAGTTTGTAAGAAGCGGGTTTTCTGTGTTTTAAACGCATTCTTACTGCTAACTCTTACATGCGTTTCTAGGGCTGGAAATGACTGTTTCTACATTCTCCAAAGAAAGGGTTTCTGAACTGCTGCAAACACACATCAGTTTAACTCTGAAATTTGAATACACACATTGACAAACATACTGCTAGATAGCTCCGTTTTGGTTTTAGAGCAAGATTTTCTCTTTACAGCATGTTCTCCCATGCACTCTGGAATGTCCAAACGCAGCTTTTAGAAGAAACGTGTTTCTACCTCGCTGAATCTAAACATAGATGCATCTCCTAAAAGAAACCAACACACAGCAGATGTGTTTTTAAGAAGCGGGTTTTCTGTGTTTTAAACGCATTAATACTGCTAACTCTTATATGCGTCTCTAGGGCTGAAAATGACTTTTTCTACATTCTCCAAAGAAAGGGTTTCTGAACTGCTGCAAACACCCATCAGTTTAACTCTGGAAGTGGAATACACACATTGACAAACATTCTGCTAGATAGCTTCGTTTTGGTTTTAGAGCAAGGTATTTCTCTTTACAGCCTGTTCTCCCATGCACTCTGGAATGTCCAAAGGCAGCTTTTAGAAGAAACGTGTTTCTACCTCGCTGAATCTAAACATAGATGCAACTTCCTAAAAGGAACCAACACACAGCAGATGAGTTTGTAAGAAGCGGGTTTTCTGTGTTTTAAACGCGTTCTTACTGTTAACTCTTACATGTGTTTCTATGGCTGGAAATGACTGTTTCTACATTCTCCAAAGAAAGGGTTTCTGAACTGCTGCAAACACACATCAGTTTGACTCTGAAAGTTGAATACACACATTGACAAACATACTGCTAGAGAGCTCCGTTTTGGTATTAGAGCAAGATTTTCTCTTTACAGCATGTTCTCCCATGCACTCTGGAATGTCCAAACACAGCTTTTTGAAGAAACGTGTTTCTACCTCGCTGAATCTAAACATAGATGCAACTTCCTAAAAGGAACCAACACACAGCAGATGAGTTTGTAAGAAGCGGGTTTTCTGTGTTTTAAACGCATTCTTACTGCTAACTCTTACATGCGTTTCTAGGGCTGGAAATGACTGTTTCTACATTCTCCAAAGAAAGGGTTTCTGAACTGCTGCAAACACACATCCGTTTACCTCTGGAAGTTGAATATAAACATTGACAAACATTCTGCTAGATAGCTCCGTTTTGGTTTTAGAGCAAGGTTTTTCTCTTTACAGCCTGTTCTCCAATGCACTCTGGAATGTTCAAATGCAGCTTTTAGAAGAAACGTGTTTGTACCTCGCTGAGTCTAAACATAGATGCAACTTCCTAAAAGGAACCAACACACAGCAGATGAGTTTGTAAGAAGCGGGTTTTCTGTGTTTTAAACGCATTCTTACTGCTAACTCTTACATGCGTTTCTAGGGCTGGAAATGACTGTTTCTACATTCTCCAAAGAAAGGGTTTCTTAACTGCTTCAAACACAGATCAGTTTATCTCTGGAAGTTGAATACACACATTGACAAACATAATGCTAGATAGCTCGGTTTTGGTTTTAGAGCAAGATTTTCTCTTTACAGCATGTTCTCCCATGCACTCTGGAATGTCCAAACGTAGCTTTTAGAAGAAACGTGTTTCTACCTCGCTGAATCTAAACATAGATGCAACTTCCTAAAAGGAACCAACACACAGCAGATGAGTTTGTAAGAAGCGGGTTTTCCGTGTTTTAAATGCATTCTTACTTCTAACTCTTACATGCGTTTCTAGGGCTGGAAATGACTGTTTCTACATTCTCCAAAGAAAGGGTTTCTGAACTGCTGCAAACACACATCAGTTTATCTCTGAAAGTTGAATACACACATTGACAAACATACTGCTAGATAGCTTCGTTTTGGTTTTAGAGCAAGATTTTCCCTTTACAGCATGTTCTCCCATGCACTCTGGAAAGTCCAAACGCAGCTTTTAGAAGAAACGTGTTTCTACCTCTCTGAATCTAAACATAAATGCAACTTCCTAAAAGAAACCAACACACAGCAGATGAGTTTGTAAGAAATGGGTCTTCTGTTTTTTAAACGCATTAATACTGCTAACTCTTATATGCGTCTCTAGGCCTGGAAATGACTTTTTCTGCATTCTCCAAAGAAAGGGTTTCTGAACTGCTGCAAACACACATCAGTTTAACTCTGGAAGTTGAATACACACATTGAGAACCATTCTGCTAGATAGCTCCGTTTTGGTTTTTGAGCAAGGTATTTCTCTTTACAGCCTGTTCTCCAATGCACTCTGGAAAGTCCAAACGCAGCTTTTAGAAGAAACGTGTTTCTAACTCGCTGAATCTGAACATAGATGCAACTTCCTAAAAGAAACCAACACACAGCAGATGAGTTTATAAGAAGCGGGTTTTCTGTGTTTTAAACGCATTCTTACTGCTAACTCTTACATGCGTTTCTAGGGCTGGAAATGACAGTTTCTACATTCTCCAAAGAAAGGGTTTCTGAACTGCTGCAAACACACATCAGTTTAACTCTGGAAGTTGAATACACACATTGACAAACATTCTGCTAGATAGCTCCGTTTTGGTTTTAGAGCAAGGTTTTTCTCTTTACAGCCTGGTCTCCAATGCATTCTGGAATGGCCAAACGCAGCTTTTAGAAGAAACGTGTTTCTACCTCGCTGAATCTAAACATAGATAAAACTTCCTAAAAGGAACCAACACACAGCAGATGAGTTTGTAAGAAGCGGTTTTTCTGTGTTTTAAATGCATTCTTACTGCTAACACTTACATGCGATTCTAGGGCTCGAAATGACTGTTTCTACATGCTCCAAAGAAATGGTTTCTGAATTGCTGAAAACACACATCAGTTTAACTCTGGAAGTTGAATACACACATTGACAAACATTCTGCTAGATAGCTCCGTTTTGGTTTTAGAGCAAGGTTTTTCTCTTTGCAGCCTGGTCTCCAATGCATTCTGGAATGTCCAAACGCAGCTTTTAGAAGAAACGTGTTTCTACCTCGCTGAATCTAAACATAGATGCAACTTCCTAAAAGGAACCAACACACAGCAGATAAGTTTGTAAGAAGCGGGTTTTCTGTGTTTTAAACCCATTCTTACTGCTAACTCTTACATGCGTTTCTAGGGCTGGAAATGACTGTTTCTACATTCTCCAAAGAAAGGGTTTCTGAACTGCTGCAAACACACATAAGTTTAACTCTGGAAGTTGAATACACACATTGACAAACATAATGCTAGATAGCTCCGTTTTGGTTTTAGAGCAAGATTTTCTCTTTACAGCATGTTCTCCCATGCATTCTGGAATGTACAAACGCAGCTTTTAGAAGAAACGTGTTTCTACCTCGCTGAATCTAAACATAGATGCATCTCCTAAAAGAAACCAACACACAGCAGATGAGTTTGTAAGAAGCGGGTTTTCTGTGTTTTAAACGCATTCTTACTGCTAACTCTTATATGCGTCTCTAGGGCTGAAAATGACTTTTTGTACATTCTCCAAAGAAAGGGTTTCTGAACTGCTGCAAACACCCATCAGTTTAACTCTGGAAGTGGAATACACACATTGACAAACATTCTGTTAGATAGCTTCGTTTTGGTTTTAGAGCAAGGTATTTCTCTTTACAGCATGTTCTCCCATGCACTCTGGAATGTCCAAACGCAGCTTTTAGAAGAAACGTGTTTCTACCTCGCTGAATCTAAACATAGATGCAACTTCCTAAAAGGAACCAACACACAGCAGATGAGTTTGTAAGAAGCGGGTTTTCTGTGTTTTAAACGCATTCTTACTGCTAACTCTTACATGCGTTTCTAGGGCTGGAAATGACTGTTTCTACATTCTCCAAAGAAAGGGTTTCAGAACTGCTGAAAACACACATCAGTTTATCTCTGGAAGTTGAATACACACATTGACAAACATACTGCTAGATAGCTCCGTTTTGGTTTTAGAGCAAGATTTTCTCTTTACAGCATGTTCTCCCATGCACTCTGGAATGTCCAAACGCAGCTTTTAGAAGAAACGTGTTTCTACCTCGCTGAATCTAAACATAGATGCAACTTCCTAAAAGGAACCAACACACAGCTGATGAGTTTGTAAGAAGCGGGTTTTCTGTGTTTCAAACGCATTCTTACTGCTAACTCTTACGTGCGTTTCTAGGGCTGGAAATGACTGTTTCTACATTCTACAAAGAAAGCGTTTCTGAACTGCTGCAAACACACATCAGTTTAACCTTGGAAGTTGAATACACACATTGACAAACATTCTGCTAGATAGCTCCGTTTTGGTTTTAGAGCAAGGTATTTCTCTTTACAGCCTGTTCTCCAATGCACTCTGGAATGTCCAAACGCAACTTTTAGAAGAAACGTGTTTCTACCTCTCTGAATCTAAACATAGATGCAACTTCCTAAAAGGAACCAACACACAGCAGATGAGTTTGTAAGAAGCGGGTTTTCTGTGTTTTAAACGCATTCTTACTGCTAACTCTTACATGCGTTTCTAGGGCTGGAAATGACTGTTTCTACATTCTCCAAAGAAAGGGTTTCTGAACTGCTTCAAACACACATCAGTTTAACTCTGGAAGTTGAATACACACATTGACAAACATACTGCTAGATAGCTCCGTTTTGGTTTTAGAGCAAGATTTTCTCTTTCAGCATGTTCTCCCATGCACTCTGGAATGTCCAAACGCAGCTTTTAGAAGAGACGTGTTTCTACCTCGCTGAATCTAAACATAGATGCAACTTCCTAAAAGGAACCAACACACAGCAGATGAGTTTGTAAGAAGCGGGTTTTCTGTGTTTTAAACGCATTCTTACTGCTAACTCTTACATGCGTTTCTAGGGCTGGAAATGACTGTTTCTACATTCTGCAAAGAACGGGTTTCTGAACTGCTGCAAACACACTTCAGTTTAACTCTGAAAGTTGAATATACACATTGACAAACATACTGCTACATAGCTCCGTTTTGGTTTTAGAGCAAGATTTTCTCTTTACAGCATGTTCTCCCATGCACTCTAGAATGTCCAAACGCAGCTTTTAGAAGAAACGTGTTTCTACCTCGCTGAATCTAAACATAGATGCAACTTCCTAAAAGGAACCAACACACAGCAGATGAGTTTGTAAGCAGCGAGTTTTCTGTGTTTTAAACGCATTCTTACTGCTAACTCTTACATGCGTTTCTCGGGCTGGAAATGACTGTTTCTACATTCTCCAAAGAAAGGGTTTCTGAACTGCTGCAAACACACATCAGTTTAACTCTGAAAGTTGAATACACACATTGACAAACATACTGCTAGATAGCTCCGTTTTGGTTTTAGTGCAAGATTTTCTCTTTACAGCATGTTCTCCCATGCACTCTGGAATGTCCAAACGCAGCTTTTAGAAGAAACGTGTTTCTACCTCGCTGAATCTAAACATAGATGCATCTTCCTAAAAGAAACCAACACACAGCAGATTAGTTTGTAAGAAGCGGGTCTTCTGTGTTTTAAACGCATTAATACTGCTAACTCTTATATGCGTCTCTAGGGCTGGAAATGACTGTTTCTACATTCTCCAAAGAAAGGGTTTCTGAACTGCTGCAAACACACATCAGTTTAACTCTGGAAGTGGAATACACACATTGACAAACATTCTGCTAGATAGCTTCTTTTTGGTTTTAGAGCAAGGTATTTCTCTTTACAGCATGTTCTCCCATGCACTCTGGAATGTCCAAACGCAGCTTTTAGAAGAAACGTGTTTCTACCTCGCTGAATCTAAACATAGAAGCAACTTCCTAAAAGGAACCAACACACAGCAGATGAGTTTGTAAGAAGCGGGTTTTCTGTGTTTTAAACGCATTCTTACTGCTAACTCTTACATGCGTTTCTAGGGCTGGAAATGACTGTTTCTACATTCTCCAAAGAAAGGGTTTCTGAACTGCTGCAAACACACATCAGTTTAACTCTGGAAGTTGAATACACACATTGACAAACATTCTGCTAGATAGCTCCGTTTTGGTTTTAGAGCAAGGTTTTTCTCTTTACAGCCTGGTCTCCAATGCATTCTGGAATGTCCAAACGCAGCTTTTAGAAGAAACGTGTTTCTATCTCGCTGAATCTAAACATAGATGCAACTTCCTAAAAGGAACCAACACACAGCAGATGAGTTTGTAAGAAGCGGGTTTTCTGTGTTTTAAACGCATTCTTACTGCTAACTCTTACATGCGTTTCTAGGGCTGGAAATGACTGTTTCTACATTCTCCAAGGAAAGGGTTTCTGAACTGCTGCAAACACACATCAGTTTAACTCTGGAAGTTGAATACACACATTGACAAACATTCTGCTAGATAGCTCCGTTTTGGTTTTAGAGCAAGGTATTTCTCTTTACAGCCTGTTCTCCAATGCACTCTGGAATGTCCAAACGCAACTTTTAGAAGAAACGTGTTTCTACCTCGCTGAATCTAAACATAGATGCAACTTCCTAAAAGGAACCAACACACAGCAGATGAGTTTGTAAGAAGCGGCTTTTCTGTGTTTTAAACGCATTCTTACTGCTAACTCTTACATGCGTTTCTAGGGCTGGAAATGACTGTTTCTACATTCTCCAAAGAAATGGTTTCTGAACTGCTGCAAACACACATCAGTTTAACTCTCGAAGTTGAATACACACATTGACAAACATTCTGCTAGATAGCTCCGTTTTGGTTTTAGAGCAAGGTTTTTCTCTTTACAGCCTGGTCTCCAATGCATTCTGGAATGTCCAAACGCAGCTTTTAGAAGAAACGTGTTTCTACCTCGCTGAATCTAAACATAGATGCAACTTCCTAAAAGGAACCAACACACAGCAGATGAGTTTGTAAGAAGCGGGTTTTCTGTGTTTTAAACGCATTCTTACTGCTAACTCTTACATGCGTTTCTAGGGCTGGAAATGACTGTTTCTACATTCTCCAAAGAAAGGGTTTCTGAACTGCTGCAAACACACATCAGTTTAACTCTGAAAGTTGAATACACACATTGACAAACACACTGCTAGATAGCTCCGTTTTGGTTTTAGAGCATGATTTTCTCTTTACAGCATGTTCTCCTATGGACTCTGGAATGTCCAAACGCAGCTTTTAGAAGAAACGTGTTTCTACCTCGCTGAATCTAAACATAGATGCAACTTCCTAAAAGGAACCAACACACAGCAGATGAGTTTGTAAGAAGCGGGTTTTCTGTGTTTTAAACGCATTCTTACTGCTAACTCTTACATGCGTTTCTAGGGCTGGAAATGACTGTTTCTACATTCTCCAAAGAAAGGGTTTCTGAACTGCTGCAAACACACATCAGTTTAACTCTGAAAGTTGAATACACACATTGACAAACATACTGCTAGATAGCTCCGTTTTGGTTTTAGAGCAAGATTTTCTCTTTACAGCATGTTCTCCCATGCACTCTAGAATGTCCAAACGCAGCTTTTAGAAGAAACGTGTTTCTACCTCGCTGAATCTAAACATAGATGCAACTTCCTAAAAGGAACCAACACACAGCAGATGAGTTTGTTAGAAGCGGGTTTTCTGTGTTTTAAACGCATTCTTACTGCTAACTCTTACATGCGTTTCTAGGGCTGGAAATGACTGTTTCTACATTCTCCAAAGAAAGGGTTTCTGAACTGCTGCAAACACACATCAGTTTAACTCTGGAAGTTGAATATAGACATTGAAAAACATTCTGCTACATAGCTCCGTTTTTGTTTTAGAGCAAGGTTTTTCTCTTTACAGCCTGTTCTCCAATGCACTGTGGAATGTCCAAATGCAGCTTTTAGAAGAAACGTGTTTCTACCTCGCTGAATCTAAACATAGATGTAACTTCCTAAAAGGAACCAACACACAGCAGATGAGTTTGTAAGAAGCGGGTTTTCTGTTTTTTAAACGCATTCTTACTGCTAACTCCTACATGCGTTTCTAGGGCTGGAAATGACTGTTTCTACATTCTCCAAAGAAAGGGTTTCTGAACTGCTGCAAACACACATCAGTTTAACTCTGGAAGTTGAATATAGACATTGAAAAACATTCTGCTAGATAGCTCCGTTTTGGTTTTAGAGCAAGGTTTTTCTCTTTACAGCCTGGTCTCCAATGCATTCTGGAATGTCCAAACGCAGCTTTTAGAAGAAACGTGTTTCTACCTCGCTGTATCTAAACATAGATGCAGCTTCCTAAAAGGAACCAACACAGCAGATGAGTTTGTAAGAAGCGGGTTTTCTGTGTTTTAAACGCATTCCTACTTCTAACTGTTGACATGCGTTTCTAGGGCTGGAAATGACTGTTTCTACATTCTCCAAAGAAAGGGTTTCTGAACTGCTGCAAACACACATCAGTTTAACTCTGAAAGTTGAATACACACATTGACAAACATACTGCTAGATAGCTCCGTTTTGGTTTTAGAGCAAGATTTTCTCTTTACAGCATGTTCTCCCATGCACTCTGGAATGTCCAAACGCAGCTTTTAGAAGAAACGTGTTTCTACCTCGCTGAATTTAAACATAGATGCAACTTCCTAAAAGGAACCAACACACAGCTGATGAGTTTGTAAGAAGCGGGTTTTCTGTGTTTCAAACGCATTCTTACTGCTAACTCTTACATGCGTTTCTAGGGCTGGAAATGACTGTTTCTACATTCTACAAAGAAAGCGTTACTGAACTGCTGCAAACACACATCAGTTTAACTCTGGAAGTTGAATACACACATTGACAAACACACTGCTAGGTAGCTCCGTTTTGGTTTTAGAGCAAGATTTTCTCTTTACAGCATGTTCTCCTATGCACTCTGGAATGTCCAAACGCAGCTTTTAGAAGAAACGTGTTTCTACCTCGCTGAATCTAAACATAGATGCAACTTCCTAAAAGGAACCAACACACAGCAGATGAGTTTGTAAGAAGCGGGTTTTCTGTGTTTTAAACGCATTCTTACTTCTAACTCTTACATGCGTTTCTAGGGCTGGAAATGACTGTTTCTACATTCTCCAAAGAAAGGGTTTCTGAACTGCTGCAAACACACATCAGATTAACTCTGGAAGTTGAATACACACATTGAAAACCATTCTGCTAGATAGCTCCGTTTTGGTTTTAGAGCAAGGTATTTCTATTTACAGCCTTTTCTATAATGCACTCTGGAATGTCCAAACGCAGCTTTTAGAAGAAACGTGTTTCTACCTCGCTGAATCTAAACATAGATGCAACTTCCTAAAAGGAACCAACACACAGCAGATGAGTTTGTAAGAAGCGGGTTTTCTGTGTTTTAAACGCATTCTTACTGCTAACACTTACATGCGTTTCTAGGGCTGGAAATGTCAGTTTCTACATTCTCCAAAGAAAGGGTTTCTGAACTGCTGCAAACACACATCAGTTTGACTCTGGAAGTTGACTACACACATTGACAAACATTCTGCTAGTTAGCTCCGTTTTGGTTTTAGAGCAAGGTTTTTCTCTTTACAGCCTGTTCTCCAATGCATTCTGGAATGTCCAAACGCAGCTTTTAGAAGAAACGTGTTTCTACCTCGCTGAATCTAAACATAGATGCAACTTCCTAAAAGGAACCAACACACAGCAGATGAGTTTGTAAGAAGCGGGTTTTCTGTGTTTTAAACGCATTCTTACTGCTAACTCCTACATGCGTTTCTAGGGCTGGAAATGACTGTTTCTACATTCTCCAAAGAAAGGGTTTCTGAACTGCTGCAAACACACATCAGTTTAACTCTGGAAGTTGAATATAGACATTGAAAAACATTCTGCTAGATAGCTCCGTTTTGGTTTTAGAGCAAGGTTTTTCTCTTTACAGCCTGGTCTCCAATGCATTCTGGAATGTCCAAACGCAGCTTTTAGAAGAAACGTGTTTCTACCTCGCTGTATCTAAACATAGATGCAACTTCCTAAAAGGAACCAACACAGCAGATGAGTTTGTAAGAAGCGGGTTTTCTGTGTTTTAAACGCATTCCTACTTCTAACTGTTGACATGCGTTTCTAGGGCTGGAAATGACTGTTTCTACATTCTCCAAAGAAAGGGTTTCTGAACTGCTGCAAACACACATCAGTTTAACTCTGAAAGTTGAATACACACATTGACAAACATACTGCTAGATAGCTCCGTTTTGGTTTTAGAGCAAGATTTTCTCTTTACAGCATGTTCTCCCATGCACTCTGGAATGTCCAAACGCAGCTTTTAGAAGAAACGTGTTTCTACCTCGCTGAATCTAAACATAGATGCAACTTCCTAAAAGGAACCAACACACAGCAGATGAGTTTGTAAGAAGCGGGTTTTCTGTGTTTTAAACGCATTCTTACTGCTAACTCTTACATGCGTTTCTAGGGCTGGAAATGACTGTTTCTACATTCTCCAAAGAAAGGGTTTCTGAACTGCTGAAAACACACATCAGTTTATCTCTGGAAGTTGAATACACACATTGACAAACATACTGCTAGATAGCTCCGTTTTGGTTTTAGAGCAAGATTTACTCTTTACAGCATGTTCTCCCATGCACTCTGGAATGTCCAAACGCAGCTTTTAGAAGAAACGTGTTTCTACCTCGCTGAATCTAAACATAGATGCAACTTCCTAAAAGGAACCAACACACAGCTGATGAGTTTGTAAGAAGCGGGTTTTCTGTGTTTCAAACGCATTCTTACTGCTAACTCTTACATGCGTTTCTAGGGCTGGAAATGACTGTTTCTACATTCTACAAAGAAAGCGTTTCTGAACTGCTGCAAACACACATCAGTTTAACCTTGGAAGTTGAATACACACATTGACAAACATTCTGCTAGATAGCTCCGTTTTGGTTTTAGAGCAAGGTATTTCTCTTTACAGCCTGTTCTCCAATGCACTCTGGAATGTCCAAACGCAACTTTTAGAAGAAACGTGTTTCTACCTCTCTGAATCTAAACATAGATGCAACTTCCTAAAAGGAACCAACACACAGCAGATGAGTTTGTAAGAAGCGGTTTTCTGTGTTTTAAACGCATTCTTACTGCTAACTCTTACATGCGTTTCTAGGGCTGGAAATGACTGTTTCTACATTCTACAAAGAAAGGGTTTCTGAACTGCTTCAAACACACATCAGTTTAACTCTGGAAGTTGAATACACACATTGACAAACATACTGCTAGATAGCTCCGTTTTGGTTTTAGAGCAAGATTTTCTCTTTCAGCATGTTCTCCCATGCACTCTGGAATGTCCAAACGCAGCTTTTAGAAGAGACGTGTTTCTACCTCGCTGAATCTAAACATAGATGCAACTTCCTAAAAGGAACCAACACACAGCAGATGAGTTTGTAAGAAGCGGGTTTTCTGTGTTTTAAACGCATTCTTACTGCTAACTCTTACATGCGTTTCTAGGGCTGGAAATGACTGTTTCTACATTCTCCAAAGAAAGGGTTTCTGAACTGCTGCAAACACACTTCAGTTTAACTCTGAAAGTTGAATATACACATTGACAAACATACTGCTACATAGCTCCGTTTTGGTTTTAGAGCAAGATTTTCTCTTTACAGCATGTTCTCCCATGCACTCTAGAATGTCCAAACGCAGCTTTTAGAAGAAACGTGTTTCTACCTCGCTGAATCTAAACATAGATGCAACTTCTTAAAAGGAACCAACACACAGCAGATGAGTTTGTAAGAAGCGAGTTTTCTGTGTTTTAAACGCATTCTTACTGCTAACTCTTACATGCGTTTCTCGGGCTGGAAATGACTGTTTCTACATTCTCCAAAGAAAGGGTTTCTGAACTGCTGCAAACACACATCAGTTTAACTCTGAAAGTTGAATACACACATTGACAAACATACTGCTAGATAGCTCCGTTTTGGTTTTAGTGCAAGATTTTCTCTTTACAGCATGTTCTCCCATGCACTCTGGAATGTCCAAACGCAGCTTTTAGAAGAAACGTGTTTCTATCTCGCTGAATCTAAACATAGATGCATCTTCCTAAAAGAAACCAACACACAGCAGATTAGTTTGTAAGAAGCGGGTCTTCTGTGTTTTAAACGCATTAATACTGCTAACTCTTATATGCGTCTCTAGGGCTGGAAATGACTTTTTCTACATTCTCCAAAGAAAGGGTTTCTGAACTGCTGCAAACACACATCAGTTTAACTCTGGAAGTGGAATACACACATTGACAAACATTCTGCTAGATAGCTTCGTTTTGGTTTTAGAGCAATGTATTTCTCTTTACAGCATGTTCTCCCATGCACTCTGGAATGTCCAAAGGCAGCTTTTAGAAGAAACGTGTTTCTACCTCGCTGAATCTAAACATAGAAGCAACTTCCTAAAAGGAACCAACACACAGCAGATGAGTTTGTAAGAAGCGGGTTTTCTGTGTTTTAAACGCATTCTTACTGCTAACTCTTACATGCGTTTCTAGGGCTGGAAATGACTGTTTCTACATTCTCCAAAGAAAGGGTTTCTGAACTGCTGCAAACACACATTAGTTTAACTCTGGAAGTTGAATACACACATTGACAAACATTCTGCTAGATAGCTCCCTTTTGGTTTTAGAGCAAGGTTTTTCTCTTTACAGCCTGGTCTCCAATGCATTCTGGAATGTCCAAACGCAGCTTTTAGAAGAAACGTGTTTCTATCTCGCTGAATCTAAACATAGATGCAACTTCCTAAAAGGAACCAACACACAGCAGATGAGTTTGTAAGAAGCGGGTTTTCTGTGTTTTAAACGCATTCTTACTGCTAACTCTTACATGCGTTTCTAGGGCTGGAAATGACTGTTTCTACATTCTCCAAGGAAAGGGTTTCTGAACTGCTGCAAACACACATCAGTTTAACTCTGGAAGTTGAATACACACATTGACAAACATTCTGCTAGATAGCTCCGTTTTGGTTTTAGAGCAAGGTATTTCTCTTTACAGCCTGTTCTCCAATGCACTCTGGAATGTCCAAACGCAACTTTTAGAAGAAACGTGTTTCTACCTCGCTGAATCTAAACATAGATGCAACTTCCTAAAAGGAACCAACACACAGCAGATGAGTTTGTAAGAAGCGGCTTTTCTGTGTTTTAAACGCATTCTTACTGCTAACTCTTACATGCGTTTCTAGGGCTGGAAATGACTGTTTCTACATTCTCCAAAGAAATGGTTTCTGAACTGCTGCAAACACACATCAGTTTAACTCTCGAAGTTGAATACACACATTGACAAACATTCTGCTAGATAGCTCCGTTTTGGTTTTAGAGCAAGGTTTTTCTCTTTACAGCCTGGTCTCCAATGCATTCTGGAATGTCCAAACGCAGCTTTTAGAAGAAACGTGTTTCTACCTCTCTGAATCTAAACATAGATGCAACTTCCTAAAAGGAACCAACACACAGCAGATGAGTTTGTAAGAAGCGGGTTTTCTGTGTTTTAAACGCATTCTTACTGCTAACTCTTACATGCGTTTCTAGGGCTGGAAATGACTGTTTCTACATTCTCCAAAGAAAGGGTTTCTGAACTGCTGCAAACACACATCAGTTTAACTCTGAAAGTTGAATACACACATTGACAAACACACTGCTAGATAGCTCCGTTTTGGTTTTAGAGCATGATTTTCTCTTTACAGCATGTTCTCCTATGGACTCTGGAATGTCCAAACGCAGCTTTTAGAAGAAACGTGTTTCTACCTCGCTGAATCTAAACATAGATGCAACTTCCTAAAAGGAACCAACACACAGCAGATGAGTTTGTAAGAAGCGGGTTTTCTGTGTTTTAAACGCATTCTTACTGCTAACTCTTACATGCGTTTCTAGGGCTGGAAATGACTGTTTCTACATTCTCCAAAGAAAGGGTTTCTGAACTGCTGCAAACACACATCAGTTTAACTCTGAAAGTTGAATACACACATTGACAAACATACTGCTAGATAGCTCCGTTTTGGTTTTAGAGCAAGATTTTCTCTTTACAGCATGTTCTCCCATGCACTCTAGAATGTCCAAACGCAGCTTTTAGAAGAAACGTGTTTCTACCTCGCTGAATCTAAACATAGATGCAACTTCCTAAAAGGAACCAACACACAGCAGATGAGTTTGTTAGAAGCGGGTTTTCTGTGTTTTAAACGCATTCTTACTGCTAACTCTTACATGCGTTTCTAGGGCTGGAAATGACTGTTTCTACATTCTCCAAAGAAAGGGTTTCTGAAGTGCTGCAAACACACATCAGTTTAACTCTGGAAGTTGAATATAGACATTGAAAAACATTCTGCTACATAGCTCCGTTTTTGTTTTAGAGCAAGGTTTTTCTCTTTACAGCCTGTTCTCCAATGCACTGTGGAATGTCCAAATGCAGCTTTTAGAAGAAACGTGTTTCTACCTCGCTGAATCTAAACATAGATGTAACTTCCTAAAAGGAACCAACACACAGCAGATGAGTTTGTAAGAAGCGGGTTTTCTGTTTTTTAAACGCATTCTTACTGCTAACTCCTACATGCGTTTCTAGGGCTGGAAATGACTGTTTCTACATTCTCCAAAGAAAGGGTTTCTGAACTGCTGCAAACACACATCAGTTTAACTCTGGAAGTTGAATATAGACATTGAAAAACATTCTGCTAGATAGCTCCGTTTTGGTTTTAGAGCAAGGTTTTTCTCTTTACAGACTGGTCTCCAATGCATTCTGGAATGTCCAAACGCAGCTTTTAGAAGAAACGTGTTTCTACCTCGCTGTATCTAAACATAGATGCAGCTTCCTAAAAGGAACCAACACAGCAGATGAGTTTGTAAGAAGCGGGTTTTCTGTGTTTTAAACGCATTCCTACTTCTAACTGTTGACATGCGTTTCTAGGGCTGGAAATGACTGTTTCTACATTCTCCAAAGAAAGGGTTTCTGAACTGCTGCAAACACACATCAGTTTAACTCTGAAAGTTGAATACAGACATTGACAAACATACTGCTAGATAGCTCCGTTTTGGTTTTAGAGCAAGATTTTCTCTTTACAGCATGTTCTCCCATGCACTCTGGAATGTCCAAACGCAGCTTTTAGAAGAAACGTGTTTCTACCTCGCTGAATTTAAACATAGATGCAACTTCCTAAAAGGAACCAACACACAGCTGATGAGTTTGTAAGAAGCGGGTTTTCTGTGTTTCAAACGCATTCTTACTGCTAACTCTTACATGCGTTTCTAGGGCTGGAAATGACTGTTTCTACATTCTACAAAGAAAGCGTTACTGAACTGCTGCAAACACACATCAGTTTAACTCTGGAAGTTGAATACACACATTGACAAACACACTGCTAGGTAGCTCCGTTTTGGTTTTAGAGCAAGATTTTCTCTTTACAGCATGTTCTCCTATGCACTCTGGAATGTCCAAACGCAGCTTTTAGAAGAAACGTGTTTCTACCTCGCTGAATCTAAACATAGATGCAACTTCCTAAAAGGAACCAACACACAGCAGATGAGTTTGTAAGAAGCGGGTTTTCTGTGTTTTAAACGCATTCTTACTTCTAACTCTTACATGCGTTTCTAGGGCTGGAAATGACTGTTTCTACATTCTCCAAAGAAAGGGTTTCTGAACTGCTGCAAACACACATCAGATTAACTCTGGAAGTTGAATACACACATTGAAAACCATTCTGCTAGATAGCTCCGTTTTGGTTTTAGAGCAAGGTATTTCTATTTACAGCCTTTTCTATAATGCACTCTGGAATATCCAAACGCAGCTTTTATAAGAAACGTGTTTCTACCTCGCTGAATCTAAACATAGATGCAACTTCCTAAAAGGAACCAACACACAGCAGATGAGTTTGTAAGAAGCGGGTTTTCTGTGTTTTAAACGCATTCTTACTGCTAACTCTTACATGCGTTTCTAGGGCTGGAAATGTCAGTTTCTACATTCTCCAAAGAAAGGGTTTCTGAACTGCTGCAAACACACATCAGTTTGACTCTGGAAGTTGACTACACACATTGACAAACATTCTGCTAGATAGCTCCGTTTTGGTTTTAGAGCAAGGTTTTTCTCTTTACAGCCTGTTCTCCAATGCATTCTGGAATGTCCAAACGCAGCTTTTAGAAGAAACGTGTTTCGACCTCGCTGAATCTAAACATAGATGCAACTTCCTAAAAGGAACCAACACACAGCAGATGAGTTTGTAAGAAGCGGGTTTTCTGTGTTTTAAACGCATTCTTACTGCTAACTCCTACATGCGTTTCTAGGGCTGGAAATGACTGTTTCTACATTCTCCAAAGAAAGGGTTTCTGAACTGCTGCAAACACACATCAGTTTAACTCTGGAAGTTGAATATAGACATTGAAAAACATTCTGCTAGATAGCTCCGTTTTGGTTTTAGAGCAAGGTTTTTCTCTTTACAGCCTGGTCTCCAATGCATTCTGGAATGTCCAAATGCAGCTTTTAGAAGAAACGTGTTTCTACCTCGCTGTATCTAAACATAGATGCAACTTCCTAAAAGGAACCAACACAGCAGATGAGTTTGTAAGAAGCGGGTTTTCTGTGTTTTAAACGCATTCCTACTTCTAACTGTTGACATGCGTTTCTAGGGCTGGAAATGACTGTTTCTACATTCTCCAAAGAAAGGGTTTCTGAACTGCTGCAAACACACATCAGTTTAACTCTGAAAGTTGAATACACACATTGACAAACATACTGCTAGATAGCTCCGTTTTGGTTTTAGAGCAAGATTTTCTCTTTACAGCATGTTCTCCCATGCACTCTGGAATGTCCAAACGCAGCTTTTAGAAGAAACGTGTTTCTACCTCGCTGAATTTAAACATAGATGCAACTTCCTAAAAGGAACCAACACACAGCTGATGAGTTTGTAAGAAGCGGGTTTTCTGTGTTTCAAACGCATTCTTACTGCTAACTCTTACATGCGTTTCTAGGGCTGGAAATGACTGTTTCTACATTCTACAAAGAAAGCGTTACTGAACTGCTGCAAACACACATCAGTTTAACTCTGGAAGTTGAATACACACATTGACAAACACACTGCTAGATAGCTCCGTTTTGGTTTTAGAGCAAGATTTTCTCTTTACAGCATGTTCTCCTATGCACTCTGGAATGTCCAAACGCAGCTTTTAGAAGAAACGTGTTTCTACCTCGCTGAATCTAAACATAGATGCAACTTCCTAAAAGGAACCAACACACAGCAGATGAGTTTGTAAGAAGCGGGTTTTCTGTGTTTTAAACGCATTCTTACTGCTAACTCTTACATGCGTTTCTAGGTCTGAAAATGACTGTTTCTACATTCTCCAAAGAAAGGGTTTCTGAACTGCTGCAAACACACCTCAGTTTAACTCTGGAAGTTGAATATAGACATTGAAAAACATTCTGCTAGATAGCTCCGTTTTGGTTTTAGAGCAAGGTTTTTCTCTTTACAGCCTGGTCTCCAATGCATTCTGGAATGTCCAAACGCAGCTTTTAGAAGAAACGTGTTTCTACCTCGCTGAATCTAAACATAGATGCAACTTCCTAAAAGGAACCAACACAGCAGATGAGTTTGTAAGAAGCGGGTTTTCTGTGTTTTAAACGCATTCTTACTTCCAGCTGTTGACATGCGTTTCTAGGGCTGGAAATGACTGTTTCTACATTCTCCAAAGAAAGGGTTTCTGAACTGCTGCAAACACACATCAGTTTAACTCTGAAAGTTGAATACACACATTGACAAACATACTGCTAGATAGCTCCGTTTTGGTTATAGAGCAAGATTTTCTCTTTACAGCATGTTCTCCCATGCACTCTGGAATGTCCAAACGCAGCTTTTAGAAGAAACGTGTTTCTACCTCGCTGAATCTAAACATAGATGCATCTTCCTAAAAGAAACCAACACACAGCAGATTATTTTGTAAGAAGCGGGTCTTCTGTGTTTTAAACGCATTAATACTGCTAACTCTTATATGCGTCTCTAGGGCTGGAAATGACTTTTTCCACATTCTCCAAAGAAAGGGTTTCTGAACTGCTGCAAACACACATCAGTTTAACTCTGGAAGTGGAATACACACATTGACAAACATTCTGCTAGATAGCTTTGTTTTAGTTTTAGAGCAAGGTATTTCTCTTTACAGCATGTTCTCCCATGCACTCTGGAATGCCCAAACGCAGCTTTTAGAAGAAACGTGTTTCTACCTCGCTGAATCTAAACATAGATGCAACTTCCTAAAAGGAACCAACACACAGCAGATGAGTTTGTAAGAAGCGGGTTTTCTGTGTTTTAAACGCATTCTTACTGCTAACTCTTACATGCGTTTCTAGGGCTGGAAATGACAGTTTCTACATTCTCCAAAGAAAGGGTTTCTGAACTGCGGCAAACACACATCAGTTTAACTCTGGAAGTTGAATACACACATTGAAAAACATTCTGCTAGATAGCTCCGTTTTGGTTTTAGAGCAAGGTATTTCTCTTTACAGCATGTTCTCCCATGCACTCTGGAATGTCCAAACGCAGCTTTTAGAAGAAACGTGTTTCGACCTCGCTGAATCTAAACATAGATGCAACTTCCTAAAAGGAACCAACACACAGCAGATGAGTTTGTAAGAAGCGGGTTTTCTGTGTTTTAAACGCATTCTTACTGCTAACTCTTACATGCGTTTCTAGGGCTGGAAATGACTGTTTCTACATTCTCCAAAGAAAGGGTTTCTGAACTGCTTCAAACACACATCAGTTTATCTCTGGAAGTTGAATACACACATTGACAAACATACTGCTAGATAGCTCCGTTTTGGTTTTAGAGCAAGATTGTCTCTTTACAGCATGTTCTCCCATGCACTCTGGAATGTCCAAACGCAGCTTTTAGAAGAAACGTGTTTCTACCTCGCTGAATGTAAATATAGATGCAACTTCCGAAAAGAAACCAACACACAGCAGATGAGTTTATAAGAAGCGGGTTTTCTGTGTTTTAAACGCATTCTTACTGCTAACTCTTACATGCGTTTCTAGGGCTGGAAATGACAGTTTCTACATTCTCCAAAGAAAGGGTTTCTGAACTGCTGCAAACACACATCAGTTTAAATCTGGAAGTTGAATACACACATTGACAAACATTCTGCTAGATAGCTCCGTTTTGGTTTTAGAGCAAGGTTTTTCTCTTTACAGCCTGGTCTCCAATGCATTCTGGAATGTCCAAACGCAGCTTTTAGAAGAAACGTGTTTCTACCTCGCTGAATCTAAACATAGATGCAACTTCCTAAAAGGAACCAACACACAGCAGATGAGTTTGTAAGAAGCGGGTTTTCTTTGTTTTAAACGCATTCTTACTGCTAACTCTTACATGCGTTTCTAGGGCTGGAAATGACTGTTTCTACATTCTCCAAAGAAAGGGTTTCTGAACTGCTTCAAACACACATCAGTTTAACTCTGGAAGTTGAATACACACATTGACAAACATACTGCTAGATAGCTCCGTTTTGGTTTTAGAGCAAGATTTTCTCTTTACAGCATGTTCTCCCATGCACTCTGGAATGTCCAAGTGCAGCTTTTAGAAGAGACGTGTTTCTACCTCGCTGAATCTAAACATAGATGCAACTTTCTAAAAGGAACCAACACACAGCAGATGTGTTTGTAAGAAGCGGGTTGTCTGTGTTTTAAACGCATTCTTACTGCTAACTCTTACATGCGTTTCTAGGGCTGGAAATGACTGTTTCTACATTCTCCAAAGAAAGGGTTTCTGAACTGCTGCAAACACACATCAGTTTAACTCTGAAAGTTGAATATACACATTGACAAACATACTGGTAGATAGCTTCGTTTTGGTTTTAGAGCAAGATTTTCTCTTTACAACATGTTCTCCCATGCACTCTGGAAAGTCCAAACGCAGCTTTTAGAAGAAACGTGTTTCTACCTCGGTGAATCTAAACATAGATGCAACTTCCTCAAAGAAACCAACACACAGCAGATGAGTTTGTAAGAAACGGGTATTCTGTGTTTTAAACGCATTAATACTGCTAACTCTTATATGCGTCTCTACGGCTGGAAATGACTTTTTCTGCATTCACCAAAGAAAGGGTTTCTGAACTGCTGCAAACACACATCAGTTTAACTCTGGAAGTTGAATACACACATTGAGAACCATTCTGCTAGATAGCTCCGTTTTGGTTTTAGAGCAAGGTTTTTCTCTTTACAGCCTGTTCTCCAATGCACTCAGGAATGTCCAAACGCAGCTTTTAGAAGAAACGTGTTTCTACCTCGCTGAATCTAAACATAGATGCAACTTCCTAAAAGGAACCAACACACAGCAGATGAGTTTGTAAGAAGCGGGTTTTCTTTGTTTTAAACGCATTCTTACTGCTAACTCTTACATGCGTTTCTAGGGCTGGAAATGACTGTTTCTACATTCTCCAAAGAAAGGGTTTCTGAACTGCTGCAAACACACATCAGTTTAACTCTGGAAGTTGAATATAGACATTGAAAAACATTCTGCTAGATAGCTCCGTTTTGGTTTTAGAGCAAGGTTTTTCTCTTTACAGCCTGGTCTCCAATGCATTCTGGAATGTCCAAACGCAGCTTTTAGAAGAAACGTGTTTCTACCTCGCTGAATCTAAACATAGATGCAACTTCCTAAAAGGAACCAACACAGCAGATGAGTTTGTAAGAAGCGGGTTTTCTGTTTTTTAAACGCATTCTTACTGCTAACTCTTACATGCGTTTCTAGGTCTGGAAATGACTGTTTCTACATTCTCCAAAGAAAGGGTTTCTGAACTGCTGCAAACACACATCAGTTTAACTCTGGAAGGTGAATACACACATTGACAAACATTCTGCTAGATAGCTCCGTTTTGGTTTTAGAGCAAGGTTTTTCTCTTTACAGCCTGTTCTCCAATGCACTCTGTAATTTCCAAACGCAGCTTTTAGAAGAAACGTGTTTCTACGTCGCTGAATCTAAACATAGATGCAACTTCCTAAAAGGAACCAACACACAGCAGATGAGTTTGTTAGAAGCGAGTTTTCTGTGTTTTAAACGCATTCTTACTGCTAACTCTTACATGCGTTTCTAGGGCTGGAAATGACTGTTTCTGCATTCTCCAAAGAAAGGGTTTCTGAACTGCTGCAAACACACATCAGTTTAACTCTGAAAGTTGAATACAAACAATGACAAACATACTGCTAGATAGCTCCGTTTTGGTTTTAGTGCAAGATTTTCTCTTAACAGCATGTTCTCCCATGCACTCTGAAATGTCCAAACGCAGCTTTTAGAAGAAACGTGTTTCTACCTCGCTGAATCTAAACATAGATGCATCTTCCTAAAAGAAACCAACACACAGCAGATTAGTTTGTAAGAAGCGGGTCTTCTGTGTTTTATACGCATTAATACTGCTAACTCTTATATGCGTCTCTAGGGCTGGAAATGACTTTTTCTACATTCTCCAAAGAAAGGGTTTCTGAACTGCTGCAAACACACATAAGTTTAACTCTGGAAGTGGAATACACACACTGACAAACATTCTGCTAGATAGCTTTGTTTTGGTTTTATAGCAAGGTATTTCTCTTTACAGCATGTTCTCCCATGCACTCTGGAATGCCCAAACGCAGCTTTTAGAAGAAACGTGTTTCTACCTCGCTGAATCTAAACATAGATGCAACTTCCTAAAAGGAACCAACACACAGCAGATGAGTTTGTAAGAAGCGGGTTTTCTGTGTTTTAAACGCATTCTTACTGCTAACTCTTACATGCGTTTCTAGGGCTGGAAATGACTGTTTCTACATTCTCCAAAGAAAGGGTTTCTAAACTGCGGCAAACACACATCAGTTTAACTCTGGAAGTTGAATACACACATTGAAAAACATTCTGCTAGATAGCTCCGTTTTGGTTTTAGAGCAAGGTATTTCTCTTTACAGCATGTTCTCCCATGCACTCTGGAATGTCCAAACGCAGCTTTTAGAAGAAACGTGTTTCGACCTCGCTGAATCTAAACATAGATGCAACTTCCTAAAAGGAACCAACACACAGCAGATGAGTTTGTAAGAAGCGGGTTTTCTGTGTTTTAAACGCATTCTTACTGCTAACTCTTACATGCGTTTCTAGGGCTGGAAATGACTGTTTCTACATTCTCCAAAGAAAGGGTTTCTGAACTGCTTCAAACACACATCAGTTTATCTCTGGAAGTTGAATACACACATTGACAAACATACTGCTAGATAGCTCCGTTTTGGTTTTAGAGCAAGATTGTCTCTTTACAGCATGTTCTCCCATGCACTCTGGAATGTCCAAACGCAGCTTTTAGAAGAAACGTGTTTCTACCTCGCTGAATGTAAGTATAGATGCAACTTCCGAAAAGAAACCAACACACAGCAGATGAGTTTATAAGAAGCGGGTTTTCTGTGTTTTAAACGCATTCTTACTGCTAACTCTTACATGCGTTTCTAGGGCTGGAAATGACAGTTTCTACATTCTCCAAAGAAAGGGTTTCTGAACTGCTGCAAACACACATCAGTTTAACTCTGGAAGTTGAATACACACATTGACAAACATTCTGCTAGATAGCTCCGTTTTGGTTTTAGAGCAAGGTATTTCTCTTTACAGCATGTTCTCCCATGCACTCTGGAATGTCCAAACGCAGCTTTTAGAAGAAACGTGTTTCGACCTCGCTGAATCTAAACATAGATGCAACTTCCTAAAAGGAACCAACACACAGCAGATGAGTTTGTAAGAAGCGGGTTTTCTGTGTTTTAAACGCATTCTTACTGCTAACTCTTACATGCGTTTCTAGGGCTGGAAATGACTGTTTCTACATTCTCCAAAGAAAGGGTTTCTGAACTGCTTCAAACACACATCAGTTTATCTCTGGAAGTTGAATACACACATTGACAAACATACTGCTAGATAGCTCCGTTTTGGTTTTAGAGCAAGATTGTCTCTTTACAGCATGTTCTCCCATGCACTCTGGAATGTCCAAACGCAGCTTTTAGAAGAAACGTGTTTCTACCTCGCTGAATGTAAATATAGATGCAACTTCCGAAAAGAAACCAACACACAGCAGATGAGTTTATAAGAAGCGGGTTTTCTGTGTTTTAAACGCATTCTTACTGCTAACTCTTACATGCGTTTCTAGGGCTGGAAATGACAGTTTCTACATTCTCCAAAGAAAGGGTTTCTGAACTGCTGCAAACACACATCAGTTTAAATCTGGAAGTTGAATACACACATTGACAAACATTCTGCTAGATAGCTCCGTTTTGGTTTTAGAGCAAGGTTTTTCTCTTTACAGCCTGGTCTCCAATGCATTCTGGAATGTCCAAACGCAGCTTTTAGAAGAAACGTGTTTCTACCTCGCTGAATCTAAACATAGATGCAACTTCCTAAAAGGAACCAACACACAGCAGATGAGTTTGTAAGAAGCGGGTTTTCTTTGTTTTAAACGCATTCTTACTGCTAACTCTTACATGCGTTTCTAGGGCTGGAAATGACTGTTTCTACATTCTACAAAGAAAGGGTTTCTGAACTGCTTCAAACACACATCAGTTTAACTCTGGAAGTTGAATACACACATTGACAAACATACTGCTAGATAGCTCCGTTTTGGTTTTAGAGCAAGATTTTCTCTTTACAGCATGTTCTCCCATGCACTCTGGAATGTCCAAGCGCAGCTTTTAGAAGAGACGTGTTTCTACCTCGCTGAATCTAAACATAGATGCAACTTTCTAAAAGGAACCAACACACAGCAGATGTGTTTGTAAGAAGCGGGTTGTCTGTGTTTTAAACGCATTCTTACTGCTAACTCTTACATGCGTTTCTAGGGCTGGAAATGACTGTTTCTACATTCTCCAAAGAAAGGGTTTCTGAACTGCTGCAAACACACATCAGTTTAACTCTGAAAGTTGAATATACACATTGACAAACATACTGGTAGATAGCTTCGTTTTGGTTTTAGAGCAAGATTTTCTCTTTACAACATGTTCTCCCATGCACTCTGGAAAGTCCAAACGCAGCTTTTAGAAGAAACGTGTTTCTACCTCGGTGAATCTAAACATAGATGCAACTTCCTCAAAGAAACCAACACACAGCAGATGAGTTTGTAAGAAACGGGTATTCTGTGTTTTAAACGCATTAATACTGCTAACTCTTATATGCGTCTCTACGGCTGGAAATGACTTTTTCTGCATTCACCAAAGAAAGGGTTTCTGAACTGCTGCAAACACACATCAGTTTAACTCTGGAAGTTGAATACACACATTGAGAACCATTCTGCTAGATAGCTCCGTTTTGGTTTTAGAGCAAGGTTTTTCTCTTTACAGCCTGTTCTCCAATGCACTCAGGAATGTCCAAACGCAGCTTTTAGAAGAAACGTGTTTCTACCTCGCTGAATCTAAACATAGATGCAACTTCCTAAAAGGAACCAACACACAGCAGATGAGTTTGTAAGAAGCGGGTTTTCTTTGTTTTAAACGCATTCTTACTGCTAACTCTTACATGCGTTTCTAGGGCTGGAAATGACTGTTTCTACATTCTCCAAAGAAAGGGTTTCTGAACTGCTGCAAACACACATCAGTTTAACTCTGGAAGTTGAATATAGACATTGAAAAACATTCTGCTAGATAGCTCCGTTTTGGTTTTAGAGCAAGGTTTTTCTCTTTACAGCCTGGTCTCCAATGCATTCTGGAATGTCCAAACGCAGCTTTTAGAAGAAACGTGTTTCTACCTCGCTGAATCTAAACATAGATGCAACTTCCTAAAAGGAACCAACACAGCAGATGAGTTTGTAAGAAGCGGGTTTTCTGTTTTTTAAACGCATTCTTACTGCTAACTCTTACATGCGTTTCTAGGTCTGGAAATGACTGTTTCTGCATTCTCCAAAGAAAGGGTTTCTGAACTGCTGCAAACACACATCAGTTTAACTCTGAAAGTTGAATACAAACAATGACAAACATACTGCTAGATAGCTCCGTTTTGGTTTTAGTGCAAGATTTTCTCTTAACAGCATGTTCTCCCATACACTCTGAAATGTCCAAACGCAGCTTTTAGAAGAAACGTGTTTCTACCTCGCTGAATCTAAACATAGATGCATCTTCCTAAAAGAAACCAACACACAGCAGATTAGTTTGTAAGAAGCGGGTCTTCTGTGTTTTATACGCATTAATACTGCTAACTCTTATATGCGTCTCTAGGGCTGGAAATGACTTTTTCTACATTCTCCAAAGAAAGGGTTTCTGAACTGCTGCAAACACACATAAGTTTAACTCTGGAAGTGGAATACACACACTGACAAACATTCTGCTAGATAGCTTTGTTTTGGTTTTATAGCAAGGTATTTCTCTTTACAGCATGTTCTCCCATGCACTCTGGAATGCCCAAACGCAGCTTTTAGAAGAAACGTGTTTCTACCTCGCTGAATCTAAACATAGATGCAACTTCCTAAAAGGAACCAACACACAGCAGATGAGTTTGTAAGAAGCGGGTTTTCTGTGTTTTAAACGCATTCTTACTGCTAACTCTTACATGCGTTTCTAGGGCTGGAAATGACAGTTTCTACATTCTCCAAAGAAAGGGTTTCTAAACTGCGGCAAACACACATCAGTTTAACTCTGGAAGTTGAATACACACATTGAAAAACATTCTGCTAGATAGCTCCGTTTTGGTTTTAGAGCAGGTATTTCTCTTTACAGCATGTTCTCCCATGCACTCTGGAATGTCCAAACGCAGCTTTTAGAAGAAACGTGTTTCGACCTCGCTGAATCTAAACATAGATGCAACTTCCTAAAAGGAACCAACACACAGCAGATGAGTTTGTAAGAAGCGGGTTTTCTGTGTTTTAAACGCATTCTTACTGCTAACTCTTACATGCGTTTCTAGGGCTGGAAATGACTGTTTCTACATTCTCCAAAGAAAGGGTTTCTGAACTGCTTCAAACACACATCAGTTTATCTCTGGAAGTTGAATACACACATTGACAAACATACTGCTAGATAGCTCCGTTTTGGTTTTAGAGCAAGATTGTCTCTTTACAGCATGTTCTCCCATGCACTCTGGAATGTCCAAACGCAGCTTTTAGAAGAAACGTGTTTCTACCTCGCTGAATGTAAATATAGATGCAACTTCCGAAAAGAAACCAACACACAGCAGATGAGTTTATAAGAAGCGGGTTTTCTGTGTTTTAAACGCATTCTTACTGCTAACTCTTACATGCGTTTCTAGGGCTGGAAATGACAGTTTCTACATTCTCCAAAGAAAGGGTTTCTGAACTGCTGCAAACACACATCAGTTTAACTCTGGAAGTTGAATACACACATTGACAAACATTCTGCTAGATAGCTCCGTTTTGGTTTTAGAGCAAGGTTTTTCTCTTTACAGCCTGGTCTCCAATGCATTCTGGAATGTCCAAACGCAGCTTTTAGAAGAAACGTGTTTCTACCTCGCTGAATCTAAACATAGATGCAACTTCCTAAAAGGAACCAACAAACAGCAGATGAGTTTGTAAGAAGCGGGTTTTCTGTGTTTTAAACGCATTCTTACTGCTAACTCTTACATGCGTTTCTAGGGCTGGAAATGACAGTTTCTACATTCTCCAAAGAAAGGGTTTCTGAACTGCTGCAAACACACATCAGTTTAACTCTAGAAGTTGAATACACACATTGACAAACATTCTGCTAGATAGCTCCGTTTTGGTTTTAGAGCAAGGTTTTTCTCTTTACAGCCTGGTCTCCAATGCATTCTGGAATGTCCAAACGCAGCTTTTAGAAGAAACGTGTTTCTACCTCGCTGAATCTAAACATAGATGCAACTTCCTAAAAGGAACCAACACACAGCAGATAAGTTTGTAAGAAGCGGGTTTTCTGTGTTTTAAACCGATTCTTACTGCTAACTCTTACATGCGTTTGTAGGGCTGGAAATGACTGTTTCTACATTCTCCAAAGAAAGGTTTTCTGAACTGCTGCAAACACACATCAGTTTAACTCTGGAAGTTGAATACACACATTGACAAACATACTGCTAGATAGCTCCGTTTTGGTTTTAGAGCAAGATTTTCTCTTTACAGCATGTTCTCCCATGCACTCTAGAATGTCCAAACGCAGCTTTTAGAAGAAACGTGTTTCTACCTCGCTGAATCTAAACATAGATGCAACTTCCTAAAAGGAACCAACACACAGCAGATGAGTTTGTCAGAAGCGGGTTTTCAGTGTTTTAAACGCATTCTTACTGCTAACTCTTACATGCGTTTCTAGGGCTGGAAATGACTGTTTCTACATTCTCCAAAGAAAGGGTTTCTGAACTGCTGCAAACACACATCAGTTTAACTCTGGAAGTTGAATACACACATTGACAACCTGCTAGATAGCTCCGTTTTGGTTTTAGAGCAACTTATTTCTCTTTACAGCATGTTCTCCCATCCACTCGGGAATGTCCAATCGCAGCTTTTAGAAGAAACTTGTTTCTACCTCGCTGAATCTAAACATAGGTGCAACTTCCTAAAAGGAACCAACACACGGAAGATCATTTTGTAAGAAGCGGGTCTTCTGTCTTTTAAACGCATTCTTACTGCTAACTCTTATATGCGTCCCTATTGCTGGAAATGACTGTTTCTGCATTCTACAAAGAAAGTGTTTCTGAACTGCTGCAAACACACATCAGTTTAACTCTGTAAGTTGAATACACACATTGACAACCATTCTGCTAGATAGCTCCGTTTTCGTTTTAGAGCAAGGTATTTCTCTTTAAAGCATGTTCTCCCATCCACTCTGGAATGTCCAATCGCAGCTTTTAGAAGAAACATGTTTATACCTCGCTGAATCTAAACATAGATGCAACTTCCTAAAAGGAACCAACATACAGAAGATCAGTTTGTAAGAAGTGGGGTCTTCTCTGTTTTAAACGCATTCTTACTGCTAACTCTTATATGAGTCTCTAGGGCTGGAAATTACTGTTTCTGCATTATCCAGAGAAAGTGTTTCTGAACTGCTGCAAACACACATCAATTTAATTCTCTAATTTGAATAGACACATCGACAACAATTCTGCTAGATAGCTCCGTTTTGGTTTTAGAGCAAGGTAATTCTCTTTACAGCATGTTCTCCCATCCACTCTGGAATGTCCAATCACAACTTTTAGAAAAAACGTGTTTCTACCTCGCTGAATCTAAACATAGATGTAACTTCCTAAAAGGAACGAAGACACAGAAGATCATTTTGTAAGAAGCGGATCTTCTGTGTTTTAAACGCATTCTTACTGCTAACTCTTATATACGTCTCTAGGGCTGGAAATGACTCTTTCTGCATTCTCCAAAGAAAGGGTTTCTGAACTGCTGCAAACACTCATCAGTTTAACTCTGTAAGGTGAATACACACATTGACCAACATTCTGCTAGATATCTCCGTTTTGGTTTTAGAGCAAGGTATTTCTCTTTACAGCATGTTCTCCCATCCACTCTGGAATGTCCAATCGCAGCTTTTAGAAGAAACGTGTTTCTACCTCGCTGAATCTAAACATAGATGCAACTTCCTAAAAGGAACCAACACACAGAAGATCAGTTTGCAAGAAACGTGTCTTCTGTGTTTTAAACGCATTCTTACTGCTAACTCTTATATGTGTCTCTAGGGCTGGAAATGACTGTTTCTGCATTCTCCAAAGAAAGGGTTTCTGAACTGCTGCAAACACACGTCTGTTTATCTCTGTAAGGTAAATATACACATTGACAACCATTCTGCTAGATAGCTCCGTTTTGGTTTTAGAGCAAGGTATTTCTCTATACACCATGTTCTCACATAAACTCTGGAATGTCCAATCGTAGGTTTTAGAAGAAACGTGTTTCTACCTCGCTGAATCTAAACATAGATGCAACTTCCTAAAAGGAACCAACACACAGAAGATCAGTTTGTAAGAAACGGGTCTTCTGTGTTTTAAACGCATTCTTACTGCCAAGTCTTATATGCGTCTCTATTGCTGGAAATGACTGTTTCTGCATTCTCAGAAGAAAGGGTTTCTGAACTGCTGCAAACAGACATCAGTTTAACTCTGTAAGTTGAATACACACATTGACAACCATTCTGCTAGATAGCTCCGTTTTGGTTTTAGAACAAGGTATTTCTCTTTACACCATGTTCTCCCATCCACTCTGGAATGTCCAATCGCAGCTTTTAGAAGAAACGTGTTTCTACCTCGCTGAATCTAAACATAGATGCAACTTCCTAAAAGGAACCAACACACAGGAGATCATTTTATAAGAAGCGGGTCTTTTATGTTTTAAACGCATTCTTACTGCTAACTCTTACATGCTTCCCTAGGGCTGGAAATGACGGTTTCTGCATTCTCCAAAGAAAGGGTTTCTGAACTGCTGCAAACACACATCAGTTTAACTCTGTAAGTTGAATATACACATTGACAACCATTCTGCTAGATAGCAAGGTTTTGGTTTTAGATAAAGTTATTTCTCTTTACAACATGTTCTCCCAACCACTCTGGAATGTCCAATCGCAGCTTTTAGAAGAAACGTGTTTCTACCTCGCTGAATCTAAACATAGATGGAACTTCCTAAAAGGAACCAACACAGAGAAGATTATTTTTAAGAAGCGGGCCTTCTGTGTTTTAAATGCATTATTACTGCTAACCCATATGCGTCTCTAGGGCTGGAAATTACTGTTTCTGCATTGTCCAGACAAAGTGTTTCTGAACTGCTGCAAACATACATCAGTTTAACTCTCTAAGTTGAATAGACACGTTGACAACAATTCTGTTAGATAGCTCCGTTTTTTGTTTTAGAGCAAGGTATTTTCTCTTTACAGCATGTTCTCCCATCCACTCTGGAATGTCCAATCGCAACTTTTAGAAGAACGTGTTTCTACCTCGCTGAATCTAAACATAAATGCAACTTCCTAAAAGGAACCAACACACAGAAGATCATTTTGTAAGAAGCAGGTCTTCTGTGTTTTAAACGCATTCTTACTGCTAACTCTTATATGCGTCCCTAGGGCTGGAAATGACTGTTTCTGCATTCTCCAAAGAAAGTGTTTCTGAACTGCTGCAAACACACATCAGTTGAACTCTGAAAGTTGAATACACACATTGACAACCATTCTGCTAGATAGCTCCGTTTTGGTTTTAGAGCAAGGTATTTCTCTTTACAGCATGTTTTCCCATCCACTCTGGAAAGTCCAATCGCAGCTTTTAGAAGAAACGTGTTTCTACCTCGCTGAATCTAAACATTGATGCAACTTCCTAAAAGGAACCAACACACAGAAGATCATTTTGTAAGAAGCGGGTCTTCTGTGTTTTAAACGCATTCTTACTGCTAACTGTTATATGCGTCTCTAGGGCTGGAAATGACTGTTTCTGCATTCTCCAAAGAAAGGGTTTCTGAACTGCTGCCAACACACATCATTTAACTCTGTAAGTTGAATACTTACATTGACACACATTCTGCTAGATAGCTCCGTTTTGGCTTTAGAGAAAGGTATTTCTCTTTACACCATGTTCTCCCATCCACTCTGGAATGTCCAATCGCAGCTTTTAGAAGAAACGTGTTCTACCTCGCTTAATCTAAACATAGATGCAACTTCCTAAAAGGAACCAACACACAGAAGATCATTTTGTAAGAAGCGGGTCTTCTGTGTTTTAAACGCATTCTTACTGCTAACTCTTATATGCGTCTCTAGGGCTGGAAATGACTGTTTCTGCATTCTTCAAAGAAAGGGTGTCTGAACTGCTGCAAACACACATCAGTTTAACTCTGGAAGTTGAATACACACATTGACAACCTGCTAGATAGCTCCGTTTTGGTTTTAGAGCAACTTATTTCTCTGTACAGCATGTTATCCCATCCACTCTGGAATGTCCAATCGCAGCTTTTAGAAGAAACTTGTTTCTACCTCGCTGAATCTAAACATAGATGCAACTTCCTAAAAGGAACCAACACAAAGAAGATAATTTTGTAAGAAGCGGGTCTTCTGTCTTTTAAACATATTCTTACTGCTAACTCTTATATGCGTCTCTAGGGCTGGAAATGAATGTTTCTGCATTCTCCAATGAAAGGGTTTCTGAACTGCTGCAAACACACATCAGTTTACGTCTGTAAGTTGAATACTTACATTGACAACCATTCTGCTAGATAGCTCCGTTTTGGTTTTAGAGCAAGTTATTTCTCTTTACAGCATGTTTTCCCATCCACTCTGGAAAGTCCAATCGCAGCTTTTAGAAGAAACGTGTTTCTACCTCGCTGAATCTAAACATAGATGCAACTTCCTAAAAGGAACCAACACACAGAAGATCAGTTTGTAAGAACCGGGTCGTCTGTGTTATAAACGCATTCTTACTGCTAACACTTATATGCGTCTCTAGAGCTGGAAATGACTGTTCCTGCATTCTCCATAGAAAGGGTTTCTGAAACGCTGGAAACACACATCAGTTTAACTCTGTAAGTTGAATTCACACATTGACCACCATTCTGCTAGATATCTCCGTTTTGGTTTTAGAGCAAGGTATTTCTCTTTACAGCATGTTCTCCATCCACTCTGGAATGTCCAATTGCAGCTTTTAGAAGAAACGTGTTTCTACCTCGCTGAATCTAAACATAGATGCATCTTCCTAAAAGAAACCAACACACAGCAGATGTGTTTGTAAGAAGCGGGTTGTCTGTGTTTTAAACGCATTCTTACTGCTAACTCTTACATGCGTTTCTAGGGCTGGAAATGACTGTTTCTACATTCTCCAAAGAAAGGGTTTCTGAACTGCTGCAAACACACATCAGTTTAACTCTGAAAGTTGAATATACACATTGACAAACATACTGGTAGATAGCTTCGTTTTGGTTTTAGAGCAAGATTTTCTCTTTACAACATGTTCTCCCATGCACTCTGGAAAGTCCAAACGCAGCTTTTAGAAGAAACGTGTTTCTACCTCGGTGAATCTAAACATAGATGCAACTTCCTCAAAGAAACCAACACACAGCAGATGAGTTTGTAAGAAACGGGTATTCTGTGTTTTAAACGCATTAATACTGCTAACTCTTATATGCGTCTCTACGGCTGGAAATGACTTTTTCTGCATTCACCAAAGAAAGGGTTTCTGAACTGCTGCAAACACACATCAGTTTAACTCTGGAAGTTGAATACACACATTGAGAACCATTCTGCTAGATAGCTCCGTTTTGGTTTTAGAGCAAGGTTTTTCTCTTTACAGCCTGTTCTCCAATGCACTCAGGAATGTCCAAACGCAGCTTTTAGAAGAAACGTGTTTCTACCTCGCTGAATCTAAACATAGATGCAACTTCCTAAAAGGAACCAACACACAGCAGATGAGTTTGTAAGAAGCGGGTTTTCTTTGTTTTAAACGCATTCTTACTGCTAACTCTTACATGCGTTTCTAGGGCTGGAAATGACTGTTTCTACATTCTCCAAAGAAAGGGTTTCTGAACTGCTGCAAACACACATCAGTTTAACTCTGGAAGTTGAATATAGACATTGAAAAACATTCTGCTAGATAGCTCCGTTTTGGTTTTAGAGCAAGGTTTTTCTCTTTACAGCCTGGTCTCCAATGCATTCTGGAATGTCCAAACGCAGCTTTTAGAAGAAACGTGTTTCTACCTCGCTGAATCTAAACATAGATGCAACTTCCTAAAAGGAACCAACACAGCAGATGAGTTTGTAAGAAGCGGGTTTTCTGTTTTTTAAACGCATTCTTACTGCTAACTCTTACATGCATTTCTAGGTCTGGAAATGACTGTTTCTACATTCTCCAAAGAAAGGGTTTCTGAACTGCTGCAAACACACATCAGTTTAACTCTGGAAGGTGAATACACACATTGACAAACATTCTGCTACATAGCTCCGTTTTGGTTTTAGAGCAAGGTTTTTCTCTTTACAGCCTGTTCTCCAATGCACTCTGTAATTTCCAAACGCAGCTTTTAGAAGAAACGTGTTTCTACGTCGCTGAATCTAAACATAGATGCAACTTCCTAAAAGGAACCAACACACAGCAGATGAGTTTGTTAGAAGCGAGTTTTCTGTGTTTTAAACGCATTCTTACTGCTAACTCTTACATGCGTTTCTAGGGCTGGAAATGACTGTTTCTGCATTCTCCAAAGAAAGGGTTTCTGAACTGCTGCAAACACACATCAGTTTAACTCTGAAAGTTGAATACAAACAATGACAAACATACTGCTAGATAGCTCCGTTTTGGTTTTAGTGCAAAATTTTCTCTTAACAGCATGTTCTCCCATGCACTCTGAAATGTCCAAACGCAGCTTTTAGAAGAAACGTGTTTCTACCTCGCTGAATCTAAACATAGATGCATCTTCCTAAAAGAAACCAACACACAGCAGATTAGTTTGTAAGAAGCGGGTCTTCTGTGTTTTATACGCATTAATACTGCTAACTCTTATATGCGTCTCTAGGGCTGGAAATGACTTTTTCTACATTCTCCAAAGAAAGGGTTTCTGAACTGCTGCAAACACACATAAGTTTAACTCTGGAAGTGGAATACACACACTGACAAACATTCTGCTAGATAGCTTTGTTTTGGTTTTATAGCAAGGTATTTCTCTTTACAGCATGTTCTCCCATGCACTCTGGAATGCCCAAACGCAGCTTTTAGAAGAAACGTGTTTCTACCTCGCTGAATCTAAACATAGATGCAACTTCCTAAAAGGAACCAACACACAGCAGATGAGTTTGTAAGAAGCGGGTTTTCTGTGTTTTAAACGCATTCTTACTGCTAACTCTTACATGCGTTTCTAGGGCTGGAAATGACAGTTTCTACATTCTCCAAAGAAAGGGTTTCTAAACTGCGGCAAACACACATCAGTTTAACTCTGGAAGTTGAATACACACATTGAAAAACATTCTGCTAGATAGCTCCGTTTTGGTTTTAGAGCAAGGTATTTCTCTTTACAGCATGTTCTCCCATGCACTCTGGAATGTCCAAACGCAGCTTTTAGAAGAAACGTGTTTCGACCTCGCTGAATCTAAACATAGATGCAACTTCCTAAAAGGAACCAACACACAGCAGATGAGTTTGTAAGAAGCGGGTTTTCTGTGTTTTAAACGCATTCTTACTGCTAACTCTTACATGCGTTTCTAGGGCTGGAAATGACTGTTTCTACATTCTCCAAAGAAAGGGTTTCTGAACTGCTTCAAACACACATCAGTTTATCTCTGGAAGTTGAATACACACATTGACAAACATACTGCTAGATAGCTCCGTTTTGGTTTTAGAGCAAGATTGTCTCTTTACAGCATGTTCTCCCATGCACTCTGGAATGTCCAAACGCAGCTTTTAGAAGAAACGTGTTTCTACCTCGCTGAATGTAAATATAGATGCAACTTCCGAAAAGAAACCAACACACAGCAGATGAGTTTATAAGAAGCGGGTTTTCTGTGTTTTAAACGCATTCTTACTGCTAACTCTTACATGCGTTTCTAGGGCTGGAAATGACAGTTTCTACATTCTCCAAAGAAAGGGTTTCTGAACTGCTGCAAACACACATCAGTTTAACTCTGGAAGTTGAATACACACATTGACAAACATTCTGCTAGATAGCTCCGTTTTGGTTTTAGAGCAAGGTTTTTCTCTTTACAGCCTGGTCTCCAATGCATTCTGGAATGTCCAAACGCAGCTTTTAGAAGAAACGTGTTTCTACCTCGCTGAATCTAAACATAGATGCAACTTCCTAAAAGGAACCAACAAACAGCAGATGAGTTTGTAAGAAGCGGGTTTTCTGTGTTTTAAACGCATTCTTACTGCTAACTCTTACATGCGTTTCTAGGGCTGGAAATGACAGTTTCTACATTCTCCAAAGAAAGGGTTTCTGAACTGCTGCAAACACACATCAGTTTAACTCTAGAAGTTGAATACACACATTGACAAACATTCTGCTAGATAGCTCCGTTTTGGTTTTAGAGCAAGGTTTTTCTCTTTACAGCCTGGTCTCCAATGCATTCTGGAATGTCCAAACGCAGCTTTTAGAAGAAACGTGTTTCTACCTCGCTGAATCTAAACATAGATGCAACTTCCTAAAAGGAACCAACACACAGCAGATAAGTTTGTAAGAAGCGGGTTTTCTGTGTTTTAAACCGATTCTTACTGCTAACTCTTACATGCGTTTCTAGGGCTGGAAATGACTGTTTCTACATTCTCCAAAGAAAGGTTTTCTGAACTGCTGCAAACACACATCAGTTTAACTCTGGAAGTTGAATACACACATTGACAAACATACTGCTAGATAGCTCCGTTTTGGTTTTAGAGCAAGATTTTCTCTTTACAGCATGTTCTCCCATGCACTCTAGAATGTCCAAACGCAGCTTTTAGAAGAAACGTGTTTCTACCTCGCTGAATCTAAACATAGATGCAACTTCCTAAAAGGAACCAACACACAGCAGATGAGTTTGTCAGAAGCGGGTTTTCAGTGTTTTAAACGCATTCTTACTGCTAACTCTTACATGCGTTTCTAGGGCTGGAAATGACTGTTTCTACATTCTCCAAAGAAAGGGTTTCTGAACTGCTGCAAACACACATCAGTTTAACACTGGAAGTTGAATACACACATTGACAACCTGCTAGATAGCTCCGTTTTGGTTTTAGAGCAACTTATTTCTCTTTACAGCATGTTCTCCCATCCACTCGGGAATGTCCAATCGCAGCTTTTAGAAGAAACTTGTTTCTACCTCGCTGAATCTAAACATAGGTGCAACTTCCTAAAAGGAACCAACACACGGAAGATCATTTTGTAAGAAGCGGGTCTTCTGTCTTTTAAACGCATTCTTACTGCTAACTCTTATATGCGTCCCTATTGCTGGAAATGACTGTTTCTGCATTCTACAAAGAAAGTGTTTCTGAACTGCTGCAAACACACATCAGTTTAACTCTGTAAGTTGAATACACACATTGACAACCATTCTGCTAGATAGCTCCGTTTTCGTTTTAGAGCAAGGTATTTCTCTTTAAAGCATGTTCTCCCATCCACTCTGGAATGTCCAATCGCAGCTTTTAGAAGAAACATGTTTATACCTCGCTGAATCTAAACATAGATGCAACTTCCTAAAAGGAACCAACATACAGAAGATCAGTTTGTAAGAAGTGGGGTCTTCTCTGTTTTAAACGCATTCTTACTGCTAACTCTTATATGAGTCTCTAGGGCTGGAAATTACTGTTTCTGCATTATCCAGAGAAAGTGTTTCTGAACTGCTGCAAACACACATCAATTTAATTCTCTAATTTGAATAGACACATCGACAACAATTCTGCTAGATAGCTCCGTTTTGGTTTTAGAGCAAGGTAATTCTCTTTACAGCATGTTCTCCCATCCACTCTGGAATGTCCAATCACAACTTTTAGAAAAAACGTGTTTCTACCTCGCTGAATCTAAACATAGATGTAACTTCCTAAAAGGAACGAAGACACAGAAGATCATTTTGTAAGAAGCGGATCTTCTGTGTTTTAAACGCATTCTTACTGCTAACTCTTATATACGTCTCTAGGGCTGGAAATGACTCTTTCTGCATTCTCCAAAGAAAGGGTTTCTGAACTGCTGCAAACACTCATCAGTTTAACTCTGTAAGGTGAATACACACATTGACCAACATTCTGCTAGATATCTCCGTTTTGGTTTTAGAGCAAGGTATTTCTCTTTACAGCATGTTCTCCCATCCACTCTGGAATGTCCAATCGCAGCTTTTAGAAGAAACGTGTTTCTACCTCGCTGAATCTAAACATAGATGCAACTTCCTAAAAGGAACCAACACACAGAAGATCAGTTTGCAAGAAACGTGTCTTCTGTGTTTTAAACGCATTCTTACTGCTAACTCTTATATGTGTCTCTAGGGCTGGAAATGACTGTTTCTGCATTCTCCAAAGAAAGGGTTTCTGAACTGCTGCAAACACACGTCTGTTTATCTCTGTAAGGTAAATATACACATTGACAACCATTCTGCTAGATAGCTCCGTTTTGGTTTTAGAGCAAGGTATTTCTCTATACACCATGTTCTCACATAAACTCTGGAATGTCCAATCGTAGGTTTTAGAAGAAACGTGTTTCTACCTCGCTGAATCTAAACATAGATGCAACTTCCTAAAAGGAACCAACACACAGAAGATCAGTTTGTAAGAAACGGGTCTTCTGTGTTTTAAACGCATTCTTACTGCCAAGTCTTATATGCGTCTCTATTGCTGGAAATGACTGTTTCTGCATTCTCAGAAGAAAGGGTTTCTGAACTGCTGCAAACAGACATCAGTTTAACTCTGTAAGTTGAATACACACATTGACAACCATTCTGCTAGATAGCTCCGTTTTGGTTTTAGAACAAGGTATTTCTCTTTACACCATGTTCTCCCATCCACTCTGGAATGTCCAATCGCAGCTTTTAGAAGAAACGTGTTTCTACCTCGCTGAATCTAAACATAGATGCAACTTCCTAAAAGGAACCAACACACAGGAGATCATTTTATAAGAAGCGGGTCTTTTATGTTTTAAACGCATTCTTACTGCTAACTCTTACATGCTTCCCTAGGGCTGGAAATGACGGTTTCTGCATTCTCCAAAGAAAGGGTTTCTGAACTGCTGCAAACACACATCAGTTTAACTCTGTAAGTTGAATATACACATTGACAACCATTCTGCTAGATAGCAAGGTTTTGGTTTTAGATAAAGTTATTTCTCTTTACAACATGTTCTCCCAACCACTCTGGAATGTCCAATCGCAGCTTTTAGAAGAAACGTGTTTCTACCTCGCTGAATCTAAACATAGATGGAACTTCCTAAAAGGAACCAACACAGAGAAGATTATTTTTAAGAAGCGGGCCTTCTGTGTTTTAAATGCATTATTACTGCTAACCCATATGCGTCTCTAGGGCTGGAAATTACTGTTTCTGCATTGTCCAGACAAAGTGTTTCTGAACTGCTGCAAACATACATCAGTTTAACTCTCTAAGTTGAATAGACACGTTGACAACAATTCTGTTAGATAGCTCCGTTTTTTGTTTTAGAGCAAGGTATTTCTCTTTACAGCATGTTCTCCCATCCACTCTGGAATGTCCAATCGCAACTTTTAGAAGAAACGTGTTTCTACCTCGCTGAATCTAAACATAAATGCAACTTCCTAAAAGGAACCAACACACAGAAGATCATTTTGTAAGAAGCAGGTCTTCTGTGTTTTAAACGCATTCTTACTGCTAACTCTTATATGCGTCCCTAGGGCTGGAAATGACTGTTTCTGCATTCTCCAAAGAAAGTGTTTCTGAACTGCTGCAAACACACATCAGTTGAACTCTGAAAGTTGAATACACACATTGACAACCATTCTGCTAGATAGCTCCGTTTTGGTTTTAGAGCAAGGTATTTCTCTTTACAGCATGTTTTCCCATCCACTCTGGAAAGTCCAATCGCAGCTTTTAGAAGAAACGTGTTTCTACCTCGCTGAATCTAAACATTGATGCAACTTCCTAAAAGGAACCAACACACAGAAGATCATTTTGTAAGAAGCGGGTCTTCTGTGTTTTAAACGCATTCTTACTGCTAACTGTTATATGCGTCTCTAGGGCTGGAAATGACTGTTTCTGCATTCTCCAAAGAAAGGGTTTCTGAACTGCTGCCAACACACATCATTTAACTCTGTAAGTTGAATACTTACATTGACACACATTCTGCTAGATAGCTCCGTTTTGGCTTTAGAGAAAGGTATTTCTCTTTACACCATGTTCTCCCATCCACTCTGGAATGTCCAATCGCAGCTTTTAGAAGAAACGTGTTCTACCTCGCTTAATCTAAACATAGATGCAACTTCCTAAAAGGAACCAACACACAGAAGATCATTTTGTAAGAAGCGGGTCTTCTGTGTTTTAAACGCATTCTTACTGCTAACTCTTATATGCGTCTCTAGGGCTGGAAATGACTGTTTCTGCATTCTTCAAAGAAAGGGTGTCTGAACTGCTGCAAACACACATCAGTTTAACTCTGGAAGTTGAATACACACATTGACAACCTGCTAGATAGCTCCGTTTTGGTTTTAGAGCAACTTATTTCTCTGTACAGCATGTTATCCCATCCACTCTGGAATGTCCAATCGCAGCTTTTAGAAGAAACTTGTTTCTACCTCGCTGAATCTAAACATAGATGCAACTTCCTAAAAGGAACCAACACAAAGAAGATAATTTTGTAAGAAGCGGGTCTTCTGTCTTTTAAACATATTCTTACTGCTAACTCTTATATGCGTCTCTAGGGCTGGAAATGAATGTTTCTGCATTCTCCAATGAAAGGGTTTCTGAACTGCTGCAAACACACATCAGTTTACGTCTGTAAGTTGAATACTTACATTGACAACCATTCTGCTAGATAGCTCCGTTTTGGTTTTAGAGCAAGTTATTTCTCTTTACAGCATGTTTTCCCATCCACTCTGGAAAGTCCAATCGCAGCTTTTAGAAGAAACGTGTTTCTACCTCGCTGAATCTAAACATAGATGCAACTTCCTAAAAGGAACCAACACACAGAAGATCAGTTTGTAAGAACCGGGTCGTCTGTGTTATAAACGCATTCTTACTGCTAACACTTATATGCGTCTCTAGAGCTGGAAATGACTGTTCCTGCATTCTCCATAGAAAGGGTTTCTGAAACGCTGGAAACACACATCAGTTTAACTCTGTAAGTTGAATTCACACATTGACCACCATTCTGCTAGATATCTCCGTTTTGGTTTTAGAGCAAGGTATTTCTCTTTACAGCATGTTCTCCATCCACTCTGGAATGTCCAATTGCAGCTTTTAGAAGAAACGTGTTTCTACCTCGCTGAATCTAAACATAGATGCATCTTCCTAAAAGAAACCAACACACAGCAGATGTGTTTGTAAGAAGCGGGTTGTCTGTGTTTTAAACGCATTCTTACTGCTAACTCTTACATGCGTTTCTAGGGCTGGAAATGACTGTTTCTACATTCTCCAAAGAAAGGGTTTCTGAACTGCTGCAAACACACATCAGTTTAACTCTGAAAGTTGAATATACACATTGACAAACATACTGGTAGATAGCTTCGTTTTGGTTTTAGAGCAAGATTTTCTCTTTACAACATGTTCTCCCATGCACTCTGGAAAGTCCAAACGCAGCTTTTAGAAGAAACGTGTTTCTACCTCGGTGAATCTAAACATAGATGCAACTTCCTCAAAGAAACCAACACACAGCAGATGAGTTTGTAAGAAACGGGTATTCTGTGTTTTAAACGCATTAATACTGCTAACTCTTATATGCGTCTCTACGGCTGGAAATGACTTTTTCTGCATTCACCAAAGAAAGGGTTTCTGAACTGCTGCAAACACACATCAGTTTAACTCTGGAAGTTGAATACACACATTGAGAACCATTCTGCTAGATAGCTCCGTTTTGGTTTTAGAGCAAGGTTTTTCTCTTTACAGCCTGTTCTCCAATGCACTCAGGAATGTCCAAACGCAGCTTTTAGAAGAAACGTGTTTCTACCTCGCTGAATCTAAACATAGATGCAACTTCCTAAAAGGAACCAACACACAGCAGATGAGTTTGTAAGAAGCGGGTTTTCTTTGTTTTAAACGCATTCTTACTGCTAACTCTTACATGCGTTTCTAGGGCTGGAAATGACTGTTTCTACATTCTCCAAAGAAAGGGTTTCTGAACTGCTGCAAACACACATCAGTTTAACTCTGGAAGTTGAATATAGACATTGAAAAACATTCTGCTAGATAGCTCCGTTTTGGTTTTAGAGCAAGGTTTTTCTCTTTACAGCCTGGTCTCCAATGCATTCTGGAATGTCCAAACGCAGCTTTTAGAAGAAACGTGTTTCTACCTCGCTGAATCTAAACATAGATGCAACTTCCTAAAAGGAACCAACACAGCAGATGAGTTTGTAAGAAGCGGGTTTTCTGTTTTTTAAACGCATTCTTACTGCTAACTCTTACATGCATTTCTAGGTCTGGAAATGACTGTTTCTACATTCTCCAAAGAAAGGGTTTCTGAACTGCTGCAAACACACATCAGTTTAACTCTGGAAGGTGAATACACACATTGACAAACATTCTGCTACATAGCTCCGTTTTGGTTTTAGAGCAAGGTTTTTCTCTTTACAGCCTGTTCTCCAATGCACTCTGTAATTTCCAAACGCAGCTTTTAGAAGAAACGTGTTTCTACGTCGCTGAATCTAAACATAGATGCAACTTCCTAAAAGGAACCAACACACAGCAGATGAGTTTGTTAGAAGCGAGTTTTCTGTGTTTTAAACGCATTCTTACTGCTAACTCTTACATGCGTTTCTAGGGCTGGAAATGACTGTTTCTGCATTCTCCAAAGAAAGGGTTTCTGAACTGCTGCAAACACACATCAGTTTAACTCTGAAAGTTGAATACAAACAATGACAAACATACTGCTAGATAGCTCCGTTTTGGTTTTAGTGCAAAATTTTCTCTTAACAGCATGTTCTCCCATGCACTCTGAAATGTCCAAACGCAGCTTTTAGAAGAAACGTGTTTCTACCTCGCTGAATCTAAACATAGATGCATCTTCCTAAAAGAAACCAACACACAGCAGATTAGTTTGTAAGAAGCGGGTCTTCTGTGTTTTATACGCATTAATACTGCTAACTCTTATATGCGTCTCTAGGGCTGGAAATGACTTTTTCTACATTCTCCAAAGAAAGGGTTTCTGAACTGCTGCAAACACACATAAGTTTAACTCTGGAAGTGGAATACACACACTGACAAACATTCTGCTAGATAGCTTTGTTTTGGTTTTATAGCAAGGTATTTCTCTTTACAGCATGTTCTCCCATGCACTCTGGAATGCCCAAACGCAGCTTTTAGAAGAAACGTGTTTCTACCTCGCTGAATCTAAACATAGATGCAACTTCCTAAAAGGAACCAACACACAGCAGATGAGTTTGTAAGAAGCGGGTTTTCTGTGTTTTAAACGCATTCTTACTGCTAACTCTTACATGCGTTTCTAGGGCTGGAAATGACAGTTTCTACATTCTCCAAAGAAAGGGTTTCTAAACTGCGGCAAACACACATCAGTTTAACTCTGGAAGTTGAATACACACATTGAAAAACATTCTGCTAGATAGCTCCGTTTTGGTTTTAGAGCAAGGTATTTCTCTTTACAGCATGTTCTCCCATGCACTCTGGAATGTCCAAACGCAGCTTTTAGAAGAAACGTGTTTCGACCTCGCTGAATCTAAACATAGATGCAACTTCCTAAAAGGAACCAACACACAGCAGATGAGTTTGTAAGAAGCGGGTTTTCTGTGTTTTAAACGCATTCTTACTGCTAACTCTTACATGCGTTTCTAGGGCTGGAAATGACTGTTTCTACATTCTCCAAAGAAAGGGTTTCTGAACTGCTTCAAACACACATCAGTTTATCTCTGGAAGTTGAATACACACATTGACAAACATACTGCTAGATAGCTCCGTTTTGGTTTTAGAGCAAGATTGTCTCTTTACAGCATGTTCTCCCATGCACTCTGGAATGTCCAAACGCAGCTTTTAGAAGAAACGTGTTTCTACCTCGCTGAATGTAAATATAGATGCAACTTCCGAAAAGAAACCAACACACAGCAGATGAGTTTATAAGAAGCGGGTTTTCTGTGTTTTAAACGCATTCTTACTGCTAACTCTTACATGCGTTTCTAGGGCTGGAAATGACAGTTTCTACATTCTCCAAAGAAAGGGTTTCTGAACTGCTGCAAACACACATCAGTTTAACTCTGGAAGTTGAATACACACATTGACAAACATTCTGCTAGATAGCTCCGTTTTGGTTTTAGAGCAAGGTTTTTCTCTTTACAGCCTGGTCTCCAATGCATTCTGGAATGTCCAAACGCAGCTTTTAGAAGAAACGTGTTTCTACCTCGCTGAATCTAAACATAGATGCAACTTCCTAAAAGGAACCAACAAACAGCAGATGAGTTTGTAAGAAGCGGGTTTTCTGTGTTTTAAACGCATTCTTACTGCTAACTCTTACATGCGTTTCTAGGGCTGGAAATGACAGTTTCTACATTCTCCAAAGAAAGGGTTTCTGAACTGCTGCAAACACACATCAGTTTAACTCTAGAAGTTGAATACACACATTGACAAACATTCTGCTAGATAGCTCCGTTTTGGTTTTAGAGCAAGGTTTTTCTCTTTACAGCCTGGTCTCCAATGCATTCTGGAATGTCCAAACGCAGCTTTTAGAAGAAACGTGTTTCTACCTCGCTGAATCTAAACATAGATGCAACTTCCTAAAAGGAACCAACACACAGCAGATAAGTTTGTAAGAAGCGGGTTTTCTGTGTTTTAAACCGATTCTTACTGCTAACTCTTACATGCGTTTCTAGGGCTGGAAATGACTGTTTCTACATTCTCCAAAGAAAGGTTTTCTGAACTGCTGCAAACACACATCAGTTTAACTCTGGAAGTTGAATACACACATTGACAAACATACTGCTAGATAGCTCCGTTTTGGTTTTAGAGCAAGATTTTCTCTTTACAGCATGTTCTCCCATGCACTCTAGAATGTCCAAACGCAGCTTTTAGAAGAAACGTGTTTCTACCTCGCTGAATCTAAACATAGATGCAACTTCCTAAAAGGAACCAACACACAGCAGATGAGTTTGTCAGAAGCGGGTTTTCAGTGTTTTAAACGCATTCTTACTGCTAACTCTTACATGCGTTTCTAGGGCTGGAAATGACTGTTTCTACATTCTCCAAAGAAAGGGTTTCTGAACTGCTGCAAACACACATCAGTTTAACACTGGAAGTTGAATACACACATTGACAACCTGCTAGATAGCTCCGTTTTGGTTTTAGAGCAACTTATTTCTCTTTACAGCATGTTCTCCCATCCACTCGGGAATGTCCAATCGCAGCTTTTAGAAGAAACTTGTTTCTACCTCGCTGAATCTAAACATAGGTGCAACTTCCTAAAAGGAACCAACACACGGAAGATCATTTTGTAAGAAGCGGGTCTTCTGTCTTTTAAACGCATTCTTACTGCTAACTCTTATATGCGTCCCTATTGCTGGAAATGACTGTTTCTGCATTCTACAAAGAAAGTGTTTCTGAACTGCTGCAAACACACATCAGTTTAACTCTGTAAGTTGAATACACACATTGACAACCATTCTGCTAGATAGCTCCGTTTTCGTTTTAGAGCAAGGTATTTCTCTTTAAAGCATGTTCTCCCATCCACTCTGGAATGTCCAATCGCAGCTTTTAGAAGAAACATGTTTATACCTCGCTGAATCTAAACATAGATGCAACTTCCTAAAAGGAACCAACATACAGAAGATCAGTTTGTAAGAAGTGGGGTCTTCTCTGTTTTAAACGCATTCTTACTGCTAACTCTTATATGAGTCTCTAGGGCTGGAAATTACTGTTTCTGCATTATCCAGAGAAAGTGTTTCTGAACTGCTGCAAACACACATCAATTTAATTCTCTAATTTGAATAGACACATCGACAACAATTCTGCTAGATAGCTCCGTTTTGGTTTTAGAGCAAGGTAATTCTCTTTACAGCATGTTCTCCCATCCACTCTGGAATGTCCAATCACAACTTTTAGAAAAAACGTGTTTCTACCTCGCTGAATCTAAACATAGATGTAACTTCCTAAAAGGAACGAAGACACAGAAGATCATTTTGTAAGAAGCGGATCTTCTGTGTTTTAAACGCATTCTTACTGCTAACTCTTATATACGTCTCTAGGGCTGGAAATGACTCTTTCTGCATTCTCCAAAGAAAGGGTTTCTGAACTGCTGCAAACACTCATCAGTTTAACTCTGTAAGGTGAATACACACATTGACCAACATTCTGCTAGATATCTCCGTTTTGGTTTTAGAGCAAGGTATTTCTCTTTACAGCATGTTCTCCCATCCACTCTGGAATGTCCAATCGCAGCTTTTAGAAGAAACGTGTTTCTACCTCGCTGAATCTAAACATAGATGCAACTTCCTAAAAGGAACCAACACACAGAAGATCAGTTTGCAAGAAACGTGTCTTCTGTGTTTTAAACGCATTCTTACTGCTAACTCTTATATGTGTCTCTAGGGCTGGAAATGACTGTTTCTGCATTCTCCAAAGAAAGGGTTTCTGAACTGCTGCAAACACACGTCTGTTTATCTCTGTAAGGTAAATATACACATTGACAACCATTCTGCTAGATAGCTCCGTTTTGGTTTTAGAGCAAGGTATTTCTCTATACACCATGTTCTCACATAAACTCTGGAATGTCCAATCGTAGGTTTTAGAAGAAACGTGTTTCTACCTCGCTGAATCTAAACATAGATGCAACTTCCTAAAAGGAACCAACACACAGAAGATCAGTTTGTAAGAAACGGGTCTTCTGTGTTTTAAACGCATTCTTACTGCCAAGTCTTATATGCGTCTCTATTGCTGGAAATGACTGTTTCTGCATTCTCAGAAGAAAGGGTTTCTGAACTGCTGCAAACAGACATCAGTTTAACTCTGTAAGTTGAATACACACATTGACAACCATTCTGCTAGATAGCTCCGTTTTGGTTTTAGAACAAGGTATTTCTCTTTACACCATGTTCTCCCATCCACTCTGGAATGTCCAATCGCAGCTTTTAGAAGAAACGTGTTTCTACCTCGCTGAATCTAAACATAGATGCAACTTCCTAAAAGGAACCAACACACAGGAGATCATTTTATAAGAAGCGGGTCTTTTATGTTTTAAACGCATTCTTACTGCTAACTCTTACATGCTTCCCTAGGGCTGGAAATGACGGTTTCTGCATTCTCCAAAGAAAGGGTTTCTGAACTGCTGCAAACACACATCAGTTTAACTCTGTAAGTTGAATATACACATTGACAACCATTCTGCTAGATAGCAAGGTTTTGGTTTTAGATAAAGTTATTTCTCTTTACAACATGTTCTCCCAACCACTCTGGAATGTCCAATCGCAGCTTTTAGAAGAAACGTGTTTCTACCTCGCTGAATCTAAACATAGATGGAACTTCCTAAAAGGAACCAACACAGAGAAGATTATTTTTAAGAAGCGGGCCTTCTGTGTTTTAAATGCATTATTACTGCTAACCCATATGCGTCTCTAGGGCTGGAAATTACTGTTTCTGCATTGTCCAGACAAAGTGTTTCTGAACTGCTGCAAACATACATCAGTTTAACTCTCTAAGTTGAATAGACACGTTGACAACAATTCTGTTAGATAGCTCCGTTTTTTGTTTTAGAGCAAGGTATTTCTCTTTACAGCATGTTCTCCCATCCACTCTGGAATGTCCAATCGCAACTTTTAGAAGAAACGTGTTTCTACCTCGCTGAATCTAAACATAAATGCAACTTCCTAAAAGGAACCAACACACAGAAGATCATTTTGTAAGAAGCAGGTCTTCTGTGTTTTAAACGCATTCTTACTGCTAACTCTTATATGCGTCCCTAGGGCTGGAAATGACTGTTTCTGCATTCTCCAAAGAAAGTGTTTCTGAACTGCTGCAAACACACATCAGTTGAACTCTGAAAGTTGAATACACACATTGACAACCATTCTGCTAGATAGCTCCGTTTTGGTTTTAGAGCAAGGTATTTCTCTTTACAGCATGTTTTCCCATCCACTCTGGAAAGTCCAATCGCAGCTTTTAGAAGAAACGTGTTTCTACCTCGCTGAATCTAAACATTGATGCAACTTCCTAAAAGGAACCAACACACAGAAGATCATTTTGTAAGAAGCGGGTCTTCTGTGTTTTAAACGCATTCTTACTGCTAACTGTTATATGCGTCTCTAGGGCTGGAAATGACTGTTTCTGCATTCTCCAAAGAAAGGGTTTCTGAACTGCTGCCAACACACATCATTTAACTCTGTAAGTTGAATACTTACATTGACACACATTCTGCTAGATAGCTCCGTTTTGGCTTTAGAGAAAGGTATTTCTCTTTACACCATGTTCTCCCATCCACTCTGGAATGTCCAATCGCAGCTTTTAGAAGAAACGTGTTCTACCTCGCTTAATCTAAACATAGATGCAACTTCCTAAAAGGAACCAACACACAGAAGATCATTTTGTAAGAAGCGGGTCTTCTGTGTTTTAAACGCATTCTTACTGCTAACTCTTATATGCGTCTCTAGGGCTGGAAATGACTGTTTCTGCATTCTTCAAAGAAAGGGTGTCTGAACTGCTGCAAACACACATCAGTTTAACTCTGGAAGTTGAATACACACATTGACAACCTGCTAGATAGCTCCGTTTTGGTTTTAGAGCAACTTATTTCTCTGTACAGCATGTTATCCCATCCACTCTGGAATGTCCAATCGCAGCTTTTAGAAGAAACTTGTTTCTACCTCGCTGAATCTAAACATAGATGCAACTTCCTAAAAGGAACCAACACAAAGAAGATAATTTTGTAAGAAGCGGGTCTTCTGTCTTTTAAACATATTCTTACTGCTAACTCTTATATGCGTCTCTAGGGCTGGAAATGAATGTTTCTGCATTCTCCAATGAAAGGGTTTCTGAACTGCTGCAAACACACATCAGTTTACGTCTGTAAGTTGAATACTTACATTGACAACCATTCTGCTAGATAGCTCCGTTTTGGTTTTAGAGCAAGTTATTTCTCTTTACAGCATGTTTTCCCATCCACTCTGGAAAGTCCAATCGCAGCTTTTAGAAGAAACGTGTTTCTACCTCGCTGAATCTAAACATAGATGCAACTTCCTAAAAGGAACCAACACACAGAAGATCAGTTTGTAAGAACCGGGTCGTCTGTGTTATAAACGCATTCTTACTGCTAACACTTATATGCGTCTCTAGAGCTGGAAATGACTGTTCCTGCATTCTCCATAGAAAGGGTTTCTGAAACGCTGGAAACACACATCAGTTTAACTCTGTAAGTTGAATTCACACATTGACCACCATTCTGCTAGATATCTCCGTTTTGGTTTTAGAGCAAGGTATTTCTCTTTACAGCATGTTCTCCCATCCACTCTGGAATGTCCAATTGCAGCTTTTAGAAGAAACGTGTTTCTACCTCGCTGAATCTAAACATAGATGCATCTTCCTAAAAGAAACCAACACACAGCAGATGTGTTTGTAAGAAGCGGGTTGTCTGTGTTTTAAACGCATTCTTACTGCTAACTCTTACATGCGTTTCTAGGGCTGGAAATGACTGTTTCTACATTCTCCAAAGAAAGGGTTTCTGAACTGCTGCAAACACACATCAGTTTAACTCTGAAAGTTGAATATACACATTGACAAACATACTGGTAGATAGCTTCGTTTTGGTTTTAGAGCAAGATTTTCTCTTTACAACATGTTCTCCCATGCACTCTGGAAAGTCCAATCGCAGCTTTTAGAAGAAATGTTTTTCTACCTCGCTGAATCTAAACATAGATGCAACTTCCTAATAGGAACCAACACACAGAAGATCATTTTGTAAGAAGCGGGTCTTCTGTGTTTTAAACGCATTCTTACTGCTAACTCTTATATGCGTCTCTAGGGCTGGAAATGACTTTCTCTGCATTCTCCAAAGAAAGGGTTTCTGAACTGCTGCAAACACACATCAGTTTAACTCTGTAAGTTGAATAGACTCATTGACAACCATTCTGCTAGATAGCGCCGTTTTGGTTTTAGAGCAAGGTATTTCTCTTTACAGCATGTTCTCCGATCCACTCTGGAATGTCCAATTGCAGCTTTTAGAAGAAACGTGTTTCTACCTCGATGAATCTAAACATAAATGCAACTTCCTAAAAGGAACCAACACACAGAAGATCATTTTGTAAGAAGCGGGTCTTCTGTGTTTTAAACGCATTATTACTGCTAACTCATATGCGTCTCTAGGGCTGGAAATTACTGTTTCTGCATTGTCCAGACAAAGTGTTTCTGAACTGCTGCAAACATACATCAGTTTAACTCTCTAAGTTGAATAGACACGTTGACAACAATTCTGCTAGATAGCTCCGTTTTTTGTTTTAGAGCAAGGTATTTCTCTTTACAGCATGTTCTCCCATCCACTATGGAATGTCCAATCGCAACTTTTAGAAGAAACGTGTTTCTACCTCGCTGAATCTAAACATAAATGCAACTTCCTAAAAGGAACCAACACACAGAAGATCATTTTGTAAGAAGCGGGTCTTCTGTGTTTTAAACGCATTCTTACTGCTAACTCTTATATGAGTCCCTAGGGCTGGAAATGACTGTTTCTGCATTCTCCAAAGAAAGGGTTACTGAACTGCTGCAAACACACATCTGTTTAACTCCGGAAGATGAATACACACATTGACAGCCATTCTGCTAGATAGCTCCGTTTTCGATTTAGAGCAAGTTATTTCCCTTTACAGCATGTTCTCCCATCCACTCTGTAATATCCAATCGAAGCTTTTAGAAGAAACGTGTTTCTACCTCGCTGAATCTAAACATGGATGGAACTTCCTAAAAGGAACCAAAACACAGAAGATCAGTTTGTAAGAAGCGGTCTTCTGTGTTTTAAACGCATTCTTACTGCTTACTCTTATATGCGTCTCTAGGGCTGGAAATGACTCTTTCTACATTCTCCAAAGAATGGGTTTCTGAACTGCTGCCAACACACATCAGTTTAACTCCGGATGTTGAATAAACACATTGACAACCATTCTGCTAGATAGCTCAGTTTTGGTTTTAGAGCAAGGTATTTCTCTTTACAGCATGTTCTAGAAACCACTCTTGAATGTCCAATCGCAGCTTTTAGAAGACACGTGTTTCCACCTCGCTGAATCTAAACATGGATGCAACTTCCTAAAAGGAACCAAAACAAAGAACATCAGTTTGTAAGAATTGGGTATTCTGTGTTTTAAACGCATTCTTACTGCTAACTCTTATATGCGTCTCTAGGGCTGGAAATGACTGTTTCTGCATTCTACAAAGAAAGGGTTTCTAAACTGCTGCAAACACACCTCTTTTTAACTCTGTAAGTTGAATACACACATTGACAACCCTTCTGCTAGATAGCTCCGTTTTAGTTTTAGGGCAAGGTATTTCTCTTTACAGCATGTTCTGCCATCCACTCTGGAATGTCCAATCGCAGCTTTTAGAAGAAACGTGTTTCTACCTCGCTGAATTTAAACATAGATGGAACTTCCTTAAACGAACCAACACACAGAAGATCAGTTTGTAAGAAGCAGGTCCTCTGTGTTTTAAACGCATTCTTACTGCTAACTCTTATATGCGTCTCTAGGGCTGGAAATGACTGTTTCTGCATTCTCCAAATAAAGGGTTTCTGAACTGGGGCAAACAGACATCAGTTTACCTCTGTAAGATGAATACTCACATTGAGAACCATTCTGCTAGATAGCTCCGTTTTGGTTTTAGAGCAAGGTATTTGTGTTTATAGCATGTTCTCCCATCCACTCTGTAATGTCCAATCGCAGCTTTTAGAAGAAACTTGTTTCTACCTCGCTGAATCGAAACATTGATGCAACTTCCTAAAAGGAACCAACGCACAGAAGATCAGTTCGTAAGAAGCGGGTTTTCAGTGTTTTAAACGCATTCTTACTGCTAACTCTTATATGCGTCTCTAGGGCTGGAAATGTCTGTTTCTGCATTCTCCAAAGAAAGGGTTTCTGAACTGCTGCAAACACACATCAGTTTATCTCTGTAAGCTGAATAGACACATTGACAACCATTCTGCTAGATAGCTCCGTTTTGGTTTTAGAGCAAGGTATTTCTCTTTACAGCATGTTCTCCCATCCACTCTGGAATGTCCAATCGCAGCTTTTAGAAAAAACGTGTTTCTACATCTCTGAATCTAAACAGAGATGCAACTTCCCAAAAGGAACCAACACACAGAAGATCAGTTTGTAAGAAGCTTGTATTCTGTGTTTTAAACGCATTCTTACTGCTAACTCTCATATGCGTCTCTAGGGCTGGAAATTACTGTTTCTGCATTCTCCAGAGAAAGTGTTTCTGAACAGCTGCAGACACACATCGATTTAATTCTCTAACTTGAATACACACATTGACAACAATTCTGCTAGATAGCTCCGTTTTGGTTTTAGAGCAAGGTACTTCTCTTTACAGCATGTTCTCCCATCCACTCTGGAATGTCCAATCACAGCCTTTAGAAGAAACGTGTTTCTACCTCGCTGAATCTAAACATAGATGGAACTTCCTTAAAGGAACCAACACACAGAAGATCAGTTTGTAAGAAGCGGGTCTTCTGTGTTTTAAACACATTCTTACTGTTAACTCTTATATGCGTCTCTAGGGCTGGAAATGACTGTTTCTACATTCTCCAAAGAAAGGGTTTATTAACGGCTGCAAACACACATCAGTTTATCTCTGTAAGTTGAATACACACATTGACAACCATTCTGCGAGATAGCTCCGTTTTGGTTTTAGAGCAAGGTATTTCTCTTTATAGCATGTTCTCCCATCCACTCTGGAATGTCCAATCGCAGCTTTTAGAAAAAACGTGTTTCTACCCCGCTGAATCTAAACATAGATGCAACTTCCTAAAAGAACCTACACACAGAAGACCAGTTTGTAAGAAGCGGGTCTTCTGTGTTTTAAACCCATTCTTACTGCTAACTCTTATATGCATCTCTAGGGCTGGAAATGACTGTTTATATATTCTCCAAAGAATGTGTTTCTGAACTGCTGCAAACACACATCAGTTTAACTCTGGATGTTGAATAAACACATTGACAACCATTCTGCTAGATAGCTCCGTTTTGGTTTTAGAGCAAGGTATTTCTCTTTACAGCATGTTCTCCCAACCACTCTGGAATGTCCAATCGCAGCTTTTAGAAGAATCGTGTTTCCACCTCTCTGAATCTAAGCGTAGATGCAACTTCCTAAAAGGAACAAACACACAGAAGATCAGTTTGTAAGTATTGGGTCTTCTGTGTTTTAAACGCCTTCTTACTGCTAAGTCTTATATGCGTCTCTAGGGCTGGAAATGACTGTTTCTGCATTCTCCAAAGAAAGGTTTTCTAAACTGCTGCAAACACACCTCTTTTTAACTCTGTAAGTTGAATACACACATTGACAACCCTTCTGCTAGATAGCTCCGTTTTGGTTTTAGAGCAAGTTATTTCTCTTTACAGCACGTTCTCCCATCAACTCTGGAATGTGAAATCGCAGCTTTTAGAAGAAACGTGTTTCTACCTCGCTGAATCTAAACATAGATGCAAATTCCTAAAACGAACCAACACACTGAAGATCAGTTTGTAAGAAGCGGGATTTCTGTGTTTTAAACGCATTCTTACTGCTAACTCTTATATGCGTCTCTAGGCCTGGAAATGACTGTTTTTGCATTCTCCAAAGAAAGGGTTTCGGAACTGCTGCAAACACACCTCTGTTTAACTCTGTAAGTTAATTACACATACTGACAACCCTTCTACTAGATAGCTCCGTTTTGGTTTTAGAGCAAGGTATTTCTCTTTACAGCATGTTCTGCCATCCACTCTGGAATGTCCAATCGCAGCTTTTAGAAGAAACGTGTTTCTACGTCGCTGAATCTAAACATAGATGCAACTTCCTAAAAGGAAGCAACACAAAGAAGATCAGTTTGTAAACAGCGGGTCTTCTGTGTTTTAAAAGAATTCTTACTGTTAACTCTTATATGCGTCTCTAGGCCTGGAAATGACTGTCTCTACATTCTCCAAAGAAAGGGTTTATTAACTGCTGCAAACACACATCAGTTTATCTCTGTAAGTTGAATACACACATTGACAACCATTCTGCGAGATAGCTCCGTTTTGGTTTTAGAGCAAGGTATTTCTCCTTACAGCATGTTTTCTCATCCACTCTGGAATGTCCAATCGCAGCTTTTAGAAGAAACGTGTTTCTACCTCGCTGAATCTAAACATAGATGAAACTTCCTAAAAGGAACCAACACACAGAAGATAAGTTTGTAAGAAGCGGGTCTTCTGTGTTTTAAACGCATTCTTACTGCCAACTTTTATATGCGTCTCCAGGCCTGGAAATGACTGTTTCTGCATTCTCCAAAGAAAGGGTTTCTGAACTGCTGCAAACAAACATCTGTTTAACTCCAGAAGTTGAATACACACATTGACAACCATTCTGCTAGATAGCTCCGTTTTGGATTTAGAGCAAGGTATTTCTCTTTACAGCATGTTCTCCCATCCACTCTGTAATGTACAATCGAAGCTTTTAGAAGAAACGTGTTTCTACCTCGCTGAATCTAAACATAGATGCAACTTCCTAAAAATAACCAACACAAAGAAGATCAGTTTGTAAGCAGCGGGTCTTCTGTGTTTTAAACGCATTCTTACTGCTAACTCTTATATGCGTCTCTAGGGCTGGAAATGACTGTTTCTACATTCTCCAAAGAAAGGGTTTATTAACTGCTGCAGACACATCTGTTTATCTCTGGAAGTTGAATACACACATTGACAACCATTCTGCTAGATAGCTCCGTTTTGGTTTTAGAGCAAGGTATTTCTCTTTACAGCATGTTCTCCCGTCCACTCTGGAATGTCCAATCGCAGCTTTTAGAAAAAACGTGTTTCTACCTCGCTGAATCTAAACATAGATGCAACTTCCTAAAAGGAACCTACACACAGAAGATCAGTTTGTAAGAAGTGGGTCTTCTGTGTTTTAAAGGCATTCTTACTGCTAAGTCGTATATGCGTCTCTAGGACTGGAAATGACTGTTTCTACATTCTCCAAAGAATGGGTTTCTGAACTGCTGCAAACACACATCAGTTTAACTCTGGATGCTGAATAAACAAATTGACAACCATTCTGCTAGATAGCTCCGTTTTGGTTTTAGAGCAAGGTCTTTCTCTTTACAGCATGTTCTCCCACCACTCTGGAATGTCCAATCGCAGCTTTTAGAAGAATCGTGTTTCCAACTCGCTGAATCTAAACATAGATGCAACTTCCTAAAAGGAACCAACACACAGAAGATCAGTTTGTAAGAAGCGGGTCTTCTGTGTTTTAAACGCATTCTTACTGCTAACTTTTATATGCGTCTCTAGGGCTGGAAATGACTGTTTCTGCATTCTCCAAAGACCGGGTTTCTGAATGGTGCAAACACACCTCTCTTTAACTCTGTATGTTGATTACACACATTGACAACCCTTCTGCTAGATAGCTCCGTTTTAGTTTTAGGGCATGGTATTTCTCTTTACAGCATGTTCTGCCATCCACTCTGGAATGTCCAATCGCAGCTTTTAGAAGAAACGTGTTTCTACCTCGCTGAATCTAAACATAGATGGAACTTCCTTTAAAGAACCAACACACAGAAGATCAGTTTGTAAGAAGCGGGTCCTCTGTGTTTTAAACGCATTCTTACAGCTAACTCTTATATGCATCTCTAGGGCTGGAAATGACTGTTTCTGCATTCTCCAAAGAAAGGGTTTCTGAACTGCTGAAAACACACATCTGTTTAACTCCGGAAGTTGAATACACACATTGACAACCATTCTGCTAGATAGCTCCGTTTTGGATTTAGAGCAAGGTATTTCTCTTTACAGCATGTTCTCCCATCACCTCTGTAATATCCAATCGAAGCTTTTAGAAGAAACGTGTTTCTACCTCGCTGAATCTAAACATAGATGCAACTTCCTAAATGGAAAAAACACAAAGAAGATCAGTTTGTAAGCAGCGGGTCCTCTGTGTTTTAAACGCATTCTTACTGTTAACTCTTATATGCGTCTCTAGGGCTGGAAATGACTGTCTCTACATTCTCTAAAGAAAGGGATTATTAACTGCTGCAAACACACATCAGTTTATCTCTGTAAGTTGAATACACACATTGACAACCATTCTGCGAGACAGCTCTGTTTTGGTTTTAGAGCAAGGTAGTTCTCTTTACAGCATGTTCTCTCATCCACTCTGGAATGTCCAATCGCAGCTTTTAGAAAAAACGTGTTTCTACCTCGCTGAATCTAAACAGAGATGCAAATTCCTAAAAGAACCTACACACAGAAGATCAGTTTGTAAGAAGCGGGTCTTCTCTGTTTTAAACCCATTCTTACTGCTAACTCTTATATGTGTCTCTAGGGCTGGAAATTACTCTTTCTGCATTCTCCAAAGAAAGGGTTTCTGAACTGCTGCAAACACACATCTTTTTAACTCCGGAAGTTGAATACACACATTGACAACCATTCTGCTTGATAGCTCTGATTTGGTTTTAGAGCAAGGCATTTCTCCTTACAGCATGTTCTCCCATCCACTCTGGAATGTCCAACGCAGCTTTTAGAAGAAACGTGTTTCTACCTCGCTGAATCTAAACAGAGATGCAACTTCCTAAAAGGAACCAACAAACAGAAGATCAGTTTGTAAGAAGCGGGTCTTCTGTGTTTTAAACGCATTCTTACTGCTAACTCTTATATGCGTCTCTAGGGCTGGAAATGACTGTTTCTACATTCTCCAAAGAATGGGTTTCTGAACTGCTGCAAACACACATCAGTTTAACTCTGGATGTTGAATAAACACATTGACAACCATTGTGCTAGATAGCTCCGTTTTGGTTTTAGAGCAAGGTATTTCTCTTTACAGCATGTTCTCCCAACCACTCTGGAATGTCCAATCGCAGCTTTTAGAAGAATCGTGTTTCCACCTCTCTGAATCTAAACATAGATGCAACTTCCTAAAAGGAACAAACACACAGAAGATCAGTTTGTAAGAAGTGGGTCTTCTGTGTTTTAAACGCCTTCTTACTGCTAACTCTTATATGCGTCTCTTGGGCTGGAAAAGACTGTTTCTGCATTCTCCAAAGAAAGGTTTTCTAAACTGCTGCAAACACACCACTTTTTAACTCTGGAAGTTGAATAGACTCATTGACAACCATTCTGCTAGATAGCTCCGTTTTGGTTTTAGAGCAAGGTATTTCTCTTTACAGCATGTTCTCCCATCCACTCTTGAATGTCCAATCGCAGCTTTTAGAAGAAACGTGTTTCTACCTCGCTGAATCTAAACATAGATGCAACTTCCTAAAAGGAACCAACACACAGAAGATCATTTTGTAAGAAGCGGGTCTTCTGTGTTTTAAACGCATTCTTACTGCTAACTCTTATATGTGTCTCTATTGCTGGAAATGACTGTTTCTGCATTCTCCAAAGAAAGGGTTTCTGAACTGCTGCAAACAGACATCAGTTTAACTCTGTAAGATGAATACACACATTGACAACCATTCTGCTAGATTGCTCCGTTTTGGTTTTAGAGCAAGGTATTTGTGTTTATAGCATGTTCTACCATCCACTCTGTAATGTCCAATCGCAGCTTTTAGAAGGATCTTGTTTCTACCTCGCTGAATCAAAACATAGATGCAACTTCCTAAAGGGAACCAACGCACAGAAGATCAGTTCGTAAGAAGCGGGTTTTCTGTGTTTTAAACGCGTTCTTACTGCTAACTCTTATATGCGTCTCTAGGGCTGGAAATGTCTGTTTCTGCATTCTCCAAAGAAAGGGATTCTGAACTGCTGCAAACACACATCAGTTTAACTCTGTAAGCTGAATAGACACATTGACAACCATTCTGCTAGATAGCTCCGTTTTGGTTTTAGAGCAAGGTATTTCTCTTTACAGCATGTTCTCCCATCCACTCTGGAATGTCCAATCGCAGCTTTTAGAAGAAACGTGTTTCTACCTCTCTGAATCTAAACATAGATGCAACTTCCCAAAAGGAACCAACACACAGAAGATCAGTTTGTAAGAAGCTTGTATTCTGTGTTTTAAACGCATTCTTACTGCTAACTCTTATATGCGTCTCTAGGGCTGGAAATTACTGTTTCTGCATTCTCCAGAGAAAGTGTTTCTGAACAGCTGCAAACACACATCAATTTAATTCTCTAACTTGAATACACACATTGACAACAATTCTGCTAGGTAGCTCCGTTTTGGTTTTAGAGCAAGGTAATTCTCTTTACAGCATGTTCTGCCATCCACTCTGGAATGTCCAATCACAGCTTTTAGAAGAAACGTGTTTCTACCTCGCTGAATCTAAACATAGATGGAACTTCCTTAAAGGAACCAACACACAGAAGATCAGTTTGTAAGAAGCGGGTCTTCTGTGTTTTAAACGCATTCTTACTGTTAACTCTTATATGCGTCTCTAGGGCTGGAAATGACTGTTTCTACATTCTCCAAAGAAAGGGTTTATTAACTGCTGCAAACACACATCAGTTTATCTCTGTAATTTGAATACACACACTGACAACCATTCTGCGAGATAGCTCCGTTTTGGTTTTAGAGCAAGGTATTTCTCTTTATAGCATGTTCTCCCATCCACCCTGGAATGTCCAATCGCAGCTTTTAGAAAAAACGTGTTTCTACCTCGCTGAATCTAAACATAGATGCAACTTCCTAAAAGAACCTACACACAGAAGACCAGTTTATAAGAAGCGGGTCTTCTGTGTTTTAAACCCATTCTTACTGCTAACTCTTATATGTGTCTCTAGGGCTGGAAATGACTGTTTCTATACTCTCCAAAGAATGGGTTTCTGAACTGCTGCAAACACACATCAGTTTAACTCTGGATGTTGAATAAACACATTGACAACCATTCTGCTAGATAGCTCCGTTTTGGTTTTAGAGCAAGGTATTTCTCTTTACAGCATGTTCTCCCAACCACTCTGGAATGTCCAATCGCAGCTTTTAGAAGAATCGTGTTTCCACCTCGCTGAATCTAAGCGTAGATGCAACTTCCTAAAAGGAACAAACACACAGAAGATCAGTTTGTAAGTAGTGGGTCTTCTGTGTTTTAAACGCCTTCTTACTGCTAAGTCTTATATGCGTCTCTAGGGCTGGAAATGACTGTTTCTGCATTCTCCAAAGAAAGGTTTTCTAAACTGCTGCAAACACACCTCTTTTTAACTCTGTAAGTTGAATACACACATTGACAACCCTTCTGCTAGATAGCTCCGTTTTGGTTTTAGAGCAAGTTATTTCTCTTTACAGCACGTTCTCCCATCAACTCTGGAATGTGAAATCGCAGCTTTTAGAAGAAACGTGTTTGTACCTCGCTGAATCTAAACATAGATGCAAATTCCTAAAACGAACCAACACACAGAAGATCAGTTTGTAAGAAGCGGGATTTCTGTGTTTTAAACGCATTCTTACTGCTAACTCTTATATGCGTCTCTAGGCATGGAAATGACTGTTTTTGCATTCTCCAAAGAAAGGGTTTCGGAACTGCTGCAAACACACCTCTGTTTAACTCTGTAAGTTGATTACACATACTGACAACCCTTCTAATAGATAGCTCCGTTTTGGTTTTAGAGCAAGGTATTTCTCTTTACAGCATGTTCTCCCATCCACTCTGGAATGTCCAATCGCAGCTTTTAGAAGAAACGTGTTTCTACCTCGCTGAATCTAAACATAGATACAACTTCCTAAAAGGAACCAACACGCAGAAGATCAGTTTGGAAGAAGCGGGTCTTCTGTGTTTTAAACCCATTCTTACTTCTCACTCTTATATGCGTCTCTAGGGCGAGAAATGACTGTTTCTACATTCTCCAAAGATAGGGTTTATAAACTGCTGCAAACACACATCTATTTATCTCTGGAACTTGAATAAACACATTGACAACCATTCTGCTAGACAGCTCCGTTTTGGTTTTAGAGCAAGGTATTTCTCTTTACAGCATGTTCTCCCATCCACTCTGGAATGTCCAATCGCAGCTTTTAGAAGAAACGTGTTTCTACCTCGCTGAATCGAAACATAGATACAACTTCCTAAAAGGAACTAACACACAAAAGGTCAGTTTGTAAGAAGCGTGTATTCTGTGTTTTAAACGCATTCTTACTGCTACCTCTTATATGCGTCTCTAGGGCTGGAAATGACTGTTTCTGCATTCTCTAAAGAAAGGGTTTCTAAATGGTGCAAACACACGTCTGTTTAACTCTGTAAGTTGATTACACACATTGACAACCCTTCTGCTAGATAGCTCCGTTTTGGTTTTAGAGCAAGTTATTTCACTTTACAGCATGTTCTGCCATCCACTCTGGAATGTCCAATCGCAGCTTTTAGATGAAACGTGTTTCTACCTCGCTGAATCTAAACATAGATGCAACTTCCTAAAAGGAACCAACACACAGAAGATCAGTTTGTAAGAAACGGGTCTTCTGTGTTTTAACGCATTCTTACTGCTAACTCTTATATGCGTCTCTAGGGCTGGAAATGACTGTTTCTGCATTCTCCAAAGAAAGGGTTTCTGAAGTGCTGCAAACACACATCTGTTTAACTCCGTAAGTTGAATACACACATTGACAACCATTCTGCTAGATAGCTCAGTTTTGGTTTTAGAGCAAGATATTTCTCTTTACAGCATTTTCTAGCAACCACTATTTAATGTCCAATCGCAGTTTTTAGAAGACAAGTGTTTCCACCTCGCTGATTCTAAACATGGATGCAACTTCCTAAAAGGAACCAAAACAAAGAACATCAGTTTGTAAGAAGTGAGTCTTCTGTGTTTTAAACGCATTCTTACTGCTAACTCTTATATGCGTCTCTAGGGCTGGAAATGACTGTTTCTGCATTCTCCAAAGAAAGGGTTTCTAAACTGCTGCAAACACACCTCTTTTTAATTCTGTAAGTTGAATACACACATTGACAACCCTTCTGCTAGATATCTCCGTTTTGGTTTTAGAGCAAGGTATTTCTCTTTACAGCATGTTCTCCCATCCACTCTGGAATGTCCAATCGCAGCTTTTAGAAGAAACGTGTTTCTACCTCGCTGAATCTAAACATAGATACAACTTCCTAAAAGGAACCAACACGCAGAAGATCAGTTTGGAAGAAGCGGGTCTTCTGTGTTTTAAACCCATTCTTACTTCTCACTCTTATATGCGTCTCTAGGGCGAGAAATGACTGTTTCTACATTCTCCAAAGAAAGGGTTTATAAACTGCTGCAAACACACATCTGTTTATCTCTGGAACTTGAATAAACACATTGACAACCATTCTGCTAGACAGCTCCGTTTTGGTTTTAGAGCAAGGTATTTCTCTTTACAGCATGTTCTCCCATCCACTCTGGAATGTCCAATCGCAGCTTTTAGAAGAAACGTGTTTCTACCTCGCTGAATTTAAACATAGATACAACTTCCTAAAAGGAACTAACACACAAAAGGTCAGTTTGTAAGAAGCGTGTATTCTGTGTTTTAAACGCAGTCTTACTGCTACCTCTTATATGCGTCTCTAGGGCTGGAAATGACTGTTTCTGCATTCTCCAAAAAAAGGGTTAATGTACTGCTGCAAACACACATCTGCTTAACTCCGGAAGTAGAATACACACATTGACAACCATTCTGCTAGATAGCTCCGTTTTGGTTTTAGAGCAAGGTATTTCTCTGTACAGCATGTTCTCCCAACCACTCTTGAATGTCCAGTCGCAAATTTTAGAAGAAACATGTTTCTACCTCGCTGAATCAAAATATAAATGCAACTTTATGAAAGGAACCAATACACAGAAGATCAGTTTGTAAGAAGCAGGTCTTCTGTGTTTTAAACGCATTCTTACTGCTAACTCTTATATGCGTCTCTAGGGCTGGAAATGACTTTTTCTGCATTCTCCACAGAAGGGGTTTCTGAGCTGCTGCAAACACAACTCAGTTTAACTCTTTAAGTTGAATACACACATTGACAACCATTCTGCTATATAGCTCCGTTTTGGTTTTAGAGCAAGGTATTTCTCTTTGCAGCAGGTTCTCCAATCCACTCTGGAATGTCCAATCGCAGCTTTTAGAAGAAACGTGTTTCTACCTCGCTGAATCTAAACATAGATACAACTTCCTAAAATGAACCAAAACACAGAAGATCCGTTTGTAATAAGAGGCTCTTCTGTGTTTTAAACGCATTCTTACTGCTAACACTTATATGCGTCTATAGGGCTGGAAATGACTGTTTCTAAATTCTCTAAAGAAAGGGTTTATGAACGGCTGCAAACACACATCAGTTTATCTCCGGTAGTTGAATATACACATTGACAAGCATTCTGCTAGATCGCTCCGTTTTGGTTTTAGAGCAAGGTATTTCCCTTTACAGCATGTTCTCCCAACCACTCTTGAATGTCCAATCGCAAATTTTAGAAGAAACGTGTTTCTACCTCGCTGAATCTAAACATAAATGCAACTTCCTAAAAGGAACCAATACACAGAAGATCAGTTTGTAAGAAGCGGGTCTTCTGTGTTTTAAACGCATTCTTACTGCTAACTCTTATATGCGTCTCTAGGGCTGGAAATGACTTTTTCTGCATTCTCCACAGAAAAAGTTTCTGAACTGCTGCAAACACACCTCAGTTTATCTCTTTAAGTTGAATACACATATTGAAAACCATTCTGCTAGATAGCTCCGTTTTGGTTTTAGAGCAAGGTATTTCTCTTTGCAGCATGTTCTCTCAACCACTCTGGAATGTCAAATCGCAGCTTTTAGAAGAAACGTGTTTCTACCTCGCTGAATCTAAACATAGTTGCAACTTCCTAAAAGGAACCAACACACAGAGGATCAGTTTGTAAAATGAGGGTCTTCTGTGTTTTAAACGCATTCTTACTGCTAACTCTTATATGCGTCTCTAGGGCTGGAAATGACTGTTTCTTCATTCTCCAAAGAAAGTGTCTCTGAACTGCTGCAAACAAACATCTGTTTAACTCCGGATGTTGAATAAACACATTGACAACCATTCTGCTAGATAGCTCCGTTTTGGTTTTAGAGCAAGGTATTTCTCTTTACAGCATGTTCTCCCAACCACTCTTGAAAGTCCAATCGCAGCTTTTTGAAGAAACGTGTTTCCACCTCGCTGAATCTAAACATGGATGCAACGTCCTAAAAGGAACCAATACACAGAAGATCAGTTTGTAATAAGTGGGTCTTCTGTGTTTTAAACGCATTCTTACTGCTTACACTTATATGCGTCTCTAGGGCTGGAAATGACTGTTTCCGCATTCTCCAAAGAAAGGTTTTCTGAACTGCTTCAAACACACATCTGTTTAATTCCGGAAGTTCAATACACACATTGACCACCATTCTGCTAGATCGCTCCGTTTTGGTTTTAGAGCAAGGTATTTCCCTTTACAGCATGTTCTCCCAACCACTCTTGAATGTCCAATCGCAAATTTTAGAAGAAACGTGTTTCTACCTCGCTGAATCTAAACATAAATGCAACTTCCTAAAAGGAACCAATACACAGAAGATCAGTTTGTAAGAAGCGGGTAATCTGTGTTTTAAACGCATTCTTACTGCTAACTCCTATATGCGTCTCTAGGGCTGGAAATGACTTTTTCTGCATTCTCCACAGAAAGGGTTTCTGAACTGCTGCAAACACACCTCAGTTTATCTCTTTAAGTTGAATAGACATATTGAAAACCATTCTGCTAGATAGCTCCGTTTTGGTTTTAGAGCAAGGTATTTCTCTTTGCAGCATGTTCTCTCAACCACTCTGGAATGTCAAATCGCAGCTTTTAGAAGAAACGTGTTTCTACCTCGCTGAATCTAAACATAGTTACAACTTCCTAAAAGGAACCAACACACAGAAGATCAGTTTGTAAAATGAGGGTCTTCTGTGTTTTAAACGCATTCTTACTGCTAACTCTTATATGCGTCTCTAGGGCTGGAAATGACTGTTTCTTCATTCTCCAAAGAAAGTGTCTCTGAACTGCTGCAAACAAACATCTGTTTAACTCCGGATGTTGAATAAACACATTGACAACCATTCTGCTAGATAGCCTCGTTTTGGTTTTAGAGCAAGGTATTTCTCTTTACAGCATGTTCTCCCAACCACTCTTGAAAGTCCAATCGCAGCTTTTTGAAGAAACGTGTTTCCACCTCGCTGAATCTAAACATGGATGCAACGTCCTAAAAGGAACCAATACACAGAAGATCAGTTTGTAATAAGTGGGTCTTCTGTGTTTTAAACGCATTCTTACTGCTTACACTTATATGCGTCTCTAGGGCTGGAAATGACTGTTTCTGCATTCTCCAAAGAAAGGTTTTCTGAACTGCTTCAAACACACATCTGTTTAATTCCGGAAGTTCAATACACACATTGACCACCATTCTGCTAGATCGCTCCGTTTTGGTTTTAGAGCAAGGTATTTCCCTTTACAGCATGTTCTCCCAACCACTCTTGAATGTCCAATCGCAAATTTTAGAAGAAACGTGTTTCTACCTCGCTGAATCTAAACATAAATGCAACTTCCTAAAAGGAACCAATACACAGAAGATCAGTTTGTAAGAAGCGGGTCTTCTGTGTTTTAAACGCATTCTTACTGCTAACTCCTATATGCATCTCTAGGGCTGGAAATGACTTTTTCTGCATTCTCCACAGAAAGGGTTTCTGAACTGCTGCAAACACACCTCAGTTTATCTCTTTAAGTTGAATACACATATTGAAAACCATTCTGCTAGATAGCTCCGTTTTGGTTTTAGAGCAAGGTATTTCTCGTTGCAGCATGTTCTGTCAACCACTCTGGAATGTCAAATCGCAGCTTTTAGAAGAAACGTGTTTCTACCTCGCTGAATCTAAACATAGATGCAACTTCCTAAAAGGAACCAACACACAGAAGATCAGTTTGTAAAAAGCGGGTCTTCTGTGTTTTAAACGCATTCTTACTGCTAACTCTTATATGCGTCTCTAGGGCTGGAAATGACTGTTTCTGCATTCTCCAAAAAAAGTGTCTCTGAACTGCTGCAAACAAACATCTGTTTAACTCCGGATGTTGAATAAACACATTGACAACCATTCTGCTAGATAGCTCCGTTTTGGTTTTAGAGCAAGGTATTTCTCTTTACAGGATGTTCTCCCAACCACTCTTGAAAGTCCAATCGCAGCTTTTTGAAGAAACGTGTTTCCACCTCGCTGAATCTAAACATGGATGCAACTTCCTAAAAGGAACCAATACACAGAAGATCAGTTTGTAAAAAGAGGGTCTTCTTTGTTTTAAACTCATTCTTACTGCTAACTCTTATATGCGTCTGTAGGGCTGGAAATGACTGTTTTTGCATTCTCCAAAGAAAGGGTTTCTGAGCTGCTGCAAACACACCTCTTTTTAACTCTGTAAGCAGAATAAACACATTGACAATTATTCTGCTAGATAGCTCCGTTTTGGTTTTAGAGTAAGGTATTTCTCTTTACAGTATGTTCTCCCATCCACTCTGGAATGTCCAATCGCAGCTTTTAGAAGAAACGTGTTTCTACCTCGCTGAATCTAAACATAGACACAACCTCCTAAAATGAACCAACACACAGAGATAAGTTTGCAAGAAGCGGGTCTCCTGTGTTTTAAATGCATTCTAACTGCTAACTCTTATATGCGTCTCTAGGGCTGGAAATGACTGTTTCTACATTCTCCAAAGAATGGGTTTCTGAACTGCTGCAAACACACATCAGTTTAACTCCGGATGCTGAATAAACACATTGACAACCATTCTGCTAGATAGCTCCGTTTTGCTTTTAGAGCAAGGTATTTCTCTTTACAGCATGTTCTCCCATCCACTCTTGAATGTCCAATCGCAGCTTTTAGAAGAAACTTGTTTCCACCTCGCTGAATCTCAACATGGATGCAACTTCCTAAAAGGAACCAACACACAGAAGATCAGTTTGTAAGAAGTGGGTCTTCTGTGTTTTAAACGCATTCTTAGTGCTAACTCTTATATGCGTCTCTAGGGCTGGAAATGTCTGTTTCTGCATTCTCCAAAGTAAGGGTTTCTGAGCTGCTGCAAACACACCTCTTTTTAACTCTGTAAGTTGAATAAACACATTGAAAACCCTTCTGCTAGATATCTCCGTTTTGGTTTTAGAGCAAGGTATTTCTCTTTACAGCATGTTCTCCCAACCACTCTTGAATGTCCAATTGCAGCTTTTAGAAGAAACGTGTTTCTACGTCGCTGAATCTAAACACAGATGCAAATTCCTAAAAGGAACCAACACACAGAAGATCAGTTTATAGGAAGCGGGTCTTCTTTGTTTTAAACTCATTCTTACTGCTAACTCTTATATGGGTCTGTAGGGCTGGAAATGACTGTTTCTGCATTCTCCAAAGAAAGGGTTTCTGAACTGCTGCAAACACACATCTGTTTAACTCTGTAAGTTGAATACACACATTGACAACCATTCTGCTATATAGCTCCGTTTTGGTTTTAGAGCAAGGTATTTCTCTTTGCAGCAGGTTCTCCCATCCACTCTGGAATGTCCAATCGCAGCTTTTAGAAGAAACGTGTTTCTACCTCGCTGAATCTAAACATAGATGCAACTTCCTAAAATGAACCAACACACAGAAGATCCGTTTGTAAGAAGAGGGTCTTCTGTGTTTTAAACGCATTCTTACTGCTAACTCTTATATGCGTCTCTAGGGCTGGAAATGACTGTTTCTACATTCTCCAAAGAATTGGTTTCTGAACTGCTACAAACACACCTCTGTTTAACTCTGTAAGTTGAATACTCACATTCACAACCATTCTGCTAGATAGCTCCGTTTTGGTTTTAGAGCAAGGTATTTCTATTTACAGCATGTTCTCCCATCCACTCTGGAATGTGCAATCGCAGCTTTTAGAAGAAACGTGTTTCTACCTCGCTAACTCTTATATGCGTCTCTAGGGCTGGAAATGACTGTATCTACATTCTCCAAAGAAAGGGTTTATGAACGGCTTCAAACACACATCAGTTTATCTCTCGAAGTTGAATAAACACATAGACAAACATTCTGCTAGATAGCTCCGTTTTGGTTTTAGAGCAAGGTATTTATCTTTACGGCATGTTCTCCAATCCACTCTGGAATGTCCATTCGCAGCTTTTAGAAGAAACGTGTTTCAACCTCGCTGAATCTAAACATAGATGCAACTTCCTAAAAGGAACCAACACACAGAAGATCAGTTTGTAAGAAGCGGGTCATCTTTGTTTTAAACGCATTCTTACTGCTAACTCTTATATGCGTCTCTGGGGCTGGAAATGACTGTTTCTACATTCTCCAAAGAATGGGTTTCTGAACTGCTGCAAACACACATCAGTTTAACTCCGGATGTTGAATAAACACTTTGACAACCATTCTGCTAGATAGCTCAGTTTTGGTTTTAGAGCAAGGTATTTCTCTTTACAGCATGTTCTAGCAACCACTCTTGAATGTCCAATCGCATCTTTTAGAAGACACGTTTTTCCACCTCGCTGAATCTAAACATGGATGCAACTTCCTAAAAGGAACCAAAACACAGAAGATCAGTTTGTAAGAAGCAGGTCTTCTGTGTTTTAAACGCATTCTTACTGCTAACTCTTATATGCGTCTCTAGGTCTGGAAATGACTGTTTCTGCATTCTCCAAAAAAAGTGTTTCTGAACTGCTGGAAACACAGCTCTGTTTAACTCTGTATGTTGATTACACACATTGACAACCCTTCTGATTGATAGCTCCGTTTTGGTTTTAAAGCAAGGTATTTCTCTTTACAGCATGTTGTGCCATGCACTGTGGAATGTCCAATCGCAGCTTTTAGAAGAAACGTGTTTCTACGTCGCTGAATCTAAACATAGATGCAACTTCCTAAAAGGAACCAACATACAGAAGATCAGTTTATAGGAAGCGGGTCTTCTTTGTTTTAAACTCATTCTTACTGCTAACTCTTATATGCGTCTATAGGGCTGGAAATGACTGTTTCTGCATTCTCCAGAGAAAGGGTTTCTGAACTGCTGCAAACACACATCAGTTTATCTCTGGAAGTTGAATAAACACATTGACAACCCTTCTGCTAGATAGCTCCGTTTTGGTTTTAGAGCAAGGTATTTCTCTTTACAGCATGTTCTCCCATCCACTCTGGAATGTGCAATCGCTTTTAGAAGAAACGTGTTTCTACGTCGCTGAATCTAAACATAGATGCAACTTTCTAAATGGAACCAACACACAGAAGATCAGTTTGTAAGAAGCGGGTCTTTTGTGTATTAAACGCATTCTTACTGCTAACTCTTATATGCGTCTCTAGGGCTGGAAATGACTGTTTCTACATTCTCCAAAGAAAAGGTTTCTGAACTGCTTCAAACACACATCTGTTTAATTCCGGAAGTTGAATAAACACATTGACAACCATTCTGCTAGATAGCTCCGTTTTGCTTTTAGAGCAAGTTATTTCTCTTTACAGCAAGTTCTCCCATCCACTCCGGAATGTGCAATCGCAGCTTTTAGAAGAAACGTGTTTCTACCTCGCTAACTCCTATATGCATCTCTAGGGCTGGAAATGACTGTATCTACATTCTCCAAAGAAAGGGTTTATGAACGGCTTCAAACACACATCTGTTTAACTCTGTAAGTTGAATACACACATTGACAACCATTCTGCTAGATAGCTCCGTTTTGGTTTTAGAGCAAGGTATTTCTCTTTACAGCATGTTCTCCCAACCACTCTTGAATGTCCAATCGCAAATTTTAGAAGAAACGTGTTTCTACCTCGCTGAATCAAAACATAAATGCAACTTCCTGAAAGTAACCAATACACAGAAGATCAGTTTGTAAGAAGCGGGTCTTCTGTGTTTTAAACGCATTCTTACTGTTAACTCTTAAATGCGTCTCTAGGGCTGGAAATGACTTTTTCTGCATTCTCCACAGAAGGGGTTTCTGAGCTGCTGCAAACAAAACTCAGTTTAACTCTTTAAGTTGAATACACACATTGACAACCATTCTGCTATATAGCTCCGTTTTGGTTTTAGAGCAAGGTATTTCTCTTTTCAGCAGGTTCTCTCATCCACTCTGGAATGTCCAATCACAGCTTTTAGAAGAAACGTGTTTCTACCTCGCTGAATCTAAACATAGATACAACTTCCTAAAATGAACCAACACACTGAAGATCCGTTTGTAATAAGAGGGTCTTCTGTGTTTTAAACGCATTCTTACTGCTAACACTTATATGCGTCTATAGGGCTGGAAATGACTGTTTCTACATTCTCCAAAGAAAGGGATTATGAACGGCTGCAAACACACATCTGCTTACCTCCGGAAGAAGAATACAAACATTGACAACCATTCTGCTAGATAGCTCCGTTTTAGTTTTAGAGCAAGGTATTTCTCTTTACAGCATGTTCTCCCATCCACTCTGGAATGTCCAATCGCAGCTTTTAGAAGAAACGTTTTTCCACCTCGCTGAATGTAAACATAGATGCAACTTCCTAAAAGGAACCAACACGCAGAAGATCAGTTTGTAAGAAGCGGGACTTCTGTGTTTTAAACGCATTCTTACTTCTCACTCTTATATGCGTCTCTAGGGCGAGAAATGACTGTTTCTACATTCTCCAAAGAAAAGGTTTATGAATTGCTGCAAACACACATCTGTTTATCTATGGAACTTGAATAAACACATTGACAACCATTCTGCTAGATAGCTCCGTTTTGGTTTTAGAGCAAGGTATTTCTCTTTACAGCATGTTCTCCCATCAACTCTGGAATGTCCAATCGCAGCTTTTAGAAGAAGCGTGTTTCTACCTCGCTGAATCTAAACATAGATAAAACTTCCTAAAAGGAACCAACACAGAGAAGATCAGTTTGTAAGAAGCGTGTCTTCTGTGTTTTAAACGCATTCTTACTGCTAACTCTTATGTGCGTCTCTAGGGCTGGAAATGACTGTTTCTGCATTCTCCAAAGAAAGGGTTTCTGAACTGCTGCAAACACACATCTGTTTAACTCTGTTAGTTGAATACACACATTGACAACCATTCTGCTAGATAGCTCCGTTTTGGTTTTAGAGCAAGTTTTTTCTCTTTACAGCATGTTCTCCCATCCACTCTGGAATGCTCAATCGCAGCTGTTAGAAGAAACGTGTTTCTACCTCGCTGAATCTAAACATAGATGCAACTTCCTAAAAGGAAACAACACACAGAAGATCAGTTTGTAAGAAGCGGGTCTTCTGTGTTTTAAACGCATTCTTACTGCTAACTCTTATATGCGTCTCTAGGGCTGGAAATGACTGTTTCTACATTCTCCAAAGAAAGGGTTTCTGAACTGCTACAAACACACCTCTGTTTAACTCTGTAAGTTGAATACTCACATTGACAACCATTCTGCTAGATAGCTCCGTTTTGGTTTTAGAGCAAGGTATTTCTATTTACAGCATGTTCTCCCATCCACTCTGGAATGTGCAATCGCAGCTTTTAGAAGAAACGTGTTTCTACCCCGCTAACTCTTATATGCGTCTCTAGGGCTGGAAATGACTGTATCTACATTCTCCAAAGAAAGGGTTTATGAACGGCTTCAAACACACATCAGTTTATCTCTCGAAGTTGAATAAACACATTGACAACCATTCTGCTAGATAGCTCCGTTTTGGTTTTAGAGCAAGGTATTTATCTTTACGGCATGTTCTCCAATCCACTCTGGAATGTCCAATCGCAGCTTTTAGAAGAAACGTGTTTCAACCTCGATGAATCTAAACATAGATGCAACTTCCTAAAAGGAACCAACACACAGAAGATCAGTTTGTAAGAAGCGGGTCTTCTGTGTTTTAAACGCATTCTTACTGCTAACTCTTATATGCGTCTCTAGGGCTGGAAATGACTGTTACTACATTCTCCAAAGAATGGGTTTTTGAACTGCTGCAAACACACATCAATTTAACTCCGGAAGTTGAATGCACAGATTGACAACCATTCTGCTAGATAGCTCCGTTTTGGTTTTAGCGCAAGTTATTTCTCTTTACAGCATGTTCTCCCATCCACTCTGGAATGTCCAATCGCAGCTTTTAGAAGAAACGTGTTTCTACCTCGCTGAATCTAAACATAGATGCAACTTCCTAAAAGGAACCAACACGCAGAAGATCAGTTTGTAAGAAGCGGGTCTTCTGTGTTTTAAACGCATTCTTACTTCTCACTCTTATATGCGTCTCTAGGGCGAGAAATGACTGTTTTACATTCTCCAAAGAAAGGGTTTCTGAATGGTGCAAACACACCTCTGTTTAACTCTGTAAGTTGATTACACACATTGAAAACCCTTCTGCTAGATAGCTCCGTTTAGGTTTTAGAGCAAGTTATTTCTCTTTACAGCATGTTCTGCCATCCACTCTGGAATGTCCAATCGCAGCTATTAGAAGAAACGTGTTTCTACCGCGTTGAATCTAAACATAGATACAACTTCCTAAAATGAACCAACACACAGAAGATCAGTTTGTAAGAAGTGGGTCTTCTGTGTTTCAAACGCATTCTTACTGCAAACTCTTATATGCGTCTCTAGGGCTGGAAATGACTTTTTCTGCATTCTCCAAAGAAAGGGTTTCTGTATGGTGCAAACACACCTCTGTTTAACCTTGTATGTTGATTACACACATTGACAACCCTTCTGCTAGATAGCTCCGTTTTGGTTTTAGAGCAAGTTATTTCTCTTTAAAGCATGTTCTGCCATCCACTCTGGAATGTCCAATCGCAGCTTTTAGAAGAAACGTGTTTCTACCTCGCTGAATCTAAACATAGATGCAACTTCCTAAAAGGAACCAACACACAGAAGATCAGTTTATAAGAAGCGTGTCTTCTTTGTTTGAAACTCATTCTTACTGCTAACTCTTATATGCGTCTGTAGGGCTGGAAATGACTGTTTCTGCATTCTCCAAAGAAAGGGTTTCTGAACTGCTGCAAACACACATCAGTTTATCTCTGGAAGTTGAATAAACACATTGACAACCATTCTGCTACATAGCTCCGTTTTGTTTTTAGAGCAAGGTATTTTTCTTTACAGCATGTTGTCCAATCCACTCTGGAATGCTCAATCGCAGCTTTTAGAAGAAAAGTGTTTCTACCTCTCTGAATCTAAACATAGATGCAACTTCCTAAAAGGAACCAACACACAGAAGATCAGTTTGTAAGAAGCTTGTATTCTGTTTTAAACGCATTCTTACTGCTAAATCTTATATGCGTCTGTGGGGCTAGAAATGACTGTTTCTGCATTCTCCAAAGAAAGGGTTTCTGAACTGCTGCAAACACACCTCTCTTTAACTCTGTAAGTTGATTACACACATTGACAACCCTTTTGCTAGATAGCTCCGTTTTGGTTTTAGAGCAAGGTATTTCTCTTTACAGCATGTTCTCCCATCCACTCTGGAATGTGCAATCGCTTTTAGAAGAAACGTGTTTCTACCTCGCTGAATCTAAACATAGATGCAACTTTCTAAATGGAACCAACACACAGAAGATCAGTTTGTAAGAAGCGGGTCTTTTGTGTATTAAACGCATTCTTACTGCTAACTCTTATATGCGTCTCTAGGGCTGGAAATGACTGTTTATACATTCTCCAAAGAAAGGGTTTCTGAACTGCTTCAAACACACATCTGTTTAATTCCGGAAGTTGAATAAACACATTGACAACCATTCTGCTAGATAGCTCCGTTTTGCTTTTAGAGCAAGTTATTTCTCTTTACAGCATGTTCTCCCATCCACTCCGGAATGTGCAATCGCAGCTTTGAGAAGAAACGTGTTTCTACCTCGCTAACTCTTATATGCATCTCTAAGGCTGGAAATGACTGTTTATACATTCTCCAAAGAAAGGGTTTATGAACGGCTTCAAACACACGTCAGTTTATCTCTCGAAGTTGAATAAACACATTGACAACCATTCTGCTAGATAGCTCCGCTTTGGTTTTAGAGCAAGGTATTTCTCTTTACGGCATGTTCTCCAATCCACTCTGGAATGTCCAATCGCAGCTTTTAGAAGAAACATGTTTCTACCTCGCTGAATCTAAACACAGATGCAACTTCCTAAAAGGAACGAACTCACAGAAGATCTGTTTGTAAGAAGCGGGTCTTCTGTGTTTTTAACGCATTCTTACTGCTAACTCTTATATGCGTCTCTAGGGCTGGAAATGACTGTTACTACATTCTCCGAAGAATGGGTTTCTGAACTGCTGCAAACACACATCAATTTAACTCCGGAAGTTGAATGCACAGATTGACAACCATTCTGCTAGATAGCTCCGTTTTGGTTTTAGAGCAAGGTATTTCTCTTTACAGCATATTCTCCCATCTACTCTGGAATGTCCAGTCGCAGCTTTTAGAAGAAACGTGTTTCTACGTAGCTGAATCTATACATAGATGCAACTTCCTAAAAGGAACCAACACACAGAAGATCAGTTTGTAAGAAGCGGGTCTTCTGTGTTTTAAACGTATTCATACTGCTAACACATATATGCGACTCTAGGGCTGGAAATGACTGTATCTGCATTCTCCAAAGAAAGGGTTTCTGAACTACTGGAAATGCACATCAGTTTATCTCTGGAAGTTGAATACACACAATGACAACCATTCTGCTAGATAGCTCCGTTTTGGTTTTAGAGCAAGTTATTTCTCTTTACAGCATGTTCTCCCATCCACTCTGGAATGTCCAATCGCAGCTTTTAGAAGAAACGTGTTTCTAGCTCGCTGAATCTAAACATAGATGCAACTTCCTAAAAGAAACCAACACACAGAATATCAGTTTGTAAGAAGCGGGTCTTCTGTGTTTTAAACGCATTCTTACTGCTAACTCTTATATGCGTCTCTAGGGCTGGGCATGACTGTTTCTGCATTCTCCAAAGAAAGGGTTTCTGAACTGCTGCAAACACACATCAGTTTAACCCTGTAAGTTGAATACACACATTGACAACCATTCTGCTAGATAGCTCCGTTTTGGTTTAAGAGCAAGGTATTTCTCTTTACAGTATGTTCTCCCATTGACACTGGAATGTCCAATCGCAGCTTATAGAAGAAACGTGTTTCTACCTTGCTGAATCTAAACAGAGATGCAACTTCTTAAAAGGAGCCAACACAGAGAAGATCAGTTTGTAAGAAGCAGGTTTTCTGTGTTTTAAACGCTTTCTTACTGCTAACACTTATATGCGTCTCTAGGGCTGGAAATGACTGTTTCTACATTCTCCAAAGAAACCTATTCTGAACTGCTGGAAACACACTTCAGTTTAACTCTGGAAGTTGAATACACACGTTGACCACCATTCTGCTAGATAGCTCCGTTTTGGTTTTAGAGCAAGGTGATTCTCTGTACAGCCTGTTCTCCAATCCACTCTGGAATGTCCAATCTCAGCTTTTAGAAGAAACGTGTTTCTACCTCGCTGAATCTAAACATAGATGCAACTTCGTAAAAGGAACCAACACACAGAAGATCAGTTTTTAAGAAGCGGGTCTTCTGTGTTTTATACCCATTCTTACTGCTAACACTTATATGCGTCTCTAGGGCTGGAAATGACTGTTTCTACATTTTCCAAAGAAAGGGTTTCTGAACTGCTGCAAACTCACATCAGTTTAACTCTGGAAGTTGAATAGACACATTGACAACCATTCTGCTAGATAGCTCCGTTTTGGTTTTAGAGCAATGTATTTCTCTTTACAGGATGTTCTCCCATCCACTCTGTAATGTCCAATCGCAGCTTTCAGAAGAAACGTGTTTCTACCTCGCTGAATTGAAACATAGATGCAACGTCCTGAAAGGAAACAACACACAGAAGATCAGTTTGTAAGAATCGCGTCCTCTGTGTTTTAATCGCATTCTTACTGCTAACTCTTATATGCGTCACTAGGCCTGGAAATGACTGTTTCTACATTCTCCAAAGAAAGGGTTTCTGAACTGCTGAAAACACACATCAGTTTAACTCTGGAAGTTTAATACACACATTGACAACCATTCTGCTGGATAGCTCCATTTTGGTTTTAGAGCAAGGTATTTCTCTACAGCATGTTCTCCCATCCACTCAGGAATGTACAATCGCAGGTTTTAGAAGAAACGTGTTTCTACCTCGCTGATTCTAAGCATGGCTGCAACTTCCTAAAAGGAATCAACACACAGAAGATCAGTTTGTAAGAAACGGGTCTTCTGTGTTTTAAACGCATTCTTACTGCTAACTCTTATATGCTTCTCTAGGGCTGGAAATGACTGTTTCTACATTCTCCAAAGAAAGGGTTTCTGAACTGCTGCAAACACACATCACTTTAACTCTGGAAGTTGAATACACACATTGACAACCATTCTGCTAGATAGCTCCGTTTAGGTTTTAGAGCAAGGTATTTCTCTTTACAGCATGTTCTCCCATCCACTCTGGAATGTCCAATCGCAGCTAGCAGAATCAACGTGTTACTACCTCGCTGATTCTAAGCATAGATACAACTTCCTAAAAGGAACCAACACACAGAAGGTCAGTTTGTAAGAAGCGGGTCCTCTCTGTTTTAAACGCATTCTTACTGCTAACTCTTATATGCGTCTCTAGGGCTGAAAATGACTGTGTCTACATTCTCCAAAGAAAGGGTTTCTGACGTGCTGCAAACACACATCAGTTTAACTCTGGAAGTTGAATACACACATTGACAACCATTCTGCTAGATAGCTCCGTTTTGGTTTTTGAGCAAGGTATTTCTCTTTACAGCATGTTCTCCCATCCACTCTAAAATGTCCAATCGCAGCTTTTCGAAGAAACGTGTTTCTACCTCGCTGAATCTAAACATAGATGCAGCTTCCTAAAAGGAACCAACACACAGAAGATTAGTTTGTAAGAAGCGGGTCTTCTGTGTTTTAAAGGCATTCTTACTGCTAACTCTTATATGCGTCTTTAGGGCTGGAAATGACTGTTTCTACATTCTCCAAAGAAAGCGTTTCTGAACTTCTGCAAACACACATCACTTTAACTCTGGAACTTGAATACAGACATTGACAGCCATTCTGCTAGATAGCTCCGTTTTGGTTTTAGAGCAAGGTATTTCTCTTTACAGCATGTTCTCCCATCCACTCTGCAACGCCCAATCGCAGTTTTTGAAGAAACGTGTTTCTACCTCGCTGAATCTAAACACAGATGCAACTTCCTAAAAGGAACCAACACCCTGAAGATCAGTTTGTAAGAAGCGGGTCTTCTGTGTTTTAAACGCATTCTTACTGCTAACTTTTATATGCCTCTCTAGGGCTAGAAATGACTGTTTCTACATTCTCAAAAGAAAGGGTTTCTTAACTGCTGCAAACACACATCATTTTAACTCTGGAAGTTGAATACACACATTGACAATCATTCTGCTAGATAGCTCCGTTTTGGTTTTAGTGCAAGGTATTTCTCTTTACAGTATGTTCTCCCAACCACTCTGGAATGTCCAATCGCAGCTTTCAGAATCAACGTGTTTCTACCTCGCTGATACTAAGCATAGATGCAACTTCCTAAAAGGAACCAACACACAGAAGGTCAGTTTGTAAGAAGCGGGTCCTCTGTGTTTTAAACGCATTCTTACTGCTAACTCTTATATGAGTCTCTAGGCCTGGAAATGACTGTTTCTACTTTCTCCAAAGAAAGGGTTTCTGAACGGCTGGAAAAACACTTCAGTTTAACTCTGGAAGTTGAATACACACATTGACAACCATTCTGCTAGATTACTCCGTTTTGGTTTAAGAGCAAGGTATTTCTCTTTACAGCCTGTTCTCCCATCCACTCTAGAATGTCCAAATGCAGCTTTTAGAAGAAACGTGTTTCTACCACGCTGAAACTAAACATAGATGCAACTTCCTAAAAGGAACCAACACACAGAAGATCACTTTGTAAGAAGCGGGTCTTCTGTGTTTTAAACGCATTCTTACTGCTAACTCTTATATGGGTCTCTAGGGCTGGAAATGACTGTTTTCACTTTCTCCAAGGAAAGGGTTTCTGAACTGCTGCAAACACACATCAGTTTAACTCTGGAAGTTGAATACACACGTTGACAACCATTCTGCTAGATAGCTTCGTTTTAATTTTAGAGCAAGGTGTTTCTCAGTACAGCATGTTCTCCCATCCACTCTGGAATGTCCTATCTCAGCTTTTAGAAGAAACGTGATTCAACCTCGCTGAATCTAAACATAGATGCAACTTCCTAAAAGGAACCAACACACAGAAGATCAGTTTGTAAGAAGCGGGTCTTCTGTATTTTAAACACATTCTTACTGCTAACACTTATATGCGTCTCTATGGCTGGAAATGACTGTTTCTACATTATCCAAAGAAAGGGTTTCTGAACTGCTGCAAACACACATCAGTTTAACTCTGGAAGTTGAATACACACATTGACAACCATTCTGCTAGATAGCTCCGTTTTGGTTATAGAGCAAGGTGTTTCTCTGTACAGCATGTTCTCCCATCCACTCTTGAATGTCCAATCGCAGCTTTTAGAAGAAACGTGTTTCTGCCTCGCTGAATCTAAACATAGATGCAACTTCCTAAAAGGAACCAACACACAGAAGATCAGTTTGTAAGAAGCGGGTCTTCTGTGTTTTAAACGCATTCTTACTGCTAACACTTACATGCGTCTCTAAGGCTGGAAATGACTGTTTCTACATTCTCCAAAGAAAAGGTTTCTGACCTGCTGCAAACACACATCAGTTTATCTCTGGAAGTTGAATACACACATTGACAACCATTCTGCTAGATAACTCCGTTTTGGTTTAAGAGCAAGGTATTTCTCTTTACAGTATGTTCTCCCATCGACACTGGAATGTCCAATCGCAGCTTATAGAAGAAACGTGTTTCTACCTTGCTGAATCTAAACAGAGATGCAACTTCTTAAAAGGAACCAACACACAGAAGGTCAGTTTGTAAGAAGCGGGTCTTCTGTGTTTTAAACGCTTTCTTACTGTTAACACTTATATGCGTCTCTAGGGCTGGAAATGACTGCTTCTACATTCTCCAAAGAAACCTATTCTGAACTGCTGGAAACACACTTCAGTTTCACTCTGGAAGTTGAATACACAGGTTGACCACCATTCTGCTAGATAGCTCCGTTTTGGTTTTAGAGCAAGGTGATTCTCTGTACAGCATGTTCTCCAATCCACTCTGGAATGTCCAATCTCAGCTTTTAGAAGAAACGTGTTTCTACCTCGCTGAATCTAAACATAGATGCAACTTTCTAAAAGGAACCAACACACAGAAGATCAGTTTGTAAGAAGCGGGTCATCTGTGTTTTATACCCATTCTTACTGCTAACACTTATATGCGTCTCTAGGGCTGGAAATGACTGTTTCTACATTTTCCAAAGAAAGGGTTTCTGAACTGCTGCAAACACACATCAGTTTAACTCTGGAAGTTGAATAGACACATTGACAACCATTCTGCTAGATAGCTCCGTTTTGGTTTTAGAGCAAGGTATTTCTCTTTACAGGATGTTCTCCCATCCACTCTGTAATGTCCAATCGCAGCTTTTAGAAGAAACGTGTTTCTACCTCACTGAATTGAAACATAGATGCAACGTCCTGAAAGGAAACAACACACAGAAGATCAGTTTGTAAGAATCGCGTCCTCTGTGTTTTAATCGCATTCTTACTGCTAACTCTTATATGCGTCTCTAGGGCTGGAAATTACTGTTTCTACCTTCTCTAAAGAAAGGGTTTCTGAACTGCTGCAAACACACATCAATTTAACTCTGGAAGTTGAATAGACACATTGACAACCATTCTGCTAGATAGCTCCGTTTTGGTTTTAGAGCAAGGTATTTCTCTTTACAGCATGTTCTCCCATCCACTCTGGAATGTCCAATCGCAGCTTATAGAAGAAACGTGTTTCTACTTCGCTGAATCTAAACATAGATGCAACTTCCTAAAAGGAACCAACACACAGCAGATGAGTTTGTAAGAAGCGGGTCTTCTGTGTTTTAAACGCATTCTTACTGCTAACTCTTATATGCGTCTCTCGGCATGGAAATGACTGTTTCTAGATTCTCCAAAGAAAACTTTTCTGAGCTGCTGCAAACACACATCAGTTTAACTCTGGAAGTTGAATACACACATTGACAACCATTCTGCTGGATAGCTCCGTTTTTGTTTTAGAGCAAGGTATTTCTCTTTACAGCATATTCTCCCATCCACTCAGGAATGTACAATCGCAGGTTTTAGAAGAAACGTGTTTCTACCTCGCTGATTCTAAGCATGGCTGCAACTTCCTAAAAGGAACCAACACACAGAAGATCAGTTTGTAAGAAGCTGGTCTTCTGTGTTTTAAACGCATTCTTACTGCTAACTCTTAAATGCATCTCTAGGGCTGGAAATGACTGTTTCTACATTCTCCAAAAACGGTTTCTGAACTGTAGCAAACACACATCAGTTTAACTCTGGAAGTTGAATACACACATTGACAACCATTCTGCTAGATAGCTCCGTTTCGGTTTTAGAGCAAGGTATTTCTCTTTGCAGCATGTTCTCCCATCCACTCTGGAATGTCCAATCGCACCTTTTAGAAGAAACGTGTTTCTACCTCTCTGAATTGAAACATAGATGCAACTTCCTGAAAGGAAACAACACACAGAAGATCAGTTTTTAAGAAGCGGGTCTTCTGTGTTTTAAACGCATTCTTACTGCTAACTCTTATATGCGTCTCTAGGGCTGGAAATGACTGTTTCCACTTTCTCCAAAGAAAGGGTTTCTGAACTGCTGCAAGCACATATCAGTTTAACTCTGGAAGTTGAATACACACATTGACAACCATTCTGCTAGATAGCTCCGTTGTGGTTTTAGAGCAAGGTGTTTCTCTGTACAGCATGTTCTGCAATCCACTCTGGAATGTCCAATCACAGCTTTTAGAAGAAACGTGTTTCTGCCTCGCTGAATCTAAACATAGATGCAACTTCCTAAAAGGAAACAACACACAGAAGATCAGTTTGTAAGAAGCGGGTCTTCTGTGTTTTAAACGCATTCTTACTGCTAACACTTATATGCGTCTCTAGGGCTAAAAATGACTGTTTTTACATTCTCCAAAGAAAGGGTTTCTGAACTGCTGCAAACACACATTAGTTTAACTCTGGAAGTTGAATACACGCATTTACAACCATTCTGCTAGATAGCTCCGTTTTGGTTTCAGAGCAAGTTATTTCTCTTTGCAGCATGTTCTCCCATCCACTCTGGAATGTCCAATCGCAGGTTTTAGAAAAAACGTGTTTCTACCTCCCTGAATTGAAACATAGATGCAACTTCCTGAAAGGAAACAACACACAGAAGATCAGTTTGTAAGAATCGCGTCCTCTGTGTTTTAATCGCATTCTTACTGCTAAATCTTATTTGCGTCTCTAGGGCTGCAAATGACTGTTTCCACTTTCTCCAAAGAAAGGGTTTCTGAATTGCTGCAAACACACATCAATTTAACTCTGGAAGTTGAATACACACATTGACAACAATTCTGCTAGATAGTTTCGTTTTTGTTTTAGAGCAAGGTGTTTCTCTGTACAGCATGTTCTCCCATACACTCTAGAATGTCCAATCTCAGCTTTTAGAAGAAACGTGTTTCTACCTCGCTGAATCCAAACATAGATGCAGCTTCCTAAAAGGAACCAACACACAGAAGATCAGTTTGTAAGAAGCGCGTCCTCTGTGTTTTAAACGCATTCTTACTGCTAACCCTTATATGCGTCTCTAGGGCTGGAAATGATTTTTTCTACATTCTCCAAATAAAGGGTTTCTGAACTGCTGCAAACACACATCAATTTAACACTGGAGGTTGTATACACACATTGACAACCATTCTGCTACATAGCTCCGTTTTGGTTTTAGAGCTAGGTATTTCTCTTTACAGCATGTTCTCCCATCCACTCTGGAATGTCCAATCGAAGCTTATAGAAGAAACGTGTTTCTACCTCGCTGAATCTAAACATAGATGCAACTTTCTAAAAGGAACCAACACACAGAAGATCAGTTTGTAAGAATCGGGTCTTCTGTGTTTTAAATGCATTCTTACTGCTAACTCTTATATGCATCTCTAGGGCTGGAAATCACTGTTTCTACATTCTCCAAAGAAACCTATTGTGAACTGCCGCAAACACATTTCAGTTTAACTCTGGAAGTTGAATACACACTTTGACAACCATTCTGCTAGATAGCTCCGTTTTGCTTTTAGAGCAAGGTGTTTCTCTGTACAGCATGTTCTCCCATCCACTCTGGAATATCCAATCGCAGCTTGCAGAAGAATCGTGTTTCTACCTCGCTGAATCTAAACATAGATGCAACTTCCTAAAAGGAACCAACACAGAGAAGATCAGTTTGTAAGAAGCGGGTTTTCTGTGTTTTAAACGCATTCTTCCTGCTATCTCTTATATGCGTCTCTAGGGCTTTAAATGACTGTTTCTACATTCTCCAAAAAAAGGTTTCTGAACTGCTGCAAACAAACATCAGTTTTGCTCTCTAAGTTGAATACACACATTGATACCCATTCTGCTAGATAGCTCCGTTTTGGTTTTAGAGCAAGGTATTTCTCTTTACAGCATGTTCTCCCATCCACTCTACAATGTCCAATCGCAGCTTTTAGAAGAAACGTGTTTCTACGTCGCTGAATCTAAACATAGATGCAACTTCCTAAAAGGAACCAACACACAGAAGATCAGTTTGTAAGAAGCGGGTCGTCTGTGTTTTAAACGCATTCTTACTGCTAACTCTTATATGCGTCTCTAGGGCTGGAAATGACTGTTTCTACATTCTCCAAAGAAAGGGTTTCTGAACTACTGCAAACACGCATCAGTTTAACTCTAGAAGTTGAATAAACACATTGACAACCGTTCTGCTAGATAGCTCCGTTTTGGTTTTAGAGCAAGGTATTTCTCTTTACAGCATGTTCTCCCATCCACTCTGGAATGTCCAATCGCAGCTTTTAGAAGAAACGTGTTTCTACCTCTCTGAATCTAAACATAGATGCAACTTCCTAAAAGGAACCAACAAACAGAAGATCAGTTTGTAAGAAGCGGGTCTTCTGTGTTTTAAACGCATTCTTACTGCTAACTTTTATATGCCTCTCTAGGGCTAGAAATGACTGTTTCTACATTCTCAAAAGAAAGGGTTTCTGAACTGCTGCAAACACACATCATTTTAACTCTGGAAGTTGAATACACACATTGACAAACATTCTGCTAGATAGCTCCGTTTTGGTTTTAGTGCAAGGTATTTCTCTTTACAGTATGTTCTCCCAACCACTCTGGAATGTCCAATCGCAGCTTTCAGAATCAACGTGTTTCTACCTCGCTGATACTAAGCATAGATGCAACTTCCTAAAAGGAACCAACACACAGAAGGTCAGTTTGTAAGAAGCGGGTCCTCTGTGTTTTAAACGCATTCTTACTGCTAACTCTTATATGAGTCTCTAGGCCTGGAAATGACTGTTTCTACTTTCTCCAAAGAAAGGGTTTCTGAACGGCTGGAAAAACACTTCAGTTTAACTCTGGAAGTTGAATACACACATTGACAACCATTCTGCTAGATTACTCCGTTTTGGTTTAAGAGCAAGGTATTTCTCTTTACAGCCTGTTCTCCCATCCACTCTAGAATGTCCAAATGCAGCTTTTAGAAGAAACGTGTTTCTACCACGCTGAAACTAAACATAGATGCAACTTCCTAAAAGGAACCAACACACAGAAGATCACTTTGTAAGAAGCGGGTCTTCTGTGTTTTAAACGCATTCTTACTGCTAACTCTTATATGGGTCTCTAGGGCTGGAAATGACTGTTTTCACTTTCTCCAAGGAAAGGGTTTCTGAACTGCTGCAAACACACATCAGTTTAACTCTGGAAGTTGAATACACACGTTGACAACCATTCTGCTAGATAGCTTCGTTTTAATTTTAGAGCAAGGTGTTTCTCAGTACAGCATGTTCTCCCATCCACTCTGGAATGTCCTATCTCAGCTTTTAGAAGAAACGTGATTCAACCTCGCTGAATCTAAACATAGATGCAACTTCCTAAAAGGAACCAACACACAGAAGATCAGTTTGTAAGAAGCGGGTCTTCTGTATTTTAAACGCATTCTTACTGCTAACACTTATATGCGTCTCTACGGCTGGAAATGACTGTTTCTACATTATCCAAAGAAAGGGTTTCTGAACTGCTGCAAACACACATCAGTTTAACTCTGGAAGTTGAATACACACATTGACAACCATTCTGCTAGATAGCTCCGTTTTGGTTATAGAGCAAGGTGTTTCTCTGTACAGCATGTTCTCCCATCCACTCTTGAATGTCCAATCGCAGCTTTTAGAAGAAACGTGTTTCTGCCTCGCTGAATCTAAACATAGATGCAACTTCCTAAAAGGAACCAACACACAGAAGATCAGTTTGTAAGAAGCGGGTCTTCTGTGTTTTAAACGCATTCTTACTGCTAACACTTACATGCGTCTCTAAGGCTGGAAATGACTGTTTCTACATTCTCCAAAGAAAAGGTTTCTGACCTGCTGCAAACACATATCAGTTTATCTCTGGAAGTTGAATACACACATTGACAACCATTCTGCTAGATAACTCCGTTTTGGTTTAAGAGCAAGGTATTTCTCTTTACAGTATGTTCTCCCATCGACACTGGAATGTCCAATCGCAGCTTATAGAAGAAACGTGTTTCTACCTTGCTGAATCTAAACAGAGATGCAACTTCTTAAAAGGAACCAACACACAGAAGGTCAGTTTGTAAGAAGCGGGTCTTCTGTGTTTTAAACGCTTTCTTACTGTTAACACTTATATGCGTCTCTAGGGCTGGAAATGACTGCTTCTACATTCTCCAAAGAAACCTATTCTGAACTGCTGGAAACACACTTCAGTTTCACTCTGGAAGTTGAATACACAGGTTGACCACCATTCTGCTAGATAGCTCCGTTTTGGTTTTAGAGCAAGGTGATTCTCTGTACAGCATGTTCTCCAATCCACTCTGGAATGTCCAATCTCAGCTTTTAGAAGAAACGTGTTTCTACCTCGCTGAATCTAAACATAGATGCAACTTTCTAAAAGGAACCAACACACAGAAGATCAGTTTGTAAGAAGCGGGTCATCTGTGTTTTATACCCATTCTTACTGCTAACACTTATATGCGTCTCTAGGGCTGGAAATGACTGTTTCTACATTTTCCAAAGAAAGGGTTTCTGAACTGCTGCAAACACACATCAGTTTAACTCTGGAAGTTGAATAGACACATTGACAACCATTCTGCTAGATAGCTCCGTTTTGGTTTTAGAGCAAGGTATTTCTCTTTACAGGATGTTCTCCCATCCACTCTGTAATGTCCAATCGCAGCTTTTAGAAGAAACGTGTTTCTACCTCACTGAATTGAAACATAGATGCAACGTCCTGAAAGGAAACAACACACAGAAGATCAGTTTGTAAGAATCGCGTCCTCTGTGTTTTAATCGCATTCTTACTGCTAACTCTTATATGCGTCTCTAGGGCTGGAAATTACTGTTTCTACCTTCTCTAAAGAAAGGGTTTCTGAACTGCTGCAAACACACATCAATTTAACTCTGGAAGTTGAATAGACACATTGACAACCATTCTGCTAGATAGCTCCGTTTTGGTTTTAGAGCAAGGTATTTCTCTTTACAGCATGTTCTCCCATCCACTCTGGAATGTCCAATCGCAGCTTATAGAAGAAACGTGTTTCTACTTCGCTGAATCTAAACATAGATGCAACTTCCTAAAAGGAACCAACACACAGCAGATGAGTTTGTAAGAAGCGGGTCTTCTGTGTTTTAAACGCATTCTTACTGCTAACTCTTATATGCGTCTCTCGGCATGGAAATGACTGTTTCTAGATTCTCCAAAGAAAACTTTTCTGAGCTGCTGCAAACACACATCAGTTTAACTCTGGAAGTTGAATACACACATTGACAACCATTCTGCTGGATAGCTCCGTTTTTGTTTTAGAGCAAGGTATTTCTCTTTACAGCATATTCTCCCATCCACTCAGGAATGTACAATCGCAGGTTTTAGAAGAAACGTGTTTCTACCTCGCTGATTCTAAGCATGGCTGCAACTTCCTAAAAGGAACCAACACACAGAAGATCAGTTTGTAAGAAGCTGGTCTTCTGTGTTTTAAACGCATTCTTACTGCTAACTCTTAAATGCATCTCTAGGGCTGGAAATGACTGTTTCTACATTCTCCAAAAACGGTTTCTGAACTGTAGCAAACACACATCAGTTTAACTCTGGAAGTTGAATACACACATTGACAACCATTCTGCTAGATAGCTCCGTTTCGGTTTTAGAGCAAGGTATTTCTCTTTGCAGCATGTTCTCCCATCCACTCTGGAATGTCCAATCGCACCTTTTAGAAGAAACGTGTTTCTACCTCTCTGAATTGAAACATAGATGCAACTTCCTGAAAGGAAACAACACACAGAAGATCAGTTTTTAAGAAGCGGGTCTTCTGTGTTTTAAACGCATTCTTACTGCTAACTCTTATATGCGTCTCTAGGGCTGGAAATGACTGTTTCCACTTTCTCCAAAGAAAGGGTTTCTGAACTGCTGCAAGCACACATCAGTTTAACTCTGGAAGTTGAATACACACATTGACAACCATTCTGCTAGATAGCTCCGTTGTGGTTTTAGAGCAAGGTGTTTCTCTGTACAGCATGTTCTGCAATCCACTCTGGAATGTCCAATCACAGCTTTTAGAAGAAACGTGTTTCTGCCTCGCTGAATCTAAACATAGATGCAACTTCCTAAAAGGAAACAACACACAGAAGATCAGTTTGTAAGAAGCGGGTCTTCTGTGTTTTAAACGCATTCTTACTGCTAACACTTATATGCGTCTCTAGGGCTAAAAATGACTGTTTTTACATTCTCCAAAGAAAGGGTTTCTGAACTGCTGCAAACACACATTAGTTTAACTCTGGAAGTTGAATACACGCATTTACAACCATTCTGCTAGATAGCTCCGTTTTGGTTTCAGAGCAAGTTATTTCTCTTTGCAGCATGTTCTCCCATCCACTCTGGAATGTCCAATCGCAGGTTTTAGAAAAAACGTGTTTCTACCTCCCTGAATTGAAACATAGATGCAACTTCCTGAAAGGAAACAACACACAGAAGATCAGTTTGTAAGAATCGCGTTCTGTGTTTTAATCGCATTCTTACTGCTAAATCTTATTTGCGTCTCTAGGGCTGCAAATGACTGTTTCCACTTTCTCCAAAGAAAGGGTTTCTGAATTGCTGCAAACACACATCAATTTAACTCTGGAAGTTGAATACACACATTGACAACAATTCTGCTAGATAGTTTCGTTTTTGTTTTAGAGCAAGGTGTTTCTCTGTACAGCATGTTCTCCCATACACTCTAGAATGTCCAATCTCAGCTTTTAGAAGAAACGTGTTTCTACCTCGCTGAATCCAAACATAGATGCAGCTTCCTAAAAGGAACCAACACACAGAAGATCAGTTTGTAAGAAGCGCGTCCTCTGTGTTTTAAACGCATTCTTACTGCTAACCCTTATATGCGTCTCTAGGGCTGGAAATGATTTTTTCTACATTCTCCAAATAAAGGGTTTCTGAACTGCTGCAAACACACATCAATTTAACACTGGAGGTTGTATACACACATTGACAACCATTCTGCTACATAGCTCCGTTTTGGTTTTAGAGCTAGGTATTTCTCTTTACAGCATGTTCTCCCATCCACTCTGGAATGTCCAATCGAAGCTTATAGAAGAAACGTGTTTCTACCTCGCTGAATCTAAACATAGATGCAACTTTCTAAAAGGAACCAACACACAGAAGATCAGTTTGTAAGAATCGGGTCTTCTGTGTTTTAAACGCATTCTTACTGCTAACTCTTATATGCATCTCTAGGGCTGGAAATCACTGTTTCTACATTCTCCAAAGAAACCTATTGTGAACTGCCGCAAACACATTTCAGTTTAACTCTGGAAGTTGAATACACACTTTGACAACCATTCTGCTAGATAGCTCCGTTTTGCTTTTAGAGCAAGGTGTTTCTCTGTACAGCATGTTCTCCCATCCACTCTGGAATATCCAATCGCAGCTTGCAGAAGAATCGTGTTTCTACCTCGCTGAATCTAAACATAGATGCAACTTCCTAAAAGGAACCAACACAGAGAAGATCAGTTTGTAAGAAGCGGGTTTTCTGTGTTTTAAACGCATTCTTCCTGCTATCTCTTATATGCGTCTCTAAGGCTTTAAATGACTGTTTCTACATTCTCCAAAAAAAGGTTTCTGAACTGCTGCAAACAAACATCAGTTTTGCTCTCTAAGTTGAATACACACATTGATACCCATTCTGCTAGATAGCTCCGTTTTGGTTTTAGAGCAAGGTATTTCTCTTTACAGCATGTTCTCCCATCCACTCTACAATGTCCAATCGCAGCTTTTAGAAGAAACGTGTTTCTACGTCGCTGAATCTAAACATAGATGCAACTTCCTAAAAGGAACCAACACACAGAAGATCAGTTTGTAAGAAGCGGGTCGTCTGTGTTTTAAACGCATTCTTACTGCTAACTCTTATATGCGTCTCTAGGGCTGGAAATGACTGTTTCTACATTCTCCAAAGAAAGGGTTTCTGAACTACTGCAAACACGCATCAGTTTAACTCTAGAAGTTGAATAAACACATTGACAACCATTCTGCTAGATAGCTCCGTTTTGGTTTTAGAGCAAGGTATTTCTCTTTACAGCATGTTCTCCCATCCACTCTGGAATGTCCAATCGCAGCTTTTAGAAGAAACGTGTTTCTACCTCTCTGAATCTAAACATAGATGCAACTTCCTAAAAGGAACCAACAAACAGAAGATCAGTTTGTAAGAAGCGGGTCTTTGGTGTTTTAAACGCATTCTTACTGCTATCTCTTATATGCGTCTCTAGGGCTGGAAATGACTGTTTCTACATACTCCAAAGAAAGATTTTCTGAACTGCTGCAAACACACATCAGTTTAGCTCTAGAAGTTGAATACACACATTGACAACAATTCTACTGGATAGCTCCGTTTTGGTTTTAGAGCAAGGTATTTCTCTTTAGAGCATGTTCTCCCATCCACTCAGGAATGTACAATCGCAGCTTTCAGAAGAAACGTGTTTCTACCTCGATGAATCTAAGCATAGATGGAACTTCCTAGAAGGAACCAACACACAGAAGATCAGTTTTTAAGAAGCGGGTCTTCTGTGTTTTAAGCGAATTCTTACTGCTAAATCTTATATGCGTCTCTACGGCTGGAAATGACTGTTTCTACATTCTCCAAAGAAAGGGTTTCTGAACTGCTGCAAACACAGATCAGTTTAACTCTGAAAGTTGAATACACACATTGACAACCATTCTGCTAGATATCTCTGTTTTGGTTTTAGAGCAACGTATTTCTCTTTACAACATGTTCTCCCATCCACTCTGGAATGCCCATTCGCAGATTTTAGAAGAAACTTGTTTCTACCTCGCTGAATCTAAACATAGATGCAACCTCCGAAAAGGTACCAATACACAGCCGATCACTTTGTAAGAAGCGGGTCTTCTCTGTTTTAAACACATTCTTACTGCTAACTCTTATTGGCCTCTCTAGGGCTGGAAATGACTGTTTCTACATTCTCCAATTAAAGGGTTTCTGAACTGCTGCAAACACACATCAGCTTAACTCTAGAATTTGAATGCACACATTGACAACCATTCTGCTATGTGGCTCCGTTTTTGTTTTAGAGCAAGCTATTTCTCTTTACAGCCTGTACTCCCATGCACTCTGGAATGTCCAAATGCAGCTTATAGAAGAAACGTGTTTCTACCTCGCTGAATCTAAACGAGATGCAACTTCCGAAAAGGTACCAAAACACAGCAGATTCGTTTGTAGGAAGGCGGTCTTCTGTGTTTTAAACGCATTCTTACTGCTAACTCTTCTGTGCCTCTCCAGGGCTGGAAATGACTGTTTCTACATTCTCCAAAGAAAGGGTTTCTCAACTGTTGCAAACACACATCATTTCAACTCTGGAAGTTGAATGCACACATTGACAAACCTTCTGCTAGATAACTTCGTCTTTATTTTAGAGTAAGGTATTTCTCTTTACAGCATGTACTGCCATCCACTCTGGAATGTCCAAACGCAGCTTTTAGAAGAAACGTGTTTCTACCTCGATGAATCTAAACATAAATGCAACTTCCGAAATGGAACCAACACACAGCAGATCACTTTGTAAGAAGCGGGTCTTCTGTGTTTTAAACGCATTCTTACTGCTAACTCTTATATGCCTCTCTAGGGCTGGAAATGCCTGTTTCTACATTCTCCAAAGAATAGGTTTCTGAACTGTTGCAAACACACATCAGTTCATCTCTGGAAGTTGAATGCACACATTTACAACCATTCTGCTAGATAGGTCCGTTTTTGTTTTAGAGCAAGGTATTTCTCTTTACAGCCTGTACTCCTATCCACTATGGAATGTCCAAACGCAGCTTTTAGAAGAAACGTGATTCTACCTCGCTGAATGTAAACATAGATGCAACTCCCTAAAAGGAACAAACACACAGTAGATTAGTTTGTAAGAAGCGGTTCTTCTGTGTTTTAAACGCATTCTTACTGCTAACACTTATATTCCTCTCTAGGGCTGGAAATGACTTTTTCTGAATTCTCCAAAGAAAGGGTTTCTGAACAGCTGCAAAGACACATCAGTTTACCTCTGGAAGTTGAATGCAAACATTGAGAGCCATTTTGTTGGTTCGTTCCATTTTTGTTTTAGAGCAAGGTAGTTCTCTTTACAGCCTCTGCTCCCATCCCCTCTGGAATGTCCAAACGCAGCTTTGAGAAGAAACGTGTTTCTACCTTGCTGAATCTAAACATAGATGCACCTTCCTAAAAGGAACCAACACACAGCAGATCAGTTTGTAAGAAGCGGGTCTTCTGTGTTTTCAACGTTGTTACTTCTAAGTCTTATATGCCTCTCTAGGGCTGGAAATGACTGTTTCTACAGACTCCAGAGAAAGGGTTTCTGAACTGCTGCAAACACACGTCAGTTTTAATCTCGAAGTTGAATTCACACATTGATAATCATTCTGCTATATAGCTCCGTTTTTGTTTTAAAGCAAGGTATTTCTCTTTACAGCCTGTACTCCCATCCACTCTGGAATGTGCAAACGCAGCTTTTAGAAGAAACGTGTTTCGACCTCGCTGAATCTAAACATAGATGCAACTTCTTAAAAGGAACCAACACACAGCAGATCAGTTTGTAAGAAGCGGGTCTTCTGTGTTTTAAAGGCATTCTTACTGCTAACTTTTTTATGCTACTATAGGACTTTAAATGACTCTTTCCGCATTCTCTAAAGAAAGGATTTCTGAACTGCTGCAAGCACACATTAGTTAAACACTGTAAATTGAATGGACACACTGACAACCATTCTGCTAGATAGCTCCGCCTTTGTTTAGAGCCCGATATTTCACATTGCAGCCTGAACTCCCTTTCACTCTGGTATGTATAAACGCAGCTTTTGGAAGAAACGTGTTTCTAACTCGCTTAATCGAAACATAGTTGCAACTTCCTAAAAGGAATCAACACACAGCAGATCAGTTTGTAAGAAGCGGTACTTCCGTGTTTTAAATGCTTTCTTACTTCTAACTCTTATATGTCATTATAGGGCTGTAAATGACTTTTTATACATTCTCCAAAGAAAGTGTTTCTGAACTGCTACAAACACACATCAGTTTAACTCTGTAAGTTAAATGCAAATATTGACAACCGTTCTGTTCGATAGGTGCTCTTTTGTTTTAGAGCCAGATAGTTCACATTACAGTCTGAACTCCCTTTCACTCTTGAATGTCCAAACGCAGCCTTTGGAAGAAACGTGTTCTTAGCTCGCTGAATCTAAACATAGATGCATCTTCCTAAAAGGAACCAACACACATCACATCTGTTTTTAAGAAGCAGGTCTTCTGTGTTTTAAAGGCATTCTTACTGCTAACTCTTTTATGCCACTATAGGGCTGGAAATGACTCTTTCTAAATTCTCTAAAGAAAGGATTTCTGAACTGCTGCAAACACATATCAGTTTAACACTGTAAATTGAATGGACACACTGACAACCATTCTGCTAGATAGCTGCGCTTTTGTTTTAGAGCCAGATACTTCACATTACAGGCTGAACTCCCTTTCACTCTGGAATGTCCAAACGCGGCTTTTGAAAGAGACGAGTTTCTATGTCGTTGAATCTAAACATAGTTGCAACTTCCTAAAACGAAACAACACACACAGCAGATCAGTCTGTAAGAAGTGGGTCTTCTGTGTTTTCATGGCGTTCTTACTGCAAACTCTCATATGCCACTATAGAGCTGGAAATGACTGTTTCTGCATTCTCCAATTAAAGGGTTTCTGAACTGCTGCAAACACACCTCAGTTTATCTCTGTAAACTGAATACACTCATTCACAAGCATTCTGCTAGATAGCTCCAATTTTGTTTTACAGCTAGATATTTCACATTGCAGCCTGAACTCACTTTCACTCTGGAATGTCCAAATGCAGCTTTTTGAAGAAACATGTTTCTAACTCGCTGAATCTAAACATAGTTGTAACTTCCTAAAACGAAATGACACACACAGCAGATCAGTTTGTAAGAAGCGGGTCTTCTGTGTTTTCATGGCATTCTTTTTTTTTTTTTTTTTTTTTTTTGAGACAGTGTTTCGCTCTTGTTACCCAGGCTGGAGTGCAATGGCGCGATCTCAGCTCTCCACAACCTCTGCCCCCTGGGTTCAGGCAACTCTCCTGCCTCAGCCTCCTGAGTAGCTGGGATTACAGGCACGCGCCACCATGCCCAGCTAATTTTTTGTATTTTTACTAGAAACGGGGTTTCACTATGTTGACCGGGATGGTCTCGATCTCTCGACCTCGTGATCCACCTGCCTCGGCCTCCCAAAGTGCTGGGATTACAGGCTTGAGCCACCACGCCCGGCCTCATGACATTCTTACTGCAAACTCTTATATGACACAATAGGGCTAGAAATGACTGTTTCTCCAATCTCCAAATAAAGGGTTCCTGAACTGCTGCAAACACACTTCAGTTTAACTCTGTAAGTTGAATGCCCAGATTGACAGCCATTCTGTTAGATAGCTGTGCTTTTGTTTTAGGGCCAGATATTTCACATTACAGCCTGAACTCCCTCTCACTCTTGATTTTCCAAACGCAGCTTTTGAAAGAAACGAGATTCTACGTCATTGAATCTAAACATAGTTGCAACTTCTAAAAAAGAACCAACACACAGAAGATCAGTTTGTAAGAAGCGGGTCTTCTGTGTTTTAAAGGCTTTCTTACTTCAAAACTTATATGCCATTATAGGGCTGGAAATGACTGTTTCTACATTCTCCAAAGAAAGGGTTTCTGAACTGCTGCAAACACATATCAGTTTAACATTTTAAGTTGAATATACACATTGACAACCATCCTCCTAGATAGCTCCTTTTTTGTTTTTGAGCCAGATATTTCACATAACAGCCCTAACTACATTTCACTATGGAATTTCCAAACGCAGCTTTTGGAAGAAACGTGTTTCTAACTCGCTGAAACTAAACATAGATGCATCTTCCTAAAAGGAACCAACACACATCACATCAGTTTGTAAGAAGCGGGTCATCTGTGTTTTAAAGGCATTCTTACTGCTAACTCTTTTATGCCACTCTAAGGCTGGAAATGACTGTTGCTACATTCTCTATAGAAAGGATTTCTGAAATGCTGCAAACTCACATCAATTTAACACTGTAAATTGAATTGAGACACTGACAACCATCTGTTAGATAGCTGCACTTTTGTTTTAGAGGCAGATATTTCACATTACAGCCTGAAATCCCTTTCACTCTGGAAAGTCCAAACGCAGCTTGTGAAAGAAAGGAGTTTCTATGTCGTTGAATCTAAACATAGTTGCAACTTCCTAAAACGAAACAACACACACAGCAGATCAGTGTGTAAGGAGCGGGTCTTCTGTGTTTTCATGGCATTCTTACTGCAAACTGTTATATGCCACTATAGGGCTGGAATTGACTGTTTCTATATTCTCCAAAGAAAGGGTTTCTGAAATGCTACAAACACAGATCAATTTATCACTGTAAATTGAATGGACACACTGACAACCATTCTGCTAGATAGCTCCGCCTTTGTTTTAGAGCCAGATATTTCACATTACAGCCTGAACTCCCTTTCACTCTGGAATGTCCAAACGCAGATTTTGGAAGAAACGTGTTTCTAACTCTCTGAATCGAAACATAATTGCAACTTCCTAAAAGGAAACAACACACAGCAGATCAGTTTGTAAGAAGCGGGTCTTTTGTGTTTTAAAGGCTTTCTTACTTCTAACTCTTACATGCCATTATAGGGCTGGAAATGACTGTTTCTGCATTCTCCAAAGAAATGGTTTCTGAACTGCTGCAAACACACATCAGTTTAACTCTATAGGTTGAATGCAAACACTGACAACCATTCTGCTAGATAGCTCCACCTTTGTTTTAGAGCCAGATATTTCACATTACAGCCTGAACTCCCTTTCACTCTGTAATGTCCAAACGCAGCTTTTGGAAGAAACGTATTTCTAACTCGCTGAAACTAAACATAGATGCACCTTCCTAACAGGAACCAGCACACAACAGATCAGTTTGTAAGAAGCGGGTCTTCTGTGTTTTAAAGGCATTCTTTCTGCTAACTCTTTCATGCCACTTTAGGGCTGGAAATGACTGTTTCTACATTCTCTAAAGAAAGGATTTCTGAACTGCTCCAAACACACATCAGTTTAGCTCTGTAAATTGAATGCACACACTGACAACCATTCTGCTAGATAGCTCCGCCTTTGCTTTAGAGCCAAATATTTCACATTGCAGCCTGCACTCACTTTCACTCTCGAATGTCCAAATGCAGCTTTTGGAAGAAACGTGTTAGTAACTCGCTGAATCTAAACATAGTTGCAGCTTCCTAAAATGAAACAACACACAGCAGATCAGTTTGTAAGAAGCAGATCTTCTGTGTTTTTAAGGCATTCTTACTGTAAACTCTAATATGCCACTATAGGGCTGGAAATGACAGTTTCTACATTCTGCAAATAAAAGTTTTCTGAACTGCGCAACACACATCAGTTTAACTTTTTAAGTTGAATATACACATTGACAAGCATTCTGCTAGATATCTCCTTTTTTTTTTTTAGAGTCAGATATTTCACATTACAGCATGAACTACCTCTCACTCTGGAATGTCCAAACGCAGCTTTTGGAAGAAATGTGTTTCTAACTCGCTGAATCTAAAAATAGTTGCAACTTCCTAAAAGGAATCAACACGCAGCAGATCAGTTTGTAAGAAGCGGGTCTTCTATGTTTTAAAGGCTTTCTTACTTCTAAATCTTACATGCCATTATAGGGCTAGAATAGACTGTTTCTACATGCTCCAAAGAAAGGGTTTCTGAACTGCTGCAAACACACGTCACTATAACTCTGTAGGTTGAATGCACACATTGACAACCATTCTGATATATAGCTCCGTTTTTGTTTTAGAGCCAGATATTTCACATTGCAACCTGAACACCCTTTCACTCTGGAATGTCCAAACACAGCTTTTAAAAGAAACGTGTTTCTACCTCGCTGAATCTAAACACAGATGCAACTACCAAAAGGAACCAACACAAATCACATCAGATTGTAAGAAGCGGGTCTTCTGTGTTTTAAATGCGTACGTACTGCTAGTTCTGATATGCCACTATATGGCTGGAAATGACTGATTCCACATTCTCCAAAGAAAGGGTTTCTGAACTGCTGCAAACACACATCACTATAACTCTGTAAGTTGAATGCACACATTGACAACCATTCTGCTAGATAGCTCCGTTTTGGTTTTAGAGCCAGATATTTCTCATTACAGCCTGTATTCCTATCCACTCTGGAATGTCCAAACGCAGCCTTTAGAAGAAAAGTGTTTCTAACTGGCAGAATGGAAACATAGATGCAACTTTCTAAAAAGAACCAAAACAAAGCAGATTAGTTTTTAAGAAGCGGGTCTTCTGTGTTTTAAACGCATTCTTACTGCTAACTCTTATATACCACTAGAGGGCTATTATTGACTGTTTCTACATTCTCCAAATAACGGGTTTCTGAACTGCTGCACACACACATCAGTTCAAATTTGGAAGTTTAATGCACACATCGACAACATTCTGCTCGATAGCTCCAATTTGGTTTTAGAGCCAGATATTTCTCATTACAGCCGGTATTCCCATCCACTCAGGAATGTCCAAACGCAGCTTGTAGAAGAAACGTGTTTCTAACTCACTGAATCTAAACATAGATGCAACTTTCTAAAAGGAACTAACACACAGCAGATCAGTTTGTCAGAAGCTGGTCTTCTGTGTTTTAAACGCATTCTTAGTGCTAACTCTTATATGCCACTATAGCCCTGAAAATGACTGTTTCTACATTCTCCAAAGAAAGGGTTTCTGAACTGCTGGAAACAAACATCAGCTCAAATCTGTAAGTTTAATGCACACATCAACAACCATTCTGCTAGATAGCTCCTTTTTTTGTTTTAGCACCAGATATTTCTCATTACAGCCTATACTCCCATCCATTCTGGAATGTCCAAAGGCCGCTTTTAGAAGAAATGTGTTTATAGCTCGCTGAATCTAAACATAGTTGCAACTTCCTAAAAGGAACCAACACACAGCAGATCGGTTTGTAAGAAGCGAGTCTTCGGTGTTTTAAAGGCATTCCTACCGTTAACTCTAATATGCCACTATAGGGCTGGAAATGACAGTTTCTACATTCTCCAAAGAAAGTGTTTCTAAACTGCTGAAATACAAATCAGTTTAACTCTGTAAGTTGAATGCACACATTGAAAAGCATTCTGCTGGATAGCTCCGTTTTTATTTTAGAGTCAGATATTTCTCTTTACATTCTGTACTCCTAACCACTCTGGGATGTCCAAACCTAGCTTTTAGAAAAAATGTGTTTCTAACTGGCAGAATCTAAACATCGTTGCAACTTCCTAAAAGGAACCAACACACAGTGGATCGGTTTGTAAGTAGGGGGTCTTCTGTGTTTTAAACGCTTTCTTACTGCTAACTCTTATATGCCAGTATAGGGCTGGAAATGACTGTTTCTACATTCTCCAAAGAAAAGGTTTTTAAACTGCTTAAAAACAAATCAGTTTAACTCTGTAAGTTGAATGGACACATTGATAACCATTTTGCTGGATAGCTCCGTTTTTGTTTTAGAGCCAGATATTTCTCTTTACATCCTGTACTCCCTTCCACTCTGGAATGTCCAACGGCAGCTTTTAGAAGAAATGTGTTTCTAACTCGCTGAATCTAAACATACTTGCAACTTCGTAAAAGAACCGACGCACAGCTGATCAGTTTGTAAGAAGCGGGTCTTGTGTGTTTTAAACGCATTCTTACTGTTAACTCTGATATGCCACTATTGGTCTGGAAATGACTGTTTCTACATTCTCCAAAGAAAAGGTTTCTGAACTACTGAAACACAAATCATTTTAATTCTGTAAGTTGAATGCACACATTGATAAGCATTCTGCTGGATAACTCCGTTTTTGCTTTAGAGTCAGATATTTCCTTTACATCCTGCACTCCCATCCGCTCTGGAATGTCAAAACCTAGCTTTTAGAAGAAATGTGTTTCTCACTCGCTGAATCTAAACATAGTTGCAGCTTCGTAGAGGAATCAACACACAGCAGATCAGTCTGTAAGAATCGGGTCTTGTGTGTTTTAAACGCATTCTTACTGTTAACTCTGATATGCCACTATAGGGCTGGAAATGACTGTTTCTACATTCTCCAACGAAAGGGTTTCTGAACTGCTGAAATACAAATCAGTTTACCTCTGTAAGTTTAATGCACACATTGACAACCATTCTACTAGATAGCTCTGTTTTTGTTTTAGAGCCAGATACTTCTCATTACATCCTGTACTCCCATCCAGTCTGGAATGTCCAAATGCAGCTTTTAGAAGAAACGTGTTTCTAACCTGCCAAATCTAAATACAGATGCAACTACCAAAAGGAACCAACGCATAGCAGATCATTTTGTAAGAACCGGATCTTCTGTGTTTTAAACGCATTCTTACTGCTAACTCTGGTATGCCTCTATAGGGCTGGAAATTACTGTTTCTACTTTCTACAAAGAAATGGTTTCTGAACTGCTGCAAACACACATCAGATTAACTCTGTGAGTTGAATGCACACATTGATCACCATTCTGCTAGATAGCTCCGTTTTGGTTTTAGAGCCAGATATTTCTCATTGCAGCCTGTATTCCCATCCACTCTGGAATGTCCAAACACAGCCTTTAGAGGAAACGTGTTTCTAACTCACAGAATCAAAACATAGATGCAGCTTTCTAAAAGGAACCAACACCAAGCAGATCAGTTTGTCAGAAGCTGTCTGCTGTGTTTTAAACGCTTTCCTAGTGCTAACTCTTTAATGCCACTATAAGGCTAGAAATGACTGTTTCTACAATCTCCAAAGTAAGGGTTTCTGGATGCTTGGAAGATGGCTGCCTAAGAATAGCTCAGGGCTTCAGCTCCCAGTGAAAGTGCAGAGGGTGAATGAACGCCGCATTTCCAGACGAACTCTTATTGCCCACAGACCAGGAGAAACCCCGGTAGAGGTGTCGCTAGCGTCGCAATCTCAGCCAGTGTGGCTGTTTTGGCCTCCGCGGGGCTGATTCTGCCCGCGCGCTGCTGTGATCACGCCCTGTTTCTGCAGTTGTTTGTACAAAAGCCACTGGTCTGGGAGCCCTCTTATCTGGTGAGCAGAGCCCTGAGATGGCAGAGTTGCCCATTCAGCTGAAATAGTGAGCAAGGCCGGAAGATTCTTAGGCAAAATATCCGCCAGCAGCTGGCGCCGCAGTTCTAGCTGACTCCGTGAGTCACAGCACGGGAGATCCTGGCGCCTTTTCAACAAGCGACCGGAACGGAACAAGGGGGCGTTCCATTTAAAAGAAAAGACTCTGAGTCAGGGAGCCAGGTGATCAGGCTCGGTTGGTCCCACCCCTCCACCCCCAACAACAACGAAAACAAAAACAGTAATTGGAAACCCTCTGGGTTGAGCCCTTCAAACCAAGCACAGCTGAACCGGTACGGTCCGGCTCGGTGTGGGAGGTGCTTCTGCCATTCCTGAGACTCTCCACCACTACGGAGGCAGACTGCCATTGCTGAGGCAACCCGCCATTGCCGAAGCAACCTGCCACAACAGAGAGAGTCCACCATAACAGAGGCAGGGCCACCATTGCCGAAACAGTTCTAACTACGCCCATATAAAAAGGACTACAGGGAAGAGCTCAGGGCAGCTGGGCGGAGCCCACAGCAGCTCAGCAAAGCCCCTGTGGGCAGGCAGTGGCTAGGCTTGCTGCTAGCTGGGCAGGTCCAACCTGAAAGAAAAATCAAAAAAGGCAGTAGTGCAACGGAAACTCACAAAGCTCCAACTCCCTGGGACAGAGACAGACAACAGGTGGATAAACCCACAAAAATGGGAAGAAACCAGAGCAAAAAGGATGAAAACTCCCGAAACCAGAACACCTCTCCTCCTAAAAGGGATCACAACTCCTCACCAGCAAGGGAACCAGACCGGATGGAGAAGGAGGGTGATGAAATGACAGAATCAGACTTCAGAAGGTGGGTAGTAAGAAACTACAGTGAGCTAAAAGAACATGTTCTAACCAAATGCAAAGAAAATAGGAACTTTGAAAAAAGATTGGACGAACTGCTGACGAGAATGGACAGCATAGAGAGGAGTATAAGTGAATTGATGGAGCTGAAAAATGCAACACGAGAACTTCGTGAAGCATGCACAAGCTTCAACAGCCGAATTGACCAAGCAGAAGAAAGGATATCAGAGGTCGAAGATCAACTCAATGAAATAAAAAGAGAAGGCAAGAACAGAGAAAAAAGCGCAAAAAGGAATGAACAAAATCTTCAAGAAATGTGGGACTATGTGAAAAGACCTAATCTACGTCTGATAGGTGTACCTGAATGTGATGAAGAGAATGAATCCAAGCTGGAAAATACTCTTCAGGATATTATCCAGGAAAAATTCCCCAACCTAGCAAGGCAGACCAATATTCAAATCCAGGAAATACAGAGAACACCACAAAGATATTCCTCAAGAAGAGCAACCCCAAGGCACATAATCGTCAGATTCACCAGGGTTGAAATGAAAGAGAAAATGCTAAGGGCAGCCAGAGAGAAAGGTCGGGTTTCCCACAAAGGGAAGCCCATTAGACTCACAGCAGATCTCTCAGCAGAAACCCTACAAGCCAGAAGAGTTTGGGAGCCAATATTCAACATCCTTAAAGAAAAGAACTTTCAACCCAGAATCTCCTATCCAGCCAAACTAAGCTTCATAAATGAAGGAAAAGTAAAATCCTTTGTGAACAAGCAAGCACTCAGAGATTTCATCACCACCAAACTTGCTCTACAAGAACTCCTGAAAGAGATTCTACACATATAAAGGAAAAAGCAGTACCAGCCACTCCAAAAACACACCAAATGGTAAAAGAGCATCAACACAATCAAGAAGCTGCATCAACTAACCAACAAAACAGCCAGGTAGCATCAAAATGATATTATCAAATTCACACGTAACAATACTATCCCTAAATGTCAATGGACTAAACGCCCCAATCAAAAGACACAGACTGGCAAATTGGATAAAAAGCCTGCTGTATCCAGGAAACCCATCTTACATGCAAGGATACACAAAGGCTCAAAATAAAGGGATGGAGGAAGATCTACCAAGCAAATGGAGAGCAAAAAAAGGCAGGAGTTGCAATTCTCATCTCTGATAAAATAGATTTTAAAGTAACAAAGATCAAAAGAGACAAAGAAGAACATTACATAATGGTAAAAGGATCACTGCAACAAGAAGAGCTAACCATCCTAAATATATACGCACCCAATACAGGAGCACCCAGATACATAAGGCAAGTTCTTAATGACTTACAAAGAGACTTAGACTCCCACACAATAATAGTGGGAGACTTTAACACCCCATTGTCAATATTAGACAGATCAACCAGACAGAAAATCAACAAGGATATCCAGGACCTGAATACAGACCGGGAACAAGCAAACCTAATAGACATTTACAGAACTCTACACCACAAATCCACAGAATATACATTCTTCTCAGCACCACATCACACCTACTCTAAAATTGACCACATAATTGGCAATAAATCACTCCTCAGCAAATGCAAAAAACAGAAATCATAACAAACAGTCTCTCAGACCACAGTGCAATCGAGTTAGAACTCAGAATGCAGAAACTAACTCAGAACCGCACAGCTCCATGGAAACTGAACAACTTGCTCTTGAATGTTGACTGGATAAACAATGAAATGAAGGCAGAAATAAAGATGTTCTTCGAAACCAATGAGAACGAAGACACAACATACCAGAATCTCTGGGACACATTTAAAGCAGTCTCTAGAGGAAAATATATAGCAATGAGTGCCCACATGAGAAGAAAGGAGAGATCTAAAATTGACACCCTATCATCAAAATTGAAAGAGCTAGAGGAGCAAGATCAAAAAAACTCAAAACCTAGCAGAAGACAGGAAAGAACTAAGATCAGAGCAGAACTGAAGGAAATAGAGACACAAAAAACTCTTCAAAAAATCAATAACTCCAGGAGCTAGCTTTTTGAAAAGATCAACAAAATAGACAGACCACTAGCCAGATTAATAAAAAAGAAAAGAGAGAATAACCAAATTGATGCAATAAAAAACGATAAAGAGGATATCACCACAGATTCCACAGAAATCCAAACCATCATCAGAGATTATTACAAACAACTCTATGCACATAAACTAGTAAACCTGGAAGAAATGGATAAATTCCTGGACGCCTGCATCCTCCCAAGCCTAAACCTGGAAGAAGCCGAAACCCTGAATAGACCAATAATATGGTCTGAAGTCGAGGCAGCAATAAAGAGCCTACCACCCAAAAAAAGCCCAGGTCCAGATGGGTTCACAGCTGAATTCTACCAGACATACAAAGAGGAGCTGATACCATTCCTTCTGAAACTATTCCAGACAATCCAAAAAGAGGGAATCCTTCCCAAATCATTTTACGAGACAAACATCATCCTGATACCAAAACCCGGCAGAGACTCAACAAGAAAAGAAAATTTCAGGCCAATATCCATGATGAACATAGATTTAAAAATCTTCAATAAAATACTGGCAAACCGATTGCAACAGCATATCAAAAAACTCATCCACCATGATCAAGTAGGATTCATCCTGGGGATGCAAGGCTGGTTCAACATATGCAAGTCCATAAACGTAATTCACCACATAAACAGAACCAAAGACAAAAACCACATGATTATCTCAATTGATACAGAGAAGGCTTTCGACAAAATTCAACAACCTTTATGCTAAAAACCCTCAATAAACTAGGTATTGACAGAACGTATCTCAAAACAATAAAAGCTATTTATGACAAACCAACAGCCAATATCATACTGAATGGGCAAAAACTGGAAGCATTCCCTTTGAAATCTGGCACTAGACAAGGATGCCCTCTCTCACCACTCCTATTCAATATAGTACTGGAAGTTCTAGCCAGAGCAATCAGGCAAGAGAAAGAAATAAAGGGTATCCAAATTGGGAAGGAGGAAATCAAATTGTCTCTATTTGCAGATGACATGACTGTTTATCTGGAAGACCCCATCACCTCAGCCCAAAGTCTCCTGAAACTGATAAACAACTTCAGCAAAGTCTCAGGATACAAAATCAATGTGCAAAAATCACAAGCATTCCTATACACCAGTAATAGACTTCAAGAGAGCCAAATCAAGAACGAACTGCCATTCACAATTGCTACAAAGAGAATAAAGTACCTAGGAATACAACTAACAAGGAACGTAAAGGACCTCTTCAAGGAGAACTACAAGCCATTGCTCAACGAAATAAGAGAGGATACAAACAGATGGAAAAACATTCCATGTTCATGGTTAGGAAGAATCAACATCGTGAAAATGGCCATACTGCACAAAGTAATTTACAGATTCAACGCTATTCCCATCAAGCTACCAATGACCTTTTTCACAGAACTGGAAAAAAACACCTTAAACTTCATATGGAACCAAAAGAGAGCCCGCATAGCCAAGTCAATTCTAAACAAAAAGAACAAAGCAGGAGGCATCACACTACCGGACTTCAAACTATACTACAAGGCTACAGTAATCAAAACAGCATGGTAGTGGTACCAAAACAGAGATATAGACCAATGGAAAAGTACAGAGGCCTCAGAGGAAATACAACATACCCACAACCATCTGATCTTCAACAAAACTGACAAAAACAAGCAATGGGGAAAGGACTCCCTGTTTAATAAATGGTTTTGAGAAAACTGGCTAGCCATGTGCAGAAAGCAGAAACAGGACCCCTTCCTGACACCTTACATCAAAATTAACTCCAGATGGGTTAAAGACTTAAACATCAGACCTAATACCATAAAAAAAAACCTTAGAAGAAAATCTAGGCAAAACCATTCAGGACATAGGTGTAGGCAAGGACTTCATGACCAAAACGCCAAAAGCAATGGCAACAAAAGCCAAAATAGACAAATGGGACCTAATCAAACTCCACAGCTTCTGCACAGCAAAAGAAACAGTCAGTAGAGTGAATCGGCAACCAACAGAATGGGAAAAAATTTTTGCAGCCTACCCATCTGACAAGGGGCTGATATCCAGAATTTACAAAGAACTAAAGCAGATCTACAAGAAAAAAACAAGCAAGCCCATTCAAAAATGGGCGGAGGATATGAACAGATACTTTACAAAAGAAGACATACGGGAAGCCAACAAACATGAAAAAATGCTCATCATCACTGGTCATTAGAGAAATGAAAATCAAAACCACATTGAGATACCATCTCACACCAGTTAGAATGGCGATCATTAAAAAATCGGGAAACAACAGATGCTGGAGAGGATGTGGAGAAATAGGAACACTTTTACACTGTTGGTGGGAATGTAAATTAATTCAACCATTGTGGAAGACAGTGTGGCGAATCCTTAAGGACCTAAAAATAGAAATCCCATTTGACCGAGCAATCCCATTACTGGGTATATATCCAAAGGATTATAAATCATTCTACTACAAGGACACGTGCACACGAATGTTCATTGCAGCACTGTTTACAATAGCAAAGACCTGGAACCAACCCAAATGCCCAAAGATGATAGACTGGATAGGGAAAATATTGTACATATACACCAAGGAATATTACACAGCCATCAAAAACGATGAGTTCATATCCTTTGTAGGGACATGGATGAACCTGGAAACCATCATTCTCAGCAAACTGACACAAGAGCAGAAAATCAAACACCATATTTTCTCACTCATAGGCGGGTGTTGAACAATGAGAACACATGGACACAGGGAGGGGAGCACTACACACCGGGGTCCGTTGGGGGGAAATGGAGGAGTGGCGTGGGGGGGGAGGTGGGAAGAGATAGCATGGTGAGAAATGACAGATACAGGTGCGGGGACTAAAGGCAGCAAACCACACTGCCAGGTGTGTACCTATGCAACAATCTTGCATGTTCATCACGTGTACCCCAAAACCTAAAATGCAAGTAAAAAAATAAAGACGGAGCTATCTAGCAGATTGGTTGTCAAAGAGTGCATTCAACTTACAGAGTTAAACTGATGTGAGTATTAAGTAATTCAGAAACCCTTTCTTTGGAGAGTCTAAAAATAGATGTTTCCAGCCCCATACTGCCATATTAGAATTAGCAGTAAGACTGCATTTTAAACACAGAGGAAACAATTCTCTCAAATTGCTCTGCTGTGAGTTCGTTCAGCTCAGCAAGCTGCATCTATGTTTAGATTCAGTGAGTTCATCACACGTTTCTTCTAAAATGTGCGTTGGGATATTCCAGAGTGAATGGGACTATATGCTGTAAAGAGAAATATCTGGCTTTAAAACAAAAACGGAACGATCTATCAGATTGGTTGTCGAAGAGTACATTCAACTTACTGAGTTACACTGATGTGATTATGAAGTAAATCAGAAACGCTTTCTTTGGAGAGTCTAGAAATAGATGTTTCCAGCCGCATACTGCCATATGAGAATTAGCAGTAAGATGCATCTATGTTTAGATTCAGTGAGTTATTCACATGTTGTTTCTAAAAGCTGTGTTTGGATATTCCAGAGTTAATGGGACTATAGGCCATTATGAGAAATATCTGGCTCTAAAACTAAAATGGAGCTATCTAACAGATTGGTTGTCAAAGTGTACATTCAACTTACAGAGTTAAACTGATATGTGTATGAAGGGTTTCATAGACCCTTTCTTTGGAGAGTCTAGAAATAGATGTTTTCAGCCGTATGCTGCCATATGAGAACTGGCAGTAAGATTGCGTTTAAACAGAGAAGAAACGTTTCTCTCAAATTCCTCTACTGTGCGTTCGTTCAGGTTAGGAAGCTGCATCTCTTTTTAGATTCAGTGAGTTAGTCACACGTTTCTTCTAAAAGCTGCGTTTGGATAATCCAGAGGGAATGGGGCTATAGGCTGTAATGGGAAATATCAGGCTCTAAAACAAAAACGGAGCTATCTAGCAGATTGATTGTCAAAGAGTACATTCAACTTACAGAGTTAAACTGATGAGAGTATGAAGTAATTCAGAAACCCTTTCTTTGGAGAGTCTAGAAGTAGATGTTTCCAGCCGTATACTGCCATACGACAATCAGCAGTAAGACTGCGTTTTAAACACAGAGGAAACGTTTCTCCCGAATTGCTCTGCTGTGAGTTGGTTCAACTTAGGAAGCTTCATCTATGTTTAGATTCAGTGAATTAGTCACAAGTTTCTTCTACAAGCTGTGTTTGATATTCCAGAGTGAATGGGACTATAGGCTGTAATGAGAAATATCTGGCTCCAAAACAAAAACGGAGCTATCTAGCAGATTGGTTGTCAAAGTGTACATTCAAGTTACAGAGTTAAACTGATGTGTGTATGAAGTGTTGCAGAAACCCTTTCTTTGGATATTCCAGAAAAAGATATTTCCGGGCGTATACAGCCATATGAGAATTAGTAGTAAGACTGAGTTTTAAACACAGAGGAAACGTTTCTCTCAAATTCCTCTGCTGTGAGATCGTTCACTTTAGGAAGCTGCATCTATGTTTAGATTCAGATAGTTAGCCACACATTTTTTTAAAAGTTGCCATGGGATATTCCAGAGTGAATGGGACTATAGGCTGTAATGAGAAATATCTCACTCTAAAACAAAACCGGAGCTTTCTATCAGATTGGTTGTCAAAGTGTATATTCAACTAACAGAGTTAAACTTAGGTGTGTATGAAGCGTTTCAGAAACCCTTTCTTTGGAGAGTCAAAACTAGATGTTTCCAGCCGTATACTGCCATATGTGAATTAGCAGTAAGACTGCGTTTTAAACACAACAAAACGTATGTCTCTAATTGCTCTGCTGTGATTTCGTTCACCTTAGGAAGCTGCATCTATGGTTAGATTCAGTGAGTGAGTCACACGTTTCTTCTAAAACTTGCATTTGCGTATTCCAGAGTGAATGGGACAATAGGCTGTAATGAGAAATATTGGGCTCTAAAACAAAAACAAAGCTATCTAGCAGATTGGTTGTCAAAGTTTACATTCAACATACAGAGTTTAACTGATGTGTGAATGAAGTGTTTCAGAACCCCTTTCTTTGGAGAGTCTAGAAATAGATGTTTCCAGCCGTAAACTGCCACATGAGAATTAGCAGTAAGACTGCGTTTTAAACACAGAGGAAACATTTCTCTGAAATTCCTCTGCCATGTGTTCGTTCACCTTAGGAACCTGCAGCTATGTTTTGATTCAGTGAGTGAGTTACACGTTTCTTCTAAAAGCTGCGTTTGGATATTCCAGAGGGAATGGGATTATAGGTTGTAAGGAGAAATATCTGGCTCTAAAAAAAAAAAAAAAAAAAAAAAAAAAAAAAAAAAAAAAAAAACGGAGCTATCTAGCAGATTGGTTGTCAAAGTGTATATTAAACTTACAAAAGTAAACTCATGTTGTGTATGAAGCGATTCAGAAATCTTTTCTTTGGAGAGTGTAGAAATAGATCCTTCAAGCCATAGATTGCCATATGAGAATTAACAGTAAGACTGCATTTTAAACACCGAGAAAACGTTTCTCTCCAGTTACTCTGCTGTGAATTCATTCACCTTAGGAAGCTGCATCTATGTTTAGATTCAGTGTGTTATTCACATGATTCTTCAAAAAGTTGTGTTTGTGTATTCCAGAGTGAATGGGACTATAGGCTGTAATGAGAAATATCTGGCTCTAAAACTAAAACAGAGCCATCTAGCAGATTGGATGTCAAAGTGTACATTCAACTTACAGAGATAAACTGATGTGTGTATGAAGCGTTTCAGAAAACCTTTCTTTGGAGACTCTCGAAATTGATGTTTCCAGCCGTATACTGCCATATGAGAATTAGCAGTAAGACTGTGTTTTAAACACAAAGGAAACGTTTCTCTTAAATTGCTCTGCTTTGAGTTCGTTCACCTTAGGAAGCTGCATCAATGTTTAGATTCAGTGAGTTAGTCACACGTTTCTTCAAAAAGCTGCGTTTGGATATTCCAGAGGGAATGGGACTATAGGCTGTAATGAGAAATATCTGGCTCTAAAACAAAAACGGAGCTATCTAGGAGATTGGTTGTCAATGTGTACATAAAATTTACAGAGTTGAACTGATGTGTGTATGAAGCGCTTCAGAAACCATTTATTGGAGAGTCTAGAAATAGATGTTTCCAGCTGTATGCTTCCATATGAGAATTAGTGGTAAGTCTGCGTTTTAAAGACAGAGAAAACTTTTCTCTCAAATTGCTCTTCTGTGAGTTCATTCACCTTAGGAAGCAGCATCTATGTTTAGATTCAGCGTGTTATTCACACGATTCTTCAAAAAGTTGTGTTTGTGTTTTCCAGAGTGAATTGGACTATAGGTTGTAATGAGAAATATCTGGCTCTAAAACAAAAACGGAGCTATCTAGCAGATTGGTTGTCAAAGTGTACATTCAACTTACAGAGTTAAACTGATGTGTATGAAGCGTTTCAGAAACCCTTTCTTTGGAGATTCTAGAAATAGTTGTTTCCAGCCGTATACTGCCATATGAAAATTAGCAGTAAGACTGCGCTTTAAACACAGAGGAAACGTTTGTTTCAAATTGATCAGCTGTGACTTAGTTAACTTTAGGAAGCTGCATCTATGTTTAGATTCAGTGAGTTAGTCACACGTTTCTTCTAAAAGCTCCGTTTGGATATTCCAGAGTGATTAGGACTATAGGCTGTATTGAGAAATATCTGGCTCTAAAATAAAAACGAAGCTATCTAGCAGATTGGTTGTCAAAGTGAACATTGAACTTACAGAAGGAAACTGATGTGTGTATGAAGCGTTTCAGGAACCCTTTCTTTGGAGAGTCTAGAAATAGATGTTTCCAGCCGTATACTTCCATATGAGAATTAGCAGTAAGACTGCGTTTTAAACACAGAGGAAACGTTTCTCTGAAATTGCTCTACTGTGGGTTTGTTCACCTTAGGAAGATGCCTCTGTGTTTAGATTCAATGAGTTAGTCACACGTCTCTTCTAAAATGTGTGTTTGGATATTCCAGAGGGAATGGGACTATAAGCTGTAAAGAGAAATATCTGGCGTTAAAACAAAAACGGAGCTATCTAGCAGATTGGTTGTCAAAGAGTACATTCAACTTACAGAGTTAAACTGATGTGAGTATTAAGTAATTCAGAAACCCTTTCTTTGTAGAGTCTGAAAATAGATGTTTCCAGCCGCATACTGTCATATGAGAATTAGCAGTACGACTGCGTTTTAAACACAGAAGAAACGTTTCTCTCAAATTACTCTGCAATGAGTTCGTTCACCTCAGCAAGCTGCATCTATGTTTAGATTCAGTGAGTTAGTTACATGTTTCTTCTAAAATGTGCATTGGGATATTCCAGAGAGAATGCGACTATATGCTGTAAAGAGAAATATCTGGTTTTATAACAAAAACGGAGCGATCTATCAGATTGGTTGTCAAAGAGTACATTCAACTTACAGAGTTACACTAATGTGAGTATGAAGTAATTCAGAAATGCTTTCTTTGGAAAGTCTAGAAATAGATGTTTCCAGCCGCATACTGCCATATGAGAATTAGCAGTAAGATGCATCTATGTTTAGATTCAGTGAGTTATTCACACGTTGTTTCTAAAAGCTGTGTTTGGATATTCCAGAGTTAAAGGGACTTTGGCCATAATGAGAAATATCTGTCTCTAAAACAAAAACGGAGCTATCTAGCAGATTGGTTGTCAAAGTGTACATTCAACTTACAGAGTTAAACTGATATGTGTATGAAGCGTTTCAGAAACCCTTTCTTTGGAGAGTCTAGAAATAGATGTTTCCAACGGTATACTGCCATATGAGAATTAGCAGTAAGACTACGTTTTAAACACAGAGCTATCGTTTCTCTCAAATTGCTCTGCTGTGAGTTCGTTCACCGTAGGAGGCTTCATCTATGTTTAGATTCAGTGAGTTCATCACACGTTTCTTCTAAAAGCTGCCTTTGGATATTCCAGAGTGAATGGGACTCTAGGTTGTATTGAGAAATATCTGGCTCTAAAATAAAAACGAAGCTATCTAGCAGATTGGTTGTCAAAGTGAACATTGAACTTACAGAAGTAAACTGATATGTGTATGAAGCGTTTCCGGAATCCTTTCTTTGGAGAGTCTAGAAATAGACGTTTCCAGCCGCATACTGCCATATGAGAATTAGCAGTAAGATGCATCTATGTTTAGTTTCAGTGAGTTAGTCACAAGTTTCTTCTAAAAGCTGCTTTGGATATTCCAGAGTGAATGGAACTATAGGCTGCAATGAGAAATATCTGGCTCTAAAACAAAAACGGAGCGATCTAGCAGATTGGTTGTCAAAGTGTACATTCAACTTACAGAGTTAAACTGATGTGTGTATGAAGCGTTTCAGAAACCCTTTCTTTGGAGAGTCTGGAAATAGATGTTTCCACCCGTATACTGCCATACGAGAATTAGCAGTAAGACTACGTTTTAAACACAGAGGGAACGTTACTCTCAAATTGCTCTTTTGTGAGTTCGTTCACCTTAGGAAGCTTCATCTATGTTTAGATTCAGTGAGTTAGTCACACATTTCTTCTAAAAGCTGCGTTTCGATATTCCAGAGTGAATTGGACTATAGGTTGTATTGAGAAATATCTGGCTCTAAAATAAAAATGAAGCTAACTAGCAGATTGGTTGTCAAAGTGAACATTGAATTTACAGAACTAAACTGATGTGTGTATGAAGCGTTTCAGGAACCCTTTCTTTGGTGAGTCTAGAAATAGATGTTTCCAGCCGTATACTTCCATATGAGAATTAGCAGTAAGACTGCGTTTTAAACACAGAGGAAAACGTTTCTCTGAAATTGCTCTGCTGTGGGTTCGTTCACCTTAGGAAGCTGCCTCTGTGTTTAGATTCAGTGAGTTAGTCACACGTTTCTTCTAAAATGGGTGTTTGGATATTCCAGAGGGAATGGGACTGTAAGCTGTAAAGAGAAATATCTGGCTTTAAAACAAAAACAGAGCGATCTATCAGATTGGTTGTCAAAGAGTACATTCAACTTACAGAGCTACACTGATGTGAGTATGATGTAATTCAGAAACGCTTTCTTTGGAGAGTCTAGAAATAGATGTTTCCAGCCGCATACTGCCATATGAGAATTAGCAGTAAGATGCATCTATGTTTAGATTCAGTGAGTTATTCACACGTTGTTTCTAAAAGCTGTGTTTGGATATTCCAGAGTTAATGACACTATAGGACATAATGAGAAATATCTGTCTCTAAAACAAAAACGGAGCTATCTAGTAGATTGGATGTCAAACTGTACATTCAACTTACAGAGTTAAATTGATGTGTGTATGAAGGGTTTCAGAATCCCTTTCTTTGGAGAGTCTAGAAATACATGTTTCCATCTGTATACTGCCTTATGAGAATTAGCAGTAAGATGCATTTATGTTTAGATTCAGTGAGATAGTCACACGTTTCTTCTAAAAGCTGTGTTTGGATATTCCAGATTGCATGAGACTATACGCTGTAATGAGAAATATCTGGCTCTAAAACTAAAACGGAGCTATCTAGCAGATTGGTTCTCAAAGTGAGCATTGAACTTACAGAAGTAAACTGATGTGTGTATGAAGCGTTTCAGAAAAACTTTCTTTGGAGAGTCTCGAAATAGATGTTTCCAGCCGTATACTGCCATATGAGAATTAGCAGTAAGACTGCGTTTTAAACAGAGAGAAAACGTTTCTCTCCAATTGCTCTGCTTTGAGTTCGTTCACCTTATGAAGCTGCATCTATATTTAGATTCAGTGAGTTAGTCAAACGTTTCTTCTAAAAGCTGCGTTTGGATACTCCAGAGTGAATGGGACTATAGGCTGTAATGAGAAATATCTGGCTCAAAAAAAAAAAAAAAGAATGGAGTTATCGAGCAGATTGGTTTTCAAAGTGTATATTCAACTGACACAGTTAAACTCATGTGTGTATGAAGTGTTTCAGAATCCCTTTCTTTGGAAAGTCTAGAAGTAGGTTTTTCCAGCTGCATACTGCCATATGAGAATTAGCAGTAAGACTGCGTTTTAAACACAGAGGAATCGTTTGTCTCAAATTGCTCTGCTGTGAGTTCTTTCACCTTAGGAAACTGCATCTACGTTTAGATTCAGTGAGTTACTCACACTTTTCTTCTAAAAGCTGCGTTTGGATATTCCAGAGTGAATGGGACTATAGGCTGTAAAGAGAAATATCTGGCTCTAAAAGAAAAACGGAGCTAACTAACAGATTGGTTGTAAAAGTGTACATTCAACTTACAGAGTTAAACTGATGTGTGTATGAAGCGTTTCGTAAACCCTTTCTTTGGAGAGTCTAGAAATAGATGTTTTCAGCCGTATGCTGCCATATGAGAATTGGCAGTAAGATTGCGTTTAAATAGAGAAGAAACGTTTCTCTCAAATTCCTCTGCTGTGAGTTTGTTCATGGTAGGAACCTGCATCTATGTTTAGATTCAGTGAGTTAGTCACACGTTTCTTCTAAAAGCTGCATTTGGATATTCCAGAGGGAATGGGACTATAGGCTGTAATGAGAAATATGTAGCTCTGAAACAAAAACGGAGCTATCTAGCAGATTAGTTGTCAAAGAGTACATTCAACTTACAGAGTTAAACTTATGTGAGTATGAAGTAATTCAGAAACCCTTTCTTTGGAGAGTCTAGAAATTGATGTTTCCAGCCGTATACTGTCGTATGACAATTAGCAGTAAGACTGTGTTTAAAACACAGAGGAAACGTTTCTCTCGAATTGCTCTGCTGCGAATTCGTTCAACTTAGAAAGCTTCATCTATGTTTAGATTCAGTGAGTTAGTCACAAGTTTCTTGTAAAAGCTGCTTTGGATATTCCAGAGTGAATGGGACTATAGGCTGTAATGAGAAATATCTGACTCTAAAACAAAAACGGAGCTATCTAGCAGATTGGTTGTCAAAGTGTACATTCAACTTACAGAGTTAAACTGATGTGTGTATGAATTGTTTCAGAAACCCTTTCTTTGGAGATTCTAGAAAAAGATGTTTCCGGGCGTATACAGCCATATGAGAATTAGTAGTAAGACTGAGTTTTAAACACAGAGGAAACGTTACTCTCAAATTCCTCTGCTGTGAGATCGTTCACTTTAGGAAGCTGCATCTATGTTTACATTCAGAGAGTTAGTCACACGTTTTTATAAAAGCTGACTTTGGATATTCCAGAGTGAATGGGACTATAGGCTGTAATGAGAAATATCTGACTCTAAAACACTAACGGACCTTTCTATCAGATTGGTTGTCAAAGTGTATATTCAACTAACAGAGTTAAACTTAGGTGTGTATGAAGCGTTTCAGAAACCCTTTCTTTGGAGAGTCTAAAAGTAGATGTTTCCAGCCGTATACTGCCATATGTGAATTAGCAGTAAGACTGCGTTTTAAACACAGATGAAACGTATGTCTCAAATTGCTCTGCTGTGATTTCGTTCACCTTAGGAAGCTGCATCTATGCTTAGATTCACTGAGTTCGTCACACGTTTCTTCTACAAGTTGCATTTGCATATTCCAGAGTGAATGGGACAATAGGCTGTAATGAGAAATATCGGGCTCTAAAACAAAAACGGAGCTCTCTAGCAGATTGGTTGTCAAAGTTTACATTCAACATACAGAGTTTAACTGATGTGTGTATGAAGGGTTTCAGAACCCCTTTCTTTGGAGAGTCTAGAAATAGATGTTTCCAGCCGTATAATGCCGTATGAGAATTAGCATTAAGACTGCGTTTTAAACACAGAGGAAACGTTTCTATCAAATTGGTCTGTCGTGAGTTTGGTCACCTTAGGAAGCTGCATCTATGTTTTGATTCAGTGAGCGAGTTACACGTTTCCTCTAAAAGCTGCGTTTGGATATTCCAGAGGGAATGGGACTATAGGCTGTAATGAGAAATATCTGGCTCTAAAAAAACAACAGAGCTATCTAGCAGATTGGTTGTCAAAGTGTATATTAAACTTACAAAGGTAAACTGATGTGTGTATGAAGCGTTTCAGAAACCTTTTCTTTGGAGGGTGTAGAAATAGATCCTTCAAGCCATAAATTGCCATATGAGAATTAACAGTAAGACTGCGTTTTAAACACAGAGAAAACGTTTCTCTCAAATTACTCTGCTGTGAGTTCGTTCACGTTAGGAAGCTGCGTCTTTGTTTAGATTCAGTGTGTTAGTCACACGATTCTTCAAAAAGTTGTGTTTGTGTATTCCAGAGTGAATGGGACTATAGGCTGTAATAAGAAATATCTAGCTCTAAAACTAAAACGGAGTGATCTAGCAGATAGAATGTCAAAGTGTACATTCAACTTACAGAGGTAAACTGATGTGTGTATGAAGCGTTTCAGAAAACCTTTCTTTGGAGACTCTCGAAATTGATGTTTCCAGCCGTATACTGCCATATGAGAATTAGCAGTAAGACTGCGTTTTAAACACAGAGGAAACGTTTCTCTCAAATTGCTCTACTTTGAATTTGTTCACCTTAGGAAGCTGCATCTATGTTTAGATTCAGTGAGTTAGTCACACGTTTCTTCTAAAAGCTGTGTTTGGATATTCCAGAGTGAATGGGACTGTAGGCCGTAATGAGAAATATCTGTCTCTAAAATAAAAACGGAGCTATCTAGCAGATTGGTTGTCAAAGTATACATTCAACTTACAGAGGTAAACTGATGTGTGTATGAAGCGTTTCAGAAACCCTTTCTTTGGGGACTATAGAAATAGATGTTTCCACCTGTATACTGCCATATGAGAATTACCAGTTAGACTACATTTTAAACACAGAGGGAACGTTTCTCTCAAATTGCTCTGCTGTGAGTTCGTTCACCTTAGGAAGCTTCATCTATGTTTAGATTCAGTGAGTTAGTCACACGTTTCTTCTAAATGCTGCGTTTGGATATTCCAGAGTGAATGGGGCTATAGGCTGTATTGAGAAATATCTGGCTCTAAATAAAAACGAAGCTATCTAGCAGATTGTTTGTCAAAGTGAACATTGAACTTACAGAAGTAAACTGATGTGTGTATGGAGCCTTTCAGGAACCTTTCTTTGGAAAGTCTAGAAATAGATGTTTTTAGCCGTATGCTCCCATGTGAGAATTGGCAGTAAGATTGCGTTTAAACAGAGAAGAAACGTTTCTCTCAAATTCCTCTGTTATGAGTTCGTTAACGTTAGGAAGCTGCATCTATGTTTAGATTCAGTAAGTTAGTCACATGTTTCTTCTAAAAGCTGGGTTTGGATATTCCAGAGGGAATGGGACTATAGGCTGTAATGGGAAATATCTGGCTCTAAAACAAAAACGGAGCTATCTAGCAGATTGGTTGTCAAAGAGTACATTCAACCTACAGAGTTAAACTGATATGAGTATTAAGTAATTCAGAAGCCCTTTCTTTGGAGAGTCTAAAATTAGATGTTTCCAGCCGCATACTGCCCTATGAGAATTAGCAGTAAGAGTGTGTTTTAAACACAGAGGAAACGTTTCTCTCAAATTGCTCTGCTGTGAGTTTGTTCACCTCAGTGAGTGAGTCACACGTTTCTTCTAAAATGTGCGTTGGGATATTCCAGAGTGAATGGGACTATATGCTGTAAAGAGAAATATCTGGCTTTAAAACAAAAACAGAGCGATCTATCAGATTGGTTGTCAAAGAGTACATTCAACTTACAGAGATACACTGATGTGAGTATGAAGTAATTCAGAAACGCTTTCTTTGGAGAGTCTAGAAATAGATGTTTCCAGCCGCATACTGCCATATGAGAATTAGCAGTAAGATGCATCTATGTTTAGATTCAGTGAGTTATTCACATGTTGTTTCTAAAAGCTGTGTTTGGATATTCCAGAGTTAATGGGACTATAGGCCATAATGAGAAATATCTGTCACTAAAATAAAAACGGAGCTATCTAGCAGATTGGATGTCAAACTGTACATTCAACTTACAGAGTTAAATTTATATGAGTATGAAGTGTTTCAGAATCCCTTTCTTTGGACAGTCTAGAAATACATGTTTCCAGCTGTATACTGCCTTATGAGAATTAGCAGTAAGATGCATTTATGTTTAGATTCAGTGAGTTAGTCACACGTTTCTTCTAAAAGCTGCGTTTGGATATTGCAGAATGAATGGGACTATAGGCGGTAATGAGAAATATCTGGCTCTAAAACTTAAACGGAGCTCTCTAGCAGATTGGTTGTCAAAGTGAACATTGAACTCACAGAAGTAAACTGAAGCGTTTCAGAAAACCTTTCTTTGGAGATTCTCGAAATAGATGTTTCCAGCCGTATACTGCCATATGAGAATTAGCAGTAAGACTGCGTTTTAAACACAAAGGAAACGTTTCTCTCAAATTGCTCTGCTTTGAGATCGTTGACCTTAGGAAGGTGAATCTATGTTTAGATTCAGTGAGTTAGTCAAACGTTGCTTCTAAAAGCTGCGTTTGGATATTTTAGAGTGAATGGGACTATAGGCTGTAATGAGAAATATCTGGCTCAAAAAAAATAAATAAATAAAAAGAACGGAGCTATCTAGCAGATTGGTTTTCAAAGTGTATATTCAACTGACACAGTTAAACTCATGTGTGTATGAAGCGTTTCAGAATCCCTTTCTTTGGAAAGTCTAGAAGTAGGTGTTTCCAGCCGCATACAGCTATATGAGAATCAGCAGTAAGACGGATTTTAAACGCAGAGGAATCATTTCTCTCAAATTGCTCTGCTGTGAGTTCGTTCACCTTAGGACACTGCATCTACGTTTAGATTCAGTGAGTTAGTCACACTTTCTTCTAAAAGCTGCGTTTGGATATTCCAGAGTGAATGGGACTATAGGGTGTAAAGAGAAATATCTGGCTCTAAAACAAAAACGGGGCTATCTAAAAGATTTGTTGTCAAAGTGTACATTCAGCTCACAGAGTTAAACTGATGTTTGTATGAAGGGTTTCATAAACCCTTTCTTTGGAGAGTCTAGAAATAGATGTTTTTAGCCGTATGCTGCCATGTGAGAAGTGGCAGTAAGATTGTGTTTAAACAGAGAAGAAACGTTTCTCTCAAATACCTCTGCTATGAGTTCGTTAACGTTAGGAAGCTGCATCTACGTTTAGATTCAGTAAGTTAGTCACATGTTTCTTCTAAAAGCTGGGTTTGGATATTCCAGAGGGAATTGGACTATAGGCTGTAATGGGAAATATCTGGCTCTAAAACAAAAACGGAGCTATCTAGCAGATTGGTTGTCAAAGAGTACATTCAACCTACAGAGTTAAACTGATGTGAGTATGAAGTAATTCAGAAACCCTCTCTTTGGAGAGTCTAGAAATAGATGTTTCCAGTCGTATACTGCCGTATGGCAATTAGCAGTAAGACTGCGTTTTAAACACAGAGGAAACGTTTTTCTCGAATTGCTCTGCTGTGAATTCGTTCAACTTAGGAAACTTCATCTATGTTAAGATTCAGTGAGTTAGTCACAAGTTTCTTCTAAAAGCTGCTTTGGATATTCCTGAGTGAATCGGACTGTAGGCTGTAATGAGAAATATTTGACTCTAAAACAAAAACGGAGCTATCTATAAGATTAGTTGTCAAAGTGTACATTCAACTTACAGAGTTAAACTGATGTGTGTATGAAGTGTTTCAGAAACCCTTTCTTTGGAGACTTAGAAAAATATGTTTCTGGGCATATACAGCCATATGAGAATTAGTAGTAAGACTGAGTTTTAAACACAGCGGAAACGTTTCTCTCAAATTCCTCTGCTGTCAGATCGATCACTTTAGGAAGGTGCATCTATGTTTAGATTCAGTGTGTTAGTCACACGTTTTTTTTTAAAGCTGCCTTTGGATATTCCAGAGTGAATGGGACTATAGGCTGTAATGAGAAATATCTGGCTCTAAAACAAAAACAGAGCTTTCTATCAGGTTGGTTGTCAAAGTGTACATTCAACTTATAGAGTTAAACTTAGGTGTGTATGAAACATTTCAGAAACCCTTTCTTTGGAGAGTCTAAAGGTAGATGTTTCCAGCCGTATACTGCCATATGTGAATTAGCAGTAAGACTGCCTTTTAAACACAGACGAAACATATGTCTCAAATTGCTCTGCTGTGATTTCGTTCACCTTAGGAAGCTGCATCTATGCTTAGATTCAGTGAGTTAGTCACACGTTTCTTCTAAAAGTTGCATTTTCATATTCCAGAGTGAACGGGACAATAGGCTGTAATGAGAAATATCGGGTTCTAAAACAAAAACGGAGCTATCTGGCAGATTGGTTGTCAAAGTGTAAATTCAACAAACTGAGTTTAACTGATGTGTTTATGAAGTGTTTCCGAACCCCTTTCTTTGGAGAGTCTAGAAATAGATGTTTCCAGCTGTATACTGCCGTATGAGAATTAGCAGTAAGACTGCGTTTTAAACACAGAGGAAACGTTTCTCTCAAATTGCTGCCATAAGTTCAGTCACCTTAGGAAGCTGCATCTATGTTTTGATTCAGTGAGTGAGTTACACGTTCCTTCTAAAAGCTGCGTTTGGATATTCCAGAGGGAATGGGACTATAAGCTGTAATGAGAACTATCTGGCTCTAAAAAAAAAAAGGAGCTATCTAGCAGATTGGTTGTCAAAGTGTATATTAAACTTACAAAGGTAAACTCATGTGGGTATGAAGTGTTTCAGAAACCTTTTCTTTGGAGGGTGTAGAAATAGATCCTTCAAGCCATAAATTGCCATATGAGAATTAACAGTAAGACTGCGTTTTAAACACAGAGAGAACGTTTCTCTCAAATTACTATCCTGTGAGTTCGTTCACCTTAGAAGCTGCATCTATGTTTAGATTCAGTGTGTTATTCACACGATTCTTCAAAAAGTTGTGTTTGTGTATTCCAGAGTGAATGGGACTATAGGCTGTAATGAGAAATATCTGGCTCTAAAACTAAAACGGAGTGATCTAGCAGATTGGATGTCAAAGTGTACATTCAGCTTACAGAGATAAACTGATGTGTGTATGAAGTGTTTCAGAAAACCTTTCTTTGGAGAGTCTCGAATTGATGTTTCCACCCCTATACTGCCATATGAGAATTAGCAGTAAGACTGCGTTTTAAACACAGAGGAAACGTTTCTCTCAAATTGTTCTACTTTTAGTTCGTTCACCTTAGGAAGCTGCATCTATGTTTAGATTCAGTGAGTTAGTCACACGTTTCTTCTAAAAGCTGCATTTGGATATTCAAGAGGGAATGGGACTATAGGCTGTAATGAGAAATATCTGGCTCTAAAACAAAAACGGAGCTATCTAGGAGATTGGTTGTCAAAGTGTACATAAAATTTACAGAGTTGAACTGATGTGTGTATGAAGCGCTTCAGAAACCATTTTTTTGGAGAGTCTAGAAGTAAATGTTTCCAGCCTTATACTTCCATATGAGAATTAGCAGTAAGACTGCGTTTTAAACACAGAGGAAATGTTTCTCTGAAATTGCTCTGCTGTTGGTTCGTTCACCTTAGGAAGCTGCCTCTGTGTTTAGATTCAGTGAGTTAGTCACACTTTTCTTCTTAAATGTGTGTTTGGATATTCCAGAGGGAATGGGACTATAAGCTGTAAAGAGAAATATCTGGTGTTAAAAAAAAATGGAGCTATCTAGCAGATTGGATGTCAAAGAGTACATTCAACTTACAGAGTTAAGCTGATGTGAGTATTAAGTAACACGGAAACCCTTTCTTTGGAGAGTCTAAAATTAGATGTTTCCAGCCGCATACTGCCCTATGAGAATTAGCAGTACGACTGCGTTTTAAACACAGAGGAAACGTTTCTCTCAAATTGCTCTGCTGTGAGTTTGTTCAGCTCAGCAAGCTGCATCTATGTTTAGATTCAGTGAGTTAGTCACACGTTTCTTCTAAAATATGTGTTGGGATATTCCAGAGTCAATGGGACTATATGCTGTAAAGAGAAATATCTGGCTTTAAAACAAAAACAGAGCGATCTATCAGATTGGTTGTCAAAGAGTACATTCAACTTACAGAGTTAGACTGATGTATGAAGTAATTCAGAAACGCTTTCTTTGGAGAGTCTAGAAATAGATGTTTTCAGCTGCATACTGCCATATGAGAATTAGCAGTAAGATGCATCTATGTTTAGATTCAGTGATTTATTCACACGTTGTTTCTAAAATCTGTGTTTGGATATTCCAGAGCTAATGGGACTATAGGCCATAATGAGAAATATCTGGTTCTAAAACTAAAACGGAGCTGTCTAGCAGATTGGATGTCAAACTGTACATTCAACTTACAGAGTTAAATTGATGTGTGTATGAAGTGTTTCAGAATCCCTTTCTTTGGAGAGTCTAGAAATAGATGTTTCCAGCCGTATACTGCAATATGACAATTAGCAGTAAGACTGTGTTTTAAACATAGAGGAAACTTTTCTCTCGAATTGCTCTGCTGTGAATTCGTTCAACTTAAGAAGCTTCATCTGTGTTTAGATTCAGTGAGTTACTCACAAGTTTCTTCTAAAAGCTGCTTTGGATATTCCAGAGTGAATGGGACTATAGGCTGCAATGAGAAATATCTGGCTCTAAAACAAAAACGTAGCGATCTAGCAGATTGGTTGTCAAAGTGTACATTCAAGTTACAGAGTTAAACTGATGTGTGTATGAAGTGTTGCAGAAACACTTTCTTTGGAGATTCTAGAAAAAGATGTTTCCGGGCGTATACAGCCATATGAGAATTAGTAGTAAGACTGAGTTTTAAACACAGAGGAAACGTTTCTCTCAAATTGCTCTGCTTTGAGTTCGATCACCTTAGGAAGCAGTATCTATGTTTAGATTCAGTGAGTTAGTCAAACGTTTCTTCTAAAAGCTGCGTTTGGATATTCCAGAGTGAATGGGACTATAGGCTGTAATGAGAAATATCTGGCTCAAAAAAAAAAAAAAAAGAAAAGAAAAAGAATGGAACTATGTAGCAGATTGGTTTTCAAAGTGTATATTCAACTGACACAGTTAAACTCATGTGTGTATGAAGCGTTTCAGAATCCCTTTCTTTGGAAAGTCTAGAAGTAGGTGTTTCCAGCCGCATACTGCCATATGAGAATTAGCAGTAAAACTGCGTTTTAAATGCAGAGGAATCGTTTCTCTGAAATTGCTCTGCTGTGGGTTAGTTCACCTTAGGAAACTGGATCTAAGTTTAGATTCAGTGAGTTAGTCACAGTTTTCTTCTAAAAGCTGCGTTTGGATATTCCAGAGTGAATGGGACTATAGGCTGTAAAGAGAAATAGCTGACTCTAAAACAAAAACGGAGCTATCTAGCAGATTGGTTGTCAAAGTGTACCTTGAACTTACAGAAGTAAACTGATGTGTGTATGAAGCGTTTCAGAAAACCTTTCTTTGGAGATTCTCGAAATAGATGTTTCCAGTCGTAAATTGCCATATGAGAATTAGCAGTAAGACTGCGTTTTGAACACAGAGGAAACATTTCTCTCAAATTGCTCTGCTTTGAGTTCGTCCACCTTGGGAAGCTGCATCTATGTTTAGATTCAGTGAGTTAATCAAACGTTTCTTCTAAGAGCTGTGTTTGGGTATTTCAGAGTGAATGGGACTATAGGCTGTAATGAGAAATATCTGGCTCAAAAAAAAAAATGAATGGGGCTATCTAACAGATTGGTTTTCAAACTGTATATTCAACTGACACAGTTAAACTCATGTGTGTATGAAGCGTTTCAGAATCCCTTTCTTTGGAAAGTCTAGAAGTAGGTGTTTCCAGCTGCATACTGCCATATGAGAATTAGCAGTAAGACTGCGTTTTAAACACAGAGGAATCGTTTCTCTCACATTGCTCTGCTGTGAGTTTGTTCACATTAGGAAATTGCATCTATGTTTACATTCAGTGAGTTAGTCACACTTTTCTTCTAAAAGCTGCGTTTGGATATTCCAGAGTGAATGGGACTATAGGCTGTAAAGAGAAATATCTGGCTCTAAAAGAAAAACGGAGCTAACTAACAGATTGGTTGTCAAAGTGTACATTCAACGTACAGAGTTAAACTGATGTGTGTATGAGGATTTCATAAACCCTTTCTTTGGAGAGCCTAGAAATAGATGTTTTCAGCCGTATGCTGCCATATGAGAATTGGCAGTAAGATTGCGTTTAAACAGAGAAGAAACGTTTCTCTCAAATTCCTCTGCTGTTAGTTTGTTCACGTTAGGAAGCTGCATCTATGTTTAGATTCAGTGAGTTACCCACACGTTTCTTCTAAAAGTTGGGTTTGGATATTCCAGAGGGAATGGGACTATAGGCTGTAATGGGAAATATCTGGCTCTAAAACAAAAACGGAGCTATCTAGCAGATTGGTTGTCAAAGAGTACATTCAACGTACAGAGTTAACTGATATGAGTATGAAGTAATTCAGAAACTCTTTCTTTGGAGAGTCTAGAAATAGATGTTTCCAGCCGTATACTGCCGTATGACAATTAGCACTAAGACTGCGTTTTAAACACAGAGGAAACGTTTCTCTGGAATTGCTCTGCTGTGAATTCGTTTAACTTAGGAAGCTTCATCTATGTTTAGATTCAGTGAGTTACTCACATGTTTCTTCTAAAAGCTGCTTTGAATATTCCAGAGTGAATGGGACTATAGGCTGTAATGAGATATATCTGGCTCTAAAACAAAAACGGAGCTATCTAGCAGATTGGTTTTCAAACTGTACATTCAACTTACAGAGTTAAACTGACGTGATTATGAAGTGTTTCAGAAACCCTTTCTCTGGAGATTCTAGAAAAAGACGTTTCTGGGCATATACAGCCATATGAGAATTAGTAGTAAGACTGAGTTTTAAACACAGAGGAAACGTTTCTCTCAAATTCCTCTGCTATGTGATCGTTCACTTTTGGAAGGTGCTTCTATGTTTAGATTCAGAGAGTTAGTCACACGGTTTTTTAAAAGCTGCCTTTGGATATTCCAGAGTGAATGGGACTATAGGCTGTAATGAGAAATATCTGTCTCTAAAACAAAAACGGAGCTATCTAGGAGATTGGTTGTCAAAGTGTACATAAAATTTACAGAGTTGAACTGATGTGTTTATGAAGCGCTTCAGAAACCATTTTTTTGGAGAGTCTAGAAATAGATGTTTCCAGCCGTATACATCCATATGAGAATTGGCAGTCAGTCTGCGTTTTAAACACAGAGAAAACTTTTCTCTCAAATTCCTCTGCTGTGGGTTCGTTCACCTTAGGAAGCTGCATCTATGTTTAGATTCAGTGTGTTATTCGCACGATTCTTCAAAAAGTTTTGTTTGTGTATTCCAGAGTGAATGGGACTATTGGCTGTAATGAGAAATATCTGGCTCTAAAACTAAAACGGAGCTATCTAGCAGATTGGTTGTCAAAGTGTACATTCAACTTACAGAGTTAAACTGATGTGTATGAAACGTTTCAGAAACCCTTTCTTTGGAGATTCTAGAAATAGATGTTTCCAGCCGTATACTCACATATGAAAATTAGCAGTAAGACTGCGTTTTAATCACAGAGGAAACGTTTGTTTCAAATTGATCAGCTGTGAGTTAGGTAACCTTAGGAAGCTGCATCTATGTTTAGATTCAGTGAGTTAGTCACACGTTTCTTCTAAAAGCTGCGTTTGGATATTCCAGAGTGAATGGTACTGTAGGCCGTAATGAGAAATATCTGTCTCTAAAACAAAAACGGAGCTATCTAGCAGATTGGTTGTCAAAGTGTACATTCAACTTACAGAGTTAAACTTATGTGTGTGTGAAGGGTTTCAGAAACCCTTTCTTTGGAGAGTCTAGAAATAGATGTTTCCACCCGTATACTGCCATATGAGAATTAGCAGTAAGACTACGTTTTAAACACAGAGGGAACGTTTCTCTCAAGTTGCTCTGCTGTGAGTTCGTTCACCTTAGGAAGCTTCATCTATGTTTAGATTCAGTGAGTTAGCCACACGTTTCTTCTTCTTTTTTTTTTTATTGCATTTTAGGTTTGGGGGTACATGTGATGAATATGCAAGTTTGTTGCATAGGTACACACATGGCAGTGTGCTTTGCTGCCTTCAGTCCCCTCACCTGTATCTGTCATTTCTCCCCATGCTATCTCTTCCCACCTCCCCCCTCGCGCCGCTCCTCCATTTCCCCCCAACAGACCCCAGTGTGTAGTGCTCTCCTCCCTTTGTCCATGTGTTCTCATTATTCAACACCCGCCTATGAGTGAGAATATACGGTGTTTGATTTTCTGCTCTTGTGTCAGTTTGCTGAGAATGATGGTTTCCAGGTTCATCTATGTCCCTACAAAGGACGTGAACTCATCATTTTTGATGGCTGCTTAATATTCCATGGTGTATATGTACCACATTTTCCCTATCCAGTCTATTATCGTTGGGTATTTTGGTTGGTTCCAGGTCTTTGCTATTGTAAACAGTGCTGCAATGAACATTCGTTTCTTCTAAAAGCTGCGTTTGGATATTCCAGAGTGAATGTGACTATAGGCTGTATTGAGAAATATCTGGCTCTAAAATAAAAACGAAGCTATCTAGCAGATTGGTTGTCAAAGTGAATATTGAACTTACTGAAGTAAACTGATGTGAGTATTAAGTAATTCAGAAACCCTTTCTTTGGAGAGTCTAAAAATAGATGTTTCCAGCCGCATACTGCCATATGAGAATTAGCGGTACGACTGCGTTTTAAACACAGAGGAAACGTTTCTCTCAAATTGCTCTGCTGTGAGTTCGTTCAGCTCAGCAAGCTGCATCTATGTTTAGATTCAGTGAGTTAGTCACACGTTTCTTGTAAAATGTGCATTGGGATATTCCAGAGTGAATGGGACTATATGCTGTAAAGAGAAATATCTGGCTTTAAAACAAAAACGGAGCGATCTATCAGATTGGTTGTCAAAGAATACATTCAACTTACAGAGTTACACCGATGTGAGTATGAAGTAATTCAGAAACGCTTTCTTTGGAGAGTCTAGAAATAGATGTTTCCAGCCGCATACTGCCATATGAGAATTAGCAGTAAGATGCATCTATGTTTAGATTCAGTGAGTTATTCACACGTTTCTTCTAAAAGCTGTGTTTGGATATTCCAGAGTGAATGGGACTATAGACTGTAATGAGAAATATCTGTCTCCAAAACAAAAACGGAGCTATCTAGCAGATTGGATGTCAAACTGGACATTCAACTTACAGAGTTAAACTGATGTGTGTATGAAGCGTTTCAGAAACCCTTTCTTTGGAGATTCTAGAAAAAGATGTTTCCGGGCGTATACAGCCATATGAGAATTAGTACTAAGACAGAGTTTTAAACACAGAGGAAACGTTTCTCTCAAATTTTTCTGCTGTGAGATCGTTCACTTTAGGAAGCTGCATCTACGTTTAGATTCAGTGAGTTAGTCACACATTTTTTTTAAAACTGCCTTTGGATATTCCAGAGTGAATGAGACTATAGGCTGTAATGAGAAATATCTGGCTCTAAAGCAAAAACGGAGCTTTCTATCCAGTTGGTTGTCAAAGTGTATATTCAACTAATAGAGTTAACCTTAGGTGTGTATGAAGCATTTCAGAAACCCTTTCTTTGGAGAGTCTAGAAGTAGATGTTTCCAGCCGTATACTGCCATATGTGAATTAGCAGTAAGACTGCTAATTTTAAACAGACGAAACATATGTCTCAAATTGCTCTGCTGTGAGTTCATTCACCTTAGGAAGCTGCATCTATGTTTAGATTTGGAAGTCATGAAATTTGGAAGTTTAGGATGTATGGATTCCAGAATGCTCAAACGTATGAATTCTAGAATCCTAAATGGGACTGAATTCTAAAATCATAGAATGTTTGAATTCTAGAATCATAAAAGATCTGAATTTTAGAATTTTAAAATGCATGAATTTTAGAAATGCAGAATCATGTAATGTCTGAATGCAGGAATCCTAAAATGTGTGTTGTAGAAGTTCTCAAATCTAGAATAGAACAATGTCTGAATTCTAGAAATTTAGAATGTCTGAATTCCAGAAACATAAAGTGTCTGAATTCTAGAATCATAGATTGTATGAATTCTAGGATCCTATCATGTATAAATTCTAGAATCTTAAAAAGACCTGAATTCTAGAATTTTAGAATGTATGTATTCTAGAGTCTTACATATGTTTAAATCCTAGAATCCTAGAATATGTGAATTCTACCATTTTTAAAACGTCTGAATTTGGGAATCCTAGAAAGAATGGCTCCTACGATGTTCAAAAGGTGTGTATTCTGGAATTCTGGAATGTGTGCATTTTATAATTTATAATGTATGAATTCCAGAATACTAAAATGTATGAAATCTAGTTTCCAAGAAGGTATGAATTCTAGAATCCCAAATATGTCTGAAATCTAGAATCTTCAAATGTAAGATTTCTAGAATCATAAAGTGTCTGAATTCTAGAATCCATAAATGAATGGATTCTAGAATATAAAACGCTGGAATTCTAGACTCTGCACATGTCCAAATTACAGAATTGTAAAACGATAAAACATTTGACTTCTAGAATCAGAAAATGTATGAGTTCTCGCATAGTAGACAGTTACAATGCTAGAATCCAAGGATGTCTCAATTCTAGAATTTTTGTATGAGTGAATTCCAGAATCTCGGAATGAATGCATTCTAGAATCTTCAACAGGTCTGGATTCTCCAATGTGAAAATGTGGAAAACCTAGAATCATAAGATGTCTGAATTATGGATTCCTAGAATGTATGGACTCTAGAATCTTTAAAAGGTCTGAATTCTAGAATCTTCCAATGTCTGAATTCTAGAATCCTAAAATGTCTGAATTCCAGAGTCATAAAATGTTAGAATCCTAGAATCTCCGGATGTCTAATTTCCAGAATTGTAGAATCTTAAAACGTCTGAGTTCTAGAATCTTAAGACAGTGTGAATTCCAGAATCCCGGAAGGTTTGAATTCCATGAATCATAAGATGTCTGAATGAGAGACTCACAGAATGTCTGAAGGCAAGACTACTAAAATGTGTGTTGCAGAAGGTCTCCGCTCCAGAAACCAATGATGTCTGAATTCTAGAATTTTAGAACGTCTGAATGCCAGAAACAATGTCTGAATTCTAGACTCAGAGAATGCGTGAATTCCAGTATCCCATAATGTATAAACTCTAGAATCCTAACAAAATCTGGGTTCCAGAATTTTAGAATGTATGAATTCTAGAATCTTAAATGTGTCCAAATCCTAGAATCCTATAATGTATGAATTCAAGAATTTTAAGAATGCCTGAATTTTAGAATCCTCGAAAGAATGGATTCCACAAGGTGAAAAAGGCGTGTATTCTAGAATTGTAGAATGCATGAAATTTGGAATTTCAGAATGTATGGATTCCAGGATGCCCGAACGTATGAATTCTAGAATCCTAAATAGGTTTGAATTCTAGATTCTTAGAATGCATGAATTCTAGAATCCTAAATAGATCCAAATTCTAGAATCTTTGAATGCATGAGTTCTAGAATGATAAAACGTCTGAATTCTGGAATCCAAAATAGGTCTGAATTCTAGAATCCTAGAATGTGTGAATTCTAGAATCCTCAAATATCCGAATTTTAGAATTTTCAAATGTGTGAATTGTAGAAATGGAGAAAGTCTGAATTTCAGAATCCAAGCATGTGGGAATTGTAGAATTGTAGTATGTCCGAATCCTAGAACCATAAAAAGTCTGAATTTTAGAATCCTAGAATGTATGAATTCTAAAATTTTAGGAGTGTATGAATTCTAGAATCTTAAACTGGTCTAAATTCCAGAATCTTAGAACGTATGAGTTCTAGAATCCTCAAAGTGTCCGAATTCTAGAATCCTAGAATGTATGAATTCTAGAACCCTATAAAGATCTGAATTCTGGAATTCTATAATGTATGAATTCTAGAATTTTAGAGTGTATGAATTCTAGAATCTTAAACTGGTCTAAAGTCTGGAATCTTAGAATGCATGAGTTCTAGAATCCTAAAAAGGTCCGAATTCTAGAATCCTAGAATATATGAATTCTACAATCCTATAATGGTCTGAATTCTGGAATCCTAGAATGTATGAATTCTAGAACCCTAACATGTATGAATTCTAGAATCCTAGAAGGTATGCATTCTAGAATCCTAAGACAGGATTGAACTTTAGAATCCTGGAATATGTGAATTTCTCTAATCCAAAAATGTTTGAGCTCTAGAAGTGTAGAAAGTCTGAAATCTGGACTCCAACAGTATCTGAATTCTAGAGTTTTAGAATGTCTGAATTCTAGAATCACAAAATGTCTAAATTGTAGAATACTAGAATGTTTGAATTCTGGAATTATAATATAGGATGAATTCCAGAATCCTAGAACAGATGAACTTTAGAATCATAAGGTCTATGAATGCCAGAATGATAGAATGTCTGAATACTAGAATCCTGAAATGTATGAATTCTAGAATCTTAAAAAGGTCTGAATTCTATAGTCCTAAACTGTATGAATCCGAAAATCATAAAATGTCTGAATTCTAGGATATGAGGATGTCCATATTCTAGCATTCTACAATGATAAAAGGTCTCAATTCTAAGACCCTAAAAAGTGTGAGTTCTAGAATTGTGGAAAGTCTTAATTTTAGAATCCAATGATGATGTCTGAATTCTAGAATTTTAGAATGACTGAATTCTAGAATCCTAGAATGTGTGAATTCTGGAATCCTATAATGCACAAATTCTAGAATCCTAAAAAAAAGTCTGAATTCTAGCATCTTAAAAACGTCTATGCTAAATAATATTGTGTTTAAGTTTTGTGTTGCAAGAACAAATGGAATAAACTTGAATTGTGCTACAAAAAAAAAAAAAAAAACGTCTAAATTCTAGCATCCTAGAATGTATAAAATTCCAAATCCTACAAAGCCTGTATTCTAGAATCCTGCAATGTATGAATTCTAGAATCATAAAATGTCTCAATTCTAGACTCCAAAATATGTATGAATTGTGGAATCGTTAAAATGTGAAAATTTTCGAATTCTGAAATGTGTGAATTCTGCCATTGAAGAAAGGCTGAATTCTAGAATGCAAGCATGTCCGAAGTGTTGAATGGTAGTGTGTCTGATTCTAGAACCATAAAATATCTGAGTTCTAGAATCCTAAAATGAATGAATTCTAGAATCCTAGGGTGTATGAATTCAAGAATCTGAAAAAAGGTCTCAATTCTAGAAGCTTAGATTGCATGAATTCTAGAATGCTAGAAAAGTCTGAATTCTAGAATCCTCAAATGAATGAATTCCAGAATCCTCTAAAGGTCTGAATTCTGGAATTCTCAAATCCTAGAATGTATGATTTCCAGAATTCTAAAAAGTATGAATTCTAGGTGCCTAGAATGTATGAATTCTGGAATCCTAAAAAGATCTGGATTCTAGAATCTTCGAACGCATGAATTCTAGAATCCTAAAATGTCTGAATTCTAGAATCAAAAAATGTGAGAAGCTTCTAGAAGCTCCAGATGTCTACATTCTAGAATTGTAGAATCATAAAACGTCTGAATTCGACAACCTGAAAATGCGTGAGTTCTAGAATTGTAGAATGTTAAATTTCGACAATCCAATGATGTCTGAATTCTAGAATTTTAGCAGGTGTGAATTCTAGAATCTTGGAATGTATGCATTCTAGAATCTGAAATGGGTCCGAATTCTACAATGTTAAAATGTCGAAATCCTAGAATCATAAAATGTCTGAATTGTAGATTCTGAGAAAGTATGAATTCTAGAATCTTAAAATAGTGCGAATTCTAGAATCCTAGAATGTCTGAATTCAAGGATCGTTAGATGTCTGAAAGTGGGAATCATGGAATGTCTGAATGCAAGACTCCTAAAATGTGTGTTGTAGAAGGTATCAATTCTAGAATCCAACCATGTCTGAATTCTGGAATATTAGAATGTCTGAATTCTAGAAACATAAAGTGCCTGAATTCTAGAATCATAGAATGTGTGAATTCCAGTATCCTATCATGTATAAATTTTAGAATCCTAACAAGACCTGAATTCTAGAATTTTAGAATGTTTGTATTCTAGAGTCTTAAATATGTCCAAATCCTAGAATCCTAGAATGTATGAATTCTACAATTTAAAAACTTCTGAATTTTGGAATCCTAGAAAGAATGGCTTCTATGATGTTAAAAAGGTGTGTATTCTAGAATTCTGGAATGTGTGAATTTTATAATTTTAGAATGTATGAATTCCAGAATCCTAAAATATATGAACTCTAGATTCCAAGAATGTATGAATTCTAGAATCCCAAATATGTCTGAAATCTAGAATCTTCGAACGTAAGATTTCTAGAATCATAAAGTGTCTGAATTCTAGAATCCAAAAATGAATGGATTCTAGAATCATAAAACGCTGGAATTCTAGACTCTGCACATGTCCAAATTACAGAATTGTAAAACGATAAAACATCTGACTTCTAGAATCAGAAAATGTATGAGTTCTCGAATGGTAGACAGATACAAAGCTAGAATCCAAGGATCTCTCAATTCTAGAATTTTTGTATGTGTGAATTCCAGAATCTCGGAATGAATGCATTCTAGAATCTTCAACAGGTCTGGATTCTCCAATGTGAAAATGTGGAAAACCTAGAATCATAAGATGTCTGAATTATGGATTCCTAGAATGTATGGACTCTAGAATCTTTAAAAGGTCTGAATTCTAGAATCTTCCAATGTCTGAATTCTAGAATCCTAAAATGTCTGAATTCCAGAGTCATAAAATGTTAGAATCCTAGAATCTCCGGATGTCTAATTTCCGGAATTGTAGAATCTTAAAACGTCTGAGTTCTGGAATCTTAAGACAGTGTGAATTCCAGAATCCCGGAAGGTTTAAATTCCATGAATCATAAGATGTCTGAATGCGAGATTCACAGAATGTCTGAAGGCAAGACTACTAAAACGTGTGTTGCAGAAGGTCTCCGCTCCAGAAACCAACGATGTCTGAATTCTAGAATTTTAGAATGTCTGAATGCCAGAAACAATGTCTGAATTCTAGACTCACAGAATGCGTGAATTGCAGTATCCCATAATGTATAAACTCTAGAATCCTAACAAGATCTGAGTTCCAGAATTTTAGAATGTATGAATTCTAGAATCTTAAATGTGTCCAAATCCTAGAATCCTATAATGTATGAATTCAAGAATTTTAAGAATGCCTGAATTTTAGAATCCTCGAAAGAATGGATTCCACAATGTGACAAAGGTGTGTATTCTAGAATTGTAGAATGCATGAAATTTGGAATTTCAGAATGTATGGATTCCAGAATGCCCAAATGTATGAAATCTAGAATCCTAAATAGGTCTGAATTCTAGAATCTTAGAATGTATGAATTCTAGAATCCTAAATGGATCTGAATTCTAGAATCTTTGAATGCATGCTTTCTATAATGATAAAAAGTCTGAATTCTGGAATCCTACATAGGTCTGAATTCTAGAATCCTAGAATGTGTGAATTCTAGAATCATAAAATATCCGAATTTTAGAATTTGAAAATGCGTGAACTGTAGAAATGGAGAAAGTCTGAATTCTAGAATCCAAGCATGAGGGAATTGTAGAATTGTGGTATGTCTGAATCCTAGAACCATGAAAAGTCTGAATTTTAGAATCCTACAATGTGTGAATTCTAGAATTTTAGATTGTATGAATTCTAGAATCTTAAACTGGTCTAAATTCCGGAATCTTAGAATGTATTCATTCTAGAATCCTAAAAAGGTCCGAATTCTAGAATCCTATAAAGGTCGGAATTCTGGAATCCTAGAATGTATGAATTCTAGAACCCTAACATATATGAATTCTAGAATCCTAGAAGGTACGCATTCTAGAATCCTAGGACAGGATTGAACTTCAGAATCCTGGAATGTATGAATCTCTGGAATCCAAAGATGTCTGAGTTATTGAACTGTAGAAAGTCTGAAATCCGGACTCCAACAATATCTGAATTCTAGAGTTCTAGAATGTCTGAATACTGGAATCACAAAACGTCTAAATGCTAGACTACTAGAATGTTTGAATTTGGGAATTATTATATGGTATGAATTCCAGAATCCTAGAACAGATGAACTTTAGAATCGTAAGGTCTATGAATGCAAGAATGATAGAATGTCTGAATACTAGAATCCTGAAAGGTATGAAATCTAGAATCTTCAAAAGGCCTGAATTCTATAGTCCTAAACTGTATGAATCCTAAAATCATAAAATGTCTGAATTCTAGAACATGAGGAGGTCCGTATTCTAGAATTCTACAATGATCAAATGTCTAAATTCTAAAACCCTAAAAAGTGTTAGCTCTAGAATTGTGGAAAGTCTTAATTTTAGAATCCAAAGATGATGTCTGAAATCTAGAATTTTAGAATGACTGAATTCTAGCATCAGGAAATTTCTGAATTCTAGAATCCTAGAATGTGTGAATTCTGGAATCCTATAATGCACAAATTCTAGAATCCTAAAAAAGTCTGAATTCCAGCATCTTAAAAACGTCTAAATTCTAGAATCCTAGAATATGTAAGTTTTCGAATCCTAAAAAGTCTGTATGCTAGGATCCCGGAATGTAGGAATTATAGAACCATAAAATGCCTCAATTCTAGAATCTGAAAAAAGGTATGAATTCTAGAATCAAAAAATGTTTCAATTCTAGAATCTAAGGATGTCCAAATTCCAGAATGGCAGAGTCATAAAACGTCCGAATTCTAGGATCCTAGAACGTGTGGGCTACAGAATTGTAGAAAGGTAGAATTCTAGAGTCCCATGACTTCTGAACTTTAGAACTTTTAGAAGGTCTGAATTTTAGAATCGTAGGATGTATGAATTCTAGAAGCTTAAACAAGTCTGAATTCTATGATTTCAGAATGTGTGAACTCTAGAGTCATAGAATGTCTGAATTCTCGAAACTCAGAATGTAGGAATTCCAGAATCCTGGAAAGGTCTGATTTCTAGAATCCTAGAATGGATGAATTCCAAAATCCTCTAAAGATCTGAATTCTGGAATTCTAGAATGTATGCATTCTAGAATCCTAGAATGTATGATTTCCAGAATCCTAAAAAGTATGAATTCTAGGTGCCTAGGATGTATGAATTCTGGAATCCTGAAAGGATCCAAATTCTAGAATCTTCGAATGCATGGATTCTAGAATCCTAAAATGTCTGAATTCTAGAATCAAAAAATGTGAGAATTCTAGAAGCTCCAGATGTCTAAATTCTAGAATTGCAGAATCATAACACGTCTGAATTCGAGAATCTGAAAATGCGTGAGTTCTAGAATTGTAGAATGTTAAGTTTCCAGAATCCAACGATGTCTGAATTCTAGACTTTTAGCATGTGTGAATTCTAGAATCTTGGAATGTATGCATTCTAGAATCTGAAACGGGTCTGAATTCTACAATGTTAAAATGTCAAAATCCTAGAAACATAACATGTCTGAATTGTAGATTCCTAGAATGCATGAATTCTGGAATCTTCAAATAGTGTGAATTCTAGAATCCTAGAATGTAGGAATTCTAGAATCCTAAGATGTCTGAATGTGGGAATCATGGAATGTCTGAATGCAAGACTCCTGAAATATGTGTTGTACAATGTGTCAATTCTAGAATCCAACAGTATCTGACTTCTAGAATTTTAGAATATATGAATTCTAGAAACATAAAATATCTGAATTCTAGAATCATAGAATGTGTGAATTCTAGTGTCATGTAATGTATAAATTCTAGAACCCTTACAAGATCTGAATTCTAGAATTTTGTAGTGTATGTATTCTATAATCTTAAATACGTAAATCCTAGAATCCTAGATTGTATGAATTCTACAGTTTTAAAAATGTCTGAATTTTAGAATCCTAGAAACATGGATTCTATGATGTTAAAAAGTTGTGTATTCTAGAATTTTAGAATGTATGAATTTTATAATTTTAGAATGTATGTATTCCAGAATGCTAAAATGTATGAATTCTAGAATCCTAAATAGGTCTGAATTATATAATTTTTGAATGTATTAATTCTAGAATCCTAAATATATCTGAATTCTAGAATATTTGAATTTTTGAATTCTAGAATCCTAAAAAGTCTGCATTCCAGAATTCTAGAATGTATGAATACTAGGATAATAAAATATCTGAATTTTAGTATCATAGAATGTCTGAATTCTAGGATTTTACAAAGTATAAATTTTAGAGTCTAAAATCGCTCTCAATTCTAAAATAGGAGAATGTAGCAATTGTGGTATAAAATATCTGAATTATAGAACATGAAAATATCCAAATTCTAGATTATTAGAGTCATAAAATATTTAAATTTTATAATACTAAAGTGTGTGATTTTTTGAATTTTAGAAAGGTTGAAGTCTGGAGTCCAATTTTGTCTGAATTCTACATTTTTAGAATGTCTGAATTCCAGCACCATAAAATGTCTGTATTTTAGAAACATAGAATGTCTGAAACCTACAATATTTAATGTATGAATTCTAGAATTTTCAAAATGTTTAAATTCCAGTATCCTAAAATACATGAATTGTAGATCATAAAATGTCTTGCTGCTAGAATCATAGAATGTCTGCATTTTAGAATCTTAAAATGTATGAATTCTAGAATCTTAAATAGGTCTGAATTCTAGAAAGCTAGAATGTATGAATTTCTAGGATTCTAAAATGTCTGATATCTAGTATCTGAAAATATCCAAATTCTAGAATTGTGGAATCATAAAATGTCTGAATTTTATAATCCTCAAATGTGTGAATTCTAGAATGGTAGAAAATCTGAATTCCAGTATTAAAGCATGTCGGAATTCTAGAATTGTAGTAGGTCTGAATTCTAGAAACATAAAATATCTGAAATCTAGAATCCTAGAATCTTTGATTTTCAGAAACCTGAATTGTATGAGTTCTAGACCCTTAAAGAGTTCTAAATTCCAGAATCATAGAATGTCTGAATTCTAGAATCCTAAATGCATGATTTCTAGTGTTTTCAAAACGTCTAAATTCCAGAATCCTAAAATATATGAATTCTAGAATCATAGAATATATGATTTCCAGAATACTAAAATATATGAATAATAGATTCCTAGAATGTACGAATTCTAGAACCCTAAAAAGTTCTGAATTCTGGAATCTTCGAATGTATGAATTCTAGAATCCTACAATGTATGACTTTCAAAATCCTAAAATATATGAATTCTAGATTCCTACAATGTATGAATTCTTGAATACTAAAAAGGTCTCAATTTAGAATCCTAGAATGTATCAATTCAAGAATCATAAAACGTCTGAGTTCTAGAATCCTAAAATGTATGAATTCTAGATTCATAAACTGTTAGAATTCTAGAATCCGCATATGTCTAAATTCTAGAATTTTAGAAGCATAAAATGTCTGAAATCTAGAATCTTAAAATGTGTCAGTTCTAGAATTGTAGTAAGTTAAAATTCTTGAATCCAATGATGTCTGAATTCTCGTATATTAGTATGTGTGAATTCTAGAATCTTGGAATATATGCATTCTAGAATCATAAACAGGTTTAAATTCTACGATTTTAGAATATATGTACTCTGGAATTATTGAATATCTGAATTATAGATTCCTAGAATGTATAAATTCTAGAATCTTAAAATAGTGTGAATTCTAGAATCCTAGAATGTATGAATTCTAGAATCATAAGATGTCCGAATGTAGGAATCATAGAATATCTGAATAAAAGGCTCTTAAAATGTGTGTTGTAGAATGTCTCAATTCTAGAATGCAACGATGTCTGAATTCTAGAATTTTAGAATGTCTGGATTATAAAAACAAAAAATGTCTGAATTCTAGAATCGTAGAATGTGTGAATTCTAGTATCCTATAATGTATAAATTCTAGCATCCTAACAAGATTTGAAATTATAGAATTTTACAATGTACGAATTATAGAATCTTAAATATGTCTAAATTCTAGAATCTTAGAAAAACACAAAAGAAACCTATCTTTCAAACTGCTCTACTTTCTGCTCATTCACCTTAGGAAGTTGCATGTATCTTTAGATTCAGCAAGTCAGAAACACGTTTCTTCTAGGAGCTGCGTTTGGACATTCCAGAGTAAATGGAAGTATATGATGTAATCAGAAATATGAAGTGTGTATGCAGCAGTTCAGAAACCCTTTCTTTGGAGAATCTAAAAACAGATATTTTTAGCCAAATCCAGGCATATAATAATTAGCAGTAAGACAGCACCTAAAACACAGAAGAAACATATCTTTCAAACTGTTCTGCTGTGTGTTCATTCACCTTAAAAAGTTGCATCTAAGTTTATAAGCTCCATCAATTCACTTATATTCCTCTCTATGTTGTCCATTCTCGTTAGCATTCCTATACACAAATAACAGACTTAAAGAGAGCCAAATCAAGAAGGAACTGCCATTCACAACTGCTACAAAGAGAATAAAATATCTAGGAATACAACTAACAAGGAATGTAAAGGACCTCTTCAAGGAGAGCTACAAGCCACTGCTCAACGAAATAAGAGAGGACACAAACAAATGGAGAAACATTCCATGTTCATGGCTCGGAAGAAACATTATTGTGAAAATGGCCATACTGCCCAAAGTAATTTACAGATTCAACGCTATTCTCATCAAGCTACCAATGACCTTCTTCACAGAACTGGAAAAAAACACCTTCAACTTCATATGGAACCAAAAGAGCGCCCGCATAGCCAAGTCAATTCTAAGCAAAAAAGAACAAAGCAGGAGGCACCACACTACTGGACTTCAAACTATACTACAAGGCTACAGTAATAAAAAAAACCATGGTACTGGTACCAAAACAGAGATGTAGACCAATGGAACAGAACAGAGACCTCAGAGGAAATACAACATATCTACAACCATCCGATTTTTGACTAGCCATGTGCAGAAAGCAGAAACTGGACCCCTTCCTGACAACTTACACTAAAATTAACTCCAGGCGTATGAAAGACTTAAACATAAGACCTAACACCATAAAAACCCTAAAAGAAAATCTAGGCAAAACCATTCAGGACATAGGCATAGGCAAGGACTTCATGACCAAAACACAAAGGCGACAAAAGCCAAAATAGACAAATGGGACCTAATCAAACTCTCCAGCTTCTGCACAGCAAAAGAAACCATCATTAGAGTGAATCAGCAACCAACAGAATGGGAAAAAAATTTTGCAGTCTACCCATCTGATAAGGGGCTGATATCCAGAATTTACAAAGAACTAAAACAGATCTACAAGAAAAAAAAAAAAAAAAAAAGCAAGCTCATTCAAAAGTGGGTGAAGGGTATGAAGAGACACTTTACAAAAGAAGACACACAGGAGACCAACAAAAATATGATAAAATGCTCATCACCACTGCTCATTAGAGAAATGCAAATCAAAACTACATTGAGATACTATCTCATGCCAGTTTGAATGGCGATCATTAAAAAATCTGGAGACAACAGATGCTGGAGAGGATGTAGAGAAATAGGAAACCTTCTACACTGTTGGTGGGAGTGTAAATTAGTTCAACCATTGTGGAAGATAGTGTGGTGATTCCTTAAGGACATAGAAATAGAAATTCCATTTGACCCAGCAATCCCATTACTGGATATATATCCGAAGGATTATAAATCGTTCTACTATAAGGGCACATGCACATGAATATTCATAGCAGCACTGTTTACAATAGCAAAGACCTGGAAGCAACCCAAATGCCCACTGATGATAGACTGGACAGGGAAAATGCAGTACATATACACCATGGAATATTATGCAGCCATCAAAAACGATGAGTTCATGTCCTTTGTAGGGACATGGATGAACCTGGAAACCATCATTCTCAGCAAACTGACACAAGAGCTGAAAATCAAACACTGCCTAGTCTCACTCATAGGCGGGTGTTGAATAATGAGAACACATGGACACAGGGAGGGGAGCACTACATACTGGGGTCTGTTGGGGGGAAATGGGGGAGGGACGGAGGTGTGGGGAGGTGGGGAGAGACAGCATGCAGATAAATGTCAGATATAGGTGAAGGGGAGGAAGGCAGCAAATCACACAGCCATGTGTGTACCTATGCAACAATCTTTCATGTTTTCCACATGTACCCCAAAATATAAAATGCAATAAAAATAAATAAATTAATTAAAATGTTGCATCTAAGTCTAGATTCAGCTGGTTAGAAAAAAGACTCTCCTAGGAACTGCGTTTTAACATTTAAGAGTGAATGGGAGTATGTGCTGTAATGAGAAATATCTGGCATTAAAACAAAAATGGAGCTATCTAACAGAATGGTTTTCAATGTGTGCATTCAACTTAGAGAGTTAAACTGATGTGTGTGTGCAGCAGTTCAGAAACCCTTTCTGTGAAGAATCTAAAAACAGATATTTCCAGCCAAATTTGGCATATAAGTATTAACAGTAAGACTCTGTCTAAAACTCAGAAGAAATCTATTGTTCAAATTTCTCTGGTCTGTGTTGGTTCACCTTAGGGTGTTGCATCTATGTTTAGATTCAGCGAGTTAGAAAAACGTTTATTCTAGGAGCTGCATTTGGACATTCCAGAATTAATGGGAATATATGCTGTAATGAGAAATAGCTGGCTCTAAAATGAAAACTGAGCTAACTAACAGAATGGCTGTCAATGTGTGCATTCAACTAGCAGTGTTAAACTGATGTGTGTATGCATCGGTTCAGATACCCTTTCTGTGGAGAATCTAAAAACAGACATTTCCAGCCAAATGCTGGCATATAAGAAATAGCAGTAATACTACGACTAAAACAGAGAAGAAACATATGTTTCAAACTGCTCTGTTGTGTGTTTGTTCACCTTTGGGAGTTGCATCTATGTTTATATTCAGCGAGTTGGAAACATGATTCTTCTAGGAACTGCGTTTGGACATTCCAGAGTGAATGGGAATATATGCTGTAATAAGAAACATCTGGCTCTAAAACAAAAATGGAGCTATCTAACAGAATGGTTGTCAACGTGTGTATTCAACTTACAGAGTTAAACTGATGAAACTAGAGAAACAAAAGTGGCAGGACAATCAGTGTGACTCCAGGTGTCACTGTGTCTTGTGAGAAAAAGTAATTTAGCTTTAGAGGAACACTAAGAATTACTACTAGCCCGGGTTCTGGAATGTATCTGCATGTACTTGTTAATATCACTAGCAATTAATATTATAAAAAAGGGATCTGTGTTTTATTTCTGTAATAAAATAACAATGCAGTATTTAATGCTCCAAAGAAAACAAGTTATACCTGAAATACAATTGACCATATCAGAATCAAATAAGCTTCCTAACAAGGCACGGTGGCTCACACCTGTAATCCCAACACTTTGAGAGGCAAAGCAGGCAGATCACCTGAGGTCGGGAGCTCGAGAGCGGCCTGACAAACATGGAGAAACCCCATCTCTACTAAAAATACAATAATTACCCAGGCTTGGTGGTGCATGCCTGTAATCCCAGCTACTCGGGAGCATGCGGCAAGACAATTGCTTAAACCAGGGCGGAGGTGGGTGTGGTGGGCCAAGATCACACCATTCCACTGCCCTACTGTCTACGCAAAAATGCAAATTCACTGAACCAGACTAAATTGTATTCAGTGGAAGGCTGATCAAAAAATTCAAAAGAATGCAACTTTTGTTTTATCTACTTCTGACCTAGAACCACCCCCCACCAAGCTTCCTACTTCTAGTTGTTCCACCTCACTGAACCAAATGACTATACATCTTACACATATTGATTGGTGTCTCATGTCTTTCTAAAATATATAAAAGCAAGCTCTACCCTGACCACCTTAGGACCATGGTGTCAGGACCTCCTGAGGCTGTGTCATGTGCCTGTCCTTAACCTCGGCGAAATAAGCTTTCTACTTGACTGAGACCTGACTCAGATATTTTGGGATCACAATCCACAATCACCATGGTGTGACATTTGACTACAGTATTCAGTACAGAGATGAGCTATACAGGTATGTAGCCTGAAAGCAAGAAGCTATACCATATCACCTACATGTGAAGTGGGCTACACCATCCAGGTTTTATAAGGACACTCGATGGTGTTTGCACAAAGATGAAATCACTTAGGAAACATTTCTCAGAAAGTATCCACATAGTTAGGAGATGCTTGAGTGTATTTTAAATGGTTAAAGCCTAGGAGAAAATAAAAGCTACTGAACTCCTGTTATGGTTTAATAACAAAGCTTAATAGAGTTAACATATTTCATCTACTCTAAGATGCTAATAATTAACAAACATTATTTTATGCAACATCACAAATAGGTTGCCAATTAAACAGACTTTCTGAATGACAACAAAAATGTAAACTTACTTCTATTAATGCCAGGAAAGTAAAATGAAAATGAATTATGATTTTGACAAATTAAAGCAAAAAAGGAGGAAGCCGTTAGCCTGAGGTCTTGCCTAAGCAAATGGAAACCAAACTTCGAGGCATGTAAACCGACTTAACAACATTAACAAAACAACCAGTCAATGACAAAAAGCCCAGCTGCCAGTTGGCTATATGACTATTGACGCTGAGGGAACCATCCCCACAACCAGCGGTTGCCTAACTGCAGCCAATGAGAAACCTCACTTAGTTGCCACCGCTAAGAGCTTGAAACCCCAAGCCCTATTTTTTGTTCTGGTGCTTCAAGCATGATGCACGCTGACGCTGGGATGCTGTGCCATGCACCCCTAACCCCTAACCCCTAATCCCTAGTCCCTAACCCTAACCCTGAGCCTAACCACGTTAAGTACAGGCTGCAATGAGCAACTGGATTAGATTAGATTGTGCTAATGCTCTCCAACTTTGGCAACAGAGCTACACTGTCTCAAAAAGAAAAAATACAAAAAAATTAGCTAGGCATGGTAGTGGAATCCTGTAATCTCAACTACTTTAGGGGGCTGAGGCAGGGGACTTGTTTGAACCCAGGAAACAAAGGTTACAGTGAACTGAGATCGCCCCACTACACTCCAACCTGGACAACAGTGCAAGACTTTGTCTCCAAAAGAAAATAGAGACACAGTTAAACACACGCTTCACTAATAAGACATGCAAACAGACATCAAGCACATAACAGGATGATCAGTATCATTACCATTACGACCATCTACAACGAAACCACAATGGCATATACCTTTGACACACACTAGAAAGGCTATAATCCAAAAAAATGTAAAATAACAAGTGTTAGCAAGGTCTGAGAGAAATCACCATCCTTCAACACTGTATAGGGAATATAAAATAGTGCAGCCATTTTTTAAAAAAAATATGTATGTTACTGTGTTTTAGGTTTTGGGGTACATTTGAAGAATATACAAGATTGTTGCATTGGTATCTACTTGGCAATGCGGTTTGCTGCCTTTCTCCCCATGATATCCCTCCCCAACTCCCACTACATGCCCTCCACAGACCCAAGTGTATGATGCCCCACTCCCTTTGTCCATGTGTTCTCACTGTTCAACACCCAATTATGAGTGAGAACATGCAGTGTTTGATTTTCTGTTCTTCTGTCAGTTTGCCAAGATTGATGGTTTCTACGTTCATTCGTGTCCCTACAAAGACATGAATTCGTCATTTTCTATGGCTGCATAGTATTTCACGGTGTATATGTGCCACACTTTCCCTGTCCAGTCTACCGTCGATGGGCATTTGGGTTGGTTCCAAGTCTTTGCTATTGTAAACAGTTCTGCAATGAACATTTGTGTGCATGTGTCTTTATAATAGAATGATTTATAATCCTTTGGATATATTGCCAGTCATGGGATTGCTGGGTCAAATGGTTGAACTAATTTGCACTCCCACCAACAGTGTAGAAGTATTCTATTTCTCCACATCCTCCAGCATCTGTCGTCTCTAGATTTTTTAACAATTGCCATTCTAACTGGCGTGAGATGGTATCTCAATGTAGTTTTGATTTGGATTTCTCTAGTGCAGCCTATTGTTAACATAGTTTGTTGCTTCCTCAAAAAGTTAAAAATACACCGGGCACGAGAGCTAATGCCTATAGTCACAGCACACTGGGAGACCAAGATAGGTGGATCACGTGAGTCCAGGAGTTAAAAACTAGCCAGGATGACACAGCAAAACCCAATCTTTACTAGAAATACAAAAATTAGCCTGGCATGGTGGCACACACCTGTAGTCCCAGCTACATGGGAGGCTGAGACAGGAAAATTGCTTGAGCGTAGTATGTGGAGGCTGCAGTAAGCTGAGATCACACGAGTGCACTTCAACCTAGGAGACAGCACAAGACCTCATCTCAAAAAGGAAAGGCCGGACATGGTGACTCCAATCAGCACTTTGAGAGGTGGAGGCGGAAGGATCGCTTGTGGTCAGCAGTTAAAGACCACCTTGGCCAATGTGGCAAAACCCAGTCTCCACTAAAAATATGAAAATTAACCGGGTGAGGTGGCATGCACCTGTAATCCCAGCTACTTCAAAGGCTGAGGCAGGAGAATTGCTTGAACCCAAGAGACTGAGGTTCCAGTGAGCTGATATCAAGCCACTGCACTCCAGCCTGGCCAACAGAGGCAAGATCCCACCTCAGAAAAAAAAGAAAGAAAGAAAACCAAAATGCCTGGGAATGGAGGAGTTTAGTGGCTCACGCCTATAATCCAGCAATTTGGGAGACTGAGACAAGCACGTACCTCAGGCTGGGAGTTCGAGACCAGCCTTACCAACATGGAGAAACCTCATCTCTACTGAAAATACAAAAATTAGCTGGGCGTGGTGGCGCCCACCTGAGGCACAGGAATCCCTTGAACTCAGGAGGTGAAAGTTACAGTAAGCCAAGATTGCACTACTACACTCCAGGCCTGTGTGTCAGAGCAAGACTCTGTCTCCAAAAGAAAAAAAAAATACAAAAACTTAGCTGGGCATGTTAACAGGAGCCTGTAATCTCAGCTGTTGCAGTGAGCCAAGATCGCACCGCTGCACTCTAGCCTGGGCAAAAGAGCAAGACTCCATCTCAAATAAAAAAAAGAAAGTGACAAGACAACACACAATGCATTATATATCTAACAACAGTCTGTTAACCACAGTGTATAATTTGTCTGATTCAACAACAAAAACAACCAAATTACCAAATCTAAAAACAGTTGAACACACATTTCGACAATATGACATGCAAATGGAAAACAAGCACATAACAGGATGATCAATATAATTCTCATTATGGCAATCCACATGGAAACCACAATGGTAAACTCCTTTAACACACACTCAAAAAGCTATAATCCAAAGAAATATAAAATAACAAGTGTTAGCAAGGTCAGAGAGAAATCACCATCCTTAAATACCATATGTGAATATAAAATAGTACAGCCTATTTTTAACATAGTTTCGTATTTACTCACAAGTAAAAAATAGTCTGGGCACAGTAGCTAATGCCTGCAATCACAGCACATTGGGAAACTGGGACAGGTGGATCACGTGAGTCCAGGAGTTCAAGACCAGCCAGGACAACATAGCAAAACCCCATCTCAACTAAAAATACAAAAATTAGCCAGGCATGGTGGCACACACCTGTAGTCACAGCTACTTGGGAGGCTGTGACAGGAGCATTGCTTGATCCCAGACCATGGAGGTTGCAGTAAGCCAAGATCACACCACTGCACTCCAGCCTGGGAGACGGCACAAGACCCTGTCTCAAAAAAGAAAGGTCAGGCATGGTAGCTCATGCCTGTAATCCCAGCATTTTGGGAGGCTGAAGCAGACAGATCTCTTGAGGTCAGGAGTTCGAGACCAACTTGCCCAACATGGTGAAACCCCATCTCTACTAAAAACATGCAAATTAGTCAGGCATGGCAATAGGCACCTGTAATCCCAGCTACTTGGGAGGCTGAGGCAGGAAAACTGCTTGAACCCAGGAGGCAGAGATTCCAGTGAGCAGTTATCAGGCCACTGCACTCCAGCCTGGCTGACAGGGCAAGACCCATCTCAAAATAAAAAAGAAAGAGAACCAAAATACCTAGGAGTGGCAGGTGTAGTGGCCCATGCCTGTAATCCCAGCACTATGGGAAGTTGAGGCAAGCAGATCAACTGAGGTTGAGAGTTTGAGACCAGCCTGACCATTGTGGAGAAACACCATCTCTATGAAAAATACAAAAATTTGCCAGGCGTGGTGGCACAGGCCTGTAATCCCAGCTAGTCAGGAGGCTCAGGAAAAAGAATCTCTTGAACCTGGGAGGTGGAAGTTGTAGTGAGCCGATATTGCACTACTGCACTCACGCCTGGGTGACAGAGCAACACACAGTCTCAAAAATAAATAAATAAATAAATACAGAAAATAAGCTGGGCATGGTAGTGGAAGACTGTAATCTCAGCTACTTGGGAGGCTGAGGCAGGAGAATCATTTGAAACCAGAAGGTAGAGGTTGCCATGAGCCGAGATCACACCACTGCATTACAGCCTGGGAAACAAAGCAAGAGTCCTTCGAACTCAAAAAAAAAAAAAAAAAAAAAAGAAAAAGAAAAAAGTGAAAACACAACCCACAGAAAGGAAGAAAATATTTGTGCATTACATATCTGACAGTCTGTTAACCACAATGTATAATATAATTTGTATAACTCAACAACAAAAATTACAAAATGGAGACACAGCTGAACATACACTCTGCCAATAAGACATCCAAATGAAAAACAGGTACATAAAACATGAATATTATCGTTATCATTATGGCCGTCTAAACTGAATAACATACTCAATGTCATACTCATTGTCATACACAATGACAAACACACACTTTGCCAATAATACATGCAAATGGAAAACAAGAACATAAAAACATGATCAGTATCATTATCATTATGGCCATCTAAACTGAAACCACAACATACTCCCTCACACACACTAGAAAGGCTATAATCCAAGAAATGTAAATTAACAAGTGTTGTCAAGGCCAGGGAGAAATCACAACCCTTAAGTACTGTACAGGGAATGGAAACGGTGCAGCCTGTTTTTAACGTAGTTTGGTAATTCCTCAAAAAGTTAAAAACTGCCTGGGCACATCAGTTGATGCCTGTAATCCCAGCACATGGGGAAGCCGAGGCAGGTGCATCATGTGCCTCTAGGAGTTCAAGACCAGCAAGGACAGCATGGCAAAACCCCCTCTCCACTGGAAATACAAAAATTAGCCACTTCATGGTGGACACACCTGTAGTCCCAGCTACTTGGGAGGCTGAAATGGGAGGACTGCTTGAGCCCACAATGTGGAGGTCACAGTAAGCCAAGATCACAACCCTGCACTCCAGCTTGGGCACCAGCACAGGACCCTGTCTCGAAAATGAAAGGGTGGGCATGGTGGTTCATGCCTGTAATCGCAGCACTCTGAAAGGCTGAGATGGACAAATCATTTAACGTTTGGAGTTCAAGACCAGTTTTACCAATATGGTAAAACCCTGTATCTACTAAAAATATGAAAATTAGCAGGGCTTGCTAGCACACACGTGGAATCCCAGCTACGTGGGAGGCTGAGGCAGGAGAACTGCTTGAACCCAGGAGATGGAGGCTGCAGTAAGCCGATATCGAGCCACTGCACTCCAGCCTGGCTGACACATCAAGATCCCATCTGAAAAAGAAAAAAAGAAAGAAAACCAAAATACCTGGGAGTGGCAGGGTGCAGTGGCTCACGCCTGTTATCCCAGCAATTTGGGAGGCTGAGGCGAGCAGAGTGCCTGATGTTAGCAGTTCGAGACCAGCTTGACCAACATGAAGAACACGTGTCTCTACTGAAAATACAAAAATTAGTCAGTCAGAGTGGCATGTGCCTCTATTCCCAGCTCCTCAGCTGGCTGAGGTAGGAAGATCACTTCAACCTGGGAGGTGAAGTTTGCAGTGAGCCAAGATGGCACTACTGCACTCTAGCCTGGGCGACAGAGAAAGACTCCATCTCAAAAAAAATTCAAATAATTTCACACTAGAATAGTTATACTAAAAAACAAAACAAAAAATGGGTTGATGAAGATGTGCAGTAACTTGAACCCTTAAACACCGCTTCTGACAGTATTAAACAGTCCAGCCAATGTGTAAAATCATTTGGTGTTTCTTCAGACAGTTACAAATAGATTTGCCACATAACTCAGTGATTCCATTCCTCGGCATATAACCCAAAGAACTGAAGACAGGTGTTCAAACAAATGCTTGTATGCTCTTTAAGTGTGTCAAGGTGACAAATATGCAGGAAAGTCTGGGGAACAGGGCCAGGAAAAGAAAACTGGATCAGAACAATGAAAAAACACATCATACTCCCAGGCGGTGCGGAAGGTAAAACTGAAATGAGTTTGTAGACTGTATTATCATGTAGGAACCATGCTGATTTCCTGATCTAGGGGTTATGTGGTGGTTACCTGGGAGAATGTACTTTGGGTAAAATGTACTGAAGTATTTTCTGGGACATTGTAAATCCGGTACAGCAACAACTGCTGCAAAATCTAAGAGAAGAAACAGGTTATACGTTGTACTGCTATTGGAAGATTCCTAGAAGTATGACATTATTGGAAAGTAAACTACTTTTTAACACAACCATATCAATACCATGCCAGGAAAGCAAAGACCTCATCAAAATCCATTATAGATGCTATAGTTCAACCAAAGCTGTGAAATCCTTAGAAAAGTCTCAATGTCAACAGAGTCCACTTAGTAGACATTATTGTATTTACTAGTATTAAAAGCTATTGTGTGGCTATATTAGTGTTATGGCATGATGTGGATATCAGTGTTAGGGCATGATGTGAATATTATATTGGTGTTAGGGCACGGTGTGATTACTATATTAGAGACCACTGTGAGAATACTTATTAGCAGCCACTGTGTCTTGGACACTGACAGGTTCAGAGTCTCCTTGCTGCTTCTGGCACCTCAGAGGGAACTTGGTCAGGGGTGAGTTTGTGCACCCTCTCGTGACGCCAGAGCTCAGCACAGACACTCTTGCTCAGTTTCTAGGTGAACGTGTAACCCCGCCTGGCTGTCCTAAAATACCTATAAAATTCAATATTGAGTTTACTCAATGTAATAGTTTTAGAAATTCAAACCAAAATGAAGCCCACTGTAGCCATTCCTTACCAAAGACAGTGATGGCAGACTTTGGAAGCCATGCAGAATAAAATGAATATATACACAAATTAAGAAAAAAAAACCTACTCAAAATAGTCCAGAGATTGTAATTTTAAATGCAAAACTACAAAAAATCTAAAAGAAAGTCTATATTATGTTGAGTTGGGTGTTGAGTTGTAACACAAAACATCAAATGCCAATTCATGAAAATATTGATAACACAGACTTTATAAAACTAAGTATTCTACTGTGCAAAACCGTATTCAGAGAACAAAAAGACAACAGAGATGTGAGAAGATATTTACAAAATACATGACTTTAAAACTGGGTAAATATCTGAACAGATACCTAACCAAAGCAAATATACTGATAGTAGGCTGGGAATGGTGGCTCATGCCTGTCATCTCAGAACTTTCGAAGGCTTAGACAGGTAAATAATCTGAGGTCAGGACTTCCAGACCACCCTGGCCAACATGGCAAAACCCCATCTCTACTAAAAAATACAAAAAATTAGCCAAGCATGCTGGTGGGTGCCTGCAATCCCAGCTACTTGGGAGGCTGAAGCAGGAGAATCACTTAAACATGGGAGGTAGAGGGTGCAATGAGCCAGTAGTGTGCCATTGTACTCCAACCTGGGTTATAGAGCAAGACTCCATCTCAAAAAAAAAAAAAAAATGTTAATAACATATCTGATACAAGTTGATACGTTTATACAAGGGGAAACTAGTTTGGGTCTACACAGGAAATCTGCATTTTCCTCCCAATTTCAGTGTGAATCTAAAACGAATTTAAAATAAAACCTTTATTTAAAAATTGTAAATATTTTCAAATATCTGCTTACTTCTTTGTACTAATAATAAGTAGTAATTGACACTAACTACTCCTACTTTTCAAAACAAGGGCATCCCTGATGCTACAAAGTTATTGATGCAAACATACATAATTTCAATGAAATGCCTATTTTACAAGATTTATGTTAAAATAACACATCCATGTAAACATATTTATCATATCTTTTTTCTTGTGGTGTGGATCACTCTCTAGGAAATCTGGTCACCTTAGAACCAAGGAAATAATTCAGATTTTGGAGACTATTTCCATTTACAGCAGGGTGATTTCAAAAGTATAACTTTTTTTTTTTTTTTTTTTTTTTTTTTTTTTTTTTTTTTTGTGAGACAGAGTTTCGCTCTTGTTACCCAGGCTGGAGTGCAAAGGCACGATCTCGGCTCACCACAACCTCCGCCTCCTGGGTTCAGGCAATTCTCCTGCCTCAGCCTCCTGAGTAGCTGGGACTACAGGCACGCGCCACCATTCCCAGATTACAAGCTTGAGCCACCATGCCTGGCTAAAAGTATAACTTTTTTAAAAAAGATAAAATAAAAATTCATTGTGACTGAATCACTTATTATAATGAATGCTTGTCTTTGTTTTGTTTCCTAGCATTTCTTTTAGCTACAATACAACAAAAGCAAATATTTGCCATTGGAAAAAATATTCAAAGGAAGACTGTAAAGGGAATTTGTGACCACAATTATTCAATGTTTCATGACGATGCTTTCTAATACTGAAAAGTTTAAAGGGGTAGTCAAAGTTATTCCCCCAAAGATGCTTTGAAGAAATTGATGGAACTAGAGAAACAAAACTGGCAGGACAATCAATCTAACTTTAGATGTCACTGTGTCTTGTGAGAAAAAGTAATTTACCTTTAGAGGATCACTAAGAATTACTGGAAGCCCAAACTCTGGAATGTATCTAAATTTAGTTGTCAATAACACTAGCAGTGAATGTGATAAAAAGGGATCTCTGTTTTATTTGTGTAATACAATACCAATGCAGTATTTAACGCTCCAAGGAAAACAAGTTATACCTGAAATACAGTTGACAATATCAGAATCAAAATAAGCCTCCTGACCAGGCACGGTGGCTCACGCCTGTAATCCCAACACTTTGAGAGGCCAAAGCAGGCGGATAACCTGAGGTCGGGAGCTCGAGACTGCCTGACAAACACGGAGAAACTCCATCTCTACTAAAAATACAAAAATTACCCAGGCTTGGTGGTGCATGCCTGTAATCCCAGCTACTGGGGAGGATGTGGCAAGACAATCGCTTAAACCAGGGAGGAGGCCGGTGTGCTGGGCCAAGATCACATCATTCCACTGCCCTACTGTATATGTAAAAATGCAAATTCACTGAATCAGACTAAATAGTATTCAGTGGAAGGCTGATCAAAAAATTCAAAAGAGGCAGGGCGTGGTGGCTCAAGCCTGTAATCCCAGCACTTTGGGAGGCCAAAGCGGGTGGATCACGAGATCAAGAGATCAAGACCATCCTGGTCAACATGGTGAAACCCCGTCTCTACTAAAAATACAAAAAATTAGCCGGGCATGGTGGCATGTGCCTGTAATCCCAGCTACTCAGGAGGCTGAGGCGGGAGAATTGCCTGAACCCAGGAGGCGGAGGTTGCGGTGAGCCAAGATCGTGCCATTGCACTCCAACCTGGGTAACAAGAGTGAAACTTCGTCTCAAGAAAAAAAAAAAATTCAAAAGAATGCTACTTTTGTTTTATCTACTTCTGACCCAGAACCACCCCCCACCCTGCCTTCCTACTTCTAGTTGTCCACCTCACTGAAACAAATGACTTTACATCCTAAACATATTGATTGGTGTCACATGTCTCTCTAAAATATATAAAAGCAAGCTCCACCCTGACCACCTTGGGACCATGGTGTCATGACTTCTGAGGCTGTGTCATGGGCAAGTCCTTAACCTTGGCGAAATAAGCTTTCTACTTGACTGAGACCTGACTCAGATATTTTGGGATCACAATCCACAATCACTATGGTGTGACATTTGACTACAGCATTCACTACAGAGATGAGCTATACAGGTATGTAGGCTGAAAGCAAGAAGTTATACTCTATCACTTATGTGTGAAGTGGGCTAAACCATCCAGGTGTTTTTTTTTGTTTTTTGTTTTTTGTTTTTTGTTTTTTGAGACAGAGTTTCGCTCTTGTTACCCAGGCTGAGTGCAATGGCGTGATCTTGGCTCACTGCAAACTCCGTCTCCCGAGTTCAGGCAATTCTCCTGCCTCAGCCTCCTGAGTAGCTGGGATTACTGGCACGCACCACCATGCCCAGCTATTTTTTTTTATTTTTAGTAGAGACAGCATTTCACCATGTTGACCAAGATGGTGTCGATCTCGTGATCCACCCGCCTTGGCCTCCCAAAGTGCTGGGATTACAGGCGTGAGCCACCACACACAGCCACCATCCAGGTTTTATAAGGACACTCGATGGTGTTTGCACAAAGATGAAATCACTAAGGACACATTTCTCAGAAAGTATGCACATTGTTAGGAGATGCATCACTGTCTTTTAAATGGTTAAAGCCTAGGAGGAAAAAAAAAAAAGCAACTGAACTCCTGTTATGGTTTAATAACAAAGCTTAATAGAGTTAACATATTTCATCTATTCTAAGATGCTAATAATTAACAAACATTATTTTATGCAACATCACAAATAGGTTGCCAATTAAACCGACTTTCTGAATGACAACAAAAATGTAAACTTACTTCTGTTAATGCCAGGAAAGTAAAATGAAAATGAATTATGGTTCTGACATGTTAAAGCAAAAAAGGAGGAAGCCGTTAGCCTGAGGTCTTGCCTAAGCAAACGGAAACCGAAATTCGAGGCATGTAAACTGACTTAAAAACATTAACAAAACAACCAGTCACGCTGAGGGAACCATCCCCACAACCAACGGTTGCCCAGGTGGAGCCAGTGAGCAAACTCACTCAGCTGCCACCGCTAAGAGCTCGAAGCCCCAAGCCCTGTTTTTCATTCTTGTGCTTCAGACACGATTCATGAATCATTCATTTGCTCAAACAAACAGTTCAAATTTATTTGGCTTAAAATTTTTCTAACCCCTATATCCTAACCCTTAACTGGTAACCCCTAACGCTAACCCTATCCGCTAGCCCTAATCCTCTCCCTAAACCCTATCCATACGTTAGTTTCTACGTTTGCACTGATATGTCCGTGTTGAGTATTAAAACTGCTGTACTGGCAAGGCTGCATGAGTAGTGCGGATTTTATAGCAACATTTTTGGAATGAGGCCCCTTATTAGCATCAGGTGTTTTCTACCTGAACATTGGGGTAATTGTATTCATATTTCAGAGGTCATATCTGCCTTAGGAACGCTCCATTTGTCTTCTGAGGCTGCTGAGTGCACCTCACACTGCAGCCGCCTGGCCTTGGGCGGGAGAACCCAGGTGCGCAGGGTTCAGAGGGGCTTTTCGTGTCCGGTTTCCCACACAGAGCTCTTCGTACTAGTCTCTGACCCTAAGCAGTCAGGAATGCAAACAGGAAGGATTTTAATCACCATGGACATGATCCAGAGTTGTCCCAAACCGAGGCTGTGCCTGCTACGTCTGTGCCGTGGAGAACGCAGCTCCACTCTCACAGTGCCCCACAGGTCTGTACTGAGAATGCAACTGCACAGATCACTGCACAGGTGCCGTGACACCAACTGAAAAGGCAGGCTCGGAAGCCCCCTGCTGGTGGCCAGGCAGTGCGGGGCCCTCTTGCTCACGGTGTGCCCACACCCCCTGGTAGCAGCTAGAGCCACTGCAAGGCCCTCTTGCAGTAAGAGTCCCGCCCCAGGACCTGTGCTGAGGAGGACGGAGCTCCACCCTCACAATGCCCCCCAGTTCTATACAGAGGAGAGCACAACTCCGCAGACTGCTGTGATGGAATGCACCATGGTGGTGTGACATGATGCACACCTGTGGCGGAGCCTCAGGATTCTGAAAGGTGGGCGTGGGCACCCCTTGCTGAGGGCAGGCAGTGCAGGGCCCTCTTGATCATGATGCTGTGCCTGCACCCCCTTCTGGCGGCTAGGGCTGCTGCAGGGCCCTCTTACAGTGTGGTGACTGGCATCACCTGCTGGCAGCTGGAGCACTGTAGGGCCCTCTTGCTCACAGTGTAGTGGCAATATGCCCACTGCTGGCAACCAGGGCAATGCTACATCCTCTTGCTCACGGTGTGGTGCCTGTGCTGCTGGGTACTCTTACTCGTGACGTAGTGGGGGCATGCACCCTGCTGGCTCATGGTGTTGTATTCGTGTGCCACCTGTTGGCTGCTCGGCACACTGTAGGGCCCTCTGGCTCACAGGGTAGTGGCCCTGCTGGCAGCTGGGACACTGCAGGGTCATCTTGCTCATAGTGTACTAGCGGCAAGCCCCCTGCTGGCTGCTTGGGACACTGTAGGGCCCTCTTGCACACAGTGTAGTGGTGGCATGCCCACCAGCTACACTGCTACCAGCAGGGGACACTGCAAGACCCTCTTGCTCAGTGTTGTGGCAGCACGTTCCCTGCAGGCAGCTGAGACACCGCAGGGCCCTCTTGCTCCCTGTGTGATGGCTGAAGCTGCCTACAGGCCTCCTTCTGCAGCACTTAAAGTCAGAAAGCCAGTTTATTCAACATCCACAGTTCTGGAAATTCAAACGGAAAAGGAGCTATTACTGGAAAGAGCTGATGTCCCAGTTCTTGTCTAACTTGGAAGAAAGATTTTAACCAAGAGGCAGAACAAAGATGGCAGATAACATTATTGAAAATAAATACAGGCCAGGCGCAGTGGCTCACACCTATAATCCCAGCACTTTGGGGGCCAAGACGGGTGGATCACGAGGTCAAGAGATCAAGACCATCCTGGTCAACATGGTGAAACCCTGTCGCTACTAAAAATACAGAAATTAGCTGGGCATGGTGGTGTGCACCTGTAGTCTCAGCTACTCGGGAGGCTGAGGCAGGAGAATTGTTTGAACCCAGGAGGCAGAGGTTGCAGTGAGCAGAGATCGTTCCAGTGCACTTCAGTCTGGGTAGCAACAGTGAAACTCCTTCCCCCCCCCCAAAAAAAAAAGAAAAGGAAAGAAATACAATGTAAAGAGCTTCTTATAGAAAATATAAGTAGACCCCAAGGGAGGAACGTGCTGAGTGTGCTGGAAAACAGCCCAAGAGTGCTGTGTAGGGAATTTTATTACGTACTTCTTCACATTCCTGCCTCTGTCTCAACTCTCCACCTGTTCTGTCTGGTTTTTCTGCTCCTACCTTAGGTCCCCGACCTGCCTCTCTTTGGTTTCTGGAGCCTCCTCACTGTTGGCTAAGGCACATGTGTGGTGATCAATCCAATTCCACTGTTGCAGCTGGCTCCTTCCTGCCTCCCAGCAAGACCCTGCAGCAGTCACATCTGTACCTCCTGTGCCTCCCTATCTCTTTCGGATGCCCTTCCCTGCCCTAATCTGTGAAGAGAAATCTTCCCCAGGTTTCTCTTGAAAACGTCCCCTTTGTCCTTCTTATCAGCATGTAGCTAGCAATTTTCTGACATTTTAACCGTAGACTGAATGATGATTGGGGCATCCTAAGAGGAGTTCTAGGGTGTTTCTTTCTGCATAGGTACCTCTTTTTCCTCTAACCCACAACTGACGAGCACCCATCCACTCCAGCATTAGAGATGCTACTAATATATAAATTTTTGATGGTCTCTCCAGGTGAGCCTTCCCGTCATGTTCATGTCTACCTATCTACCGACTCTAACAGAGCCCACTATCCTGTGTCTTTCCCAAAATAAGTGAAGGAACAATTCATTGGAAACCATAGAAAATAAAATAAATGTAGATGAAAACTTTGCAACTTATTCAAATAATCACCCAAAATCATCCTTATGCTAAAAATGCAAAACTATACAATTTTTAGAAGAAAACATAGAATAAAAGCTATCTGCTCTTGGGTTTGGTAATGAATTTTAACAAACAACACAAACTGTCAATACACACCAAAGAAAGAATTAGGTGAATTTCTTTTAATATTAAAAGTGTATACCCTGGAAAATATCTTGTTAAGGGAATAAAACACAAGCCACATGTTGAAAGAAACTATTTACAAAATGCAGATCTGAGAAAGAATTTGTATTCAATATACAAAAATATGTTAAAGCCAAGTAAAGTGGGCTGGGTGCAGTGGCTCAAGCTTGTAATACCAGCACTTTGGGAGGCCGAGGCGGTTGGATCACGAGGTCAAGAGATCGAGACCATCCTGGTCAACATGGTGAAACCCCGTCTCCACTAAAAATACAAAAAATTAGCTGGGCATGGTGGCACATGCCCGTAATCCCAGCTACTCAGGAGGCTGAGGCAGGAGAATTGCCTGAACTCAGGAGGCAGAGGTTGCAGTGAGCCGAGATCATGCCAGTGCACTCCAGCCTGGGTAACAAGAGCAAAACTCTGTATCAAGAAGAAAAACCGAAAAAACAAAACAAAACAAAAAAACAAGTAAAGCAGCCCAATTAAAGATGCACTTAAATCTGAACAGACACCTAACCAAAGGATTTAAAAGAAACCAGTCCCTTCAAAAGACTCCACTACTGATACCAACCATTTGCCTGAAGCTGCCTTTCCTTTCTTGCCTGATAAGAGACCACCCATGACAGACAGGGTCTGGACAGTATACAGTGGATGCACAGAGCAAGTTTTCACGTCCTTTGCTTCACCTTTTGATGTCAGAAGGCTGAAAACTTCACCCTTTACCCTGTCATCATGGCAACACTGCCATTTTTTGTACATGGGACCCACGAGGAAGTAAGAAACTCAACTGCGATTGCACTCATTTCTCCTTTCATAAATATTCATGACTCCTCCTAGAGCTTATTCAATATTTGTATTTGGCCATGCCACTCAGCATAAATTTCTGTTTTCTTTATCTCTCCCTTAAAGTGTCTGTTTTGGTTTCTGGCTGGAGTCTATGCTTCCCAGCCTATTAAAAGGACTACCCTGCAGGCTGCAACCCCTTACAGGAGGTAAATCTCTCACTGGGTGCAGGCACTCATGCCTGTAATCACAGCATTTTGGAAAGTCAAAGTGGGTGGATCACCTGAGTTCAGGAGTTTGAGACCAGCCTTGCCAGCATGGTGAAACCCTGCCTCTACTAAAAATACAAAAAATTAGCCAGGCTTGGTGATGGACATCTGTAATCCCAAATAATTGAGAGGCTGAGGAAGGAGAACTGCTTGAACCCGGGAGGTGGAGATTGCAGTGAGCCAAGATCACATCATTGTACTCAAGCCTGGGCAACGAGAGTGAAACACCTTCTCAAAAAAATAAAAATAAATAAAAATGTAAAAAACAAAATCACTCCTTTCCAAATTTATGAACCTCATCATTCTTCAGTTGACAGTATTACAAAGTTCAAAAGACCTTCTATACTCTCCCACAGAAGTCCTAGAAATTGTCATTTTGTTAATTAGTATTGATGCGTGAGAACTTGTAATCAAATGAGTAGAAATATTGAGACTGTGTTTTACCAGTTACGTGTCTCATAATCCAATCAACCAGATCTCAAAAATTAAACACGAGAATACATATGCCTGATTCACGGCTAAAATTTTAGGATGAAACCTATGAGATCTCTATTTGTGTTTTTTTTGCCTATTCATGTAATGTATATATGATGTTTTCTTAACTCCAGATAACAATGCAAAATTCATTTATAAAATACTCTAAAAATGCTCTATTCTAACTTAGCTTGGAAAAAAAAAGAGGCATTTATACATAAATATTCCCCAAACTCCTAGAAATGTGGAAACTGATATAAATGTTTTTCAAGTTAACACAATGTACATAAAATATAGTTAAATAAGATCAATTTAGTATTTTTGGTATAATAAAACAACTATGCCTTCAGAGCTATCACCATTGAATATAAAACAAACATAAATTTATATTCTTCTTGAGTTCTACTCAAATAAGCTAATATACTTACTAGATACTTAAAATCTTAAAGCTTATAGATTGATTCTAATTAAGTCCTTATTCTCATAAAAAACATTATTTCAATAATAATTTTTTACAATGCATCTGCCTAATAATAGTTTCCAAAGTACTTTTGGTAATTTTTAATCTTAAAATTGAGCTAACTAAAACATTTGCATTAAATATCCAGATCATTTATAAATAAGATACAATACTAAAACATTTTACTGAACATAACTAATTCAATTTTATATAGTTTTGTCCCCTAATTTTATGGAGAGAATAAAGATATTTTGGCCTGTTAATAAACTTTTTTTTTTTGTCTACTGCACAAGTAAAAAGAGATAACTAAACTTCCCTGTGTTATATTGGAATTGGTAAAATGTTATGTTTTCAGAAATTATATAAAATTTCTGGAAATTTGTCAATGTGTTCCTTATCCATGCTATGTGCTGGTATAGTGTTATGCGTCATATTTTCAATTATTATTTTAAATGTCATATGCCACAGACAAAATTGAATATCCTTCTCATTTGTGGTATAATGAACTCTCATCAGATCTTTTGTCATAGTCATTTCATGCTCTTTGTCATTTAGATATTATTTAGGCCTGATGCTTTCCTACAAGCTCCTGCAATCAGCTATGGATCAGAATGTTCATCTCCAACACAGGACTCCCTCTGAGACTCACAGAAAAGACTATGACAGGTACTCTGGTTACAGGTTTCTGATGATATTGCTCAAATAACTTTAAGACCATACACTTGACTCAGTGAAGCTGTCCAGAAGTCTAGTTGAGAAACTGATGGGTTCATGACACGGCTAACCCAAGATTCAGGAAGACTGGAATTGAGTACATGGCACTGAATAAACTGATGAAAATTGATTATAGTTTTATAGCTTCTTTTGAGCATTGCTTGTTCTTTAATGTTATAGTTTCTGGATTTAAGAAATCTCTTTCTCTTCAGCTAACTATAACTCACAACAATTAAGATTACATTTATTTAAATAGAAATAAAGCATTTATCTTTTTCCTCGACTGATTTCTTCAGAATTTTGAAATTCTTACTGAACACTCTTATTTTCCCGACAACATAGTTTTTAGCAGAAGTCCAATAAGAATCTGTTCACCTTAGAACAGGACATAATTGGAAACTTTGTTTATACTATCAAGGTTTTTTACTGGAATATCATATTTAGCAATAGTGTACCTAAGATCAGTTATAACCAGCAATTTTAAGGAACTATGGTTGATTTTTATGGACCCAATCCTTACAAAGCAGTCTGAGAAAAGCCAGCCTAATACCTAGATTACAAGATTCACATCCTTACAGATTGGTAAGAAAGGTCCTTTCCTTGCAGGCCCAAGAATTTGGGGATAGTTTGGGGGCCTCAAGAAGAGAGGAATTCACTCAAAGCTATTAGGACAGCAGCTGAAATTTGATAGTATGTTCTGGGCTTGGATTTTAGCCTCAATAAGGCCTTTAAAACTCCAATCTGAGATTCTGTAGGAAAACTTGCAGCAAAGAAGCTTGAAAGCACCTATGTGGTCAGCTCCTGTTCTTGCTGCACTTACATAAATAATCAGGCAAATTCTAACAAAACTAGACTTATTTTTAAAACAAGAATAATCTTTCATTACCTATGATCAAAAATGATGGTTACTACAGAGAGAAATTTTATGTTTCAATGAAAAACTCAGCCAGGCATGGTGGCACATGCTTATAATTCCAGCACTTTGGGAGGCCAAGAATTCAAGACCAGCCTGGGCAACATGGCATAACCCTGCCTCTACTAAAAATCCAAAAATTAGCTGGGCATGATGGCATGTGCCTGTGGTCCCATATAATCAGGAGGCTGCAGAGGGAGGCTTTCTTGTACCCAGGAGATAGAGGGTGAAGTAAGCTGAGCACTCCAAGACAAGACACAATGTGCTCACTCAGCAGCCAGATATAAGTTTTTCTACCATTCTGAAAGGAATCAGGCTCTTTGAAGAAATGTGTGATACTAGAACTGGAACAGTAAATATATGAGCCAGGATAATCTTGAAGTATCAGAAAGTAAGTAAGTACTGTGAAAAATTGAAATATGTCAAAAGAAAACTGGAGCCAATAAAAAGAGCTACGCTGGCCGACACAGGAATGAACTGTTCAACATAATGCTGCAGTGTTTAATACTAACTAAAGCTTCAAGTAATTAACTAGGTGTCTCCATTTGTATGTGTAGGTGAATAAGCAAATGGAGTTGAATAGAAATCTCTTTTGCAAAGGCCAGGCACGGTGGCTCAAGCCTGTAATCCCAGCACTTTGGGAGGCCAAGGCGGGTGGATCATGAGGTCAAGAGATCGAGACCATCCTGGTCAACATGGTGAAACCGCATCTCTACTAAAAATACAAAAAATCAGCTGGGCATGGTGGAGTGTGCCTCTAATCCCAGCTACTCAGGAGGCTGAGGCAGGAGAATTGCCTGAACCCAGGAGGCGGAGGTTGTAGTGAGCAGAGATCGCACCATTGCACTCCAGCCTGGGTAACAAGAGCGAAACTCCACCTCAAAAAAAAAAAAAAAAAAGAAGAAGAAGAAGAAGAAGAAAAGAAATCTCCTTTGCAAAAGAATTCCAAATACTTAATGTAGACACTCAGCCATCAAGAAGGTGGAGCTAACACCTCACTCCTTGAGTATGGGCTTTACATATGTGTAAACTTATTTTTCACATATTTTTCTTGTGCTGTGGATGTGTCCTGGGTTCATTCTCTAAAATGCTGTTCACCTTAGAACAGGAAAAAAATAATAAGCTGGCAGATTCTATTTCAATTCATGGATAAATATTTTAACAAGAGTGACTTTGTAAAAATATGTTCCAATGGCTGATTGACTCATTGTGACTGGATCACTTATTCCAAATTCTTCTTGTCTTTTTTTCCAGTGTCTACCTTTTAGCCATAATACACCAGAATGAAATATTGGCCACTAAGAAAAAATATTCAAAGAAAAAAAAAACGTGAACCGAACTTGTGACCATGATAATTCAATGTTTCACCACAACACTTCCTAAAACAGAAAAGTTTAAAAGGATATTCAAAGTCAATTTCCTCAATAAGGCTTTGCAGAAAATGAGGAAACTAGAGAAACAAAATTGGCAGGACATCCTATGGGTGATTTTAGATGTTTCTATGTTTTATGGGGAAAAAATACTTTACCTTTAAAATAATTACAAAGAATTATTGGAAACCCAAACTCTGGAATGTGTCCAAATTTAGTTGAACTTCTATGTAATTATTTAGCTAGTCATAAAGTTGATACTTTTTAAAAAATCTCTGTCTTATTTGTGTAATAAAATACACAATGAATAATTAATGCTCATAGGAAAACATGTTAGACCTTGTGAAAAGAAAATAAATCTTGGGGACCCAAAATCACTAAGCTAAAGGGAAAAGTCAAGCTGGGAACTGCTTAGGGGAAACCTGCCTCCCATTCTATCCAAAGTCACCCATCTGCTCACCAAGATAAATGCATATCTGATTGCCTCATTTGGAAAGGGTAATCAGCAACTCAAAAGAATGAAATCATTCATCGTGATCTACCTATGATCTGGAAGCCCCCCATTTGGCCTTCTCTTCAAGTTGTCTCACCTTTCTGGACTGAACCAATGTACATCTTACACATAATAATTGATGTCTCATGACTTCCTGAAATGTATAAAACCAAGCTGTGCTCCTACCACCTGGGGCACATATCCAGACCTCATGAGGGTACATCACGGGTGCGTGCATCCTCAAACTTGGCAAAATAAACTGCCTAAAAAAATACAAGACCTGTCTCAGATTTTCGGGGTTTATACATGTAATGTAAGATGTTAATGTTTGTAAAACACACATTATTCTATCTACTATTAAAACTATACTGCCAATTAACCTTAGACTTTCTCAACAAAATAAAAATGTTGATGAGGTACAAATAATATATTTAAATGTAAATAATGTGACAAGTTATTATATGCCTACTTTTAATTTTTTAATACACCGGTTTTGACTACTTTAATGCTGCAAGAAAAATGAGTAATTAAAACATGAATAAAAATGTTTACAGGGAGTGGCCATGTTTCCTCCAGCCTCAGGCTTGGGGTGACTTGAAAGGCACCTGCCCATCCCCAGCTTTCATCCCAGCTGTCCTGATGGTGGCTCTAAGCATTTTTCCTTTCTCCATATGTAGACCTCACCCCAAAAACAAACTCAAATTTTACAATATGTTAGGGTACGCTACGATGATGAGGAGCCAAAGCCTCAAGCAAGGGAGGCTTCTGAAAACAAGACTTATAGACTATAATGTGTGGAAGTAAAGCCAGTGTTGGAGTTCCTTCCTCTGCACACGGGGAGCAGACAGGAAGCTTTTGTCTCACCTTCCTCACGTGGTCTGCAGCCACATCTCCCCAGGTCAGACCTGAGAAGAACAAAACTTTGATCTTCACTGTGGACACACTACCAGGTTCTCCAAGGCCATGGCCTCTCCTCAGGTGGGTCCTGAGGAGAACAAAGCTCTGCTTCTAATCCTAACCCTGCCTCTAGACTTTGACCCTGACCCTAAACCCTGATCCTCACTTTGACCCTGACTTTTATCTTGACCCTGACCATGACTGTACCTCTAACCATACTTCCAGCCCCGACCCTGACCCAGGCCCCAATTCTAACTCTATTATTATCACTATACTCTATCTCTAATCTTACCCTCTAGTGCTAAACAGCTGTACCCAAAAACACTTTTTGATTATTCAACTTCTTTTTCTTGAATTCTCTAAGGACATCCTAAATGAGATGTCATTATGTATTCTGCAGTCCCTCTGAGTGGCATGGCTTCAAATAAGAAGTTTTAATACTTTGCCACACAGAAGTGTGAAGTACTAGGTTGTCAGGAATGCATGTTGGCATTCACGAGTCATTGGCGCTGTTCTCCACATATTTTCAGATCATTTTTTATGAATGCATTCTGACTATTCCATCACACCTACTTAAATTTTTTGCCATCGTAGGTGAGAAGAAATAATATGTGACTTTTTCAGGAGAAATCTCCAAGAAAGAGTTCTATCCAGCATACTTTTTGTCTTTTCTAGAGCAATGGGGATCTTATTGATGGTACCTTCTTCAGCCTCGATTCCTGTGTTAGGACGACAAAGCACAGAGTGACCATTCACCTGACCTATGATGAGATGCAAATAAATGAGGAAGAAGATTTTTGAGCCACTGAAATGTGGATGTTGTTTTTCACCGTGGTTTAACCTAGCCCCCACTGACTGATGCAGGCCTGAAGAATGAGTCAGAACTGGGTCTGGACATGTGAAGTGCACTCCTCCAGGCTAAGTAAAATTTAAACCTTGTTGCAAAGGTAACAGTGAGCACGATGCGTTATTAGCATGTGTGTGGGATACATAAGGTATGTCAAGTGAGAATAATGAGAAACTCAACTTTAAAGACAGTGCTAATTTGGACTGTAGAGAGACTCCAATGTCCTACTTAGCACTTGAGACTGTGATGGCTGAACAAACTCATTAAGAACCCTAAATGAAGGCTTGGGATAAATATCTGAGGGTGTCTAATATACCAATTATTCATCCTAGAATGGGCAGAGTCCTTGACCCCATTCTAGGGAGACTTCCAAAAGAAAAGAGACCTGCATTTCTCCAACAACCTACATTGAGAGACTTTCCTGCACATCTGAGCTGTGGCTAACACTCCTCACCTTTCATTCTGTCCTCAGTGTTTTGGGGAAACACCTTTAACTCTCTATGACTTACAGGTTAATAAATGACCCTTATAATTCCCTCCAGAGATAGAAAAGACTAATGATGAGGGAGTCTGAGTTCACAGTAGCAAGCAGGCATGTGTGCTGAGAACTCTGTGAATAATTCTTGAAAGGTAGAAGTTGGGACGGACTCAAGGGAAAACCTAGTCTGAAGTGTTACTTCTCCTCATCTGCATGTACGGTCTGGGTAGTTCCTGCCTGCCTCCAATTGACAGCATTTAAAGAAAAAGAACACCTACGATGAAGGGAAGCACAGCTGGCATGTTTTTCCGTTTGGAGACATGGCTGACAATTTCTTCATAATGGGGACACAACTGGCAATTTTCCTACAGAGTGAGACAGATGGCAATTTTCCTTCAGAGATATGCAGGCAACAGTTTTGCCCCTGGAGAGAAAAGCCTCGCCGATTGAGATGCAGCCAGTAATTTTTACTATAGAGAAGACACATCCAATAATTTTGCCCAATGAGAGAAACGGCCAACACTTTTCCCACAGAGGACAGGAGAAACAGACCAAAAATTCACAGTGGGGAGAAGTAAGGAGTGAATGGGCTGGTGTGATCAGGAAAGACTTAATAATAAGATGAGCCTTAAATGATCAATAAGCACTGGAGAGATAAGAGGTTAGTACATATTTTAGGCTTTGAAGGCCATTTGATGGCCATTGCAACTGTTTAATTCTGCCTTTTTAGCATGAAAGCAGCAGAGACAATACATAAACAGATGAGCATGTATCGCACACGATGGCTTTGTATATGGACACTGAAATTTCAGTTTTGCATAATTTTTACGTCATGAAATACTATTCATATTTTGATTTCTTCATTTGAAAATGTGAAAATGTTAATCTTTGCTAGCATTGTAAAAAAATAAAGTTGTGAGTCAGAAAAAAAAAAATGGGCCACGTGGCTCATCTGCTAGATTACTAATACAGTGTTCTGCAACGTTGCTTAACACAACGGGACTCTCTCCAGACTCAGAAGGTTTAATTGCTCACCTACTTCTTTTTCTGCCTTCTTGAGCTCCTAAAATGAAAATAACTCTGGGATGATACAGTGAGTCAAAGAAGTGCCAACCGTATCACAGCAAAATAAAGATCCCTAAAAAATCCCTGGCCTAAGATGACAACCTTGGCTGGGTAAGTCTGAATGTGCTGAGAATGGACATGGGAGCATGAAGGTGGTCAAAATGTTTACATTAAAGAACTTCCACATAGACTACAAGAAAAGAGGGAGGAATGGAGATGGCAGCCCGAGTCCCTAAAATAAAAGCAGATGTTCTGAGATCAGTTATATTCTTTCCAACCAAAATTAGAGACAGAAACCAAAGTTTAGCCTGAGGTGACAATTAGCTGGGCAATAAGCCAGAGGCACATGTGGTGTACACAGATTTAAACATTCTCCCTTATATTAATATAAATACTAAATTAATATCATATAAATATAAACACTTGGGTCTACAGTAGTTTAAAAGGAGATCTCACAAATGAGTTTGGCTTTTGAAGGCTAGCACTGATGGTCCAGAGAATTTATTTTGGTCCAGAGAGAGAAAGAGAGGAATCAATTTCGTTCCAGAGAGAAAAAGAGAAGGATTTCTCTGGTCCCTTCAGGAAGGCATCTGGCTTTGCCTCTCCTTGTATGTTTGAACTATGCATATGGCAGAAGACAGAATTTCACAGATTTGAGGTGTGAAAAGTCACTGGGTGCTTTAAGAAGCCTGGGATTCTTCTTGGAAAAATAAGTTCATGGAGACAAAATGAGTTGGAGAAGGTTGTTATTTAAGTGAAGCAGAATTGCTTTTAGTAATCTGCTTATTACCCTCACCCTCATCCCCTTAACCTCTAATCCTTAACCCTAACCCCGTGACCCTAACCCTACCCCTACCCAATCCCTCATCCTACTCTTTAGCCCTGACCCTTGACCCTTGTCCCCAATCTCCAACCCCCAAACCCCAACACCAACCCCAAACTTAACCCCTAACCCTACCACTAACCTTAACACTTTACATCTGCCCAGATTCTCCAGCAGAAGCAGGGACCCTTGGCTCCCAGCTGTGCACCACTGCATCTGGCACAGGACTCCATAGCAGTCCCCAAATAGGCACCTGAATGCCCACTGTGCCAACCATGCAGTGGAAGCCCGTGCTATATTCTAACCTCCAAAACCAGGGCCCAGCACCTACATCAGGCTGCTCAGGGCCAAAGTAAGCTGGGACACCCACGGTTTTCATAAGACCAAGGCTCTCTCATGCCTTCTGTCACAGAGCGAGACGCAGACCCAGCATCATCGCATGCCCCCTCCTTCCCTCTGTGGCAGCTCGGCAACCTTCCAAGTCAGGGGTCCTTCCCTGATGACACTCCAAGCACAAAGCACTGGACTTCCACACAGTGAGGCTGCACACATTATTCTGTGTAGATGCCCACTTAGGCCGCTGGGAGAAAGGGTGGTAGAGGGACCCTCACGTTGCCCTGTGGTATGCATGCTCTGGTTTATACGACTGCAAGTCATTTATGAGAAACTCAAGCTGAAACACTACTTGTTTCCAATGTTTTGTGGGAGAGGATTTACAATGTACTCTTCCAAACAAGGTAGCCACAGAGCACAGTTACTACTTCCCCTCTTAAGTTGCTCTGAGGGCCTCTGCATCAGTTCTAGAATTGGAAGACTGGTGGAGAAGAACTGGGATGTTGAGGGGTACTGGATACTTGCTGGACACCAGCCTCCCCTAAACTAAACTTACAGACAGCCCAGATCCCGCCTGATAAATCAGACATTTTAACACACACAGCTCTCGATAGCAGGACTTACAGATGCAAAACTCTAAGGCAAAGGATTGTCTCAACTCCTTGGTGTCTCAAGGAACTAAAACACTGCCTAACACAGGTGCACCATCAAAGTTATTATTAAATGCGCTTCTATATTTTATTCGTCTTTGATTGTGGAAGTGATGTGATAAACACAGTGGACTAACGACCTTTGAGATCTCTTCACGGGATCCTTTCTTGTGGACCCCCAGATCTGCCAACATGGAGAAGGCATCCATAAACATGTGCAGGACAGAGGCCAGATAAAACTGTCTCTCAGCCTAAAAGTGGCCTGGCAGTCACAGGAACGGCCACGTGGAGTCTGGCCCATATGAGGAGTCAAGCTTTCGGCTTCAGGCACCCCACTGCACCTGCAAAACCAAGTTGTGCCTAACAAAGAAGAATCAGCCAGCCTACTCTCCCTAATTAAAGATTCTCCCCAGGGCCTGAAAACTTGGGGGGATTACTCCTCCCTCCTCAGGCTTGGTCCCAAGGTACAAGACCATGTGCACCAGCAGCATGGGTCAGCAAGCCAGCAGAAGCAGAAAAGGGCAGGCCGGAAGACAAGGACCCCCTGAAGATCAGGAGAGAGGCTGTCTAGGTACCATAGAGCAGTTGCGTCAGACTGGAACACGTCCCATTTACAGGAGACTAGAAAACCCCAGCCTCACCCTCACTTGGGGCTGATACCATTTTAGGCCTCAGCCCATCTGCACCCAGGCACTCATGAAAACATCATGTTGCTCCACACCACCTCAGGCTGTTTGCTGGCGCTCTCAGGGTTTGAACCAATAATAGAGCCTTGTGCCTAATATCCCAGGTGGTAATGCAAGAGCGATACCTGGGTGACACGCCTCCTCCTCCACCCTCCATATCCAAGTGATCACCAAGGTTACAAGCCGGCCAGGCAAGGTAGCTCACACCTGTAAGCCCAGTACTTTAGGCGGCTGATGCCATGTGGATCACCTGAGGTCAAGAGTTTGAGACTGCTCTGGCCAACATTGGAAAAGCCTGTCTCTACTAGAAATTCAAAAATTAGCCAGTGTGGTGGCAGGCGCCTGTAATCCCAGTTACTAAGGAGGCTGAAATAGGAGAATCGCTTGAACCTGGGAGGCACAGGTTGCAGTGAGCCGAGATCACGCCATTTCACTCCAGCCTGGGCAACAGAGCAAGACTCTGTCTCAAAAAAAAAAAAAAAAAAAAAAAAAAAGAAAGAAAAGAATTAATATAATTTTGACACCAGAAGAGGGGTCCTGTTCCAGACCCCAGCAACAGGATTTTGGATCTCACACAAAATGGAATTTATGGCAAGTCACACAGTCTAGTGACTTTAAAAGAGTTTATTAGCCACTACTAAGTGACAGAGCAGGGAGTCCTCAGAAAGCAAGAGGAGGAATGCACCTGTTTTAAAGAACAAAAAAATTTTTGAGACAGAGTTTTACTGCTTGTTACAATGACATGATCACGGCTCACTAAAACCCCTGCTTCCTGAGTTTAAGGATTCTCCTGCCTCAACCTCCCAAATAGGTGGGATTACATGTGTGCACCACCACGTCCAGCTGGGTTTTTTTTTGTATTTATTTTCCATTTTAATTTATTTTTTTATTTAATTTTCTTTATTCCATCTCTGTAAATTCCAAAAATTGCCAATGCTGACTATATTTCCAGTCGTCATGGCGGGGTATTGGGAAAAGTTTTCATTTAGCAATAATCGCACCTCAGATAAACCTCACTGGCTATGATACTGCCACTGTACAAAGCTATTTTTTTTTTTAATTTTTAGTAGAGACTGGGTTTCACCATGTTTGCCATGCTGGTGTCCAACTCCTGGCCTCATGTTATCCACCCTCCTCGGCGGATAAGCGATTAAGTAATCACACTTGTAATCCCAGCACATTAATGTAGAAACAGAATTACTTAATGTTTGTTTATATAGGTCATTAAGAAGAGTGTTGTCTCTTATGAAGGATTGTGATCAATTTGTGTCAGGCTACTAGTATTGCTACTTTTCTTTGTTACTATTGATTTTAACAATAATTTATGAGTGTACTATTATCTTTAAAACTTATTTGTAAATTAAGAATGCTTTTTGCTGGCCGGGCGTGGTGGCTCAAGCCTGTAATCCTAGTACTTTGGGAGGCCGAGGCTGGTGGATCACAAGGTCAAGAGATCGAGACCATCCTGGTCAACATGGTGAAACCCCATCACTACTAAAGGTGCAAAAAATTAGCTGGGCATGGTGGCGCGTGCCTGTAATCCCAGCTACTCTGGAGGCTGAGGCAGGAGAATTGCCTGAACCCAGAAGACAGAGGTTGCGGTGAGCCGAGATCGCGTCATTGCACTCCAGCCTGGGTAACAAGAGTGAAACTCCGTCTAAAAAAAAAAAAAAAAAAAAAAAATGCTTTTTGCTTAAAGTACTGGTATATTTTTATAAGTTTTGGGTCTTTATTTAGTTATTAACTTGTCCCTGCAACCATAAATATTTTATAACCAAAGGTGCTCAATCCCTAAATATATAATCCAACAGATTTAGTGTGTGTGTGTGTGTGTGTGTGTGAGAGAGAGAGAGAGAGAGAAAGAGAGAGAGAGAGCGAGAGCGAGAGAGAGAATCTCAATCTGCCTCCCAGGCTTGAGTGCAATGGTGTGATCATGGCTGGCTCACTGCATCCTCAAAGTCCTGGGCTCAAGTGATCCTCCAACCTCAGCCTCCTGGGTATCTTGGACCACAGGCACGAGCCACCATGCCAGCTAATTTTTATATTTTTTGTAGACATGAGGATCTTGATATCTTCCCAGGCTGGTCTTGAACTCCTGATCTCAAGTGATCCTCCCACCTTGGCATTCCAGAGTGCTGAGATTACACTCGTGAGCCCTACACCCTGCCCAGATTTAGCTTTTTCTAAAGCTTTTATTTAAAATAAAGTCACTAAGGTTAAGATGCCTCTGACAGTTTCGCATTTTAAGTGCAAAGACTGTTGAGTGAATTTTTCCATCAGTTGTAAAACGTGCATTCATGTTTATCTCATTCCTATGGTTTCCAATTAATCATCCCTTCTTCCTTTTTGGAAACACACGGGCTAGTGGGCTCCATGTCAGTTTGCATTTCCAGAACGACGGCGCTGAACACTCTGCTCTTCAACTTCAAGTGGTGCAGAGGGACGGCCACCAGAGGGCGCGTGGCCTCGGCCCTGCAATGCCCCCGGTCACCAGCAGAGGGCACGCTGGAGCAAGGCGGCATAACTGCCTAAGGGCCAAGCTCCTCTAACAATCAGAAGCCCGGCTTTACAGAGGCTTACAACTCCAGATACGACATGTGAAAGGGTCTTGGGTTTACAGTTCTAGAAATTACATGTGAAAGGGTCTTGGTCCATGGAGTAGGTGTGGGGTGGGGGCTTGAACTCATTTAAGTTAAAACAACACCTTCCGGAAAGATTCCCCCATGCCATGCCTGAGATCTATAAGGTGGCACCCGATCGGCCAGCCTTTACTTCTATTGAAGTACGGTGTAAAAGTCAAGGGGGAGGTGATCTTAGATGCTTGGGTCTCCTTCCTCACCAGGTCACCTCCTCCCTGCACATGGCCACTCTCCCACCTGGGCTACTTTCCAGTCTCACTCACAATCGCTCTTAGCAACTGAGGAAAGAGGACAGCTGTGGAGCCTCTCCCTTGTCCAAGTCACTCTGCTGAGAGACCTGATAACTCATCTCACTGGACCCTGGACCGCCATGGGAAGAATAACTCTGCCCCTGTATTTCAGACAAAGACTATGAGGTGGTCAGGCACGGTGGTTCACATCTGTAATCCCAGCACTCTGGGAGACAGGGGAAAGTGGATCATGAGGTCAGGAGTTCAAGACCAGCCTGGCCAAGATGGAGAAACCCCGTCTCTACTAAAAACACAAAAATTAGCCGGGTGTGGTGGCGGGCACCTATAATTCCAGCTATTTGGGAGACTGAGGCAGGAAATTGCTTGAACCTGGTGTCAGGTCTCCATATGCAAACCTGGAGCCTGAAAGTCTGAAGTCCTGTTTGCCTCCTGATCCTCTCCCACCCAGCCCCGAGCCCCCGCCCCCACCCCCGCACCCCCGCATTGGCCATTGCCTCTGAGTGCCCAGCGGAGCTTCCCTGGACAAGCCCCTCAACCAACCCTGCCATTTCAACTGTTCTTATGAATGTGAATACCCCTCACCCATCCTGTCATCTTAACTGCTCTTCTGCCTCACTGCAGACGCCACTGTAACTGAACTTGTGGTCATGTACACTCCTTGCCCTTACCCACCACTGTAACTGATCTTACTCTGTAACTTTCCACTGCCCGCCCCAAACCTATAAAACCAACTCCCACCCCACTGCCCTTTGCTAACACCGTTTTCGGCCATAGCCAACCGGTACCCAGGTGAATAAACAGCCACATTGCTCACACAAAGCCTGTCTGGTGAGGGGGGTCCCTTCATTCAAAGCGTGAATTTTCAACATTTTGGTACCAAAATCCGGGATAGGGGAACTCCTCCAGGAGACCAAACCCCCATCCCTGTTCTTGTGCCTCCTCCATGAAGAGATCGACCTACCGACCCAGGTCATCAGACTAGCCCACACGCACACCACCGGCTGTTTTGGGAAGCAGTCTGTCTTTTTTTCTTTCCTATTCTTTTAAGTTTTCCTTTCCACTTCCTCCCCCTTTTGGTTTCATCGTTTTTCCACTGCAAACACAAGGACAATCAGGTAAACCAGGTTCTTCTGTGAGGTTCGGGGCCAGAAAAATCCTATGTAACTCATGGATCCTGGGACCCAGGTTCCCCAGGGGCTTGACTGTCATGGAGATGTTCACCCTAGTCACTCGCCCACAAGGCTTAGAGCTGATATTGGTGGCAGGTAACATACAGGACGCTCTCTTTGACAGCTCACCAATGACGAGGTTCAACCCAGGCTCACCAAGGGATGCCTGTTGAGCAGCTAGGTTGTGTGCCTATTCACCTTGTCTCTGCTGCCTTTCCAGAACCAAGGGCAATCATCCATCCTCTATGCCTCCCTCCTCTCTGCTGGCCTGTGTTCTAAAGAAACTCAAACCTCAGGCCAGGCGCGGTGGCTCACGCCTGTAATCCCAGCACTTTGGGAGGTCGAGGCGGGTGGATCACGAGGTCAAGAGATCAAGACCATCCCGGCCAACATGGTGAAAGCCCGTCTCTACTAAAAGTACCAAAAAATTAGCTGGGCATGGTGGCATGTTCCTGTAATCCTAGCTACTCAGGAGGCTGAGGCAGGACAATTGCTTGAACCCAGGAGGTGGAGGTTGTGGTGAGCTGAGATGGTGCCATTGCACTCCAGCCTGGGTAACAAGAGTGAAACTCTGTCTCAAAAAAAAAAAAAAAAAAAAGAACCTCAAACCTCTCCAACTGTCCCCTAACCTAAAACCCAAACGTCTCTGTAAACACTGCGTTCTCTTTACTGGGCCACTGCATGGTCACAATACAAGTTAAATAATGGCTCCAATTGGCCAAAAATTGGCACATTTCACCTCTATTTTATGAAATTAAGACAATTTTCATCACAACATGGGCAAATGTTCTGAAATTCCCTACATTCAGGCATTTTTTTTAACACACCAATCCCTCCCTAATCTCTACTCCTTCTCTTGGCTTCCATCTGCCCCTCCTTGCTCTGTGGGTTAGCCAGAATCCTCCCTGTCCATCAACCTTCCCGCCTGTGAACCAGGCCCTCATCCAGGACCTAACCCCACCCCAGAGCCTTCCTCTTCCTCTGCCCACTACTTGCCTCCTCATGCCCCTCCTGTCACCTCCCCACCTCGTGTGTGGCCTGGCTTACAGTTGGTCCTGCCGCTGCCTCCTGCACCCCTGCCCGACAATCCCCCTTCCAGAGGTGGCTGGAGCCAAAGGCACAGTTAGGGTGACGTTCCTTCCCTTTATCTGACCTATCCCAAATAGACCACTGGTTAGGCTCCTTTTCATCAGATCCTCCAATACTTCCCCCAGTCCAATAATCTCACCCAGAGTGACTTAAATGCCATCCTTACTTCCACTCTCACCCCTAAAAAATGCTTAATATGCATTTTATCACCCAGTCAACCCCAACATTATAAAAAGGTGAAGAAATTAGAATCTGGCCCTCAAACCCCATTTAGGCAACCCTGCCTTCAAGGTGTTCAATAACAGGGAGAAATCTGCCCGGCTGCACATCTCAGAACTGCAGACGCTTCCTCCTCCGTAAGACAAACGCCAGCCACGCCACTGGCTCACAGAGACTTCAGAGCACCCAGACTGCAGCGCGTCCAGCTGACCCTCGAAACTTGCTTCATGTGTCAGAAACCTGGCCACTGGGCCCAGGAATGCCGGCAGCCTGGGACTCCTCCTGAACCCTGCCCTGTCTGTGCGGGGACCCCACAGAAAGTCAACTGTCCAACTCAGGTTGCTGCTCCCAGAGCTCCTGAAGCTCCAACCCTCGTCTTGGTGGCTAAAGACTGACGCTGCCTGACCATCTCGGAAGCCCCCTGGACCTTCACAGATGCCAAACTTAGGGTAACTCTTATGTGGAGGGCAAGTCCATCCTCTTCTTAATCAGCACTACCCCATGCAGCCTTCTTTTCAAGGACCTGTCTCCTTGGCTGCCATGCTGTTGTGGGAATTGATGGCCAGGCCTCCAGGCCTCTCAAAACTTCCCACATCTGGTGTCAATCAGGCCAGCACTCCCTTCCCTGTTCTTTCCTAATCATCCCCACCTGTCCCATTCCCCTGTTAGACCAGGATATCCTAGGGCAGGCATCCCCAAACTTTTTACACAGGGGCTGCCACATACTGTGCTCCTCTCACTGATCACCAATGAAAGAGGTGCCCCTACATGAAGTGCAGCGGGGCCGGATAAATGGCCTCAGGGGGCCACATGCAGCCTTCGAGCCGTAGTTTGGGGATGCCTGTACTAGAGAAATTATCTGCCTCCTTGACTGTTCCTGAGCTATATCCACACCTCATTGCTGCCCTCCTCCCCAAACCTGTACCTCCCTCAATAGCTCCCCTTACGTCCCCCAACCTTAAGCCTAGGGTAAAAACACCACCTTCCCATCCATTGCTACAAACCACTCGCCCCTCCTCATCCCCTTAGAACTTAACCACACTTAACCCTGCCCAGCCCTGTACCCCATCCCACAACAGCCTTTAAAAGTAAAGCCTGTTATCACCTGTCTGTTGAAACATGGCCTTTTAATTCACCCGCCTGCTTCTTTGGCATCTGTACTCAAAGGGGCACCACGTATCCCCTTCCGAAGCCCAAATTTCTTCCCATCTGTTCTAATCCTTCACCAGCATACAAGCGCTCCCCCTGCCAAACGCATCCAGTAAATTTCCCAAACCCCAACCCCCTCCACCAAACAACAGCTTATCTCCCTCCGGGGTGTGGTTGCTACTTCACCTCAGGATACCAGGTTTTGCTATTCTAACTAAGCCATTGTATAAACTCACTAAAGAAAACTTATCGAACCCTATTAGTCCTAAATTCTTTCCTCACTCCTCCTTTTGCTCCTTAAAAAAACAGCTCTAAAAAAGCTCTCTCCCTAGCTCTCCCAAACCTGTCTCAACACTTTTTCATTCTATACTGCTAAAGTCCAGGGCTGTGTGGTCAGGATTCTCACATAGGAGCCAGGCCCATGGCCTGCAGCCTTTTTATCCAAACAACTTAACCTCACAGCCCTCACTGCCCTGGGCAGGCCCTCATGACAAAGCGCAGCAGCAGCTGCCACCCTGATACACTTAGAATCCTCAAAATCACAGACTCTGCCCCACTTACCCTCTAGCTCTCACCCCCTCCAAAGTTTTGTCTTTACACCTCACACACTTACCTTCAGCCCCTTGCCTTCTCCAGCTTTAAGCAGTCGCCCCTACTGCTTAAACCACACCTCAAAAAGTCTGTTTCTGTTATTTCCTAACTGAGCCCAAATTCATGGCACTCATTTACTTTTACATGCCCTGCCTTTCTTTAAGTTGCTGGTTTACACGTTTTCTCCAGGCAAGACAGCTGACATTTCACTCTTCATCTGGCTCCCGTTCTCTTCTCAAACACAATCTTGTTAATGAAAGTGAGTGGTTGCTTATAAATACCGCACGCTTCCTCACACACCATGAAAACAAAAGCTCTCCCTCCACACAGTTACCCCATCAAGCCCTTGCTGGTTCCCTTGGCTTTTGAGTCCAAAGCTCCAGAAAAAATGTTGTTTTTATGTAAAGCAGCCTGGCCTCATATATAACACCATCAAAAAATGAAGAGACAGAGCCCAAAAGTGCACAAATCAGGCAAACGGGTATTCTGGACCTGGCTGGATGGGCTGGACGCTGTCTAACTGGAGTCACGGCTCCTCCCAATCCTTACTCCTTTAATACCCATCTTTCTTCTCCTGTTCGGATCCTGTATCTTCTGCTTAGTCTTTCAATTCATACAAAACCACATCCAGGCGATCACAAGTCAGCAGATGCTGCTCTGGATGACCGACAGTACGGTGCAGTGCCTCTAAGTCCCCCAGCAGCTTAAGCAATTGTAAGGCAGATTGTATTGTCCAGACCTTCCTTATTTGCACAATTGTCCTGTTCCCATTTCCACCCTGTCTCCCTGCTCAAAAATATATATATATATATTAGGTGCCCCCGCAGTACCCTGTCAGGCATGAAGTAACCTTAAGAAACTTCAGCCTCACCCCCAGAAACCTGTGCTCACCCCCTCTTCTCTAATTCTCTATATAAAAAGACAGGTATGTCAGGTCTCCATATGCAAGCCTGAAGTCCTGCCTGCCTGGGCTGATCATCTCCCACCTCCCCACCTGTGTTCGCCATTGTCTCTGAGCGCCCAGCGGAGCTTCCCCAGACAAGCCCCTCACCCAACCCTGCCATCTCAACTGTTCTTATGATAATAGAACCCATCCCGTCATCTTAACTGCTCTTCTGCCTCACCCCCAGCCACCACTGTAACTGAACTTGTGGTCATGTACACTCCTTGCCCCTACCCCACCGCTGTAACTGATCTTACTCTGTGACTTTCCACTGCCTGACCTAAACCTGTAAAGCCAACTCCCATCCCACTGCCCTTTGCTAACACCCTTTTCGGCCATAGCCGACCTGCACCCAGGTGAATAAACAGCCATGTTGCCCATATAAAGCCTGTCTAGGGGGTTTCTTCATTCAAAGCACGAATTTTCTTTTTCTTTTTTTTTTTTTTTTTTTTTTTTTGAGATGGAGTTTCGCTCTTGTTACCCAGGCTGGAGTGCAATGGCGTGATCTCGGCTCACCGCAACCTCCGCCTCCTGGGTTCAGGCAATTCTCCTGCCTCAGCCTCCTCAGTAGCTGGGATTACAGGCACGCGCCACCATGCCCAGTTAATTTTTTTGTATTTTTAGTAGAGACGGGGTTTCACCATGTTGACCAGGATGGTCTCGATCTCTCGACCTCGTGATCCACCTGCCTCAGCCTCCCAAAGTACTGGGATTACAGGCTTGAGCCACCGCGCCCGGCCCAAAGCACGAATTTTCAACACCCGGGAGGCGGAAGTTGCAGTGAGCTGTCGCTCCACCGCACTCCAGCCTGGGCAAGAGAGCGAGATTCCATCTCAGAAATAAAAATAAAAGACAAAGGTTAGGCCAGGCGCGGTGGCTCAAGCCTGTAATCCCAGCACTTTGGGAGGCCGAGGCGGGTGGATCACAAGGTCGAGAGATTGAGACCATCCTGGTCAACATGGTGAAACCCCGTCTCTACTAAAAATACAAAAAATTAGCTGGGCATGGTGGCTCGTGCCTGCAATCCCAGCTACTCAGGAGGCTGAGGCAGGAGAATTGCCTGAACCCAGGAGGCGGAGGTTGCGGTGAGCCGAGATCGTGCCATTGCACTCCAGCCTGGGTAACAAGAGCGAAACTCCGTCTCAAAAATAAATAAATAAATAAATAAATAAATAAATAAATAAATAAATAAAAGACAAAGGTTATGAGGCTAGCAGAGGCTGTGAACAAGCACATGACCCAAGCTTCGTCAGCAGTAGCTGAATTGGAACTAGGTTCTCACGTTCACAGGGTGTGATGACGGCCTCCTGATTACAAGATCCAAAGTTAGACTGACACTTCCATTAACATGTACATATGTTTGTCTGCAATCTATGTATGAGCATTTTCATGCATCAGATTTTGCCAGGAGTCTCTCATATTATCTTTTATTATAGTCACAAAATTCTGTGCTCTTCAGTATAAATACTTGTCTTTTTATAGTTGAACGCTGGGGATGCAAACGATTTTCCACACAGCCAGCAGATAAAATATTCCAAATGTGGTTTTCACCGTGCGTTGGGATTTACTTGGGGTGGCTGACAAAATAGAAGGAAAACATTAGGGAAAGTTAGAAATTTATAGTCTCAAACCTTTTGGAAGACTGAAAGGTTTTAATGGAATGGGCTAAAGGCAACCAGTTCTTTACGTTAAAATTTTAAGTCATAGGGTGAAAGACAGGGACAATCAAGCTTCCCCAGTGGCCTGTTTACCCACATCACTTTGTCTCTATTCTAACTGCTCACTCATGTAAACCCTGTGCTGAACAGCCCTCTCAGCAGGAGGTCGAAGGGGAATGATACTTGAAGGGCATTTTCTCTGGGCCCAAAACCAAAAGTTTTATCATTCAAAACCACTCTTTCAACCATGTTAATTATCCACAAGTGTGTTAATCTAAAGCCTCTGTTATTCAATCTATACCAAATAAATGTAAGAAGGTACAAGGAGTCATGGCAGCATTTGCTAAACCCGCCCTGTAAAAGCAGTTAACAAACACTCCCACCACATTCTAAATCACTGTACTGGTTGTGAGTGCATTCATTCATCTGTGCCTAAGTCGGGGTCTGAAAAACAAACCTCAACAGTTGGTGTGGCTGTTTTATTGTTTGAATCGTGTTGCATGACGTGAACATGCATTTCTCCCAGCTACATTCCCACCTGAGAGGCAGCCGGGCTAACAATACCCCTGGGAGCAAGTCTCGAAAGAGAAGAAAACACTGGCAGAATGTGACATTCTGAAGTGCAAGGACTTTTTCGGGGACTAAAGTTTCTGAAGGTGGCAGTTTGTGTCTCCATCTCCATGGGGTCCAGAATTAGCTGCACAGCAGGAAGTGACAAGTAGCCACTGGATTCTTGAGTGACATTAACACTGGACATGTACCTGCTCTAAGCTCCAGAAGTCACACCATCCCTGGTATTTTTTTTTTTTTTTTTTTTTTTTGAGACAGAGTCTTGCTCTGTTGCCCAGGCTGAAGTGCAGTGGTGCGATCTCAGCACACTGCAACCTGCGCCACCTGGGTTCAAACGATTCTCCTGCCTCAGCCTCCTGAGTAGCTGGGACTATGTGTGTCACTACTCCTGGCTAATTTTTGTATTTTTTTTTAAAACGGAGTTTCGCTCTTGTTACCCAAGCTGGAGTGCAATGGTGTGATCTCGGCTCACTGCAACCTCTGCCTCCTGGGTTCAGGCAATTCTCCTGCCTCAGCCTCCTGAGTAGCTGGGATTACAGGCACATGCCACCATGCCCAGCTAATTTTTTGTGTTTTTAGTAGAGAAGGGGTTTCAACATGTTGACCAGGATGGTCTCGATCTCTTGACCTCGTGATCCACCTGCCTTGGCCTCCCAACGTGCTGGGATTACAGGCTTGAGCCACCACGCCCGGCCTTAATTTTTGTATTTTAAGTAGAGATGGGGTTTCACCATGTTGGCTGAATCCCCTCAGGGGATTCACCTGCCTCAGCCTCCCAAAGTTCTGAGATTACAGGCGTGAGCCACCATGCCCAGCCCTTCACTGAATCTCAATGTCCACAAATATTATAAATCACCTGCTTAACTGTCTAGGATTTTCAACTAACTGTCCAATGTCTAGACAAAGGTGCTTTCAAATATTTATAATAGGTCAGGATGTCGACTAGGATGTTTTATCAATTAATTGATTGATTACAGTAAGGAAAACACCCAAACCCCTCCAAAAACATAGAATTGCCTTTCCTGTTAAATACCTCCACTGCTGTACATATTGCTCAACTGTGACAACACGTCCCTCATGTTCCATTTTAGATTCCCTGCGGTGCGGCCTATGGTGTGGCCCTGGACTCAGGAGCCCGTGAAGGAGGGCAGTTCACCTGCTGCTCTGGCTGCATTGCATGTCCACACAAGGTTTCCAGCCAGACAGGTGAGCACCTGCAGTGACGCCCTTCCGTCCACACCTGTCATCCTTCCTGTCCTGACTCCAGGTGAGGGCAGAGGGCTGCAGAATTACAGGTAAGTCTTTTTTTTTTTTTTTTTTAATTTTTGAGAGGAGTTTCGCTCCTGTCACTCAGGCGGGAGTACAATGGCATGACCTCAGCTCACCACAACCTCCACCTCTCAGGTTCAAATGATTCTCCTGCCTCAGCCTCCCAAGTAGCTGGGATCACAGGAATGTACCACCACGCCCAGCTAATTTATATATATATATATATATATATATATATATATATATATATATATATATATTTTAGTAGAGACAGGGTTTCTCCACGTTGGTCAGGCTGGGATTACAGGTGTGAGTCACCGCATCTGGCTTCAGGTAAGTCTTCTTTACTCAGTCATCCATTCACTCACTCAGCTGATTCATTCATAAATTCCATTGATGTAACTTAGTAATTCCAAATAACAAAAACTTCCACCTGCCATGCAATGCCCTCACCACAAACCTTGCCTGGCCAGCTAACTCTTCCCAGGGATTTCACATCCCTGTAATGCCATTAAAATGTCTAAACTAGGCCACCTGCTTATAAAACAGCAAGCCAGAGTAAAAACAAAACTGGGCTTAGATCCAACGAATCACAACTGTCACAAAAGAGGCTCAGCCGGGTGTAGTGGCTCATGCCTGTAATCCCAGCATTTTGGGAGGCTGAGGCGGGTGTACCACTTGAGGTCAGGAGTTTAAAACCAGTCTGGCCAACATGGTGAAACCCCATCTCTACTAAAAATACAAAAACCTTAGCTGAGAATGGTGGCAGGTGCCTTTAATCTCAGCTATTCTGGAGACTGAGGCAGGAGAATTGCTTGACCCTGGAGGGCAGAGGTTGCAGTGAGCCGAGGTCGTGCCACTGCACTCCAGCCTGGGCAAGAAGAGTGAAACCCTATCTCAAAACAAACAAAGAACAACAACAAAACAGGCTAACAAAATGCTGTGGCAGGGTATTACTTGAGAAGTGATTTCTGAGACAGGGGATGGGAGCTGGGAGCTGTCCAGCTCCTAAAAATATGCGGCAAGAGACAGAAGAACTAAAATTCTCTACACAGCAGAACAATGTGCCTCTCGCTGTTGAGGAGACTGGGAGTAGACAATGAGGCTTGGGGCTAAGAAGCCTCTGGAAAAAGGCCCAAAACGCACTGCTGAGCCATCCTGGGGGCTCACACACCCCCAAGTCCCCATCCCCAATGCTGTCCAGAAGGCCACAGGCCACACCACTGCTGGGTGAGGTTGAGTAAACGCTGCATCGGGTTCTAGCAACTAACGTAAAAAATGTAAATAATTTTATCGAAATTAGGATCTTATGTTGTTTCAATTCAAACAGAAATTCAGTTGAGGAACAAATAGCCAGGTGTGGTGGCTCACACCTGTAATCCCAGCGCTTTGGCAGGCTGAGGCGGGTGGATCACCTGAGGTCAGGAGTTCGAGACCAGCCTGGCCAACATGGTGAAATGGCATCTCTACTAAAAATACAAAAATTAGCTGGGCATGGTGGAGGGCACCTGTAATCCCAGCTACTTGGGAGGCTGAGGCAGGAGCATCACTTGAGCCTGGAAAGTCGAGGCTGCAGTGAGCAGTAATTGCACCACTGCTCTCCAACCTTGGGAAAAGAATGAGACCCTGTGTCTAAAAAACAATGTATTGTTTACCACAAAACCAGAATAACATATGGTAGCTTACACATTCAAAAAAATCCTGCATATCATCACATACTCAGGGGGAGTTTCCCTTTTTTATTTTTTTATTTTTTGCCTCCTGGGTTTGAGCAATTCTCCTGCCTCAGCCTCCTGAATAGCCGGGATTACAGGTGTCCACCACCACGCCCAGTTAAGTTTTGCATTTTTAGTAGAGACGGGGTTTCATCATGTTGGCCAGGATGGTCTTGATCTCCTGACCTTGTGATCCACCCACCTCGGCCTCCCAATGTGCTGGGATTACAGGTGTGAGCCACTGTGCCCAGCCAGGAGGAGGTCTTCAAAAACCAATTAACCTCAGAAGGTGGGAGAAATGCCAGACCACGAGGACACAGCCATGGGAAATGATATTTACGAGGCTAAGAATCTGAGTTTCCTGTGAGAAACAACAGGAAAAAAAAATCCTCCTTGTACAACGAGAGAAAATATTATTTTTTCCATGAAACCATAAGGGTGTGGGCAGTGTAAACCCAAAATTATGCAAGAGAGCTTCCCCAGAGCTCCGTGTGGGTGGAGAAATGTGTCCTAACTGCCGCCCTGCCTGCCATCTTGGTACTGGGAACCTTTGAGAATTTCCGAGCCCGACACCCTGCGTCCCGGCTTTTCCCAACAGATGCAGAGCAATGTGTGTGTAGCCCAGCTGGGCAGCACCCAAACGGAGAGACAGGCCACCGGTTCCCACAGCTGGGCCCTCTTGGCTCCTGAGCACCCTCTGGGGATGGCTCTGGTCAGTGCAGCCCTTTCTTTCTCTGCTCTCACAGCTGTGGGGTGCACATGCTCTTTCTGAAGCACTGAGACTCCCCTAGCCGAGGCCAGCTGCCGGACTCAGCCACGTCCTCTCCCTCACTCCCAACTTCCTCCACTCCTCAGTCTTCACCACTCGTCCCAACACAGCCACTTGCCCCCAGCAGACAACTCCGGAGTCCTGTGCACTGCTGCTGCTCCCACAGACTCACGCTCAACCCTCACTGTGGTCCTGGCTTTCAAGGCCATTGTGCCTGGGAGGAGATGGAGGTGTTGGCTGCTGTCAGCGCACCTGGGTCATTCCCATTTACTCCTGATGCAGTGACTCTCCCTGTGGGATCTGGCTGGGAACCTCTCTCCCACTCACTGCCAGAGACACATTCTGAACCCAGACACAGCGTCCTTAGTCCTCAGGTGTCACTGCCTGCTGCAGCACCCTAGGATACCTGGGAGGCTTCAGTGTAACTTTCCTGGCCAGGATCCCGTCTGACACCTGCATGGAGGCAAGTCCCTGATGTTCAGCTGGGGTTTCGCAGGGTCTGGGTCACCTTCCTTCCTGTCCACCAAGAGCAGGTCTCCATCTCGGCCCCTTGGGTGGGGCTCCAAGGCTGCACTTTTGCCCCCAGGGCTACACCACCCTTCCCGTAGGCTAAGGCCTGATAGGAACACCCTGCAGGGTGAGGGAATAAGAGAGTTTCCAGGTGCAAACAAAACATCAGCAGACACTTAAGTTACCACCCATACAAAAAACAAATGTGCCCTTTACCCTTCTGTTGAAAAAGTAAGCTCTGTGTGTTCTGCCATTGCTTCAGGGAAACCAGCCCCTGAATTACACATTTCAGAAGTGTGGCCCCCAGGTGCACAGGGTGCACATGAGCAGAGGGGAGGGGTGTGCTGACCCATCTGACCCTGGACCCCAGTGCCATGCAGGGAGAAACACAAGGGGCGGCTTGGCTGCTGCCCTCCACTGTCACAACGGGTGAGTCTGCCTGATGCCTGAGCTCTGCGGAGCCCTCTGACAGGGGGAACCCTGTCCCAGAACAGCCGTAGGGAACAGAGGAGGCACTGAGACCACTCATCAAACCAATGCCCTATTTTACTAAAAACCACATGTGCATTACATTTTACAAAACAGTTCCTTCCTTAACCCCATATAAGAATGGGGATATTGGGGAGCTATGGGAACAGGTCCCCCTCCAAATGCTCAGGGCTACCTAGGCCTCCCCAGACCTCTGGTCCGGTGCAGGGCAGGGGGCAGCAGAGCCTACTCAGGGTTCCTGGAGCCCATCCGGAGCCCTCACTGCCTACCCAGGGTGAGACGGACCACGTGGGGGGCTGGCCTCAGCTGGGCTCACAGCCACTCCCTGCCTGTTCAGGGTCCAGCCTTAGGAGGAGGAGTGCAGGTACCCATATGGTTGTGGTCAGCCTCGCCCACGGTCACTGTCAGTGACAGGCTGGGCTTCCATTCCAGCTCCTCCTCCTTTGGGCAGTGCTGTGGGGGTCGGGCTTTGAAGAAGTCTGAGATGTAGCTGACCTGGCCGAGTGGAGGAAGGTGAGACTAGGCAGGGGCTGGGCAGGCACCAGGGTCACGGGCATGAGCAGGAGGGGGAAAAAGAGGGTCCCAGGTGGGCAATGAGAGGAAGAGTGCCTGTGGGAAAAGAGATCCCTCTTAGTGGAGGACCAGTGGAGAGCACTGGGGCGCTGACGGGCCCAGGGAAGGGCTGCGGTGTGCAGGCAGAAGACCCAGGGAAGGAACTGGGGGAAGAAGGTGTCCAGGGAAGGACTGGGTTTGGTGAGAGGGGTCCAGGGGAGGAATGGTGGAAGGGAGGGGACCAAGGAAGGACTGGGGTTGAGGCAAGTAGTCTCAGCAGAGGAATGGGTAGAAGGGAGGGGTCCAGGGGAGGAATGGGGGAAGGGAGGGGACCAAGGAAGGACTGGGGTTGAGGCACGTTGTCTCAGCAGAGGAATGGGGGGAAGGGAGGGGTCCAGGGATAGATTGGGGTTGGGGGAAGGGGTCCCAGAGGAGGAATGGAGGGAGGAGGGGTCCCAGGGATGGACTGGGGTTGGGGAAAAGGGTCCCAGGGGAGGAAATGGGGGAAGGGAGGGGTCCAGGAAAGGACTGGGGTTGAGGGAAGGGGTCCCAGGAGCGGAGGAATGGAGGGAAGGGAGGGGTCCAGGGAAAAACGGGTTGGGGGAAGGCATCCCAGGGGAGGACGTGGCGGGGAGGCAGGAGTCCACGGATGGACTGGGCTTGGGGGTTCCCAGAGGAGAAACAGGGGGAAATGGGGTCGCAGGGAAGGACTGGGGTTGGGGGGAAGGGATCCCAGAGGAAAATTGGGGGAGGACGGGTCCCAGGTATGGACTGGTTGGGAGAAGGAGTCTCAGGGGAGGGAAGAGGGGTCCCAGAAAGGACTGGGGTTGGGGGAAGAGGTCCCAGGGGAGAAATGGGGAGAAGGGAGGGGTCCAGGGAAGAACTGGGGTTGGGGGAAGGCATCTTAGGGGAGGATGTGGGAGGGGAGGGAAGGGCCCTGGGATGGACAGGGTTTGGGGGGTCCCAATGGAGAAATGGGGGCAATAGGGTGTCCCAGGGAAGGACTGAGGTTGGGGGGAAGGGGTTCCAGAGGAGAATTGAGGGGAGGAGGTGTCCCAGGTATGGACTGGGGTTGGGGAAGGAGTCTCAGGGGAGGAATTGGGGCAAAGAGGGGTCCCAGGGAAGGAGGGGTCCAGGGATGGACTGAGGTTGGGGGTAGGGGTCCCAGGGGAGAAACAGGGGGAAGGAGGGATCCCAAGGAAGGATCAGGACTGGAGGAAGGGTCCCAGGGGAGGACTCCGTGGGGCAACAGTGTGCAGGGCAGGACCAAGGTTGGGCAGGGAGTGGTCTCTGGACAGCACAGTGGGTGAATCAGGGTCAGAAGCTCACGGTGAGGCCAGCCACCAGCGCCCCCTGCAGGAGGCCAGCAAGGACGTCCCTCCAGTGGTGTTTGTGACCAGACACGCGGGTATAGCCCACATAGAGGACAAAGGCCACCAGGAAGAACTGGACCGTGGGCCGCAGCTGCCACGCCCACTTCCAGCAGAGCCGCGCCTGCACGTAGAGCTGGGACAGGAGAGGGCGCCTCAGCCTGTGCTCTGCCAGGCCCTCCTACGCCCACCGCACAGATGGCAGCTCCAAGGCCGGGGGCACAAAACCGGCCAGCCCAGGGCCTCCTGTCTTTACAAACAAGTCAGTGAGCGTGCCCATCACCACCACGACCCACTCATTTTGGGAAAACCGAGGTCCAGGAAAGGGAGTGACTTGACAAGCGAGCCCTGGAAAAACGGACTCACTGCCAGGAACACCACGCAGTACATCCCAAAGGAGGCATGTCCCGAGTAGAACGACAACCTGGGGAAGGAGAGGCAGCAGGTCAGAGGGCAGGTGGCTCAGTAAGCATCTTCCAACCTCCCCTCGCCCCCGCCCCTCCCGCAGAAGGGAGGGTTCAACACGGGAGCTGCCAATGTTACAGGCCACCAAATCCCAGGAGCAAAGGCTGCTCCCTCTGTCCTTTCCAGTTATCTAATGATGGAATCAGAGTCTCCAGTTGGGGCTGTGGCATGAGACACCTCACCCGTGAAGACTCTGAGGCCTGAACCCAACACCCAGGGTGGACGGTAGTGTCCAGCAAGCAGGTAAAACCGATTTCATTTTCACTGCGTTTTTTTTCAGGATTTTCTCCCATCTGTGGAACTGAGGGGAGATTTCTTTTTATATAAATTCGAGATTCCATGAAGGACATTAATGAAACACCGAAAATAGGAAGCAAAAACTGACCAAAAAAAGTCATAATCAACTTTTTTTTTTTTTTTAAAGACGGAGTTTCACGATGTTGGTCAGCCTGGTCTTGAACTCCCGACCTCAGGTGAGCCGCCTGCCTTGGCCTCCAAAGTTCTTGGATTACAGGCGTGAGCCACCATGCCCGGCCACAATCAACTTTTTGGACCTAATCCAAAGCTTGCGGGAACCAGAAGAACACTTGATTGATATAATCCAGTTGAGGCCTGGAGCGGTGGCTCACACCTGTAATCCCCTCACTTTTGGGGGGCCAAGGCAGGCAGATCACAAGGTCAGGAGATTGAGACCAGTCTGACCAACACGGTGAAACCCTCTCTCTACTAAAAATACAAAAATTAGCCAGGTGTGGTGCCACATGCCTATAATCCCAGCTACTCGGGAGGCTGAGGCAGGAGAATCACTTGAAAACCTGTGAGATGGAGGTTGGGGTGAGCCAAGATCATGCCACTGCCTGGGTGACAGAGTGAGACTCCATCTCAAAAAACAAAACAAAACAAAACAAAACAAAAAACCACAAAGATAATCCATTTGGATCTCAGAACAAACAGCTTTGTGGCATTTTAACTCATCCTGGTCCCTCTCGCACCCCCTAGACTGTGGTGGCCTCAGGGTAACAGACCACATGCCCAGCACAGGTTCAGAGAAGGGGCCTTATTTGCAACTGCGGACTGGGGTATGGCTCGAAGGTTGATCTTGATCTCACCTGACTGGACATTCTCCCAGTGCTGAGGTTCTACCTGGAGGACATTTGTAGGAAATGTTTACAACAAATTTGTTAGTCTCTGCTGCCTGGGGCCATGAGAGCAGATGAGGCAAAAAAACAGAGGAGCCAAACAGCGTTGGAGGAAAGGCCAGGGAATAAAACGCTCTGGGGAATGAAGGCTTGGAACCTACAAGACCAGAGTGGTGCAGGAGCTTGGAAGAGGCCTGCGAGGGCCCCACACTCACATCAGGCTGGCCTTCCAGCTCTGCACAAGCAGGACGTGAAAGTGAAGGCAGAGAAAACCTGTTTCGCTGTGGAAGGGCGGACCCCACAGGCACACAGACCCCTTCCACTGACTCGGGAGGGTGTTGTGGGTTTTTTTTGTTTGTTTGTTTCTTGTTTTTTGTTTTTGTTTGTTTGTTTGTTTTTGTTGTTCGAGATGTTTAAAGAAATCTCTGTCCTATCACTAGCTGACCACCAGGCTAAAAGAACAGGAGGAGATGGCCACTCATCACAGTCAGAAAAGCCATTAAACAAATAATCACTGCAACAAACAGAAAGAACACACCCTGGAGAGGAGGGAGACTCCTATTTCCAGAGTGGCCACATTATAATATTCTAAACACACAGTTTAAAACAAAATAAAACAGGTCGGGCGTGGTGGCTCACGCCTGTGATCCCAGTGCTTTGGGAGTCTGAGGCAGGCGCCTTACCTGAGGTCAGGAGTTCGAGACCAGCCTGGCCAATGTGGTGAAACCCTGTCTCTACTAAAAGTACAAAACTTGTCCAGGTGTGGTGGTGCATGCCTGTGATCCCAGCACTCAGAAGACTAAAGCAGGAGAAGTGTTTAAACCCAGGAGGCAGAGGTTGCAGACAGCAAAGATCACACCACTACACTCCAGCCCGGGTGACAGAGTGAGACTTTGTCTCAAAAAAAAAAAAAAAAAAAAAAAACAAAAAACAAAAAACAAAAACAAAGAAAATAGGTCAGTTAAGATTATTCAGCTGGGCCAGGCACAGTGGCTTACATCTGTAATCCCAGCACTTTGGGAGGCTAAGGTGGGTGGGTCATTTGAGATCAGGAGTTCGAGAGCAGCCTGGCCAACATGATGAAACCCCATCTGTACTGAAAATATAAAAAAATTAGCAGGATGTGGTGGTACATGCCCATAGTCCCAGCTACTCAGGAGGCTGAGGCAGGAGAATCACTTGAACCCAGGAGGCAGAGGTTGCACTGGGCCAAGATCATGCCACTGTACACTATACTCTAGCCTGAGTGACAGAGTGAGATTTTGTCTCAAAAAATAAAATAAATAAAAATAATAAAAATGAAAATACAAAAATTAGCCAGGTGGTGGAATTAAGGTGTCTTAATTCCAGCTACTGGAGAGGCTAAGACAGGAGAATTGCTTGAACCCAGGAAGTGGAGGTTGCAGTGAGCTGAGATCGAACCACTGCACTACAGCCTGGGCAACAGAGCCAGACTCTGTCTCAAAAAAAAAAAAAAAAAAAAAAAGAGAGATAAAAAGATGATTTAGCCTGAATGGGCTTGGGGTCTCATGCTTGAATCCCAGTACTTTGGGAGGCCAAGGCAGAAGGACTGCTTGAGCTCAGGCATTCTAGATCAGCCTAGGCAACATGGTCAGACCCTATTTCTAAGAAAAAAAAAATGTAAAAACCAGCCAGATGTGGTAATGTATGCCTGTAGTCCCAGCTACTTGGAAGGCAGAGATGGTTTGAGCCCAGGAGTTCAAGTCCTGGGCAAGATGGCAAGACCCTCATCACTAAAAGAAAAAAAAAGTGAAGGGGGGGAAAAAAAAAAAAGACAGTGACAAGGAAGGACCTGAAAAAGGAAGACATAACCTAGGAAACCCTACACAAAAAGACAGAGGGCCTTCCTTATTGGTAATTACACTGACTATAAATAGATTAAACACTCCAACTGAAAGTCAGATATTCGTTAAATGCCTTAATTCAATAAAAAGATTCACATATGCTGGAAAAAAGAATAAAAAGTCAGAGATCTGGCTGGGCGTGGTGGCAAACACCTGTAATCCTAGCAGTTTGGGAGGCCACAGAGGGTGGATCGCTTGAGCTGAAGAGTAAGACCAGCCTGGGCAACATGGCAAAACCCTGTTTCTACAAAAAACATAAATAAACAGTAGCTGAATGTGGCAGCCAGTCCTAGCCACTCGGGAGGCTGAGGCTGGAAGATGGCTTGACCTGGGAGTCCAAGGCTGCAGTGAGCTGAGATCACCATCCTCCAGCCTGGGCGACAAAGTGAGCCTCTGTCTCAAAAAAAAATCAGAGATTGGACAATACATAAAAAACATGGCCCAATGTTATGCTAAGCATAAGAGACTTACTTTAGAGTCAGAGACATAAATAGGTTTAAAGTACAAGATTGGAAAAAAAAATATTCCATGCAAACAGTAATGAAAAGAGAGCCAGAATAGCTATATTAATATCAGACAAAATGGACATCAAGACGAAAATTGTTGAGACAAAACTCATATGTATCATTCTATAATGATGAAAGGGTCAATCTATCAAAAAGATATAGCAATTACAAACGTAAATGTAGTAAACCACAGAACTCCAAAATACATAAAGCAAAAACGGACAGAACGTTACAACATGAACTTCCCAAACACAAGAATGCACTGTGTTCAATCAGTAAAAACATACAAAAACAATTTTGTTTTTATTCTACTTACCCTCTTTTTTCTTTATATTTATCTTTTTCCTGTAGCTTTAAGCAAAACAAAACCAATTTTTTTTCTTGAGACAAAGAGTCTCGTGTCTCCCGGGCTGGAGCATAGTCAGCTCATTGCAACCTCTGCCTCCTGGGTTCAAGCGATTCTCTGCCTCAGCCTCCTGAGTAGCTGGGATTACAGGTGTCCATCACCAGGCCGGGCTAATTTTTGTATTTTTAGTAGACATGGGATTTCTCCATGTTGATCAGGTTGGTTTCAAACTCTTGGCCTCAAGTGATCTGCCCACCTTAGCCTCCCAAAGTGCTGAGATTACAAGTGTGAACCACCATGTCTGACCAATTTTTTTTTTTTTTTTTTAGTCAGAGTCTCACTCTCTCACTCAGACTGCACTGCAATGGCACCGTCTTGGTTCACTGCAGTCTCTGCCTCCCAGGTTCAACCGATTCTCTGCCTCAGCCTCCTGAGCATCTGGTATTATAGGCATGCACCACTAAACCCAGCTAATTTTTGTATTTTAAGTAGAGATGGGTTCTCACCATGTTGGCTGGGCTGGTCTCGAACTCCTCACCTCAGGTGATCTGCCCACCTCAGCCTCCCACAGTGCTGGGGTTACATATGTGAACCATCTTGCACACCGCTCCCCCAAGATTTTTTTAATTAGAAAAAGAATCTGGGCCAGTGGTTCATGCCTGACCAACATGGAGAAACCCCGTCACCAGTAAAAAATGCAAAATCAGCCAGGCGTGTTGGTGGGTGCCTGTAGTCCTAGCTACTCAGGAGGCAGAGGCAGGAGAATCACTTGAACCCAGAAGGCAGAGGTTGCAGTGAGCCAAGCTCACACCATTGCACTCCAGTCTGGGCAACAAGAGCATAACTCCAGCTCAAAAAAAAAGAAAAAAAAATCAGAAAAAGAAAAAGAAGGCAGACACCAAAGACCACATAGTGTATGATTTCATCTATATGAAACATTGAGAACAGGCAAATCTACAGACAGAAAATAGGATAATGGTGGTTGCCAGGGGCTGGGGGAGGAGTGACAGCTAATGGGTACAAGGGTTCTTCATTTCCTTTCCTCTCCTTTTTTTGAGACAGGGTCACCAAGCCTGGGGTAGGCACAATCTTGGCTCACTGAAACCTCTACCTCTCGAGTTCAAGTGATGCTCCCGCCTCAGCCTCCCCGGTAGCTGGGACTGCAGGTGCCCACCACCAGGCCTGGCTAATTTTTTTTTTCTTTGAGATGGAGTTTCACTCTTGTTGCCCAGGCTGGGCTGCAATGACACAATCTCAGCTCACCACAACCTCCACTTCCCAGGTTTAAGCGATTCTCCTGCCTCAGCCTCCCGAGTGGCTGGGATTACAAGCGTGTGCCACCATGCCTGACTCATTTTGTATTTTTAGTAGAGACAGGATTTCTCTATGTTGGCCAGGCTGGTCTCAAACTCCCAACCTCAGGTAATCTGCCCGCCTCAGCCTCCCAAAGTGCGGGGATTATACACGTGAGCCACCTAGCCCGGCCTAATTTTTTGATTGTCATAAAGATGGGGTTTTGCCATGTTCCCCATGCTGCGGAGTTTTCTTCTGATGAGATGAAAATATTCTGGAATTAGGTAGAGGAGATGGATGTACAGCATTGTGAATGTACTAAAAATGAACTGTACACAGTAAAATGGAAGAAATGGTGACTTTTATACAAATTTTATTTTGGTTTATTTATTTATTTATTTATTTATTTATTTATTTATTTTTGGTCTGACATTACGCTAGCCTTGTCAGTCAATATTTTGATTTTTTAAAAGGGACAACGATGAGTTGAAACGTTTAAAGACCTATCAGTAGAGATGGTAAGAAGACAGCGCAGAAGAGGGTGGGCTGAGACTCTGGGGAGATAGAGCACACTCCCCCTGGCCTCCTGCTGTCTGTGGGGCACCCGGAGCCCTGAGGCCCTGCTCCTGCCTGACCACTTGCCTGCTGGCTCCTCACCACCTGGCTTCTGCAGCTTCTTCAGCTCCCACTGCCCCCCAGAGTGAAGGCTGCTCGTCCACACTCACCTGGCCTCGGTGACGTCAGCAGCTTTTTTCCTGCACACACTCTCCAGCTGCATGTAGACCGAGTAGTTGACCCGGCTCCAGTCAGGGTCACAGACGGCCAGGAAGTTGGGGTGCAGGTGGCCAATCGTGTACTTGGCCAGGTCCGTCAGAGACTGGCTCATGGCCACCCTGAACAGGAAGGTCCCCAGCACCTTGTACACGGCAGCCAGTAGTTGTTGAAGTTGGAGCGGGAATAGAGCCAGTCCTGTGCACCAGGTAGGCTTCTCCCACCATGACCTGAGCATGGGGCAGCTGCAGCGACCAGGGGGGGTACTGGTCAGCCCATGGGCCCTCACTGTGCCTCAGTCCTCCCCACGGGCCTCCCCAAGGCTGCTGCAGAGCTGGGGACTCTAAAAGGGCCCTAGATAGACTCGGTGGCTCACGCCTGTAATCCCAGCACTGGGGGAGGCTGAGGCGGGTGGATCACCTGAGGTCGGGCATTCAAGACCAGCCTGACCAACATGATGAAACCCCATCTCTACTAAAATTACAAAACTAGCCAGTGTGATGGTGCATGCCTGTAGTCCCAGCTACTGGGGAGACTGAGGTAAGAGAATCACTTGAACACTGGAGACAGAAGTTACAGTGAGTGGAGACCCTGCCATTGCACTCTGGGCAACAAGAGCGAAACTCCATCTCAAAAAACAAATGGTGGTTCCTATTACCCACAAGTACCACTCGGGGCAAGGCTGTGTCCCTCAGCCCCCAACAGACCTCCAGGCCACCCCCATCAGGAACCCATGTTTAGGCTGTACCCCATCCCGCCCCCCTCCTTGTCCCCTTGAACCCCTCCTGCCTTACAAAGATGACGGTGACCATGATGGTGACTCCGGCCATGAGCCCATAAGTGATGGTGTCTGGCCGGAAGGGGTACCAGATGGAGTCATCCCCGCAGTAAAATCCTCACTTATAAGGGGTGTTCACCAGCGACTGGGAGGCTGGAGGGGGAGAAGGGCCTGAGAGCTGTGACATTCTCCAACCAGCTAGGCTGTGGGGCCCCCATACCTGCCCTGCCTCAAGGCCTCCCACTGCTGCTCCCACTGACAGTAAGAAAGAGCTCTTCTCACAGCATCTGGGAGGCCCAAGCAACACCCCTTTCCCATCACCAGGCCCTTCCCCACTCAAACCCTCCCTCTGCTCCTTGAACAAACCGGGCAAATGCTCACCTCAGGGCCTTTGCACAGGCACTTCTCTCTGTGCAAAGTATCTTATTTCTATTTTTAAAAGTAGAGACACGGGTCTCATGTTGACCAGGCCGGTCACAAACTCCCAGGCTGGAGCAACTCCCCAGCCTCAGCCTCCCAAAGTGCCAAGATTACAGGTGTGAAACAAGGTTCCGGACACTTAAGTGACTCTCATTTCTGCTCAGATTCATCTCCCCTCCCAGCTGTCCACACCGGCATCCCTCTCATAAAAGGAAAAATATGTTTATCCATGCGTGGCCATGCGTGCCTGTAATCCAGCTACTCAGGAGGCTGAGGCAGGAGAATTGCTTGAAATCAGAAAATGGAAGTTGCAGTGAGCCAGGATCGCGCCACTGCACTCCAGCCTGGTGACAGGGCGAGACTCTGTCTCAATTTATAAAAAGAAAATAAATAAATAAATAAATAAAATAAAAGGGTAGGTCTGCTCTCTTTCCCTCTTGTCCCATGTGGAATTACACAGTCACCTGTGGGACACTGGACTTAATCTCCCCCACTCTACCCGCCAGCATCAGTAGTGGCCTATTGTATTCAGGACGGAGACCCTGGAGGCTGCTCAGAGCCTGGCCAGGGCAGATGTTTAATAAACATCTGTTAAAACAGGCAGGACTTATTTCAACCTAAGAACTGGCCAGAGAAGTCAGGAAAGCGCCAAAGCAGGGGCACAGCATAGGTACCTTCATGCTCGCCCCTGCCCGTCACTGACTCTCATGCCAGGGCACATGCCAGCCACACGGTGACTCAGGGATCAAAGGCACATTCTCCTGAATTCCACACTTACAGAAGGTGTCACATGGCACTGGGGCTCCCGAGGCCCTGTTGAGCCGAGGGGCCAGGGAAGCGGGAGTCAGCTACAGAGAGCAGGGGCGGGGGCAGCTCCCTGTTCCACGCTGTAGGTGCACAGCAAAAGCGTGGGGTGTCTACCCCAGAGAGAAAAGAAGGCAGGGCGTCTTTGGCCCAGCAGGGCAAGGACCAAAAAGGGTGGCTCTGAATTCTGAGAGTCTGAGGAGGGGCAGGGAGCCTCACACTCCTCCCTGCATGTCAGCTGCAAGGGTCCTAGGACACGGCACGCCTTCGATGCTGGCTGAGTCTGGGGAAATAAAGCAGTGAAGACAGCAGAGGTCTGCCTCACAGGGCGGAGGGAATGCAGAATAGAACGGGCAGTGCAGGGGCCCGGAGGCGGGACGGTGCCTGGAGAGCGCTGGGGCAGAGGGGGCTGCGCTGTAAGAGCCCGGCTTCTGCTGCGGTGCAGGGGCGGCTGGCGCCACTGTGAGTGAGGACAGAGACCAGGGAGGAGGCTCCTGCAATTGTCGCGAGGTGGAAGGTCAGGGTCACAGGACTCCAGCCACTCCCCGCAGCTCTCAGCAGGTGGAGGCTCACACCTGTTGGCCTCCGTTTCCTACCTCCCTGCCCCAGTAACTCCAGCTAGAGGCTCAGACACCCCCGTGACAACCGACCCCGGGCTTCCCTCTGCCTAGAAAGCTCACCCTGGGGTCCCTGGAACAGGCATCTTCTCTTCATTTGACCCCCGGGTGCCTTACCGCCCTCACGCTGCCCCCACAGCCCCCTCTGGAACCTGTGGACTGCACTGTGACGGGCTGGAGCTTCCAGATGGAGGTGCCCTCCGCCTGACCACCACCCTGGGCACACAGCAGCCACACCCAACCTCCCCGTGGCAGCACCTCCCGGCTGTATGGTCTCCAGCAGGCGACTCCGCGTGGCTGCCCCTCCCTCACAGGCCATTGTAAGGGAACCCTTTCGGCTATCTGGATACTACTGAGCGCTGTGACATCCAGAAAGTGCCACACACGTGTTTAAGTAACTGACAGCACAGCTGCTCAGGACATGGCACCCAGGGCTGGCAGACACCCCACGGGGACCTCGTGCTGTCTCCTGGCCCCCCCTAAAGAGGGTCTACTTCGGAGGTCAGAGAGTTTGGCCAGAGAACCAGGAAACGCGCTGGGGAGGAGCGCACACCGGCCCCCCGCGGTGACAGAACTGTAGGAGGGGGGCGGGCATTGTCCCTTCAGCCACAGAGCAAACACTCGGCTTTTGTTTCCGGGACCCTGGTGGGGGGAGGGGCCTCGGGGCGCCGCTTCCCCCATCCCGCCGAAAACCCGCAGGACAGGTTTGAGTCTCCCGAAGCCCTGAAACCTGGGACCCAGCTTTTCTCTCCAAGTGTCTCCCCCGCCCGTGGCACAGGGGTTCAGATCCCACTGATGTGCTGGGCCCCAGGGCCAGGTCAGCCCCTCCGCAAGCACCCAGAGCACCCACCCGGGGGCGGAGGCGCAGACGTTCTGGGAGATCCACGGCCGCTACCACCCCTCGGGCCCGCCTCCCGCGTGAATCACAGTCTAGGCCGGTCACGGCAGGAGGGAGGTGTACGTGGCCCCTGCATGGCCACTTCCTGCTGCCGGGCGGGGAGGCAGCTCCCATGCCTCCTGCGCTTCTAGACCCCCTAGACCCTCCAGCTCCCTGGGCCCAAGATGCAGGGACCCCGAGGCCTGGCAGGTGTGCGCCGCGCGGTGCGTGGAGGGAGGTGCGGCCTCCGGGGTCCACGGAGTGATGAGGGCACGCAGCCACCCGGTTGCTGCGAACCTGCGCAGAGCCAGGGGTGTCCGTCCCGGGAGGGTCCCCACACCCGGGGCCCCAGGGCTCTTACCGACCAGCAAGCACAGCACGTCAAACAGCACGAAGGCCCGCGGCCCCGACGCCACTCCCTGAGCGTCCAGACCAGGCTGCAGGTCACGTGGCCGCGGAGCCCGCCCCGCATGGAATGGGGGGAGTAGGGTAGGGGGGAGGGTAGTGGGAGAGGAGAGGAGAGGTGGGGAAGGGAGGGACGGAGAGGGTGGGGAGGGGGAAGGGGGAGGAGGAAGGGGGAGGGAGATGGGAGGGGAGCTGCCCGAGGCACCGGGAGGAGTGGGTGGGGCGAGTGTGTGGGCTCCACGGGGACTGTGTGGCTGGAGCCCCGGACCCTGACCCGTGCTGTGCGGTTCATGCGCCGTGGTGCCGGGCTCAAGCGTCCCCGCGTGGAGAAGGAAGGCGGCGAACTGCAGGACCGCGGGGCCGCTGGGAGGGTGCGCTCTGGCTCCACAGTACAGGCCCCCCTACTTTCCTCCCAGGAAGTGGCACCCGCGCTGCGCACCTTGAAACCTCCGAAAGGGCCGGGCGCGGTGGCTCACAGCTGTCATCCCAGCACTTCGGGAGGCCGAGACAGGCTGATCACAGGTGGTCAATGGTTGGAGACCAGACTGGCCAACATGGTGAAACCCCGTCTGTGTTAAAAATACAAGTATTAGACGGGCGTGGCAGCGCACGCCTGTGGTCCCAGCTACTCCGCAGGCTGAGTCAAAGGAATCCCTGGAACCCGGGAGGCGGAGGTTGCAGTGAGCCGAGATCTCGCCACTGCACTCCAGCCTGGGTGATGGAGCAAGACTCTGTCCCCCAAAAATAATCAATTAAAAAAAAAAGCCTCTGAAAGCAGAAAGGGGCCTGTGGCTTCATGACAGGGGTGTTTCCCCTGCTGCACTCACGGTAGGGCTGGGCTGGGCTAGGCTGAGCTGAGGCTCCAGCTCCCATTAGGATTAGCATGCTGGGCATAAATAAATGCTACATGAATGTCGCCTTCAGCGTCCCTGCTGCATTTTGCCCCACACTTCAGACTGTCTGCAGAAGAGCGACCGCTGCTGTCCATGTAGCCTTGACAGCCCATGCACACTTTCTGCTATGATGGAGAGGGTGCAGCATCACACTGGAGTAGAGGAAAGGTAGGGTTCTTTAGTGAGCACCTACTGTGTGCTGGGGGCAAGGGAGAGGGTCACTTGGAGGGGCATGTCACCATTGGAGGGGGGAAGGTGGTGGGGGCTGTGGGATTGGGCCAAGCCAGGAGGGAGACACCCAGGGGAGGGGAGGAGGTAAACCTGGGGGATAGAGGGCAGGGGTGAGCCTGGAGGCTGTTCCCCCTTCCTTCCTTCCCCTTGGGTCAGGATTTGGGTCAGCCCTTAAAATCCCTGGGCAGGGCAAGGATTAAAATGTGGTTGGGGAAGCAAGAATTTGGAATAGGGTCAGGATTGGGGTCGTCTTCTATATTTGCTGACTGCATCGACTACACTTCAAGGGACTTCCTGTCAGAGCTTTCTCAGCTGCATCTACAGCTGCCCCAGCTGCCTGGTTCTCCCTTCAGGAAGAACGTGTGGCCAGGGCACCTCCCAGCAGGGACAGAGCTGGCCAGGAGGCCAGGTCTCTGTGCCTTCCTCCTTCACATGCAGGTGGCAGAGCTGGAAGAGGGTGGTGGTACTTGGCCCCAAGCTGGGTCCCCTAGAGGCAGGACCGCCCCTGGGTGCCTGGCCGCCACCCCCAGGCAAGCAAGCTTATCTCTACAGGCTCTGCCACCTCGGTGCCTTACCGGAACCTGGATGGCTCCAGGTCTGATTCCAAATGGACACTTTGGAGACTGAGACACCTGTGAAGGGGAAAGAAGGGGACCTGGCACACAGTAGGTGCCACCTCAATGCAGCCAGCACTACACCTGCCCTCACTTTCTGTGCTTCTCTGTGACTTGACAGGTGAAGTACCTTGCCCAAGGATTTCTGGTGTGGGGCTCCTGGAGCCAAGCAGGTACCCATCAGTGGGTCTGACGTGCAGGCGGTGGGCAGGGAAGGCAAAATGGGTGGATCCCTCAGTCTCTCTGTCTGCATAAAGGGGACAAGACAGTAGCTACCACCTGGGCTTGTGGAGAAGATTAAACAGTTGGTGAAACGCTTGACCCAGGGACAAACGCTAGGAAACAGCATTAAAAAAATTACAGAGTGAGTGGGTATCACATGTTTGCTGGGTCAAGATGTAAAAGGTACTTCTTCCCGGGGTGAAGATGAAAAAGCGTTGGAAACCACTGCCTTCAGGGTCAGAATCCAGGAACCCTGAATTCAGAAGCCCGCTAGGACGGTGCAGTCCCTGGTGTGGTGCCCCTTAATGCATCATCGGGTAACCTGACAGTCAGGGACAGGGCAGCCCTAAGGGCTTCAGGACTGAGTCCTCTGTGCTCTGTGAGAAAGTTTGCACTGGGTCATACTAAAGAAAACCACACAGCAACAGCCCTGCATGCAGGGACACGCCCAACCGCACGGCCCCTCCCTGCCCCTCATCTGTAAGCACTGCATGCCATCTTGGTATGCCAAGGGCTCACCGTCCCCGTCTCTGCCCCTCAGCCAGCACACAGTGGGTGCTCAGGGCGTGCGTACTGGGATGATGTCACCCCCAGAGGATATGACAGCAGCAGGGAGCTCGTTGAGAAAGTTTTAACTGGGTCACAGCATGACACCCGAGCAACAGTGGAGGCAGCGGCGTGTTCCAGAGGGAGAGTGGGTTTCTGTCTGCTTCTTTTTTCTTTCTTTCTTTTTTTTTTTTTTTTTTGAGATGGAGTTTCATTCCTGTTACCCAGGCTGGAGTGCAATGGTGCAATCTCGGCTCACTGCAACCTCTGCCTCCTGGGTTCAAACAATTCTCCTGCCTCAGCCTCCCAAGTAGCTGGGACTACAGGCTCGCGCCACCATGCCTGGCTAATTTTTTTTGTATTTTTAGTAGAGACAGCCAGGATGGTCTTCATCTCCTCACCTCGTGATCTGCCTGCCTCGACCTCCCAAAGTGCTGGGATTACAGGCATGAGCCACCGCACCTGGCCCACACATTTGTTTATCTGCAATTCGAATCTTAAGTGGATGTCCTGTATTTTATCTGGCCACCCTACCCAGGAACAACAAGGACCACCAGGGTGAGAGGAACAGCTGGGTCAGGTCAGTAGGGACCCAGACAGTCCCACTCCAGAGCCATGGCATCCTCAGCACAGCCAGGGCCTGGGAGGCTGAGGCTCTGGGGACATTAGCCAGGCCAGGACCATCAGCTGTGGGCAACTTTCTCCCACCCCTATTTCCCCCCCACAGAAACTGTCTCAGGATGTTCCATCTCCAGGGATGCCCTGGCTAAGGCCTCCTCCCTGGCATGGTGACTAACTCTGTCCAGAACAGATTTCCATTTTGATTAGCAGGTAAGAGGTCACATAAGACCTTCATTTTGGGGATTTTCTGGTAATCTTGGATTACAGGCACACACCGCCATGCCTGGCTAATTTTGGTATTCTTAGTAGATATCGGGTTTCACCATGTTGGCCAGGCTGGTCTCAAACTCTTGACCTCATGAATACAAATTCTCGACCTTTTCATAAAAGGAAAGCATTCAATAAACTAACACAAACAAATAAGAACTTTTCCTTATGGCTGCCGAAAAGCTGAGAACCATCAGTTTGTTCTAGAGAGGTACGAGCTCTCCTGATGTTACCTAGACCAATTCTGGTGGAGGCCCAATTAGTCCTAGGAGCCTGGTGTGGTGTGAATGCAGAAGAGCCCCAGGGCAGAGTGGGTCATTCAGATCCTCCTGCCTGGGTCTGGGCTGCGGGAAGGGCATGATTCCACCACTTCATGGCCAGCCCAGAGGCAAAGCTGCACTATGCAAGCAGTGACCAGGCTGACCCAGCTAGAGTCTCACACGTCAACCCAACTGCTGATGGCCAAGAGCAGGGCCTTCCTGGGGCAAAACAGTATCCCCTCCACCCATTACCTGTCTTACACACATCTAGGGCACCCGCAAAAACACAAGACACCACGAACAGGAACATTATTAACCAATGACATCCACGCAGGACACCAAGAACAGGAACGTTCTTAACCAATGACATACACAGAAGACACCACGAACAGGAACATGCTCAGTCAACCAGCAACGTCCATACAGGACAGCACGAACAGGAACGTTCTTAGTCAACCAGCAACATCCACACAGGATACCATGAAAGGGAACATTCTTAGTCAACACATGACATCCCCTAAGTGAGCAATGGTCTCTCCCAGCTCCAACCTAATATTCCAACCAAATCAAACCTCCCTGAAACATGTCTCCACTCCAGCTAAAAAAAAAAAAAAAAAAAAAAAAAAATAGTGCTAAGGCTCCCCACTGCCATCCCCTGGTTTCAGATTCCTCCACCTAAGAGGGATGGCACTCCCACACTGCCCTCCTGACCTCCCTGCTCACCTGACCTCCCTGTTCACCCCACACAAACAGGATGCTCATGCCTCTGGGTGGCTGCGCCCAGCCGGCCATGGGGTCCTCCCTCTTGCTGTTCCTTCTCCATGAGGCCCACCCCACTACTGAAGTGAACAAGGGACTCGGGCTCGGCCAACCAGAAAACCCCTTCTGTTCGGCAGCTCCTGATTCAGGTGTGGGCACAAGACCCAGCGACCAGGTTTACCCAGGAGTTTTACTGGAACCGTTGGGCAAGACTCAGGCTTCCCACAGAAATCACAGGTGCCAGATTGTGTGCCTGGGGTTCCTGGTGCCACCTCAGTCACCACACAATGGGAACTGCACCTGAGAATAAGGTCAGTTCAGGTAGCAGGGAAATAGAAGCATCAAAATAACATAATGTGGATCATGACACCTGAATCCTGTTTCTAAAGGCCCAGACATCACTGAACTGGCTCTTAGGAGTATAACTTCTGGGCTGGGTGCGGTGGCTCACACCTGTAATCCCAGCTACTCAGAAGGTTGAGGCAGGAGAAGCACTCGAACCTGGTAAGTGGAGATTGCAGTGAGCTGAGATTGCATCACTGCACTCCAGTCTGGGGAACAGAATCAGACCATCTCAAAAAACAAAAAGACAAAAAAATGTAAAGCAACAGGATGACAATTATTAGTAATCATTATTAAAAGGTTAAAGATTGCAGAAGATGGAGGGAAGTGAGGAAATGGAGAATTTCTGCAGAAAAATTAAAAACACCCAAGAGCAAATATTAAAAATAAAATATACAATATGACAATTAAAAATTTTGTGACACGGACTAAGTAACAATCTGGTATATCAGAAAAGAGGACTGGTAACGCCAAAGACATGTTGATAGAAATTATTCAAACAGGCTGGGTGCTGTGGCTCACACCTGTAATCCCAGTACTTTGCAAGGTCAAGGGGGTGGATCATGAGGTCAGGAGTTCGAGACCATCCTAGGCAACATAGTGAAACCCCATTGCTACTAAAAATACAACAAAAATTAGCCAGGCATCGGAGCAGGCACCAGTAATCCCAGCTACTAGGGAGTCTGAGGCAGGAGAATCTCTTGAGCCCAGCAGGCGGAGGTTGCAGTAAGCTGGGATTGCACCACTGAACTCCAGCCTGGGTGACAAAGTGAGACTCCATCTCAAAAACAACAACAACAAAAAGAAATTATTCAAACAGTAGCACAGAGACAGAAACTAAGAGAACAAAGAGAGACCCGTGCAACAACACCCAGGCCCATCACACGTGACTGCAGAGACCTGTGGGACACCATGGCCATGATACAGGTGGATGGAGAGACTTGTGGGATGACACCCAGCACATGGCACATATACCAGAGACCCAAAAGGAAAACAGAGCAGGAAATCAGAAAAATTTGAGAAATATTCTCCCAGAAACTGAACTCTAAGGAAGAAAAAGAAAACAAACATTTTCAGAAATAATGGTCAAGACTTCAAAATCTGTTAAAATGCACCCACCCTCAGGCTGACGTCACTCAGTTCAGAAAACTAGACCCAGGTACATCACAAACTGTCAAAATCCGAAAAATACAAGAAAATCACATATACGGTCCAAAGAGATTTCATATTTATAAGGTCCAGCCCTATAGGGTTCTGTGAGCCCCTCCCTGCAGGTGCAGAGATGAGAAACTGTAGAAATAAGACACAGACACAGAGAGAGAGAAGATAGTTCAGGGGTCCACTGCCAGCTGAAGTGCAGAGACCTGCAGTGGCCCCAAGTGCCTGGATGCTCTGACTTAATTTATTGAGTACAAAGCAGGGGGAGGGGAAGGTCAGGGGAGGTAATGGTGGTCGGTGACAGGGTCAGGTAAATCTTGTGTCTTGGAGACAGGGGACCCAGGGCTTTCACATAGCCGAGGCCAGGAGAAACCCAAATGTGTCAGCCCTCTTCATGTATTTGTCAGAAATATGAAGGACATTAATATTATGTTACAATTATTCTTACCTTTCAAGAAAAAGAGAAACCAGGTGCAGAAGCAGGGCATCAGAGTGGATGTGGAATGTGACCGCTGAAGCCAGCATCACATAGAGACAGTTAAGCTCCCGGATGTTTGCGGGCCTCCCTGACAGCCATCATGCCCACCGCAGGAGCTTGGAGGAGTGGAGTTTTCTCCTGCCTTCCCCAGGAAGGAGACACCCCGGCCATTTTGGATGCCTCCTCCCCTAGCTGGCTAAACAGCAGGTGCTTCCCCAGGGCCGCGAGGAGCTTCCCGAGAACGGGTACTGTGCACAGCCGAGGAGCCCTCCAGCAACCCTATGCGGGTATGACAGAGGGCTTAGGGCATCATGACTTAGGATCACTTTGTTCACAGTGTCACCTCAGTTCCATGCTTCATAACCCAAGAGTCATTAGTAAGATTAAAGGTTATATTGAGTATATGTCTTTATAGGTAACTGTAAGATTATATACGATTATATAAAGGAATAACTATGTGCCTACCTTTCTAATTTTCTTCTAAATCAGTATTTATATGGGAACAGGCTGAAGCTCCAGATCTTTGCCAGGGCACTTTCAGGGTTTCCCCCTACATATATTGAGAAAAACAGAAGAATGAGAAAATTCCTCATCAGAAACAATAGAAAGCAGGCATGAACAGAACTTTAACACACCAAAAGAAAAAAATTGTCCACTCAGAATTCTGTATCCTCTAAAAATCTACTTCAAAAGAGAAGGAGGAGTAGGGTGTGCTGGCTCATGCCTGTAACCCCAGCGGTGCGAGACCAGCCTGACCAACATGGAGAAACCCCATCTTTACTTAAAAGTACAAAAATTAGCCAGGCGTGGTGGTTCGTGCCTGTAGTCCCAGCTACTTGGGAGGCTGAGGCAGGAGAATCGCTTGAACCTGGGAGGCAGACGTTGTGGTGAGCCAAGATTGCACTGCTGCACTCCAGCCTGGGCAACAAGAGGGAGACTCCATCTCAAAAAAAGAAAACAAAGAAAGAAAGAAAGAAAGAGAAAGAAAGAAAGAAAAAGAAATAGGCTGTTGAGCCACAGAAAGATATGGAGGGGCCTGAAATGAATATGGAAGAGGCCGGCCTCAAAGGCTACACACTGTCAGCGTCTACCACAGAACGTCCTTGCCAAACTGCTCAAAACCAGTGGGAGCAAAATGTCGTCAAAGCTGGCAGAGAAAAAACCAAGAGAGGACTGAAGGTTTTCCACAGGAGGTAGGGTGAGCCAGAAGACAGAACACCTTCCCAGTCTGAAGGGAAATGTAAACCAGGGCCAGGGACGGTGGCTCACGCCTGTAATCCCAGCAATTTGGAAGGCCAAACCATGTCAATCACCTGAGGTCAGGAGTTGGATACCAGCCTGGCCAACATGGTGAAACCCTGTCTCTACTAAAAATACAAAAAATAGCTGGGTGTGGTGGTGGGCCCCTGCCATTCTAGCTACTCCAGAAGCTGAGGCAGGAGAACTGCTTGAACCTGGGGGGTGGAGGTTGCAGGGAGTTGGGATCGCGCCATTGCACTCGAGCCTGGGCGATGAAGGGACACTCCATTTCGAAAAAAAAAGATGCTACACTGAAAACCATAACATTGCTAAGATTAAAGGTCTTACCAGAGAGGTAACAACCCACAGAGTAAAATATCAATTCTCCCCAAATTAAAGATTCAATGCAAGCCTAATCAAAACCCTAGCAAATATTTTTGAGGCGATTGACAAGTTGTATATATACCTAAGTTTTAAGATTAAAACTTTTCAGGGCTGGATGTGGTGGCTCACACCTCTAATCCCAGCACTTTGGGAGGCCAAGGCTGAGGCAGGAGAACCACTTGAACCTGCGAGGTGCAGGTTGTGGTGAGCTGAGATTGCGCCATTGCATTCCAGCCTGGGCAACAAGAGTGAAACTCTGTCTCTAAAATAAATAAATGATAATAAAACCTGTCAGTTGCCGAAAAAATAATTTTACTCAAACTTATCTACATACAATGAAAACTTACAAAGTTGGACGACTTGCACCACCTCGGACTTATGTGTAACGTGGAACAATTGTGACAGTGTGGCATGACTCAGTGTGAGAGAAGGGAGACACTGTGCAGACACTTGATTTATCACAAAGGCATCACTGCAACTCAGTGAGGGAGAGAATGGAATTTTTTTTTCTTTTGGAGACAGAGCCACCGTGCCTGGCCACAGTCTTTTCAATGTGTGGTGCTGGAGCAACTGCATATCTATATGGAAAAACAGTTCCCTAACCCACACCTCATACCATCTAACGCCATACACCAAAATTCATTTTTTTTATTTTTTATTTTTCTGAGATGGAGTCTCACTCTGTGGCCCAGGCTGGACTGCAGTGGTGCAATCTCAGCTCACTGCAACCTCCACCTTGTGGTTCAAGCAATTCTCCTTCCTCAACCTCCCATGTATCTGGGACTGCAGGCAAGTGCCATCATGCCTGGCTATTTTTTTTTTTATTTGTAGTAGAGACAGGGTTTCACCATGTTGGACAGGCTGGTCGCAAACTCCCGACCTCAAGTGATCCACCTGCTTCGGCCTCCTAAAGTGCTGGGATTACAGGGTGAGCCAAAGCCCTGGCCACCATACACCAAAATTTAAATTAAGTTGGATCACAGTCTTAAATGTGAAAGGAACACAATAAAGCTTCTAGAATGAAAAGTGGAAGAATACCTTCAAGAGCCTGAAAGTAAGCAAAGACTCTTAAATAGGACAAAAACACATTACTTTTAAAATGAAGATCTGTAAGCTGGACTTTACTGAAGACACCACCAAGAGAGTCAACGGGCAAGCCACAAACTGGAGCAGACAGCAGCAGTGTGCAAAGCCCACAGAGGACTCGCTTCCAGAATGCATGAGTCACTCCACAAATCAGAGAGAAAGACCACCCAAGTCAGAAACAGGGAAAGCTTTGGGCACTCACAAAGAGAATATCGAAATGGCGAGCACACCCTCCAGGGAAATGCCAATGAAAGACACGATGCAACAAGAGTCCATCTCAACTCAGGCAAATTCATCCTCGGGATCAAACGCTGAGAATGTGAGTGACTCCCACAAATCATGAGTGAGAAACTCGGGCAGCACACGTGACCCCAGCACATGCCTACCGAGCGACTCCCTGCTGTCCATCAAGAACTGAGCACTCTATCCACAAATCAGGCACAAGGGCATTCATGGACCCAACCATGACAGCAGCCCATGGCAGGAGGGATGGGCAAACATGGCACCCAAACCAAGCATCACAGTGCAATACTCGACACACAAGCACGCAGATGACTCCAACAGCACAGACTTCACACAGAGTGGGAGCGGCCAGTGGCGTCCCATGGCTGAAGTGGTGCTGGCTGCCGAGGACGGGGCACCCTCATGGGGTGAGTCAGGGTTTGGAAAGGGCCCTGACAACAGGCTCCGAGGCCAGGGCTCCACCCAGACTGTGACTGCAGGTGCCTTTTCTGGGTGAGGGTCCCATGTCCCCTTAGACCCTGCTTTCCGAATGTTTCAGCTTGGCTGCACCTGCCTGCCTCCATCCTCCTCTCACATGGGTCCATCCCAGCCATGGAATCACATTAGAGAAGGCTCCTGAGCTAGGAGCACTGGCCCAGGGCCTCTGAGGGCTCCAGGAAAAGACAAGACCCAAGTCAGTGGGCAAGTGAGTCCATGACTGGAAGGGGCCAGATCGGCTTGGCTCTGAACTCTAGTGGGGAAAAGATGAAGTTCAGGTCCAGGACAGGGCGTGCCCTGCAGAGGTGGGGAGCCAGGCAGGGGAAGCCGCATGACACCCAGCAGGTCTCTCCGGAGAACCCATCTGACCAGGGGCTCCTGAGGAGGTGCCTTGGGGCAGAGAGCAGGTGAAGGCAGTGGCCCCGGCTTGGGGGAGATGGCTGGAGTCAAGGGCGGGGCAGCATGGTCTGGCTGCACGGGTTGACAGGAGCAGACCCCAAGAGACGGACAGAGCTGGACAGAGTGGGCAGGGCCAGGCATCGACAGGCTCACCGCAGTCAAGAGAGCCTTCAATTCCTGCAACCACAGGCTCGGCTGCCCAGCAAGCCACAAAGGGTGGGCACCTGACCAGGCTGGGCCCCTCAGACTGTCCAACGATCTGCCATCCAACTGGACCACTCCCCTGCAGAAGTGAGTTTCCAGCCCCAGGCCCCATGCACTCTTCTCACAGGGCCAGTTCAAGTGCAGGCTGCTGAGGTCAGCTTGGAACTGAGGTCCCACCATAATCTCCTGCAAACAAGGGCCTGGGAATCAGGACACTGAGGAAGCATCTGGCACAGGAGGGAGGCTGGCTGCCACGTGCTGCGGTCAGCTAGGGCGGAGGGGCTGCCATTCAGATCCCAGACCCATGTGTGCAATCTACCTGCTGATGCCAGTTCTGGGGTCTGAGGATGGGAGGCAGAGGCCTGTATATGTGAGGGGAGGCTGTGCCCTGACACTGGCCTGGCAGGCCCGGATAGTATGTCAGAGGAGAGACACTCTGGGTCAACAGCAGGAGCCGGGGCTCCAGTCCCAGCCTACCCCAGGGTTGAGCAGCATGTCCCTCCTCTGAGAAGGGGCACACGCCCAGGGAGAGGGCTCAGCAGGACCCCACTGCTGTGACTGCAGTTGATACAAGGTTGGGGAGAAGCAGAGCCACATACCTTCTTACATTTGTTGGCAGGAAGAGCCAGTCTCTTTGACTTTATCAGCCAGGAAACAAACTTTGGAAAAATGGAGGCAGGTCCTCCAGGGTCTCCACTGCTGGCAGCCTGCACAGCCCGTTCTCCAGGCAAAGACACTTTACTCCCACTCTCCATCCACCTGATCCCCAGGCTGTGACGCCCTCCCTGGCCAGACACTGGGACATGGATGGCACAGAACCCAGGACCCAGGGTGCACTCTGAAGAAAGGGGCCTTCCCTTCCCTTCCACGTGGCTGTTGTACTGCTGGGCCCCAGCTGTCAGCTCCCAGGAAAGCCAGTGCACAGGCCTGTGGGGGAGGATGGCTATGGGGATGCTGTCTCTGGATCTGCTGTGGAAACCAACACATTCCCTGCTTGTTTAAACTGAATTGCTCTGAGAGTCTCTGCTCACTGGCCAGGATGGGGCAGAACAAGGCACCCCCATGGGGATACCAATGCTCCCCACCAGGCAGACCTCCTCATCCGTAATGAGTTCTTGGCCTGCACCTTTCATCAGCATCACCCCTGCCTGGCCTGGGGCCTGGGCATGGGAGAGGATTGGAACAGAGTCACCTACATCCACTCCGGTTTGGGAAGAGGTCGGAGGCCTCGTGGGAGGTCACAGTTGGGGTGAGGTCATTAGCAGATGGCTGCGTCTCTTCCTCTTCTTCCCCTGAAAACAAATCCTTCACTATTTATTCCTTTTAATAAAAAAGCAAAGGACGTTTTACAGTTTAGCAGTCTTGGGATAACACTAACGATAACAACAGTGAAGAGGCTGGGGTCTCCCTGAGGCTCACGTGGGGCCTATGCCCATTCTGCAGAAAAGAAAACGGAGGTGGCTGAGGGTGCACAGCGTTGAGGGGAGGGAAGCAGGGGTGGAACTGGACATGTGGGGCGCTATTCCCATTACACAGGTAAAGAGCTGGAGGTACCCAAGGGTGCACAACACAGGAGAGCTCACACCCACCCACCAGCACTGGGAACAGTCAGAGCTACCACTGGGCACCGCCCAGAGCACGTGGCTCTTTCTCGGCCGTGCATTTGGTGTTAACCTTCTGCAATGCAGCCTTCCCCTGCTCCAAATGCCCAGGCCTCAAGTGGTGACCTCTGGGTACCTAATGTCAGAGATCCCAGTCCTGAGGAGGCGGCCAGGTCATAATTCCTATGCCTTCCCAGGTGCACTTCTCCAGGATAGGCCCCAATTGCCCCTCCACCCACCCATGCCAGAAGGACACGTGGCCCAGGGTTAAGGCCAGGGTCCAGCCTCATGCCCATGGTCATTCTAACCTTGGCAGAGTGGTACAGGTGGCACATTTGACTTGTTCTGGGGGCCTTTGTCCTCCTCTCACGGAATGCACCCTGCTGAGAGGAAGCCCCGGTCTCCACACCTCTGCTGGGGGCCATTTCCAGGAAGAGCACTCACTCACCATGTCCAGGGTCATGTCCGGGAGGTTGGGAGCCATGTCGCCACCCTCACTTTCCTGCTTTGAGATGGGGTCTGAGGCCTCGTAGCCACAGAGTGCAAGGAGCTCATCGAAGGGCATGTCGCTGCTCTGAGTTAGGGAGGCGAACAGGGCCCCATCAGGAGGGATTACTCAGGGGGCTCCTGTCCCCTCTCCCTTACCTGAGCCTTGCTGGCTACAACCAGGGCTACTCTGACACAACCACAGCAGCTCCTGACATGCAGCACTCCCCAGCCAGACCTCAGGCTCAGCCCCTCATCCGAGAGCTCCTTCGCAATCCCTCAGAGAGGCATTGTAACACAGGGGTCACCGGCTGGAGAAGAGGGCACCACCCTGCCTACAGTGCCTCCTCGCACAGGGTGAATGACAGGAATACAAGGCTGGCACTATTTTAACTCAACATCACTTTATTAAAGGGGAAAAGCATAACCTGAAAGCCATTTGGTAAAATCTGACATTTATTCCTGATTAAAAAAAAAAAAAAAAAAAAACCCTCAGGAAACTACATAAACAGGGCAGATCACTTGAGGCCAGGAGTTCAAGACCAGCCTGGGCAACATGGCAAAATGTCGTCTCCACTAAAAATAAGCTACATGCCTCCTATCGTCCCAGCTAATCGGGAGGATGAGGCAGGAGAATCACCTGAACCTGGGAGGCAGAGGTTGCAGTGAGCCAAGACCGCACCACTTCACTCCAGCCTGGGTGACACAGTGAGACTCTGTCTCAAAATTAAAAATTAAAAAAGAAGAAGAAAAGTACACAAACAGATGGATGTTTGATAAATATAATGGAGAAGCTGTCGATTCACACTGGGTCAAAAATGTGTAACCAGAGAAACCACCATCACGAATGGGAACAAGAGTGCCGTGATGAACACACAGCTTGATGCTGAGCCCGTGCAGGCTGCCAGGAAGTGGAAGGGCACATAACTCCCAGGAAGGGAGAGACTTCACCCTCTCCGGCACTGCTTTCAAATCCCCACGCCCCCATCATCAGAGCCTCTTCACGACTGAGGTTACAGCTGCCTGCTCAGACTCCACCCGGCCCCGGGGTTCACTCTCAGCATCCACCTTCCTGAACCCTCCCTATCATTCTCTCAGGATGTCAGCACTGGCCTCTCCTCCACCCCAGCTCCTGCCCAGACTCCTCCTGGGGCTTCAAGTCCATAAAGAACCTCCCGGCCCATTCCCAGCCCTTCCCCAGGTGGAACGTCCATAGCAAGTCCCCCTTTAGTTCTCACAGGACCCCACAGACAGAACAGATTCTGTATGCCCATGACCACCAGGAGTATGTGGGTGGGAGGGCTGAGACGGTGGTCCCAAGGCCCCTGGGTGCCAGGGTGAAGCCCTGTCCAAAGAGCACTAAGCTGTGGTTTCCATGCTGGTCCTCACTGACCCTCACACTGATGGTGCCGCACCAGCAGCAGGCAACAGCCCAGCACCTGTGGAAGCCACAGCCAGGGCACCACTGCCTATCCCTCACAGACCAAAAGCAAACTCCCCAGCTTCATTTCAGAAGATGGTGGGCACATTCTGTGAAGTCACATCCTGAGCAGACACCTCCATGTTTTGTGTGAGGGCATGGGAAGCAGAGCAGCTGCTGCCTACCAGGGTGAGGGGCTCCTTCAAGGAAGCACGGGCAGAATGGGTGGTGAGGCGAGGGGGCCCTTCCTGTCCTTTCACCTCAAGAGTGCTGGCCTACTACAGCCACTCGGACAGGAGACTCACAGGCAGGCAAGGGGGGATGCTACTTCAGAGGAAACAGCTGACCTAACTGCTGCAACTGTAGAACTCAAGACTTTGACAAACGAGTTTGACAACATGAACTTGCCAAATTTCCAACATTTACAAAACTTGTGATGAGGTCGGCGGTGACATTAACTGTTACAGTCAACCCTAACCCCCAACGCGACTGTATCTGGAGATGAGGCGTTTATAGAAGTGACTAAGGTTCAGTGAGGCCATGAGGGTGGGGCCCTGATCCAGCAGGATTAGTAACCTTTTACGAAAAACACCAGAGGGCTCCCTCGGGTTCTCTGTCCACCACATGAGGACAGAGAGCAGCACCGGAAGCCACACTGCGGGACCTGTTCACGGACCTCTCTGCCTCTGCAACAATGAGGTTCACTGATAACAGTCTCAGATTCCACTCCACAAAACTACCATTTGCTGAGTTTTGCTGTGGCATCAAAGAATAACACCCAATTATCTGAAAAACTGTTAAATACACCTTCCTTTTCCAACAACAGTACTGTATGAGGCTGTATGTGTACTTCAACCATAACACCTTATCACAACAGACTAACATCTCCCTTAAAAGACAGAAGCGGGCTGGGCATGGCTCACCCTGTAATCCAAGCATAAGAGGCCGAGGCGGGAGGATCACTTTGAGGTCAGGCGTTTAAGATCAGCCTGGCCAACATGTTGAAATTCCATCTCTACTAAAAACACAAAAATTAACTGGGCACACTGGTGGGCTCCTGTAGTCCCAGCTACTCGGGAGGCTGAGGCAAGGCAATCACTTGAACCTGGGAGGTGGAGGTTGCAGTGAGCTGAGAATGTGCCACTGCACTCCAGCATGGGCAAAAGGGCTCCACTCTGTCTCAAAACATAAAAGAAAGAAAGAACTTAAGTCATGTACGGTGCCTCACACCTATACTCCCAGCACTTTGGGAGACCCACACAGAAAAATTGCTTGAGGTCAAGAGTTTGAGACCAGACCTAGCAAAATAGCAAGACCTCTACAAAAAAAAATAAATAAAATCAAAAGGTTAGGCCAGGCCCAGTGGCTCATGACTGTAATCCCAGCACTTTGGGAGGGTGAGGTGGGTGGATCATGAGGTCAGAAGATCAAGACTATCCTGGCCAACATGGTGAAACCCTGTCTCTACTAAAAATACAAAAACAATATTAGCTGGGCGTGGTGGCATGCACTTGTAATCCCAGCTACTTAGGAGGCTGAGGCAGGAGAATCACTTGAATCCAGAAGGTGGAGGTTGCAGTGAGCCGAGATCACACCAGTGCACGCCAGTCTGGTCAACAGAGCAAGACTCTGTCAAAAAAAAGATAAAAAAGACAGAAGATGGACTTTCATATATGCTTCTGTATTCAAAGAGATTTGGAAAACTAAAAATTCATTCTTTGCACTAATTGTTTTTTCTTTTGGAACACAGAGGTTTTCTTTAATTTTCACAAAAGTATTTATATTAACATGTAACTGACTTGTTCAAGCTATTTATTTATTTATTTATTTATTTATTTTAATTTTTTTTTCTTTTTTTCTTTTCTTTTTTTTTTTTTTTTTTTGTCGCCAGGTGCCAAGCTGGAGTGCAGTAGCACAATCTCGGCTCACTGCAAACTCTGCCTCCTGGGTTCAAGTAATTCTCCTGCCTCAGCCTCCCGAGTAGCTGGGACTACAGGTGCATGCCACCATGCCTAGCTAATTTTTGTGTTTTTAGTAGAGACGGGGTTTCACCATGTTGGCCCAGATGGTCTCTATCTCTTGACCTCGTGATTCTCCCACCCTGGCCTCCCAAACTGCTGGAATTACAGGTATGAGCCACCACACCCAGCCTATTCATGTCATTTTAAAATGAGTTAGCAAATAAGTATTAATACATGTCAATTTTAACTTTTAATGTAGTAAAAAAGCAATAGATAAAACCCATTAACAAAGCTCCTTAAAACTCTGAATAATTATTTTTTTTGAGACACGGTCTCACTCTGTCAACCCAGGCTCCAGTGCAATGGTGCCATCTCAGCTCACTGCAACCTCCACCTCCCAGGTTCAAGTGATTCTCCCGCCTCAGCCCGCTGAAGAGCTGGGACTATAGGCATATGTGACACACCAGCTAATTTTTGCATTTTTAGTGGCGGTGGGGTTTTACCATGTTGGCCAGGCTGGTCTCAAACTCCTGATCCCGGGTGATCTGCCAGCCTCAGCCTCCCAAAGTGCTGGGATTACAGTTGTGAGCGACTGTGCCCGGCCAAAACTCTCAATAATTTTTTTTCCCCAGTCTATACTGCCTCGGTATGCTCAATAATTTTTAAGAGTACAAATTGGATTCTGAGACCAGAGAGTTTGAGAGCAGCTGGCTTAACGGCCGGCCACCGTGCTGCTCAGAGAGCCCGATGAAAGACCCGGTCACCACCGAATTCAGCTCCTAGGATGGTGCCTGGCACTTTGCAGAGAGATGCACAATTTAGCACTTGCCAACATAAATCCGACTGCACAGAAACTGTGAAGCTGACCCCAGAGGGCTCCACCCAACACGAGGACGGAATCACCTAGGCCAAGTACCTGAAAGATGAAGTCCTTCTCCAGCTCCTGCTTGGGCTTGTATGAGCACCTCGAAGCCTCCTCACACTCCCCCTCAACACTGTAGTTCTGTGACAGGATCTCCGCGAGGTTGAACTGATGATCTCCAGAGCATATGGACACCACTGGGGAGAAGATGGCAGAGCAGATGAGCACCTTGCCCGCCTGTCCCAACCACCCTGCACAGACTGGGGGTGCCTGGGGCAGGGGAAGCCCTATGGGTGAGGCCCTCTGCACCACAGGGCCAGCCTCCCACGTGGGTCCCTGCTGGGACACCCCACAACTCAAGCACCCCACAACAATTGGTGAACTGCACACACTAATTCCAAGGTTTTTTTTTTTTTTTATAAGGGAGGGTGTCTTTCTGAGGGACTGCTTGTCTTCCTGAACAGGGAAGTCTGTGAGAATTTGGAGAGTGTGGACTAGAAGGAGACAGACACCCGTGTCGTTAGGGTGGGGGGAGCAGCAGGACTCATTGAAGCTGAGTGCATACTGGGCTCCATGGCTCCTGAAATGGGTGATGCCGAACCCTCACCTGCATGGGTCAACACAGCATCAAGGACCATGCAGGGGCAGTGCCGGTGGGACCTGGACAACCCCAGTCTCCCATGCTCCACCTGCAGGGCCACGTGAAGCTGCCATGAGACACACACGGCCCAACAGATGGCGGCTGTCATCAGACCCAGGGTTTCCTCGAAAGAACTGGGGTGTGTCACCATTTCACTCCACCTTTAGTCTCCAATTAGTCAGACTTTAAAACAAACAAAAGGAAATAGCCAGGGTTCAATCAATCCAGACAGGGAGCAGTATAGCCCAAGGCTGGGGGCCTGAGGGCCTGGGGTCCAGGGCAGGAAGCCTCTAGGAGGGCAGACACAGAGCCTGGGTGGCTGGACACACGGGCGCACCACGCACAGACCAGGCAGCTGCGGGATGTGGAAGACCCCGTGTGGCAGGCACCTCGCTAGAGTGAAGGAATGACCTAGAGCTACCTGGGTGTGCCTGGACCCTCAGTGACCATGGCATCCCTGGAGGAGCCATGTAGGGAAAATAGGGATAGCAATGCCTTCTTTGGAAACTGAGGTGTGGACGAGATTTAAGCTGTGAAGATAGGAAGCCCTACATTTGGCCCATGGGAGTGCAGCAAAGGGAAGAAGGAGCAGTCACCGAGACATTTGCCCAACCACATTCCACCCTGTGGGCCCAGCACAGGTGGCCAGCAGGTGGCCTGGGACCTCAATGCCCCTCGGGCAAGCAGCATCGGTGCAGGGAGGTGCAAAGAACCAGGGTCTGCCTGTTTCCCTGGCTCCACCTTCTCCAGCCTGCATCCCTCAGCAAACCCCCAACCCCAGCAGCCCGGCAAGATGAGGTGGCCCTCAGCTTGGTGCAGGCCTGTGCCGGGGTCCTCTGCTGGAGGTCCGGGCTCTGAGGATGGTCTCGGGTGGCTTGGGCTCCCTGCCTCTGCTAGAGAACAGGAAGATGGAGTCCTGATCATGCTCCCCACACCTCCATCTGGACAGATGGGAGCTGGAACACCCTAGACTCTGGAAGCCAGTGTGCTGGTCACAACTCAGCCAGGTCCGGTGGGCATTCTGTCTCTCAACAGCCACAAAGGCCTTGGCAGACCTGGGTGGGGGGAGGAGGGAGGAAGATACCTGCTGTTTTCTGCAAGCCAGCCTCTTCAGGGCACAGGCTGTGTGCAAGGCAGGAGACCACGTGAGGGCTCTGCCTCCCCAGTGAGGACACCTGCGGAGGAACAGAAGCAGGGTTAGCTCGGCCGATCCAAGTCCTACTGCTGGACATCACAGGGTGGCAGCCAAGAGCAAGCACTGGTCAGAGTCCGTTCGGTGAGCAGGTAAGGGGCTTTGTCTCCGCCTCTAAGGGCTGGAGAGCATTGGGTGCAGCACATGTGTGGGGCCACCACAGGTGCTGCTTCCCACCCAGAATTGCTTGCAGGGTGAAGGCTGTTTTGCCCCAGGCAGGACATGTATTGTGTGACACTGAAAACCACCCACAAACAGACCTCTGTCCTGACTCATGCTGCAACCTGATGAAGCTCAAGAACAGCATGCACTATGGGGGAAGACAGACACCAACGGCCACGGCCAAGGGTCCACTGATACAGAACGTTGAGAACAAACCAATCCACAGACAGAAAGAGGCTCATGGGGGCCAGAAGCCAGGAAAAGGGACAGTGGGAGAGTGACTGCTAATGGTGATGACAAAATGTTTTCGATTAGAGTCAAAACCTGTGTTACCGTGGATACACTAAAAATCAATGAATTATAAACTTTAAAGTAGGTGTATTTTATGTTTTATAAATTACCTAAATTTTTTTTGATAAAATGGCAAACAAAACCATAAGTTATCATTATTACAATGTTCGTTCAATCAATCTCACTCTCTTTCTCTCTCTCTCTCTCTCTCTCTCTCTCTCTCTCTGTCTCTCTCTCTCTCTCTCTTTCTTTTGAGACAGAGCCTTGCTCTGTCACCCAGGCTGGAGTGCAGTGGCACAATCTCGGCTCACTGCAATTTCTGCTTCCCAGGTTCAAGTGATTATCCTGCCTCAGCCTCCCAAGTAGCTAGGACTACAAGTGCACACCACCATGCCTGGGTAATTTTTGTATTTTCAGTACAGATGGGGTTTTTTTTAGTTGTTGTTTTCTTTGTTTTTTTTTTTTTTTTTTTTTTTTTCCAAGATGGAGTTTCGCTCTTGTTACCCAGACTGGAGTGCAATGGTGTGATCTCGGCTCACCACAACCTTCGCGTCCTGGCTTCAGACAATTCTGCCTCAGCCTCCTGAGTAGCTGGGATTACAGGTACATGCCACCATGCCCAGCTAATTTTTGTATTTTTAGTAGAGAAGGGGTTTCACCATGTTGACCGGGATAGTCTCGATCTCTTGACCTCGTGATCCAACCGTCTCAGCCTCCCAAAGTGCTGGGATTACAGGCGTGAGCCACTGCACCTGGTCCACAGATGGGGTTTTACCAAGTTGTCCCAGGCTGTTCTTGAACTGTTGACCTCAAATGATCTGCCCACCTCAGCCTTTCAAAGTGTTGTGTGAACTGCCTCAGGAACCCACAACATTCTCATGCACATACAAATTCCCTCAACAAAATACTGGCAAACCGGATCCAGCAATGTATAAAGATGATCATATGCCATAAACAAGTAAGATTTATCGTAGGGATGCAAGGTTGATTCAAAACCAAAACTCTGTTACTATAATACACTACATCAATAAAATAATAAAAAAAAAAAATAGGATCATCTCAACACGTCCAATTCAACAAAATCCAACACCCTTTCATAATGAAAAATACCCAACGAACTCAGAACAGAAGGGAACGTCTCAACCTGACAAAGAGCATCTAGGGAAAATCATACTCAGCACTACCCTCAATGGTGAAAGGCTGGATGCACTCTCTGAGCCACCATGCATACAACGACATGTACTCTTACCTCTGATGTGCCACAGAGAGCTGCAGGATGCAGTCAGTGCAAGAACATGAAATAAAAGGAACCAAGATTGGTAAGGAAGCCAGGCACGGGGGCTCAGACCTGTAATCCCAACACTATGGAAGGCCAAAGCAGGTGGATCACCTGAGATCAGGAGTTCAAGACCAGTCTGGCCAACATGGTGAAACCCTGTCTCTATTAAAAAGAAAAGAGAATAATCCAATAGATGCAATAAAAAACGATAAAGGGGATATCATCCCAGATTACACAGAAATTCAAACCATCATCAGAGATTATTACAAAAAACTCTATGCACATAAAATAGTAAACCTGGAAGAAATGGATAAATTCCTGGACACTTGCATCCTGCCAAGCCTAAACCAGGAAGAAGCCGAAACCCTGAATAGAACAAGAGCAATGTCTGAAGTTGAGGCAGCAATTAAGAGCCTACCACCCCAAAAAAGCCCAGGTCCAGATGGGTTCACAGCCAAATTCTACCAGACATACAAAGAGGAACTGGTGCCATTCCTTCTGAAACTATTCCAAATAATCCCAAAAGAGGGAATCATTTCCAAATCATTTTCTGAGACAAACATCATCCTAACACAAAAACTCGGCAGAGACTCAGCAAGAAAAGAAAACTTCAGGCCAATATCCATGATGAACAGAGATGCAAAAATATTCAATAAAATACTGGCAAGCTGATTGCAACAGTACATCAAAAAGCTTATTCACCATGATCAAGTAGGATCCAAGGCTGGGGATGCAAGGCTGGTTCAACATATGCAAGCCTATAAACCTAATTTACCACATAAACAGAAGCAAAGACCAAAACCACACGATTATCTCAGTTTATGCAGAGAAGGCCTTTGACAAAATTCAACAGCCCCTTATGCCAAAAACTCTCAATAAACTAGGTATTGACAGAACATATCTCAAAACAATAAAAGTTATTTACGACAAACCAACAGCCAATATACTGAATGGGCAAAAACTGAAAGCATTCCCTTCAAAATCTGACACTAGACAAGGATGCCCTCTCTCACCACTCCTATTCAATATAGTACTGGAAGTTCTAGCCAGAGCAATCAGGCAAGAAAAAGAAATAAAGGGTATTCAAATTGGAAAGGAGGAAGTCTAATTGTCTCTATTTGCAGATGACATGATTGTATATCTAAAAGACCCCATCATCTCAGCCCAAAATCTCCTGAAACTGATAAACAACTTCAGCAAAGTCTCAGGATACAAAATCAACGTGCAAAAATCACAAGCATTCCTATACACCAATGACAGACTTAAAGAGAGAACTGTCACTCACAATCAAGAACTGCCATTCAAAATCAAGAACTGCCATTCACAATTGCTACCAAGATAATAAAATACCTAGAAATATAACTAACAAGGACTTCTTCAAGGAGAACTACAAACCACTGCTCAATGAAATAAGAGAGGACACAAACAGATGGAGAAACATTCCATGTTCATAGTTAGGAAGAATCAATATCATGAAAATGGCCATACTGCCCAAAGTAATTTACAGATTCAACACTATGCCCATCAAGCTACCAATGACCTTCTTCACAGAACTGTAAAAACCAGCTTAAACTTCATATGGAACCAAAAAATAGCACACATAGCCAAGTCGATTCTAAGCAAAAACAAAGTGAGAGGCATCACACTACCAGACTTCAAACTATACTACAAGGCTACAGTAATGAAAACAGCATGGTACTGGCACCAAAATAGAGATATACACCAATGGAACAGAAAGAGACCTCGAAGGCAACACAACATACCTACAACCATCTGATCTTTGACAAACCTGACAAAAACAAGCAATGGGGAAAGGATTCCCTGTTTAATAAATAGTGTTGGGAAAACTGACTAGCCATGTGCAGAAAGCAGAAACTGGACCCCTTCCTGACACCTTTCTTTAAAATTAACTCCAGATGGATTAAATATTTAGGCATAAGACCTAACATCATAAAAACCCTAGAAGAAAATCTAGACAAAACCATTCAGGACATAGGCGTACGCAAGGACTTTATGACCAAAACACCAAAAGCATTGGCAACCAAAGTCCAAATAGGCAAATGGGACCTAATCAAACTCCACAGGTTCTGCACAGCAAAAGAAACAGTCATTAGAGTGAATCGACAACCAGTAGAATGGGAAAAAATTTTTGCAGTCTACCCATCTGATAAGGAGCTGATATCCAGAATTTACAAAGAACTAAAACAGATCTACAAGAAAAAAACAAACAAGCCCATTCAAAAGTGGGTGAAGGATATGAACAGACACTTTACAAAAGAAGACACACAGGAGGCCAACAAACATATGAAAAAATGCTCATCATCACTGGTCATTAGAGAAATGCAAATCAAAACCATGTTGAGATACCATCTCATGCCAGTTAGAATGGCGATCATTAAAAAATCTGGAGACAACAGATGCTGGAGAGGATGTGGAGAAATAGGAACACTTTTACACTGTTGGTGGGAGTGTAAGTTGTCCAACCATTGTGGAAGATAGTGTGGCAATTCCTCAAGGACCTAGAAATAGAAATTCCATTTGACCCAGCAATCCCATTACTGGGTATATATTCAAAGTATTATAAATCATTCTGCTATAAGGATACATGCACACGAATGTTCACTGCAGCACAGTTTACAATAGCAAAGACCTGGAACGAACCCAAATTCCCATTGATAATAGACTGGAAAGGGAAAATGTGGCACATATATGTATATGTGCCACATTCCATATTATTCCATAATATGGAATATTATGCAGCCTTCCAAAACGATGAGTTCGTGTCCTTTGTAGGGACATGGATGAACCTGGAAACCATCCTTCTCAGCAAACTGACACAAGAACGGAAAATTAAACATTGCATGTTCTCACTCATAGGCGGGTGTTGAACAATGAGAACACATGGACACAGGGTAGGGAGCATCACACCCTAGGGTCAGTTGGGGAGAAATAGGGGAGGGGCAGCAGTGGTTGGGGAGTTGGGGAGAGATAACATGGAGAGAAATGCCAGATATAGGTGATGGGGAAGAAAGCAGCAAACCACACTGCCATGTGTGTATCTATGGAACAATCTTGCATGTTCTTCACATGTACCCCAAAACCTAAAATGCAATAAAAAAAAAAGAGAAAAAGTACATCCATGCAATGAAATGCTATTCATCAAGAAAAAGGGGTGGCCTACAAAGCCATGCAAAGACATAGATGAATCTGATACACATATTGCTAAGTAAAAGAAGCCAGTCTGTGTGGGATGTGGTGGCTCACGCCTTTAACCCAGCATTTTGAGGCCGGGGTGGGTGAATCACCTGAGGTCAGGAGTTGGAGACAAGCCTGACCAACATGGTGAAACCCCATCTCTAATAAAAAATACAAAAATTAGCTGGGTATGGTGGCGGGTGCCTGTAATCCCAGTTACTCAGGAGGCTGAGGCAGGAGAATCACCAAACTCTGAAGGCAGAGGTGACAGTGAGCCGAGATCACATCGTTGCACTCCAGCCTGAGCTATAGCGTGCTGCTGCTTCTTTTCTTTTTCCACCTCAGACGAAGATGAAGAAAGGAGAAGGAGAAGGAGAAGGAGAAGGAGAAGGAGAAGGAGAAGGAGAAGGAGAAGGAGAAGGAGAAGGAAGGAGGAGAAGGAGAAGCAGAAGCAGCTGCCAGTCTGAAAAGATCACATAAGGTATGATCCCATTTCTGTGACATTCTGGAAAACTGCAACCATGCCTCGTTGCAGGCTCAAACTCTGGGCTCAAGCAATCCTCCCACCACCTCAGCCTTCCAAGTAGGTAGGACTCCAGGCAAGTGCTGCCACATCCAGCTAATTTTTTTTTTTTTTTTTTTTTTTTTTTTTTTTTTTGGTAAAGACAGGATCTCCCTATGTTCCCCAGGCTAGTCTTGAACTCCTGCGCTCTAGTGAATCTCCCAGCTCAGCCTCCCATGTAGCTTTCACTTATGGCATGGACCACTACATCCAACTAATTTTTTTAGAAAATGATAAAGACGGCCCCGATATGTTTCCCAGACTTATCTCAAACTCCTGGCCTCAGGCAATCCTCCCCACTTGGCCTCAAAAAGTGTTGAGATTACAGGCAGAAGCCACTGCACCCCACCTGATTTTTTAATCAAGTTATTTTTTTTTGTTGTTGAGTTATGTGACTTGTTTTATATGTTTCTGGATATTAACTCGGTTATATGACTGGCAAATATTTTCTCCCATTCCGTAGGTTGCCTTGTCACTCTGTGGATGGTCTCCTTTGCTACACAGAAGTTTTTAAGTTTGATGTGCTCCCACCTAATTTTGCTTCGATTGCTTGTGCCTTTGGTGTCATATCCAAGAAGTCATTGCTCATTCCAATGTTATTAACAGTTTATTTTTTTTCTTGGAGTTCTGTACTTTTATGTCTTAAATTTCAGTCTTTAATCTGAGTTAATGATAATAGATAACGCATTATGCGGTAGTATTCAATATAATGGAATTACATGGTTTGGATCTGTTTCCCTGTCCAAAACTTATGTTGAAATATAACCCCCAGTGTTGGAGGCGGTGTCTGGTGGGGGTGATTGGCTCATGGAGCAAACTTGTTGTGAGTGGTTTAGCAACACCCCTCTTTGGTAAGGTGTAGTAGGATATGGTTAAATGTGTGCAGTCCTGCCCCCAGCACCTTTCTTTCGTCCTCCTGCTCTCACCATGTGAGTGCTGATTCCCCTTTCTCCTTCCACCATGAGCGTAAGTTTCCCAAGAAGCCAAGCAGGTGTCAGCATCATGCTTCCTGTACAGCCAGCAGAATAATGAGCCAATTACATCTATGTTCATTAGAAATTACCCAGTCTCATGTGTTTCTTTATAGCAGTGCGAGAATGAACTAATACAGACGCCAATTCCCCAAGGCTCCCTTATCTCCTTGCAGGAGGCTCTGGCCGCAGCTGACCTGTGAGCCAGGAGAGAGCAGGGGCAGCTTCCTTGTGGGACTTGGGTGTCTCTGTTCTGCAAGTCCTCCTGCCCACTGGCCCCTCCCAGGGCCCTCGCCAAGTCACTGTGCAAGAGCAGGTGCGTCTTGCAGCCTCTGCAGCTCAGTCTGAGTGCACTGCTCCACCTGAGTATCTTCCCCATTACCTAGGAGCACATTGGACTCTCCAGCACAGCGAGAGCCCAATCCCAAGCCACAGAACTTCCCAGTGTTCCAAGGACTGGCACAAAGCTAGGGATAGTGAGGGGGAGATCTGGCAGCCAGCACTTGAATGGGGGAGGAGACCCCACTCTCAGAGCACTGAGAGGAATGAGACACGTGGGCTCCTGGGCAGCATGGGAGTGAGGCATGCCTCCCTCCGGAGGGCCAGTTCAGAAAGGGAGCCATCTATGCAGCCTCTGCCCGAGGGAGCTCTGCAGCCCAGAACAACTAAGGAAAGAAATGCAGGCAGGCATCAGTGATCACAGGAGGCTCCCCCAAGGTCCAGGACCTGGTGAGGGTCCATCCCTTTCTGGTATCACCACAAAGCAAGCCTGCAAATGCGAAGCACAAAAAAGCCATGCAGCAGGGAGTTAGCCTTGCTGCCAGGGATTAGCCTAGCAGCCAGGACTAGCCTTGCAGTGGGGGATTAGCCTGGCAGCTGGGGATTAGCCTTGGAGCCGGGATCAGCCTAGCAGCCGGGATTAGCCTTGCAGCAGGGGATCAGCCTAGCAGCGAGGGATTACCCTTGCAACTAGAGATCAGCCTTGCAGCCAGGGATCAGCCTAGCAGTCAGGATTAGCCTTGCAGTGGGGGATCAGCCTTGCAGCCGGGGATCAGCTTTGCAACTGGAGGTCAGCCTTGCATCCAGGAATCAGCCTTGCAGCCAGGGATCAGCCTTGCAGTGGGGTTTCAGTCTTGCAGCCAGGGGTCAGCCTTGTAGCGGGAGATCAGCCTGGCAGCTGCTCCTCTTATGCGCCATTTATTGCATCACAGCCCTAACTAAACACCAGCATTGACCTGCTAATAAAGCACCTGTGAGACGAAGCACAGTTCCCCACACAGAAGGGTCCCCGATGGAGCCCTGGCTCCCTGACGAATCCAGGAGTGAAGCAGCTGACTAGACCCAATTTACACCACAGCTAATGCAACACCAACCCTCCTACATGAGACTGAGTGCAAGAACTCTAACAATCCAAAAAGACACCATGTCCACTCAGAAGACCCAGGCCTGCGGGGGGACGTGAGGCACAGCCCCAACCCCCAGCTCAGTCACAAACACCTGGGCTGGGGAAAATGGAGTAACGAAAACCGTGAAGCTGCGTCTGCGCGCTGGACGATTCCAGTCCTAAGCATAAAAGCCAGGCCCCTCCCCGACCTCCTGAGCCCAGAACCGGGTTGTGCCCGTGACTGACAGGCAAAGCTCTGCCCTACTCCCCGCCCCTTTAGCACCTCTTGACGCCTGGTGTTGGGGTCAAGGGTCAGATGGGTCAGCACACACCTCCCCTCTGCTCAGGTCCACCCTGTGCACCTGGGGGCCACACTTCTGAAATGGGTAACTCAGGGGCTGGTTTCCCTGAAGTGATGGCAGAACACACAGAGCTTACTTTTTCAACAGAAGGGTAAAGGGTACATTTGTTTTTTTTACAGCAGACAACTTAAATGTCTGCTGATGTTTTGTTTGCACCTGGAACCTCTCTTATTCCCTCACCCCGCAGGGTGTTCCTATCAGGCCTTAGCCTTCGGGAAGGGTGGTGTAGCCCTGGGGGACAAAATTGCAGCCCGGGAGCCCCACTCAAGGGGCCGCGATGGAGACCTGCCCTTGGCAATCTGGAAGGAAGGTGACCCAGACCCTGCGGAACTCCAGCTGAATGTCAGGAACTTGCCTCCATGCAGGTGTCAGACGGGATTCTGGATGGGAAAGTCACACTGAAGCCTCCCGGGTATCCTAGGGTGAGGCAGCAGGCAGTGAGACTGAGGAAGCTGTGTCTGGGCTCAGAATGTGAGTCTCTGGCAGTGGGTGGGAGAGAGGTTCCCAGCCAGATCCCACAAAGAGAGTCACTGCATCAGGAGTAAATGGGAATGACCCAGGTGCCCTGACAGCAGCCAACACCTCCGTCTCCTCCCAGCGCAATGGCCTTGAAAGCCAGGACCACAGAGAGGGTTGAGCACGAGTCTGTGGGAGCAGCAGCAGTGCACAGGACCCCGGTGTAGTCTGCTGGGAGCAGGTGGCCATGTTGGGATATGAGGGGTGAAGACTGAGGAGAGGAGGAAGTTTGGAGTGAGGGAGAGGATGTGGCTGAGTCTGGCTGCTGGCCTTGGCTGGGAGAATCTCAGTGCTTCAGAAAGAGCATGTGCACCCCACAGCTGTGAGAGCAGAGAAAGAAAGGGCTGTACTGACCAGAGCCATCCCCAGAGGGTCCTCAGGAGCCAGGAGGGCCAAGCTCTAGGAGCCGGTGGCCTGTCTCTCCATTTGGGTGCTGCCCAGCTGGGCTACACATGCACTGCTCTGCATCTGTTGGGAAAAGCCGGGACGCAGAGTGTCAGGCTCAGAAATTCTCACAGGTTCCCAGTACCAAGATGGCAGGCAGGGCAGCAGTTAGGACACATTTCTCCACCCACACGGAGCTCTGGGGAAGCTCTCATGCATAATTTTGGGTTTACACTGCCCACACCCTTATGATTTCATGGGGAAAAAAAATAGTATTTTCTCTCGTTGTACAAGGAGGATTTTTTTCTGTTGTTTCTCACAGGAAACTGAGATTCTTAGCCATGTAAATATCATTTCCCATGGCTGCGACCTTGTGGCCTGGCATTTCTCCCAGCTTCTGAGGTTAATTGGTTTCTGAAGACCTCCTCCTGGCCGGGCACAGTGGCTCACACCTGTAATCCCAGCACATTGGGAGGCCGAGGCCAGTGGATCACAAGGTCGGGAGATTGAGAGCATCCTGGCCAATATGATGAAACCCCGTCTCTACTAAAAATGCAAAACTTTACTGGGCATGGTGGCGGATGCCTGTAATCCCAGCTATTCGGGAGGCTGAGGCAGGAGAATCACTCAAACCCAGGAGGCAGAGGTTGCAGTGAGCTGAGATTGCGCCACTGCTCTCCAGCCTAGCGACAGAGAGACTAGGTCTCAAAAAAAAAAAAAAAAAAGGAAACTCCTCCTGAGTATTTGATGATATATATTCAGGTTTTTTTTTAATGTGTCAGCTACCATATGTTATCCTGGTTTTGTAGGAAACCATACATATTTTGTTTTTTAGACACAGGGTCTCATTCTGTCACCCAGGCTGGAGTGCAGTGGTGCAATTACTGCTCACTGCAGCCTCGACCTCCCAGGCTCAAGCGATGTTCTTGCCTCAGCCTCCTGAGTAGCTGGGACTACAGGCACCCACCACCACACGCCACTTTCATGCTTTTTTTTTTTTTTATAGGTGCATACTGAAGTCTTTAGGAGTGAAATTTTGTGAGATCTGCAAATTATAATATTTCATAATATAAAAACATGAAGCAGACATGGCAACATATTAATAACTATTAAATCTGTTTTGTGTATGTGGGTATCATTATGCCATGCTCTGTACTGCATTTGGAAAATTTTTAACTCAAAAAAGAAAAATTCTGCCTGAGAAAATTTTTCTAAGTTCAAAATGTCATTACCTTTACTTTTAGTGAGACAATATATCTTTTTCTTTCTTTCTTTCTTTCTTTCTTTTTTTTTTTTTTTTTTTTTTTTTTTTTTTTTTTTTTTTTTTTTGAGGAGTCTTGCCCTGTTGCCCAGCCTAGAGTGCCGTGGTGTGATCTTGGCTCACTGTAACATCCACCTCCTGGGTTCCAGTGATTCTCCTACTTCAGCCTCCCAAGTAACTGGGATTACAGGCGCCCTCCACCATGCCCAGCTAATTTTTGTATTTTTGGTAGAGAAAGAGTTTCTCCATGTTGGCCAGGCTGGTCTCGAACTCCTGACCTCAGGTGATCCACCCTCCTCAGCCTCCCAAAGAGCTGGAATTACAGGTGTGAGCCACTACATCTGGCTATTTATTCCTCAACTGAATTTCTGTTTGAATTGAAACAACATAAAATCCTAATTTTGATAACATTATTTACATTTTTTTACATTAGTTACTGGAACACGATGCTAGAAGGCAGCGTTTCCTCAACCTCACCTGGCAGTGGTGTGGCCTGCAGCCTTCTGGACAGCATTGTGGGTGGGGATTTGGGGGGGTGTGAACCCCCGGGCTGGCTCAGCAGTGTGGTCTGGGCCTTTTCCCAGAGGCTTCTTAGCCCCAAGCCTCATTGTCCACCCCCAGTCTCCTCAACAGTGAGAGGCACATTGTCCTGCTGTGCAGAGAATCTTAGTTCTTCTGCCGCATATTTTCAGAAGCTGGACAGCTCCCAAGTTTCATCCCATGTGTCAGAAATCACTTTGCAAGTCATACCCTGCTGCAGCATTTTGTTAGCCTGTTTTGTTGTTGTTCTTTGTGGTTTTTTTTTTTTTTTTTTTTTTTTTTTTTGAGATAGAGTTTCACTCTTCTTGCCCAGGCTGGAGTGCAGTGGCACGACCTCGGCTCACTGCAACCTCTGCCCTCCAGGGTCAAGCAATTCTCCTGCCTCAGCCTCCAGAAGAGCTGAGATTACAGGCACCTGCCACCATGCTCAGCTAAGGTTTATGTATTTTTAGTAGAGATGGGGTTTCACCATGTTGACCAGACTGGTTTTAAACTCCTGACCTCAAGTGGTACACCCGCCTCAGCCTCCCAAAATGCTGGTATTACAGGCATGAGCCAGTGCACCCAGCCGAGCCTCTTTTGTGACAGCTGTGATTCGTTGGATCTAAGCCCAGTTTTGTTTTTACTCTGACTTGCTGTTTTATAAGCAGGCAGCCTAGTTTAGACGTTTTAATGTCATTACAGCGATGGGAAATCCCTGGGAAGAATTAGCCGACCAGGCAAGGTGTGTGGTGAGGGCATTGCACGGCAGGTGGAAGTTTAGGTTATTTGGGATTACTAAGTTACAGCAATGAAATTTATGAATGAATTAGCTGGGTGAGTGAATAAATGACTGGGTAAAGAAGACTTACCTGAGGCCAGGTGCGGTGACTCACACCTGTAATCCCAGCACTTTGGGAGGCCGAGGTGGGCGCAGCACCTGTGGTCAGATGTTTGAGACCAACCTGACCAATGTGGAGAAACCCCGTCTCTACTAAAAAAAGAAAAAAATACCAAATTAGCTGGGCGTAGTGGTATATTCCTGTGATCCCAGCTACTCGGGAGGCTGAGGCAGGAGAATCACTTGAACCTGAAAGGTGGAGGTTTCAGTGAGCCGAGGTTACACCATTGTACTCCCACCTGGGTGACAGGAGCGAAACTCCATCTCAAAAAAACCCAAAAAACAAAAAAACGACTTACCTGTAATTCCGAGGCCCTCTGCCCTCACCTGTAGTCAGGGCAGGAAGGATGACAGGTGTGGACGGGAAGGCATCACTGCAGGTGCTCACCTGTCTGGCTGGAAACCCCGTGTGGACAGGCAATGCAGCCACAGCAGCTGGTGTGCTTCCCTCCTTCAGGGGCTTCCTGAGTCCATGGCCGCACCATAGGCCGCACCTCAGGGAATCCAAAACGGAACACGAGGGACGTGTCGTCACAACTGAGCAGTATGCACAGCAGTGGAGGTATCTAACAGGAAAGGTAGTTCTATTCTTTTGGAGGGGTTTGGGTGTTTTCCTTTTTTGAGACAAGGTCTCACTCTGCTGCCGAGGCTGGAGCGTGGTGGTGCAGTCACTGCTCACTGCAGCCTCAACCTCCCAGGCTCAAGCATTCCTCCTGCCTCAAGCTCCCTAGTAGCTGGAAGTACAGATGTGTGTCACCACATCCAGCTCATTTTTGTTTTTTCTGTAGAGACAGGGGTTCTGCCATGTTGCCCAGGCTGGTCTCGAATTCCGGGTCTCAAGCAGTCTTCCTGCCAGCCTCACAGAGTGCTGGAATTACAAGCGTGAGCACCTGCATCTGGCCAATAGTATGGGTCGGTTTTTTTTGTTGTTTTTTGTTTTTGTTTTTGTTTGTTTGTTTGTTTGTTTTTGAGACAGAGTCTTGCTCTGTCACCCAGGCTGCTGGAGTGCAGTGGCACAATCTTGGCTCACTGCAGCCTCTGCCTCCTGGGTTCAAGTGATTCTCCTGCCTCAGCCTCCTGAGTAGCTGGGATTACAGGAACCCACCACCGCATCCAGCTAATTTTTGTATTTGTAGTAGAGACAGGGTTTCACCATGTTGGTCGGGCTGGTCTCAAATTCCTGACTTCATGATCCACCTGCCTTGGCCTCCCAAAGTGCTGGGATTACAGGTGTCAGCCACCGCACCTGACTAGTATGGTTTTTCGAAAGACAAAATGGTTTACAAATCATGAATCAAAAGAACAGTAGCTAAATGAAATTAAAGTCCATGTTAGTAAAGAAACGTCACATGCCAATGCTTCCTGTGAGGCAGATGGCACAATTGATCTTCAAAGGCTCATGTGGAATTGATATTACCTTTCTAAGTTCTCCAGCCCTATTTCAGATTCAAAGATTTACATTTTTGGAATCAACCAATTAATTGATAAAGGATCAAAGTCCACATTCTAACCTATTATAAATATTTGAAAGCACCTTCATCTGGACATTGGACAGTTAGTTGAAAATCCTAGACAGTTAAGCAGGTCATGTATAATATTTGTGGACATTGAGATGCAGGGAAGGGCCAGATATGGTGGCTCATGCCTGTAATCCCAGCACCTTGGGAGGCTGAGGCAAGTGGTTTACCTGAGGTCAGGAGTTTGAGACCAGCCCGGCCAACATGGTGAAACCCTGTCTCTACTATAAATGCAAAAATTAGCCGGGAATAGTGGCACACATAGACCCAGCTACTCAGGAGGCTGAGGCAGGATAATCGCTTGAACACGGGAGGCAGAGGTTGCAGCATTGAGCTGAGATCATGCCATTGCACTCCAGCCTGGGTGACATAGCCAGACTCTAGCTTAAAAAAAAAGAAAAAAAGGTCTGGCATGGTGGCTCACACCTGTAATCCCAGCACTTTGAGAGGCTGAGGTGGGTGAGTCACGAGGTCAGGAGTTCAAGACCAGCCTGGCCAACATGGTGAAACCCCATCTCTACTAAAATACAAAAACTAGATGGTGTGGTGGTATGTCCCTGTAGTCCCAGCTACTCAGTGGGTTGAGGCAGGAGAATCATTTGAACCCAGGTGGTGGAGGTTGCAGTGAGGTGAGATCTTACCACTGCACTTCAGCTTGGGCAACAGAGCAAGACTCCAACTTAAAAAAAAAAACATCCAGGGAGGGTGTGACTTTCAGAGCTTAGAGCAGGCACACATTAAGTGTTAATGTTACTCAAGAATCCAGCGACTCCTTGTCACATCTTGCTGTGCAGCAAATTCTGGACCCCATGGAGATGGAGACACAAACTGCCACCTTCAGAAACTTTAGTCCCCAAAAAGTAATCGCACTTCAGAATGTCACATCCTGCCAGGTGTTCTCTTCTCCTCTGAGACTTGCTCCCGGCAGTATTGTTAGCCCAGCTGCCTCTCAGGTGGGAGTGCAACTGGGAGAGATGCATGTTCACATCATGCAACACGAATTCAAACAATAAAACAGCCACACCACCTGTGGAGGTTTGTTTTGCAGACCCTGACTTAGGCACAGATAAATGAATGCACTCACAACCAGTACAGTGATTATGAATGGGGTAGGAATGTTTGTTAATTGCTTTTAGAGGGCGGTTTTAGTAAACCCAGCCATGACTCCCTGTACCTTCTTATATTTATTTGGTATAGATTGAATAGCAGAGGCTTTAAGTTAACACACTTTTGGATAATTAACATGGTTGAAAGAGTGGTTTTGAATGATAAAATTTTTGGTTTTGGGCCCAGAGAAAACACCCTTCACGTGTCATTCCCCTCCGACCTCCTGCTGAGAGGGCTGTTCAGCACAGGGTTTACATGAGTGAGCAGTTAGAATAGAGACAAAGGGATGTGGGTAAACAGGCCACTGGGGAAGCTTGATTGTCCCTGTCTTTCACCCTATGACTTAAATTTTAACGTAATGAACTGGCTGCCTTTAGCCCATTCCATTAAAGCCTTTCTGCCTTCCAAAAGGTTTGAGACTATAAATTTCTAACTTTCCCTAATATTTTCCTCCTATTTTGCCAGCCACCTCGAGTAAATCCCAATGTGTGGTGAAAACCACATTTGAAAAATGTAGGTTCTGGTTCTGTGGAAAATCGCTTGCATCCCCAGCATTCAACTATAAAAAAACAAGTATTTATACTGAGAGCGCAGAATTTGTGACTATAATAAAAGATAATATGAGAGACTCCTGGCAAAATTTAATGCATGAAAATGCTCATACATAGATTGCAGACAAACATGTACATGTTAATGGAAGTGCCAGTCACACTTGGATCTTGTAATCAGGAGGTCATCATCGCACCCTGTGAACGTGAGAACCTAGTTCCAATTCAGCTACTGCTGACAAAGCTTGGGTCATGTGCTTGGTCACAGCCTCTGCTTGCCTCATAATCTTTGTCTTTTATTTTTATTTTTGAGATGGAATCTCGCTCTGGCCCATGCTGGAGTGCAGTGGACAGATCTCGGGTCACTGCAACTTCCACCTCCCGGGTGTTGAAAATTCATGCTTTGAATGAAGAGACCCCCCCAGACAGGCTTTGTGTGGGCAACGTGGTTGTTTATTCACCTGGGTGCGGGTCAGCTATGGGCGAAAAGGGTGTTAGCAAAGGGCAGTGGGACGGGAGTTGGCTTTACCGGTTTGGGGTGGGCAGTGGAACATCACAGAGTGAGATCAGTTACAGCGGTGGGTTAGGGGAAAGGAGTGTACATGACCACAAGTTCAGTTACAGTGGCGGCTGGAGGTGAGGCAGAAGAGCAGTTAAGATGACAGGATGGGTGAGAGGCATTCATATTATCATAAGAACAGTTGAGATGGCAGGGTTGGGTGAGGGGCTCGTCTGGGGAAGCGCTGCTGAGCACTCAGGGATAATGGCGAACACAGGTGAGTGGGTGGGAGAAAATCGGCCCAGGCAGGCAGGATGTCAGGCTTGCATATGAAGACCTGACATACCTGTCTTTTTATATAGAGAGAGAAAGAATTAGAGAAGAGGGAGTGAGCACAGGTTTCTGAGGGTGAGGCTGAAGTTTCTTAAGGTTACTTCGTGCCTGACAGGGACTGCGGGGTTGCCTAAAATATATTTTTTTTTCCAGCGGGAGAAACAGGGTGGAAATGGGAACAGGAGAGGTGTGCAAATAAGGAAGGTCTGGACAATACATTCTGCCTTACAAATGCTTAAGCTGCTGGGGGACTTAGAGGCACTGCACCATCTGCTGATTTGTGATCATCTGTTTGTGGTTTTGTATGAATTGGGAGACTAAGTAGAAGATACAGGATCCAAACAGGAGAAAAAAGATGGGTATTAAAGAAGTAAGGATTGGGAGGAGCCGTGACTCCAGTTAGACAGCATCCAGCCCATCCAGCCAGGTCCAGAATAACACTTTGCCTGCTTCATGTGCTTTCGGGCTCTGTCTCTTCATTTATTGTTGCCATTATATACAAGGCCAGGCTGCTTTACATAAAAACAACATTTTTTCTGGAGCTTTGGACCTGAAAGCCAAGGGAACCAGCAAGGGCTGCTGCCATTACAGGGCTTGGTGAGGTAACTGTGTGGAGGGAGAGCTTTTGTTTTCATGGTGTGTGAGGAAGCCTGCAGCATCTATAAGTAACCGCTCACTTTCATTAACAAGATGGTGTTTGAGTAGAGAACGGGAGCCAGACGAAAAGTGAAATGTCAGCTGTAACTGCATGGAGGAAACATGTAAACTGGCAACTTAAAGAAAGGCAGGGCATGTAAAAGTAAATGAGTGCAGTGAATTTGGGCTCAGTTAGGAATAACAGAAACAGACTTTTTGAGGTGTGGTTTAAGCAGTAGGGGCGACTGCTTAAAGCTGGAGAAGGTGAGAGGCTGAAGGTAAGTGTGTGAGGTGTAAAGACAAAACTTTGGAGGCGGTGAGAGCTAGAGGGTAAGTGGGGCAGAGCCTGTGATTTTGAGGGATTCTAAGAGTATCAGGGCGGCTGCTGCAAGTTGTCATGACGTCCTGCCCAGGGCTGTGAGGTTAAGTTGTTTGGATAAAAAGGCTGCAGGCCATGGGCCTGGCTCCTATGTGAGAATCCTGACCACACAGCCCTGGACTTTAGAAGTATAGAATCAAAAAGTGTTGAGACAGCTTGAGGAGAGCTAGAGAGGGAGCTGTTTTTAGAGCTGTTTTTTAAGGAGCAAAAGGAGGAGTGAGGAAAGGATTTAGATTTAATAGGGTTGGATAAGTTTTCTTTAGTGAGTTTATACAATGGCTTAGTTAGAATAGCCAAACCTGGTATCCTGAGGTGAAGTAGCAACCACACCCAGGCAGGAGATAACCTGTTGTTTGGTGGAGGGGGTTGGGGTTTGGGAAATTTACTGGATGCAGTTGGCAAGGGGAGTGCGTGTATGCTGGAGAAGGATTATAACAGATGGGAAGAAATTTGGGCTTCAGAAGGGGATCCATGATGTCCCTTTGAGTACAGATGCCAAAGAAGCAGGAGGGTGAATTAAAAGGCCATGTTTCAATAGACAGGTGATAACAGGCTTTACCTTTAAAGGCAGTTGTGGGATGGGGTACAGGGCTGGGCAGGGTAAGTGTGGTTAGGTTCTAAGGGGATGAAGAGGGGTGAGTGACTTGTAGCAACAGATGGAAAGGTGGTGTTTTACACCCTAGGCTTAAGGTTGGGGGACATAAGGGGAGCTATTGAGGGAGGTATGGGTTTGGGGAGGAGGGCAGCAATGAGGTGTGGCTGTAGCCCAGGAACAGTCAAGGAGGCAGACAATTTCCCTAGGCTATCCCGGCCTAACAGGGGAACTGGACAGGTGGGGATGATTAGGAAAGAACATGGAAGGGAGTGCTGGCCTGATTGACACCAGACATGTGGAGGTTTGAGAGGCCTGGAGGCCTGGCCATCAATTCTCACAACAGCATGGCGGCCAATTAGACAGGTCCTGGAAAAGAAGGCAGCGTGGAGTGGGTGCCTCCATGCTGATTAAGAAGGGGATGGACTTGCCCTTCACATAAGAGTTACCCTAAGTTTGGCATCTGTGAAGGTCCAGGGGGCTTCCGAAATGGTCAGGCAGCATCAGTATTTAGCCACCAAGCTGAGGGTTGGAGCTTCAGGAGCTCTGGGAGCAGTGACCTGAGTTGGACCATCTACTTTCTGTGGGGGCCCCGCACAGACGGGGCAGGGCTCAGGAGGAGTCCCAGACTGCGGGCATTCCTGGGCCCAGTGGCCAGGTTTCCGACACGTGAAGCAAGGTCCGGAGGGTCGGCTGGATGCGCTGCATCTGAAGTCTGTGAAGTCTGTGAGCCGGTGGTGTGGCTGGTGTTTGTCATATGGAGGAAGCAGCATCTGCAGTTCTGAGATGTGCAGTCAGGCAGATTTTTCCCTGTTATTGAACACCTTGAAGGTAAGGTTGCCTAATTCCCATGGTGGGGTTTGAGGGTCAGAGTTTAATTTCTGCACCTTTTTGTTATGTTGGGGTTGACTGGGTGATAAAATGCATATTGAGCATTTTTTAGGGGTGAGAGTGGAAGTAAGGATGGCATTTAAGTCACTCTGGGTGAGATTATTGGACTGGGTGAAGTATTGAAGGATCTGATGAAAAGGAGCCTAACCGGTGGTCGATTTGGGAAAGATCAGATAAAGGGAAGGAACGTCACCCTAACTATGCCTTTGGTTCCAGCCACCTCTGGAAGTGGGATTGTTGGGCAGGGGTGCAGGAAGCAGCCACAAGACTAACTGTAAGCCGGGCCATGTACGAGGTGGGGAGGTGGCAGGAGGTGCATGAGGAGGCAGGTTGTGGGCAGAGGAAGAGGAAGGCTCTGGGATGAGGTTAGGTCCTGGATGAGGGCCTAGTTCACAGGTGGGAAGGACAAAGGTTGAAAGGTTGATGGACAGGGAGGATTCTGGCTAACCTGCAGAGGAAGGAGGGGCAGATGGAAGCGAAGAGAAGGAGTAGAGATTAGGGAGAGATTGGTGTGTAAAAAAAATGCCTGGACATAGGGAATTTTAGACTGTTTGCCCGTGTTGTGAGAAAAATTGTCTTAATTTTATAAAATAGAGGTAAAAATGCCAATTTTTGGCCAATTGGAGCCATGGTTTAACTTGTATTGTGACCGTACAGTGGCCCAGTAAAGAGAACGCAGTGTTTACAGAGACGTTTGGGTTTTAGGTTAGGGGACAGTTGGAGAGGTTTGAGGTTCTTTAGAACACAGGCCAGCGGAGAGGCGGAAGGGATAGCGGATGGATGATTGTCCATGGTTCTGGAAAGGCAGCAGAGACAAGGAGAATAGGCACGCAACCCAGCCGCTCAACAGACACCTCTCAGTGAGCCTGGGTTGAACCTCATCGTTGGTGAGTGGTCAAAGAGAGCGTCCTGTATGTTGATCTGCCACCAATATCAGCCCTGAGCCTGGTGGGCGAGTGACTAGGATAAAGGTCTCCACAATAGCCCAATCCCTGGAGAACCTGGGTCTCTGAATCCGTGACCTATAGAGGGTTTTTCGGGTCCCAAACCTCACGGAAGAACCTGGTTTACCTGATTTTTCTTGTGTTTGTGGTGGAAAAACGACAAAACCGAGAAGGGGAGGAAGTGGAAAGGAAAAGATAAAAGAATGGGAAAGCAAATAATGAGACTGCTTACCAAAACCGCTGGTGGTGTGTGTGTGGGCTGGTCTGATGACCTGGGTCGGTAGGTCGATCTCTTCATGGAGGGAGCACAAGAGCAGGGACGGGAGTTTGGTCTCCTGTAGGAGTTCCCCCATCCTGGGTTTTGGTATCAAAATGTTAAATATTCACGCTTTGAATGAAGATACCCCCCAGACAGGCTTTTGTGGGCAACGTGGCTGTTCGTTTACCTGGATGCAGGTCAACTAAGACCGAAAATGGAGTTAGCAAAGGGTAGTGGGATAGGAGTTGGTTTTATAGGTTTGGGGTGGGCAGTGGAAATTTACAGAGTAAGATCAGTTACAGTGGTGGGTAGGGGCAAGGAGTATACATGACCACAAGTTCAGTTACAGTGGTGGCTGGGGTGAGGCAGAAGAGCAGTTAAAATGACAGGATGAGTGAGGGGTATTCACGTGCATAAGAAGAGTTGAGATGGCAGGGTTGGGTGAGGGGTTTGTCTGGGGAAGATCTGCTGGGCGCTAAGCGACAATGGTGAACGCAGGTAGGGGGGTGGTGGGAGACGATCAGGAGGCAAGCAGGACTTCAGACTTTCAGGTTCCAGGTTTGCATATGGAGACCTGACACCAGGTTCAAGCAATTTCCTGCCTCCGTCTCCTGAATAGCTGGGATTATAGTTGCCCGCCACCACGCCTGGCTAATTTTTGTGTTTTTGGTAGAGACGGGGTTTCTCCATCTTGGCCAGGCTGGTCTTGAACTCCTGACCTCATGATCCACCTGCCTCGGTCTCCCAGAGTGATGGGATTACAGGTGTGAACCACCGTGCCTGACCACCTCATAGTCTTTGTCTGAAATACAGGGACAGAGGTATACTTCCCGGGGCAGTCCAGGGTCCAGTGAGACAAGTTATCAGGTCTCTCAGCAGAGTAACTTTGACAAGGGAGAGGCTCCACAGCTGTCCTCTTTCCTCAGTTGCTAAGAGCAATTGTGAGTGAGACTGGAAAGTAGCCCAGGTGGGAGAGTGGCCATGTGCAGGGAGGAGGTGACCTGGTAAGAGACCCAAGCATCTAAGATCACCTCCCCCTTGACTTCCACACTGTATTTCAATAGAAGTAAAGGCTGGCTGACTGGGTGCCACCTTATAGATCTCAGGCATGGCATGGGGGAATCTTTCCAGAAGGCATTGTTTTAACTTACACGAGTTCAGGCCCCCACCCCACACCTACTCCATGGACCAAGACCCTTTCCCATGTAATTTCTAGAACTGTAAACCCAAGACCCTTTCACATGTCGTATCTGGAGTTGTCAGCCTCTGTAAAGCCGGGTTTCTGATTGTTAGAGGAGCTTGGCCCTTAGGCAGTTATGCCGCCTTGCTCCAGCGCTCCCTCTGCTGGTGACCGGGGGCACTGCAGGGCCGCGGCCGCGCGCCCTCTGGTGGCCGTCCCTCTGCACCACTTGAAGTCGAAGAGCAGAGTGTTCAGCGCCATCGTTCTGGAAATGCCAACTGACATGGAGCCCACTAGTTCATGTGTTTCCAAAAACGAAGAAGGGACAATTAATTGGAAACCATAGGAATGAAATAAACATGGATGCACGTTTTACAACTGATGGAAAAATTCACTTAACAGTCTTTGCACATAAAATGCAAACTGTCAGAGGTATCTTAACCATAGTGACTTCATTTTAAATAAAAGCTTTAGAAAAAGCTAAATCTGGGCAGGGCGCAGGGCTCACGAGTGTGATCCCAGCACTCTGGAAGGCCAAGGCGGGAGGATCAATTGAGATCAGGAGTTCAAGACCAGCCTGGGAAAATATTGAGATCCTCATGTCTACAAAAAATATAAAAATTAGCTGGCATGGTGGCTCGTGCCTGTGGTCCCAACTACACAGGAGGCTGAGGTTGGAGGATCACTTGAGCTCAGGGTTTTGAGGCCACAGTGAATCAGCCATCATGCTCACACCACTGCACTCAAGCCTGGGAGACAGAGTGAGACACATTCTCTCTCTCTCTCTCTCTCTCTCTCTCTCTCTCTCTCTCTCTTTCTCTCTCTCTCTCTCTCTCTCTCTCTCTCTCTCTCTCTCACACACACACACATACACACACACACTCAGGTTAAATCTGTTGAATTATGTATTTAAGGACTGAGTACCTTTGGTCATAAAATATTTATGGTTGCAGGAACAAGTTAATAACTACCCAAAACTTATAAAATTATACCAGTACTTTAAGCAAAAAGCATTCTTAATTTAAAAATAAGTTTTAAAGATAATAGTACACTCCTAAATTATTGTTAAAATCAATAGTAACAGAGAAAAGTAGCAATACTAATAGCCTGACAGAAACTGATCACAATCATTGATAAGAGAGAACACTATTCTTAATAACCTATATAAACAAACATTAAGTAATTCTATTTGTACGTTAATGTGCTGGGGTTACAGGTGTGCTTACTTAATGTTTACCTTAAGTAAGCACACCTGTAATCCCAGTACTTTGGGAGGCCGAGGAAGGCAGATAACCTGAGGCCAGGAGTTGGACACCAGCATGGCCAACATGGTAAAACCCAGCCTCTACTAAAAATACATAAAAACAATAGCTTTACACAGTGGCAGTATCATAGGCAGTGAGGTTTATCTGAGGTGCGATTATTGCTAATTGAAAACTTTTCCCAATACCTGCTGTGATGACTGGAAATATAGTAAGCATTGGCAATTTTTGGAAGTCTCTACAGGGATGGAATAAAAAAATTAAACAAAAAATAAAAATAAATTAAAAAAGAAAAGAAATAAAAAAATTAGCTGGACGTGGTGGTGAACATTTGTAATCCTACCTACTTGGGAGGTAGAGGCAGGAGAATCCTTAAACCCAGGAAGCAGAGGTTTTAGTGAGCCGAGATCATGTCATCGTGACAAGGGTAAAATTCCGTCTGAAAAAAAATTTTGTTCTTTAAAACAGCTGCGTTCCTCCTCTTGCTTTCTGAGGACTCCCTGCTCTGTCACTTAGTAGTGGCTAATAAACTCTTTTAATGTCACTAGACTGTGCGACTTGCCATAAATTCCATTTCGTGTGAGACCCAAAATCCTGTTGCTGTGAGACCCCTCTTCTGGAGACAAAATTATACTAATTCTTTTCTTTTCTTTTTTTTTTTTTGAGACTGAGTCTTGCTCTGTTGCCCAGGCTGGAGTGAAACAGCGTGATATTGGCTCACTGCAGCCTGTGCCTCCCAGGTTCATGCGATTCTCCTGTTTCAGCCTTCTGAATAGCTGGGATTACAGGCGTCTGCCACCACCCTTGCTAATTTTTGAATTTCTAGTAGAGACAGGCTTTTTCAATGTTGGCCAGAGCAGTCTTGACCTCTTGACCTCAGGTGATCCACATGCCTCAGCTGCCTAAAGTACTGGGCTGACAGGCATGAGCTACCTTGCCTGGCTGGCTTGCAACCTTGGTGATCACTTAGATATGGAGGGTGAAGGAGGAGGCGTGTCACGCAGATATCGCTCTGGATTACCACCTGAGATATTAGGCACAAGGCTCTATTATTGGTTCGAACCCTGAGAGCATCAGTAAACAGCTCGAGGTGGTGTGGAGCAACATGCTGTTTTCATGAGCACCTGGGTGCAGACGGGCTGAGGCCTAAAATGGTATCAGCCCCAAGTGAGGGTGAGGCTGGGGTTTTCTAGTCTCCTGTAAATGGGACGTGTTCCAGTCTGACGTAACTGCTCCGTGGTACCTGAATGGCCTCTATCTTGATCTTCAAGTGGTCCTTGTCTTCCGGACTGCCCTTTTCTGGCTTCTGCTCATTTGCTGACCCATGCTGCTGGTGCACGTGGTCTTGTACCTTGGGACCAAGCCTGAGGAGGGAGGAGTAATCCCCCCAAGCTTTCAGGTCCCAGGGAGAATCTTTCATTAAAGAGAGTAGGCTGGCTGATTATTCTTTGTTAAGCACAACTCAGTTTTGCAGGTGCAGTGGGGTGCCTCAAGCTGAAAGCCTGACTCCTCATATGGGCCAGACCCTACGTGGCCGTTCTTGTGCCTGCCAGACCACTTTGAGGATGAGAGACAGTTTTATCTCACCTCTGTCCTGCACATGTTTATGGGTGCCTTCTCTGTGTTGGCAGATCTGGGGGTCCAGATAGGATCCCGTGAAGAGATCTCAAAGGTCGTTAGTCCACAGTGTTTATCACATCACTTCCACAATCAAAGATGAATAAAATATAGAGCATATTTAATAATAAGGTTGATGGTGCACCTGTGCTAGGCAGTGTTTTAGTTCCTGAGACACCAAGGAATTGAGACAATCGTTGCCTTCGAGTTTTGCATCTGTTAAGTCCTGCTATCGAGAACTGTGTGTGTTAAAATGTCTAATTTATCAGGCGGGATCTGGGCTGTCTGTAAGCTTAGGTAAGGGGAGGATGGTATCAAGCAAGTATCCAGTACCCCCTCAACATCCCAGTTCTTCTCCACCAATCTTCCAATTCTAGGACTGATGCAGAGGCCCTCGGAGTGACTTAAAGGGGGAAGTAGTCAGTGTGCTCTGTGGCTAGCTTGTTTGGGAGCATACATTGTAAATCCTCTGCTGACAAAACATTGGAAACAAGTAGTGTTTCAGCTTGAGTTTCTCGTAAATGGCTTGCAGTCGTATAAACCCGAGCATGTATACCACAGAGCAACATGAGAGTCCCTCTACCACCCTTTCTCCCAGCGGCCTAAGTGGGCATCTACACAGAATAATGTGTGCAACCTCACTGTGTGGAAGTCCAGTGATTTGTGCTTGGAGTGTCATCAGGGAAGGGCCCCTGACTTGGAAGGTTGATGAGCTGCCACGGTGGGAAGGAGGGGACGTGTGGTGCTGCTGGGTCTGCGTCTCACTCTGTGACAGGAGGCATGAGAAAGCCTTGGTCTTATGAAGACCTTGGGTGTCCCAGCTCACTTCGCCCTGAGCAGCCTGATGCAGGCACTTGGCCTTGGTTCTGGAAGTGAGAATATAGCACGAGCTTCCACTGCATGGCTGGCACAGTGGACATTCAGGTGCCTATTTGAGGACTGCTACAGAGTCCTGTGCCAGATGCAGTGGTGCACAGCTGGGAGCCAAGGGTCTCTGCTTCTGCTGGAGAATCTACACAAATGTAAAGGGTTAAGGTTAGTGGTAGGGTTAGGGGTTAAGTTTAGGTTTGGTGTTGGGGTTTGGAGATTGGGGTCAAGGGTCAAGGGTCAGGGCTAAAGAGTAGGATGAGGGATTGGGTAGGGGTAGGGTTAGGGTCACGGGGTTAGGGTTTAGGGTTAGAGGTTAAGGGGGTGAGGGTGAGGGTAATAAGCAGATTACTAAAAGCAATTCTGCTTCACTTCAATAACAGTATTCTCCAACTCATTTTGTCTCCACAAACTTATTTTTCCAAGAAGGATCCCAGGCATCTTGAAGAACCCAGCGACTTTTCGCACCTTAAATCTGTGAAATTCTGTCTTCTGCCGTACACATAGTTCAAATATACAACGCAAGGCAAAGCCAGACGCCTTCCTGAAGGGACCCAAGAAATTCTTCTCTTTCTCTCTCTGGAACAAAATGAATTCTTTTCTCTCTCTCTCTGGAACAAAATGAATTCTCTGGACCATCAGTGCTAACCTTCAAAAGCCAAACCCATTTGTGCGATCTCCTTTAAAACTACTGTAGAACCGAGTGTTTATATTTATATGACATTAATTTAGTATTTATATTAATATAAGGGAGAATGCTGAAATCTGTCTATGACACATGTGCCTCTGACTTATTGCCCAGTAAATTGTTGCCTCAGACTAAACTTCGGTTTCTGTCTCTAATTTTTGAAGTAAAGAATATAACTGATCTCAAAACATCTGCTTTTATTTTAGCGACTCCTGCTGCCATCTCCATTCTTCCTTGTATTCTTGCAATCTGTGTGGAAGTTATTTAATGTGAACATTTTAACCACCTTCATGCTCCCATGTATAAGGTCAGCACATTCTTGCTGAGGCTTTGGCTGCTCATCATCATAGTGTGCCCTAACATATTGTAAGATTTGGGTTTGTTTTGGGGATAAGGTGTACATATAGAGAAAGGAGAAATGCTTAGAGTCACCATCAGGACAGCTGGGATGAAAGCTGGGGATGGGCAGGTGCCTTTCAAGTCACCCCAAGCCTGAGGCTGGAGGAAACATGTCCACCCCTGTAAACACTTTTATTCATGTTTTAATTACTCATTTGTCTTACAGCATTAAAGTAGTCAAAACAGGCGTATTAAAAAATGAAAAGTAAGCATATTAAAACTTGCAACATTATTTAAATTTAAATATATTATTCATACCTCATCAACATTTCCTTTTGTTGAAAAGTCTAAGGTTAATTGACAGTATAGTTTTAATAGTAGATAGAATGATGTGTGTTTTATAAACATTAACATCCTACATTACATGTATGAACCAAGAAAATCTGAGACAGGCTTTAGATTTTTTAGGGAGTTTATTTTGCCAAGTTTGAGGATGCACACACCCGTGATGTATACTCATGAGGTCCGGACAACATGTGCCCCAGGTGGTAGGAGCACAGCTTGGTTTTATACATTTCAGGAAGTCATGAGACATCAATTATGTGTAATATGTACATTGGTTCAGTCCAGAAAGGTGAGACAACTTGAAGAGAGGCCAAACGGGGGTCTTCCAGATCATAAGTAGATAAAGATGAATGGTTTCATTCTTTTGAGTTGCTGATTACCCTTTCCAAATGAGGCAATCAGATATGCATTTATCTCGGTGAGCAGATGGGTGACTTTGGATAGAATGGGAGGCAGGTTTGCCCTAAGCAGTTCCCAGCTTGACTTCTCCCTTTAGCTTAGTGATTTTGGGTCTCCAAGATTTTTTTTCACAAGGTCTAACATGTTTTCCTATGAACATTAATTATTCATTATGTATTTTATTACACAAATAAGGCCGAGATTTTTAAAAAAGTATCAACTTCATGACTAAGCTAAATAATTACATAGAAGTTCAACTAAATTTGTAAACATTCCAGAGTTTGGGTTTCCAATAATTTTTTGTGATTATTTTAAAGGTAAAGTATTTTTTCCCCATAAAACATAGAAACATCTAAAATCACCCATAGGATGTCCTGCCAATTTTGTTTCTCTAGTTTCCTTATTTTCTGCAAAGCCTTATTGAGGAAATTGACTTTGAATATCCTTTTAAACTTTTCTGTTTTAGAAAGTGTTGTGGTGAAACATCGAATTATCATGGTCACAAGTTCGGTTCACGTTCTTTTTTTCTTTGAATATTTTTTCTTTTTTTTAAATTTTTTTTCTTTCTTTTCATACATTCCATTTTTGACACATTTCTTTCTTTTTTTTTTTTTTTAAAAAAAAAGAATAAAGAAGAGGAAGAAAGAGAAAGAGGAAGAAGGAGAGAGGATGGGGGTACTGCTTTATTGCCCGGGCTAGAATGCAGTATAAATATGGGTATGCCTATAATTGTCCTTAATAATGGAGACATGAAAGAAAATGAGGGAAGAGAATAGCAAACAAGGAGCCAACCAAGATTTCTTTTAAACTTCTAAGTTGATATGATGTGGTACTGATAAGAGTGTATATTTTGTATATTTAAAGTGCAGAGTTCTATAAATGTTAATTACATTTACTTGTTCCAGATCTGAGTTCAAGTCCTGAATATCGTTGTTAATTTTCTGTCTCATTGATCTGTCTAATATTAATGTTGAAGTCTCCCACTATTATTATGTGGGAGTCTAAGTCTCTTTATAAGTCTTGTATGTCTGCGTATTCCTGTATTGGGTGCGTATATATTTAGGATCTTTAGCTCTTCTTGTTGTTGCATTGATCCTTTTATCATTATATAATGTCCTTCTTTGCTTCTTTTGATCTTTGTTGCTTAATTGTAACTTCTGCTTTTTATTTATTTATTTTAGCTCTCTGTTTGGTTGGTAAATCTTTCTCCATCCCTTGTTTGGAGTCTTTGTGTATCCTCGAATGTGAGATGGATCTGGATGCAGCATACTGATGGGTTTTAGTTTTTTATTCAAATTGCCTGTCTTTGGATTGGGGGATTTAGTCAATTTAAATTTAGAATTAATAATAATATATGTGAGTTTAATACTGCCATTAGCTGGCTATTTTGTCCATTAGTTGATGTAAATTCTTCATTATATTGATGCTCTTTTTGATAATTTTTTTAGAAAGGCTGATACTGTTTGTTCCTTTCATATGTGTAGTGGTTCTTTCAGAAGCTCTTGTAAAGCAGGCCTGGTGGTGATGAAATCTCTGAGTGCTTGCTTATTCACAAAAAACTTTATTTTTCCTTCACATGTGAAGCTTAGTTTGGCTGGATGTGAAATTCTGGGTTGAAAGTTCTTTTCTTTAAGGATATTGAATATTGGCCCCCACTCTCTTCTGGCTTGTAGGGTTTCTGCTGAGAGATCTGCTGTAAGTCTGATAGGCTTCCCTTTGTGGGTAACCTGACCTTTCTCTCTGGCTGCCCTTAGTATTTTCTCCTTCATTTCAACCCTGGTGAATCTGACGATTATGTGCCTTGGAGTTGCTCTTCTTGAGGAATATCTCTGTGGTGTTCTCTGTATTACCTGGAGTTGAATATTATTCTGCCTTACTAGGCTGGGAAAATTTTCCTGAATAATGTCCTGAAGCGTATTTTCCAGCTTGGATTCATTCTCTTTGTCACATTCAGGTACACCTATCAAGCGTAGATTAGGTCTTTTCACATAGTCCCATATTTCTTGGAGATTTTGCTCGTTCCTTTGTATCCTTTTTTCTCTAATCTTGTCTTCTTGTTTTATTTCATTGAGTTGGTCTTCGACCTCTGATATCCTTTCTTCTGCTTGATCAATTCGGCTGTTAAAACTTGTGCATACTTCACGAAGTTCTCCTATTGTGTTTTTCAGCTCCATCAATTCACTTATATTCCTCTCTAAATTGTGTATTCTTGTTAACATTTCGTCAAACTTTTTTTCAAAGTTCTTAGTTTCTCTGGATTGGGTTAGAACAAGTTCTTTTAATTCACAGAAGTTTCTCATTATCCACATTTTGAAGCCTGCTTCTGTAATTGGAACACACTCGTTCTCCATCAAGCCTTGTTCCGTTGCTGATGAGGAACTGTGATCCCCCGCTGAGGGAGAGGCATTCTGATCTTGGGAATTCTCAGCCTTTTTTGGCCATTTTCCTCCCTTCGTTATAAATTTATCCATCTGTGGCCTTTGAATTCACCGTCTTTGTAATTAGGTTTCTGAGTGGACGTCCAACTTACTGATTCTCAGCGCCGAAATCTGAGCAACCCACTGCACTGACCAAATCAGCGGCGTTAAGATTAATGGTGCTTTTCCGACTCTGCACCAAGAACCGTCGCTCCAAGGTGCCGGCAAAACTGCCTCGCCGGTCACAAGAGTCGCGCTGGCGACCCGTGGGGCTCCTCCGCTGGGAATCTCCTGGTGCGTGAGCAACAAGAATTCATGTGAAGGTGTGGCGTCCTCTCATTCTTTGCGCTTTCAGTGGGAGCTACAATCCCGAGCTGTTAGTGATCAGCCATCTTGGATCTCTCTGAATATTTTTTCTTAGTGGCCAATATTTCATTCTGGTGTATTATGGCTAAAAGGTAGACGTTGGAAAAAAATAAAGACAAGAAGAATTTGGAATAAGTGATCCAGTCACAATGAGTCAATCAGCCATTGGAACATATTTTTACAAAGTCACTCTTGTTAAAATATTTATCCATGAATTGAAATCAAATCTGTAAGGTTATTATTTTTTTTCCTGATCTAGAGTGAACAGCATTTTAGAGAATGAACCCAGGACACATCCACAGCACAAGAAAAATATGTGAAAAAAAAGTTTACACATATGTAAAGCCCATACTCAAGGAGTGAGGTGTTAGCTCCACCTTCTTGATGGTTGACTGTCTACATTAAGTATTTGGAATTCTTTTGCAAAGAAGATTTCTATTCAACTCCATTTGCTTATTCACCTACACATACAAATGGAGACACCTAGATAATTACTTGAAGCTTTAGTTAGTATTAAACACTGCAGCAGTATGTTGAACAGTTCATTCCTGTGTTGGCCAGCAGTAGCTCTTTTTATTGGCTCCAATTTTCCTTTGATATATTTCAATTTTTTTTTAGTACTTACTTACTTTTTGATACTTCAAGATTATCCTGGTTCATATATTTACTGTCCCAGTTCTAGTATCACATATTTCTTCAAAGAGCCTGATTTCTTTCAGAATGGTAGGAAAACTTATATCTGGCTGCTGAGTGAGCACATTGTGTCTTGTCTCTCATTAGCAATGCTAGGAAGTATATGTGTGTATGTCACCTACCTAAACACACCTAGTTAGGAAGGTTTTGATGTGGAACTGTATCTGTATTAAACTAAACATAAGTTTGTTGATGTCTTCACCCCTGATCTACTATCACATGAATCTTTCTACACTTCTCCCCTTGCTAATTTATAACCTCCCATGTCAACAATGAGGGACTTAGTTTCTACCATCTGCGACTTATATAACTCATTGTTTGATTCCAGATACAGATACTGTGGTTTTACAATTGTTCACAATTATCCCTGTTGGAAGAAACTTTATAAAATGGAATCCAATGATGAAGTATAGTTTATTTTCCTTCAGCCTACAGATTCTATTCATTGGTAAGGAGACTTAGGTCAGCACCGTTTTCCCTACACCTTCAGAGAGTTGTTTCCCACATTTGTGTCTTAGTCCATTTTGTGCTTCTGTAACACAACACCTGAGACAGGGTAATTTGTAAGTAAAGAAGGTTCTTTTGGCTCACAACGCTGGTGGCTGGAATGTCCAAGATTGGGCAGCACATCTGGTGGGGCCTCAGTCTTTTTCACCTCATGGTGGAAAGTGGAAGGGGAGCAAGGGGTGCACCAGAGATCACAGAAAGAGTGAAAGCAAGAGAAAAGCCAAGGAAGCAAGACTCTTTGACTATCTACTCTTGCAGGAATTAATCCATTCCTTTGAGAGCAGACAGAACTCACCCCCATGGGAGGGCATTAATCTATTTATGAGGAATCAATCTCCATAATCCAAACACCTTCCACTAGGCCCCACCTCCCCACACTGCTACCTTGGGGTTCAAATTTCAACATGAGTTTTTGCAGAAACAAACCACATCTAAACCATTGTAATTTGTAATATAGTTAAATTATTTTTCACATTATGGATTCTGTGCTGGGATGCTCCACATTCTGAATAATATTATTTAACTTGAATAGAGTTTGATTTACCCATTTAACTGTATAATTCTGCATTCTTTTACAAATGGTTAGTGGCCGGTATATACTATTAAAAAAACATATGGAACACTTCAAACCCCCACCCCATGCAGCCAATGGCTTTGCATCTGTGTAGTTTCCCTTCTCCAGAATCTCATTAAATAAGGTCACATTGTGAGGATTCTCCTCACACTGTCTTATTCCACTTAGCAATGTGCATGAAAGATCACTCATGTCTTCGTGTGAGTTTATAGCTTGTTCCTTTCTATGGTGAATTAGTATTTCATTGCATAAATGTATTACAATTTGGTTATGCATTTTGGGGACCAAACCTTCCTCTTCTTTGGTCCAGGGTTGGAGGCCTTCAAATTATCTGACAATAGATACATTAATAGGGGAGACAATACTTGGCTGCTTGTTCCACATGTATCATCATGTGACAAAATTCATCAGATGGCAGGATCCAGTTTACAAAGAGGTAAAAATAGCCCAAAGAAAAGAAACAAGACTAGAATCTGATAACCCACAAGGGATATAGTTTTCCTATTTTAAAAAAAAATTTTTGGAAACAGGGTCTGGCTCTATGTCTGAGGCTGGAGTGCTCAGCTTACTTCACCCTCTATCTCCTGGGTACAAGAAAGCCTCCCTCTGCAGCCTCCTGATTAGCTGGGACCACAGGCACATGCCATCATGCCCAGCTAATTTTTGGATTTTTAGTAGAGGCAGGGTTTTGCCATGTTGCCCAGGCTGGTCTTGAACTCTTGGCGTCCCAAAGTGCTGGAATTATAGGCATGTGCCACCATGCCTGGCTGAGTTTTTTATTGAAACATAAAATTTCTCTCTGTAGTAACCATCATTTTTGATCATAGATAATCAAAGATTATTCTTGTTTTAAAAATAAGTTCTAGTTTTGTTAGACTTTGCCTGACTATTTATGTAAGTGCAGCAAGAACAGGAGCTGACCACATAGGTGCTTTCAAGCTTCTTTGCTGCAAGTTTTCCTACAGAATCTCAGATTGGAGTTTTAAAGGCCTTATTGAGGCTAAAAGCCAAGCCCAGAACATACTATCAAATTTCAGCTGCAGTCCTAAAAACTTTGAGTGAATTCCTCTCTTCTTGAGGCCCTCAAACTATCCCCAAATTCTTGGGCCTGCAAGGAAAGGACCTTTCTTACTAATCTGTATGGATGTGACTCTTGTAATCTAGGTATCAGGCTGGCTTTTCTCAGACTGCTTTGTAAGGATTGGGTCCATAAAAATCAACCTTAGTTCCTTAAAATTGCTGGTTGTAACTGATCTTAGGTACACTATGGCTAAATATAGTATTCCAGTAAAAACCTTGATGATATAAACAAAGTTTCCAATTATGTCCTGTTCTAAGGTGAACAGATTCTTTTTGGACTTCTGCTAAAAACTATATTGTCATGAAAATAAGAGTGTTCAGTAAGAATTTCAAAATTCTGGAGAAATCAGTCAAGGAAAAAGATAAATACTTCATTTTTATTTAATTAAATGTAATCTTAATTGTTGTGAGTTATTGTTAACTTAAGGGAAAGAGATTTCTTAAATCCAGAAACTATAACATTAAAGAACCAGCAATGCTCAAAAGAAGCTATAAAATTATAATCAATTTTCATCAGTTTATTCAGTGCCGGGTACTCAATTCCAGCCTTGCTGAATCTTGGGTGAGCCGTGTCACGAACCCATCTGTTTCTCAACTAGACTTCCCGGACAGCTTCACTGAGTCAAGTGTACGGTCCAAATGTATGATCTTAAAATTATTTTACCAATATCATCAGAAGCCTGTAACCAGAGTACCTGTCATAGTCTTTTCTGTGAGTCTCAGAGGGAGTCCTGTGTTGGAGACCAACATTCTGATCCATAGCTGATTGCAGGAGCTTGTAGGAAAGCATCAGGTTTAAATAATATCTAAATGACAAAGAGCATGAAATGACTATGACAAAAGATCTGATGAGAGTTCAGGAATGATTTTGTTTTTTACATTTTGATTTATTTTTATTTTTTTGAGAAGATGTTTCACTCTCATTGCCCAGGCTTGAGTACAATGGTGGGATTTTGGCTCACTGCAACCTCCACCTCCCGGGTTCAAGCAGTTCTCCTTCCACAGCCTCTCAATTAGTTGGGATTGCAGATGTCCGTCACCAAGCCTGGCTAATTTTTTGTATTTTTAGTAGAGGCAAGGTTTCACCATGTTGGCCAGGCTGGTGTTAAACTCCTGAACTCAGATGATCCACCTACTTTGGCTTTCCAAAATGCTGCAATTACAGGCATGAGTGCCTGCACCCAGTGACAGATTTACTTCCTGTAAAGGGTTGCAGCCTGCAGGGAAATCCTTCTAATGGGCTGGGAAGCATAGACTCCAGCCAGAAGCCAGAAGCAGACACTTTAAGGGAGAGATAAAGAAAACAGAAATTTATGCTGAGTGGCATGGCCAAATACAAATATTGAATAAGCTCTAGGAGGAGTCATGAATATTTATGAAAGGAGAAATGAGTGCAATCGCAGTTGAGTTTCTTACTTCCTCGTGGGTCCCATGTACAAAAAATGGCAGTGTTACCATGATGACAGGGTAAAGGGTGAAGTTTTCAGCCTTCTGACATCAAAAGGTGAAGCAAAGGATGTGAAAACTTGCTCTGTGCATCCACTGTATACTGTCCAGACCCTCTCTGTCGTGGGTGGTCTCTTATCAAGCAAGAAAGGAAAGGCAGCTTCAGGCAAATGGTTGATATCAGTGGCGGAGTCTTTTGAAGGGGCTAGTTCCTCTTAAATCCTTTGGTTAGGTGTCTGTTCTGACTTGTGTGCGTCTTTAAGTGGGCAGCTTTACTTGTTTTTGTTTTGTTTTGTTTTGTTTTGTTTTGTTTTGTTTTGTTTTGAGATGGAGTTTCACTCTTGTTACCGAGGCTGGAGTGCACTGGCACGATCTCGGCTCACTGCAACCTCTGCCTCCTGGGTTCAGGCAATTCTCCTGCCTCAGCCTTCTGAGTAGCTGGGATTACAGCCAGGTGCCACCATGCCCAGCTAATTTTTTGTATTTTTAGTAGAGACGGGGTTCCACCATGATGACCAGGATGGTCTCCATCTCTTGACCTCGTGATCCACCTGCCTCAGCCTCCCAAAGTGCTGGGATTACATGCTTGAGCCACCACACCCAGCCTGCTTTACTTGGTTTTAAGATATTTTTGTATATTGAATACAAATTCTTTCTCAGATCTGTATTTTGCAAATAGTTTCTTTCAATATGTGGTTTGTGTTTTTATTCCCTTAACAAGATATTTTCCAAAGTATACAGTTTTAATATTTAAAAAAAAAAAATCACCCAATTGTTTCTTTGGTGTGTATTGACAGTTTGTGTTGTTTGTTAAAATTCATTACTGAACCCAAGAGCAGATAGCTTTTATTCTATGTTTTCTTCTCGAAATTGTATAGTTTTGCATTTTTAGTGTAAGGATGATTTTGATTGATTATTTGAATAAGTTGCAAAGTTTTCATCTACACTTATTTTATTTCCTGAATTGTTCCTTCACTTATTTTGGGAAAGAGACAGGATAGTGGGCTTTGTTAGAGTTGGTAGATAGCTAGACATGAACATGATGGGAAGGCTCACCTGGAGGGACCATGAAAAATTTATATATTAGTAGCATCTCTAATGCTGGAGTGGATGAGCACTTGTCAGTTGTGGGTCGGAGGAAAAAGAGGTACCTATGCAGAAAGAAACACCCTAGAACTCCTCTTTGGATGCCCCGATCATCATTCACTCTACAGTTAAAATGTCAGAAAATTGCTAGCTACATGTTGATAAGAAGGACAAAGGGGACATTTTTAAGAGAAACGTGGGGAAGAATTGTCTTCTCAGATTAGAGCAGGGAAGGGTATCCAAAAGAGATAGGGAGGCACAGGAGGTACAGACGTGACTGCTGCAGGGCCTTCCTGGGAGGCAGGAAGGAGCCAGCCGCAACAGTGGAATTGGATTGATCACCACACATGTGCCTTAGCCAACAGTGAGGAAGCCCCACAAGCCAAAGAGAGGCACGTTGGGGACCAAAGGTGGGAGCAGAAAAACCAGACAGAGCAGGTGGAGAGTTGAGACAGAAGCAGGAATGTGAAGAAGTACATAATAAAATTCCCTGCACAGGACTCTTGAGCTGTTTTCCTGCACAGTCAGCACGTTCCTCCCTTGGAGTCTACTTATATTTTCTATAAGAAGCTCTTCACACTGCATTTATTTTATTTTCTTTTTTGAGACAGAGTTTCACTGTTTTTACCCAGACTGGAGTGCACTGGCACGATCTCAGCTTGCCGCAACCTCCGCCTCCTGGGTTCAAGCAATTCTCCTGCCTCAGCCTCCTGAGTAGCTGGGACTACAGGTGCAAACCACCATGCCCAGCTAATTTCTGTATTTTTAGTAGAGACAGGGTTTCACCATGTTGACCAGGATGGTCTTGATCTCTTGAGCTCGTAATCCACCCATCTGGGCCTCCCAAAGTGTTGGGATTATAGGTGTGAGCCACTGCGCCCGGCCTGTATTTATTTTCAATAAAGTTATCTGCCATCTTTGGTCTGCCTTTTGGTTAAAATCTTTCTTCCAAGTTAGACAAGAACTGGGACATCAGCTCTTTCCAGTAATAGCTCCCTTTCAGTTTGAATTTCCAGAACTGTGGATGTTGAATGAACTGGCTTTCTGACTTTAAGTGCTGCAGAAGGAGGCCTGTAGGGGGCTCCAGCCATCACACAGGGAGCAAGAGGGCCCTGCGGTGTCTCAGCTGCCTGCAGGGACCGTGCTGCCACAACACTGAGCAAGAGGGTCTTGCAGTGTCCCCTGCTGGCAGCAGTGTAGCTGGCACCCACCACTGCACTGTGTGCAAGAGGGCCCTACAGTGTCCCAAGCAGCCAGCAGGGGGCTTCATGCCAGTACACTATGAGCAAGATGGCCCTGTAGTGTCCCAGCTGCCATCAGGGCCACTACACTGTGAGCCAGAGGGCCCTACAGTGCCCCAATCAGCCAACAGGGGGCACACGAATACAACACCATGAGCAAGAGGACCCTGCAGTGCTCTAGTTCCCATCACGGAAATGCTGCCAGACACGATCAGAAAGAGGGTCTTGCAGTGCCCCCAGTGGCCAGCAGAAGGTGTGCCCCCACCACACCGCGAGTAAGAGTGCTCAGCTTCACAGGCACCACACCGTGAGCAAGAGGATGTAGCACTGCCCTGGTTGCCAGCAGCAGGCATATTTCCACTACACTGTGAGCAAGAAGGCCCTTCAGTGCTCCAGCCACCAGCAGGTGATGCCTGTCACCACACTGTAAGAGTGCCCTGCAGTGGCCCTAGCCACTAGCAGGGGGGCCCAAGCCTGTGTTTTCAGTTGGCGTCACGGTGCCAGCGTGCGTTGCTTCACGGTGCACATTGCCTCTCGGCGATCTGTGGAGTTGCATTCTCAGTACAGACCTGTGGGGCACCGTGAGGGTGGAACTGCATTCTCCACGGCAGAGACGTAGTGGGCACAGCTTCGGTTTGGGACAACTCTGGATCATGTCCACGAGTAAAATCCTTCCTGTTTGCATTCTTGACTGCTTAGGGTCAGAGACTAGTAAGAAGAGCTCTGTGTGGGAAACTGAACATGAAAAGCCCCTCTGAATCCTGCGCACCTGGGTTCTCCCCACTCAAGGCCAGGTGGCTGCAGTGTGAGGTGCACTCAGCAGCCTCAGAAGACAAATGGAGCATTCCTAAGGCAGATATGACCTCTGAAATACGAATACAATAACCCCAGTGCTCAGGTAGAAAACAACTAATGCTAATGCAAGACCTCCATCCAAAAATGTTACTATAAAATCTGCAATACTCATGCAGCCTTGCCAGTACAGCAGTTTCAATAATCAACACTGACATATCAATGCAAACATAGAAAATAACGTATGGTTAGGGTTTAGGGTGAGGATTAGGGGTAGCGGATAGAGTTAGAGTTAGGGGTTACCAGTTAAAGGTTAGGATATAGCAGTTAGAAAAATTTTAGGCCACAGTTTGTTTGAGCAAAGAAATGATTCATGAATCATGCCTGAAGCACAAGAATGAAAAACAGGGCTTGGAGCTTTGAGCTCTTAGTGGTGGCAGCTGAGTGAGGTTTCTCATTGGCTCCAGCTGGGTGACCGCTGGTTGTGAGCGTCAATATTCATACAGCCAACTGGCAGCTGGGCTTTTTGTCATTGACTGGTTGGTTGGTTAATGTTTTTAAGTCAGTTTACATGCCTCAAAGTTCGGTTTCCATTTGATTAGGCAAGATCTCAGGCTAACGGCTTCCTCCTTTTTTGCTTTACCATGTCAAAACCATAATTCATTTTCATTTTACTTTCCTGACATTAATAAAAGTAAGTTTACATTTTTGTAAACTTTCATTCAGAAAGTCGGTTTAATTGGCAACCTATTTGTGATGGTGGTTAAAATAATGTTTGTTAATTATTAGCATGTTAGAGTAGATGAAATATGTTAACTCTATTAAGCTTTGTTATTAAACCATAACAGGAGTTCAGTTGCTTTTTTCTTCTCCTAGGCTTTAACCATTTAAAATACACTCAAGCATGTCCTAACAATGTGCATACTTTCTGAGAAATGTTTCCTTAATGATTTTATCTTTGTGCAAACACCATAGAGTGTCCTTATAAAACCTGGATGGTGGCCGGGTGTGGTGGTGAACCCCATCTTTACTAAAAATGCAAAAAAATTAGCTGGGTGATGGTGGTGGCTGGCCGCTGGGGGCACTGTAAGACCCTCTTTCCAATCGTGTCCTGGCAGCATTTCCGTGATGGGAACTAGAGCACTGCAGGGTCCTCCTGTTCATGGTGTTGTATTTGTGTGCCCCCTGTTGGCTGCTCAGGGCACTGTAGGGCCCTCTGGCTCACAGTGTAGTGGCCCTGATGGCAGCTGGGACACTACAGGGCCATCTTGCTCATAGTGTACTGGCATGAAGCCCCCTGCTGGCTGCTTGGGACACTGTAGGGCCCTCTTGCACACAGTGTAGTGGTGGCATACCCACCAGCTACACTGCTGCCAGCAGGGGACACTGCAAGACCCTCTTGCTCAGTGTTGTGGCAGCACGGTCCCTGCAGGCAGCTGAGACACCGCAGGGCCCTCCTGCTCCCTGTGTGATGGCTGGAGCCCCCTACAGGCCTCCTTCTGCAGCACTTAAAGTCAGAAAGCCAGTTTATTCAACACCCACATGCCTGTAATCTCAGCGCTTTAGAAGGGTGAGGCAGGTGGATCATGAGGTCAAGAGATCGAGACCATCTTGGTCAACATGGAGAAACCCTGTCTCTACTAAAAATGCAAAAAAAATTAGCTGGGCATTGTGGAGTGTGCCTGTAATCCCAGCTACTCAGGAGGCTGAGGCAGGAGAATTGCCTGAACTCAGGAGGTGGAGGTTGCGGTAGGCCGAGATCGCGTCCTTGCACTCCAGCCTGGGTAACAAGAGCAAAACTCTGTCTCAAAAAAAAAAAAAAAAAAAAAAACTGGATGATGTAGCCCACTTCACACGTAAGTGATATGGTATAGCTTCTTGCTTTCAGGCTACATACCTGTATAGCTCATCTCTGTACTGAACGCTGTAGTCAAATGTCACACCATGGTGATTGTGGATTGTGATCCCAAAATATCTGAGTCAGGTCTCAGTCAAGTAGAAAGCTTATTTCACCAAGTTTAAGGACATACCCATAACACAGCCTCAGGAGGTCCTGACACCATGGGCCCAAGGTGATCAGGGTAGAGCTTGCTTTTATATATTTTAGAGAGTAGGAAGGCGGGGTGGGGGGTGGTTCTAGGTCCAGAAGTAGATAAAACAAAAGTTGCATTCTTTTGAATTTTTTTTTTTTCTTGAGATGGAGTTTCGCTCTTGTTACCGAGGCTGTAGTGCACTGGCACGATCTCGGCTCACCGCAACCTCCACCTCCTGGGTTCAGGCAATTCTCCTGCTTCAGCCTCCTGAGTAGCTGGGATTACAGGCACGCGCCATCGTGCCCAGCTAATTTTTTGTATTTTTAGTAGAGACGGGGTTTCACCATGTTGAGCAGGATGGTCTCAATCTCTTGACCTCATGATCCACCCGCCTCAGCCTCCCAAAGTTTTGGGATGACAGGCTTGAGCCACCGTGCTCGGCCTCTTTTGAATTTTTTGATCAGCCTTCCACTGAATACTATGTAGATTGGTTCAGTGAATTTGCATTTTTACATAGACAGTACAGCAGTGGAATGGTGTGATCTTGGCCAACCACTCCCGCCTCCTCCCCAGTTTAAGCGATTGTCTTGCCACATCCTCCACAGTAGCTGGGATTACAGGCATGCACCACCAAGCCTGGGTAATTGTTTATTTTTAGTAGAGATGGAGTTTCTCCGTGTTTGTCAGGTGGCTCTCGAGCTCCTAACCTCAGGTGATCCACCTGCTTTGGCCTCTCAAAGTATTGGGATTACAGGCATGAGATGAGCCACCGTGCCTGGTCAGGAGGGTTATTTTGATTCTGATATTGTCAACTGTATTTCAGGTATAACTTGTTTTTCTTGGAGTGTTAAATACTACATTGGTATTGTATTACACAAATAAAACAGAGATTCCTTTTTATCACATTCATTGCTAGTGTTATTGATAACTAAATTTAGATACATTCCAGAGTCAGGGCTTCCAGTAATTCTTAGCAATTCTCTAAAGGTAAATTACTTTTTCTCACAAGACACAGTAACATCTAAAGTCAGATTGATTGGCCTGCCACTTTTGTCTAAAAGGAATGCTGGGAAACAAAACAAAGACAAGTATTCATTATAATAAGTGATTCAGTCACAATCAATTGCTATTTTATCTTTTTTAAAAAAGTTATACTTTTGAAATCACCCTGCTTTAAATGGCAGTAGTCTCCAAACTCTGAATTCTTTACTTCGTTCTAAGGTGACCAGATTTCCTAGAGAGTGAACCATACCACAAGAAAAAAGATATGATAAATATGTTTACATGGATGTGTTATTTTAACATAAATCTTGTAAAATAGGCATTTCATTGAAATTATATGTTTGCATCAGTTACTTTGTAGCATCAGGAATGCCCTTATTTTGAAAAGTAGGAGTAGTTAGTGTCAATTACTACTTATTATTAGTACAAATAAATAAGCAGATATTTGAAAATATTTACAATTTTTAAATAAAGGTTTTGTTTTAAATTAGTTTTAGATTCACACTGAAATTGGGAGGAAAATGCAGACTTCCTGTGTAAACCCAAACTAGTTTCCCCTCGTATAAAGATATCAACTTGTATCAGATATGTTATTAACTTTTTTTTTTTTTTTTTTTTTTGAGATGGAGTCTTGCTCTGTAACCCAGGTTGGAGTACAATGGCACGATACTGGCTCATTTCACCCTCTACCTCCCATGTTTAAGCAATTCTCTGCTTCAGCCTCCCAAGTAGCTGGGATTGCAGGCACCAACCAGCACGCTTGGCTAATTTTTTGTGTTTTTAGTAGAGATAGGGTTTTGCCATGTTGGCCAGGTGGGTCTGGAACTCCTGACTGTAGGGGACCAGTCCGGGATGGCACATCTGCCGGGGGTCTCTCGACCTGCAAGAGGGTCCCAATACCTGTTAGAGAGCATGCGCTTGAAGAAATAAGAGACAGAGAGTGGGGGTCTGGAGGGCTGGATAGGCTGTGCCTAAAGAGCAAATTTTATTTTTCAAAGGCCAGGAATAAATACACTTTCTTTGCTCTGGTTTATGTCATTGCAAGAGGAAATGCAAATCTATACCTTATATGGCCTGTACAATAAGGAAGTCAGATACACAATCAGTGGTTGTAAAAAGTAACAGAATTTCCTGTGATCACAAAGCTTGTTTACATCCAGACATTATTCCTCCTGGCAGCAGGTATCTCTGGTTTGATCTTGTTTTAGAAATGAGATGTGAAAAGGTTTTCTGGTTTTCCTCATCAGAATATCTTTTAACCAGATTCTCCTTTGTCTGCTCCTGACTCAACTTATCTCAACTCCCCCATTCAGGAGTCTCTGATTCAGGGATCAAAGCCATCCATCCCGTATGGTGGCATTTGCTTTGCAAATATCCCCACAGTTAAACCATTATCTAGGGTACAAGGCAGTCAGGCAAGTAAAGAAAAGGTTAAAGCTTATTCTTAAAGAGTCATAAAAAGTTAAGAGCAGAAACTTGTTGCTGGTACGGAGTCACTCGGTCTAGCAGCACCACATAGTTTTAGGCCCAAATGATATCATGGTTGATATTAGAAACTGATCATTCATCTTTCAGTTCCTTTTTCCCGATAGCTCAACTGCCTCCAACAGGAAACTGTGTTTGGGATCAAACTCACCGTATAGTGAGACCCACGCCTTTTGGGGGTCTCACACTGGATGTTCCCCACCCCTGACCTCAGATTATTTACCCGTCTAAGCCTTCAAAAGTTCTGGGATGACAGGCATGAGCCACCATGCCCAGCCTACCATCAGTATATTTGCTTTGGTTAGGTATCTGTTCAGATGTTTACCCAGTTTTAAAGTCATGTATGTATTTTGTAAATATCTTCTCACATCTCTGTTCTCTTTTTTTTTCTGAATACAGTTTTGCACAGTAGAATACTTAGTTTTATAAAGTCGGTGTTATCAATATTTTCGTGAATTGGCATTTGATGTTTTGTGTTACAACTCAACACCAAACGCAATGTCATATAGATTTTCTTTTAGATTTTTTGTAGTTTTGCATTTTAAATTACGGTCTCTGGACTATTTTGAGTAGATTTTTGTTTTTCTTAATTTTTGTATATATTCATTTTATTCTACATGGCTTCCAAAGTCTTCCATCACCATCTTTGGGAAGGAATGCCTACAGTGGGCTTCATTTTGGTTTGAATTTCTAAAATTATTACATTGAGTAAACTCAATATTGAATTTTATAGGTATTTCAGGACAGCCAGGCGGGGTTGCACGTCCACCTAGAAACTGAGCAAGAGTGTCTGTGCTGAGCTCTGGCATCATCAGAGGGTGCACGAACCCACCCCTGACCAACTTCCCTCTGAGGTGCCTGAATCATCAAGAAGCTTTATTTACCTCAGGGCAGCATGAAGGTTGTGTCAACTTGGTGTTGTTCATTGGTGAGTAACAAGCTTCGTGTCCAAAGCCCTGAGTGCAGAGGAGAGAGTCTTTAGATAGTACTTGGCAGAGGAAGGAATTCAGCTAGAAAAACAAAACCCTCATATCCACTGTTTTGACTACACTCTGATCTTATCAGTGTCCAAGACACAGCTGCTAATAAGTATTCTCACAGTGGTCTCTAATATAGTAATCACACCATACCCTAACACCAATATAATATTCACAACATGCCCTAACACTGATATCCACATCATGCCGTAACACTAATATAGCCACACAGTAGCTTTTAATACTAGTAAATACAATGTCTACTAAGTGGACTCTGTTGACATTGAGACTTGTATAAGGATTTCACAGATCTGGTTGAACTATAGCCTCTATAATGGATTTTGATGAGGTCTTTGCTTTCCTGGAATAATATTGATATGGTTGTTTTAAAAAGTAGTTTACTTTCCAATAATGTCATACTTCTAGGAATCTTCCAATAGCAGTACAAAGTATAATCTGTTTCTTCTCTTAGATTTTGCAGCAGTTGTTGCTGTACCAGATTTACAATGTCCCAGAAAATACTTCAGTATATTTAACCCAATGTACACTCTCCCAGGTAACCACCATGTAACCTCTAGATCAGGGAATCAGCATGGTTCCTACATGATAATTCAGTCTACAAACTCATTTCACTTTTACCTTCTGCACCACCTGGGAGTATGATGTATTTTTTCATTGTTCTGATCCAGTTTTCTTTTCCTGGCCCTGTTCCCCAGACTTTCCTGCATATTTGTCACCTTGACAGACTTAAAGAACATATAAGTTTTTGTTTGAACACCTGTCTTCAGTTCTTTGGGGTATATGCCGAGGAATGGAATCACTGAGTTATATGGAAAATCTATTTGTAACTGTCTGAAGAAACACCAAATGATTTTACACATAGACTGGACCGTTTAATACAGTCAGAAGCGGTGTTTAAGGGTTCAAGTTACTGCACATCTTTGTCAACCCATTTTTTATGTTTTTTAGTATAACTATTCTAGTGTGAAATTATTTGAATTTTTTTTGAGATGGAGTCTTTCTCTGTCACCCAGGCTGGAGTGCAGTAGTACCATCTCGGCTCACTGTAAACTTCACCTCCCGGATTGAAGTGATCTTCTACCTCAGCCAGCTGAGGAGCTGAAATTACAGGCACATGCCACTCTGACTGGCCAATTTTTGTATTTTCAGTAGAGACACGTGTTCTTCATGTTGGTCAGGCTGGTCTCGAACTGCTAACATCAGGCGCTCTGCTCACCTCAGCCTCCCAAATTGCTGGGATTACAGGTGTGAGCCATGGCACCCTGCCACTCCCAGGCATTTTGGTTTTCTTTCTTGTTTTCTTTTTCAGATGTGATCTTGATGTTTCAGCCAGGCTGGAGTGCAGTGGCTCGATATCGGCTTACTGCAGCCTCCACCTCCTGGGTTTAAGCAGTTCTCCTGCCTCAGTCTCCCACGTAGCTGGGATTCCAAGTGTATGCTAGCAAGCCCTGCTAATCTTCATATTTTTAGTAGAGACGGGGTTCTGCCATATTGGCGAAGCTGGTCTTGAACTCCTAACGTTAAATGATTTGTCTGTCTCAGCCTTTCAAAGTGCTGGGATTACAGGTGTGAACCACCATGTCCACCCTTTCCTTTTTCAAGACAGGGTCCTGTGCTGGCACCCAAGTTGGAGTGCAGGGTTGTGTTCTTGGCTTACTGTGACCTCCACATTGTGGGCTCAAGCAGTCCTCCCATTTCGGCCTCCCAAGTAGCTGGGACTACAGGTGTGTGCTACCATGAACTGGCTAATTTTTGTATTTCTAGTGGAGAGGGGTTTTTGCCATGTAGTCCTTGCTGGTCTTGAACTCCTGGAGTCACATGATGCATCTGCCTCGGCTTCCCCATGTCCTGGAATTACAGGCATCAACTGATGTGCCCAGGCAGTTTTTAACTTTTTGAGGAATTACCAAACTATGTTAAAAACAGGCTGCACCATTTCCGTTCCCCGTACAGTATTTAAGGGTTGTGATTTCTCCCTGACCTTGCCAACACTTGTTAACTTACATTTCTTGGATTATAGCCTTTCTAGTGTGTGTGAGGGAGTATGTTGTGGTTTCAGTTTAGATGGCCATAATGATAATCATACTGATCATGTTTTTATGTTCTTGTTTTCCATTTGCATGTATTATTGGCAAAGTGTGTGTTTGTCATCGTGTATGTCATTGTGTATGACATTGAGTATGTCATTCAGTTTAGATGGCCATAATGATAAGGATAGTATTCATGTTTTATGTTCCTGTTTTTCACTTGAATGCCTTATTGGCAGAGTGTATGTTCAGCTGTGTCTCCATTTTGTAATTTTTGTTGTTGAGTTATACAAATTATATTATACATTGTGGTTAACAGACTGTTAGATATGTAATGCACAAATATTTTCTTCCTTTCTGTGGGTTGTGTTTTCACTTTTTTTTTTTTTTTTTTTTTTTTTTTTTTTTTTTGGAGATGGAAGGACTCTTGTGCTGTTTCCCAGGCTGTAGTGCAGTGGTGTGATCTCAGCTCACGGCAACCTCTACCTCCTGGTTTCAAATGATTCTTCTGCCTCAGTCTCCCAAGTAGCTGAGATTACAGTCTTCCACTACCATGCCCAGCTTATTTTCTGTATTTCTTTATTTATTTTTGAGACTTTCTGTTGCTCTGTCACCCAGGTGTGAGTGCAGTAGTGCAATATCGGCTCACTGCAACTTCCACCTCCCAGGTTCAAGCGATTCTTCTCCCTGAGCCTCCTGACTAGCTGGAATTACAGGCCTGTGCCACCACGCCCAGCAAATTTTTGTATTTTTCTTAGAGATGGTGTTTCTCCACAATGGTCAGGCTGGTCTCAAACTCTCAACCTCAGTTGATCTGCTTGCCTCAACTTCCCATAGTGCTGGGATTACAGGCATGAGCCACTGCACCTGCCACTCCTAGGTATTTTGGTTCTCTTTCTTTTTTATTTTGAGATGGGTCTTGCTCTGTCAGCCAGGCTGGAGTGCAGTGGCCTGATAACTGCTCACTGGAATCTCTGCCTCCTGGGTTCAAGCAATTCTCCTGCCTCAGCCTCCCAAGTAGCTGGATTACAGGTTCCTGTTGCCATACCTGACTAATTTTCATGTTTTTAGTAGAAATGGGGTTTCACCATGTTGGGCAAGCTGGTCTCGAACTCCTGACCTTAAGAGATCTGTCTGCTTCAGCCTCCCAAAATGCTGGGATTACAGGCATGAGCTACCATGTTTGGCCTTTCTTTTTTGAGACGGGGTCTTGTGCCGTCTCCCAGGCTGGAGTGCAGTGGTGTGATCTTGGCTTACTGCAACCTCCACATTCTGGGATCAAGCAATCCTTCTGTCTCAACCTCCCAAGTAGCTGTGACTACAGGTGTGTGCCACCATGCCTGGCTAATTTTTGTATTTTTAGTTGAGATGGGGTTTTGCTATGTTGTCCTGGCTGGTCTTGAACTCCTGGACTCACGTGATACACCTGTCTCAGCCTCCCAATGTGCTGTGATTGCAGGCATTAGCTACTGTGCCCAAACTATTTTTCACTTGTGAGTAAATATGAAACTATGTTAAAAATAGGCTGCACCATTACATATGGTATTTAAGGATGGTGATTTCTCTCTGATTTTGCTAACACTTGTTATTTTATATTTCTTTGGATTATAGCCTTTTGAGTGTGTGTTAAAGTAGTTTATCATTGTGGTTTCCATGTAGATGGCCATAATGAGAATTACATTGATCTTCCTGTTATGTGCTTGTTTCCCATTTGCATGTCATATTGTCGAAATGTGTGTTCAACTGTTTTTAGATTTTGTAATTAGGTTGTTTTTATTGTTGAGTCAGACAAATTGTACACTGTAGTTAACAGACTGTTGTTAGATATATAATGCACTGTGTTGTCTTTTCACTTTCTTTTTATTTGAAATGGATTCTTGCTCTTTTGCTCAGGCTAGAGTGCAGTGGTGCAATCTCGGCTGATTGCAACCTCCCACTCTTGGATTCACATGACTCTTGTGTCTCACCTTTCGAGTATCTGAGATTACAGGCTCCTGTTAACATGCCCAGCTAAGTTTTGTATTTTTTTTTTTTCTTTTGGAGACAGAGTCTCGCTCTGACACACAGGCCTGGAGTGTAGTAGTGCAATCTTAACTTCCACTTCTCGAGTTCAAAGGATTCCTGTTCCTCAGGTGGGCGCTTCCACGCCCAGCTAATTTTTGTATTTTCAGTAAAGACGAGGTTTCTCCATGTTGGTAAGGCTGGTCTCAAACACCCAACCTGAGGTACGTGCTCGTCTCAGTCTCCCAAAGTGCCAGATTATAGGTGTGAGCCACTACACTGCTTCAGTCCCAGGCCTGCCTTCCTTCCTTCCTTCCTTTCCTTCCTTTCCTTCCTTCCCTTCCTTCCCTTCCTTCCCTTCCTTCCCTTCCTTCCCTTTCTCTTTCTTTCTTTCTTCCTTTCTTTCTTCCTTTCTTTCTTCCTTTCTTTCTTCCTTTCTTTCTTTCTTTCTTTCTTTCTCTTCTCTTCTTTCTTTCTTTCTCTTTCTTTCTTTCTTTCTTTCTTTCTTTCTTCCTTCCTCCCTCCCTCTCTTTCTTTCTTTCTTTCTTTCCTTCCTTCCTTCCTTCCTTCCTTCCTTCCTTCCTTCCTTCCTTCCTTCCTTCTTTCTTTCTTTCTTTCTTTCTTTCTTTCTTTCTTTCTTTCTTTCTTTCTTTCTTTCTTTCTTTCTTTCTTTCTTTCTTCTTTGAGTTGGGACCTTGCCTCTGTTGGCCAGGCTGGAGTGCAGTGGCCTGATATCAGCTCACTGAAACCTCAGTCTCTTGGGTTCAAGCAATCCTCCCCTCAGCCTTCCAAGTAGCTGGGATTACAGGTACATACCACTTCACCTGGTTAATTTTCATATTTTTAGTAGAGACCGTGTTTTGCCACATTGGCCAAGGTGGTCTTTAACTGCTGACCTCAAGCAATCCTTCCACCTCCACTTCTCAAAGTGGTGGTGTGAGTCACCATGTCTGGCTTTTCCTTTTTGAGATGAGGTATTGTGCTGTCTCCTAGGTTGAAGTGCACTGGTGCTATCAGCTTACTGCAGCCGCCACATACTATGCTCAAGCAATTTTCCTGTCTCAGCCTCCCATGTAGCTGGGACTACAGGTGTGTGCCATCATGCCGGGCTAATTTTTGTATTTCTAGTAGAGATTGGGTTTTGCTGTGTCATCCTGGCTAGTTTTTAACTGCCTGTCTCGGTCTCCCAGTGTGCTGTGATTATAGGCATTAGCTATCATGCCTGGTGTATGTTTAACTTTTTTAGGAAACAACAAACTATGTTAACAATAGGCTGCACTAGAGAAATACAAATCAAAACTACATTGAGATATCATCTCACACCAGTTAGAATGGCAATCGTTAAAAAATCTAGAGACAACAGATGCTGGAGAGGATGTGGAGAAATAGAATACTTTTACACTGTTGGTGGGAGTGCAAATTAGTTCAACCATTGTGGAAAACAGTGTGCCAATTCCTCAAGGACCTAAAAATAGAAATTCCATTTGACCCAGCAATCCCATTACTGGCTATATATCCAAAGCATTATAAATCATTCTATTATAAGGACATATGCACACGAATGTTCATTGCAGGACTATTTACAATAGCAAACACTTGGAACCCAAATGCCCATCGACGATAGACTGGACAGGGAAAGTGTGGCACATTTACACAATGGAATACTATGCAGCCATAGAAAACAATGAATTCATGTCCTTTGTAGGGACACTGATGAATCTGGAAACCATCAATCTCAGCAAACTGACAGAAGAACAGAAAATCAACCACCACATATTCTCACTCATAGGTGGGTGTTGAACAGTGAGAACACATGGACAAAGGGAGGGGAGCATCACACACTAGGGTCTGTGGAGGGCATATAGTGAGAATTGGGGAGGGATATCATGGAGAGAAATGCCAGATATAGGTGATGGGGAGAAAGGCAGCAAACCACATTGCCAAGTATATACCTATGCGACAATCTTGTATATTCTTCAAATGTACACCAAGACTTAAAACACAGTAACATACATATTTTTTTTAAAATGGCTGCACTATTTTATATTCCCCATACTGTATTTAAGGATGTTGATTTCTCTGAGACCTTGCTAACATTTCTTTGGATTATAGTCTTTGTAGTGTGTGTCAAAGGTATATGCCATTGTGGTTTCGGTGTAGATGGTCATAATGGTAATGATACTGATCAGCTTGTTATGTGCTTGATGTCTGTTTGCATGTCTTATTAGTGAAGCATGTGTTTAACTGTGTCTCAATTTTCTTTTGGAGACAAAGTCTTGCACTGTTGCCCAGGTTGGAGTGTAGTGGGACGATATCAGTTCACTGTAACCTTTTTTTCATGTGTTCAAACAAGTCCCCTGCCTCAGCCCCCTAAAGTAGTAGAGATTACAGGCTTCCACTACCATGCCTAGCTAATTTTTTGTATTTTTTCTTTTTGTGACAGAATGTAGCTCTGTTGCCAAAGTTGGAGAGCATTAGCACAATCTGTGCTCATTGTAAACTGTACTTAACGTGATTAGGCTCAGGGTTAGGGTTAGGGATTAGGGATTAGAGGTTAGGGGTTAGGGGTGCGTGGCACAGCATCCCAGCACCAGCGTGCATCATGCCTGAAGCACCAGAATGAAAAATAGGGCTTGGGGCTTCAAGCTCTAAGTGGTGGCAGCTAAGCGAGGTTTCTCATTGGCTCCAGCTGGGCAACTGCCGGTTGTGGGGATGGTTCCCTCAGTGTCAATAGTCATACAGCCAACTGGCAGCTGGGCTTTTTGCCATTGACTGGTTTGTTTGTTAATGTTTTTAAATCAGTTTACATGCCTCAAAGTTCGATTTCCATTTACTTAGGCAAGACCTCAGGCTAACGGCTTCCTCCTTTTTTTGCTTTAACATGTCAAAACCATAATTCATTTTCATTTTACTTTCCTGGCATTAATAGAAGTAAGTTTACATTTTTGTTGTCATTCAGAAAGTCAGTTTAATTGGCAACATATTTGTGATGTTGCATAAAATAATGTTTGTTAATTATTAGCATCTTAGAGTAGATGACATATGTTAACTCTATTAAGCTTTGTTATTAAACCATAACAGGAGTTCAGTAGCTTTTATTTTCTCCTAGGTTTTAACCAATTAAAATACACTCAAGCATCTCCTAACTATGTGAATATTTTCTGAGAAATGTTTCCTAAGTGATTTCATCTTTGTGAAAACACCATTGAGTGTCTTTATAAAACCTGGATAGTGTAGCCCACTTCACATGTAAGTGATATGGTATAGCTTCTTGCTTTCAAGCTACATACCTGTATAGCTCATCTCTGTACTGAATGCTGTAGTCAAATGTCACACCATGGTGATTGTGGATTGTGATCTGAAAATATCTGAGTCAGGTCTCAGTCAAGTAGAAAACTTATTTCACCAAGGTTAAGGACATATTCATGACACGGCCTCAGAAGGTCCTGACACCATGGTCCCAAGGTAGTCAGGGTAGAGCTTACTTTTATATATTTTAGAAATACATGAGACACCAATCAATATGTGTAAGATGTATAGTCATTTGGTTCAGTGAGGTGGAACAACCAGAAGTAGGAAGGTTGGTGAGGGGTGGTTCTAGGTCAGAAGTAGATAAAACAAAAGTTGCATTCTTTTGAATTTTTTGATCAGCATTCCACTGAATATAATTTAGTCTGGTTCAGTGAATTTGCATTTTTACATAGACAGTAGGGCAGTGGAATGGTGTGATTTTGGCCCACCACACCGACCTCCTCCGTGGTTTAAGCTATTGTCTTGCTGCATCCTCCCGAGTAGCTGGGATTAAAGGCATGCACCACCAATCCTGGGTAATTTTTGTATTTTTAGTAGAGATGGGGTTTCTCCATGTTTGTCAGGCAGCTCTTGAGCTCCCAAACTCAGGTGATCTGCCTGCTTGGCCTCTCAAAATGTTGGGATTACAGGCGTGAGCCACCATGCATTGTCAGAAAGCTTATTTGATTCTGATATGGTCAACTGTATTTCAGGTATAACTCGTTTTCTTTGGAGCATTAAATGCTGCATTGGTGTTGTATTACACAAATGAAACACAGATCTCTTTTTATCATTTTCATTGCTAGTGATATTAACAACTAAATGTAGATACATTCCAGAATCCGGGCTAGTAGTAATTCTTAGTTATCCTCTAAAGCTAAATAACTTTTTCTCACAAGACACAGTGACATCTGGAGTCACACTGATTGTCCTGCCACTTTTGTTTCTCTAGTTTCATCAGTTTAACTCTGTAAGTTGCATGCACACATTGACAACCATTCTGCCAGATAGCTCCATTTTTGTTTTAGAGGCAGATATTTCTCATTACAGCATATACTCCATTTCACTTTGGAATGCCCAAACGAAGCTCCTAGAAGAAACGTGTTTCCTACTCGCTGAATCTAAAGATGCATGCAACTCCCTAAGCTGAAGGAACACATAGCAGAGCAGTTTGAAAGAACTTTCTTCTGTGTTTTAGGCGCAGACTGACCGCTAATTTTCATAGATTGCAATTTGGATGGAAATAACAGTTTTTAGATACTTCAAGGAAAGGTTTGATGAACTACTGAATGAACATATCAGTGTAACTTTGTAAGGTAAATGCCCACATTTACAACCTTTCTTCTAGATAGCTCCGTTTTAGTGTTAGAGCCGGATATTTCTAATTGCAACATATACACCCATTCACTGAGGAATACCCAAAAGCAGCTGTAGAATTCATACATTCTAAAAATCTAGAATTCAGACATTTTATGTTTCTAGAATTAAGACATTTTAAAATCGTAGACTTCAGACTTGTTGAAGATTCCAGAATTCATACATTCCATGATCCTAGAATTCTGACATTCTAATATTCTAGAATTCAAACATTGTGGGATTCTAGAATTTTAAATCCCTACAATTCTAGAAGTCACACATTTTAACATTATAGAATTCAAACATTTTATAATTTTAGAATTCATACATAATAAATTCTAGAATGCAGATAATTTATGATTCCAGATTTCATACATTCAAAGATTCTAGAATCAGACCTATTTAAAATTCTAGAATTCATGCATTTTAGAATTGTAGAATACATTCATTCTAGGATTCTAGAATTCGCACCTTTTTAGGATTCTAGAATTCATACATTCTAGGATTCTAAAATTCATACAATCTAGAATCTAGAATTAAGACTGTTTTAGGATTCAAGAATTCATTCTTTCTAAAATTCTATAATTCAGATCTTTTTGGGATACTAGAATTCATTCATTCTAAGATTCTGGAATTTAGACTTTCAAGGATTCTAGAATTCATACACTCTAGAATTCTAGAACTTATACATTCTAGGATTCTAGAATTCAGATATTTTGTGGTTCAAGGATTCAGACACACTACAATTCTAGAATATGGACATGCTTGGATTCTAGAATTCAGACTTTCTAAAATTCTAGAATACACACATTTTAGGATTCTGAAATTCAGACATTTTATGATTCTACAATTCTAAAATTTGGACATGCTCATAGTTTAGAATCCATTCATTTTATGATTATAGAATTCATATGTTCTAGGATTCTAGATTTCATGTATTTTAGGATTCTAGAATTCATACATTTAAAAATTCTAGAATTCAGACCTCTTAAGGATTCTAGAATTCATACATAGTAAGAGTCAATAATTCTGACCTTCCATTATTCTAGAGTTCATACACTCTAAAATCGTAGAATTAAGACCTGTTTAAGATTTGAGAACTCATACATTCTATGATTCTAGAATTCACACATTCTAAAATTCTAGAATTCAGACATCATTGAATTCTGGAAATTTAACTTTCTATAATTCTGAAACTCACACATCCTAGGATTCTAGAATTCAGAGATTTTATGATTCTACAATTATAGATTTTGACGTCTTTAAATTCTCAAATTAAAATAGTTTATGAATCTATAATTAAAACATTTTATGATTCTACAATTCTAGATTTTGACGTCTTTAAATTCTCAAATTAAAATAGTTTATGAATCTATAATTAAAACATTTTATGATTCTACAATTCAGACATTTTATGATTCTCTAATTCAGACATTTTATTATTCTAGAATTCATACAGTCGAAGATTTTAGAATTCAGATCTATTTAGGATTCTAGAATCCATATATTCTAAGATTCTAGAATTCAGACCTATTTAGGATTCTAGAATTCATACATTTTGCATTCTGTAATTCATACATTCAAAAATTCTAAAATACATACATTCTAGAATTCTAGAATACAAACCTTTTTAACATTATAGAATCCATTCTTCCCAGGATTCTAAAATTCAGACATTTTTAAAATTCCAAAATTTATATATTCTAGGATTCTGGGGTTTAGACATATTTAATATTCTAGAATTCATACATTCAAAAATTCTAGAACTCAGATCTTGTTAGGATTCTAGAATTTATACACTGTAAGTTATCAGAATTCACACATTCTATAATTCCAGAATTCGGATATTTTATGTTTCTAGAATTCAGACATCATTGGATTCTACAATTGAGACATTCTACAGCACACATTTTAGGAGTCTTGCATTCAGACATTATATGATTCCCGCATTCAGACATCTTATGATTCTAGAATTCATACATTCTTAGGATTCTAGAATTCACACTATTTTAAGATTTTAGAATCCTTACTTTCTAGGAATCTGTAACTCAAACATTTTATGGTTCTAGGATTTCTACATTTTAACATTGTAGAATTCAGACCTCTTTAAGATTCTAGAATGCATACATTCCAAGATTCTAGAATTCATATGTACAAAAATTCTGGAATTCAGACATTGTTGGATTCTAGAGTTTTAACTTTCTACAATTCTAGAACTCACATATTTTAAGATTCCAGAATTCAGACGTTTTATGATTCTACAACTCTAGAATTTAGACATCCGGAGATTATGGAATTCTAACATTTTATGCTTCTAGAATTCATACATTCGAAGATTCTAGAATTCAGACCTTTTTAGGATTGTCGAATTGATACATTCTAGGAATCTAGAATTCATACACTTTAGGATTCTGGAAATCATACATTCGAGGATTCTAAAGTTCATACATTCCGGAATTCTAGTATTCAGACCTTTATAGAATCCTGAAATTCATTCATTCTAGGATTCTAGAATTCAGACTATTTTAGTATTCTAGAATTCATACATTCTAAGATTCTAGAATTGAGACCTTTTTTGATTCTACAATTCTAGAATTTGGACATGCTTAGATTCTATGATTTAAACATTTTCTGATTCTAGAATTCACACATTTTAGGATTCTAGAATTGAGACATGTTATGATTCCAGAATTCATACATTCTAGGATTCTAGAATTCAGACCTTTGTAGGATTCTAAAATTTATACATTCTAGGATTCTAGAGTTTAGACCTCTTTAAGATTCTAGAATTTTTACATTCTAAGATTCTGGAATTCAGACCTTTTTAGGATTCTAGAATTTATCATTATAGGATTCCAGAATTCACACATTTTAATATTCTACAATTAAGGCATTCTTTGATTCTAGAATTCAGTCATTCTAAAGTTCTAGAATTCAGACATCGTTGGATTCTAAAATTAAGACTTTCTACAATTCTAGAAATAACACATTTTAGGGTTTTAGAATTTAGACGTTTTATAATTCAAGAATTCTAGAATTTGGACATCCACACATTCTAGAATTCAGACATTTTATGGTTTTAGAATTCATACAATTGAGGATTATATATTTCAGACCTTTTTAAGATTCTAGAATCCATACATTTTAGGATTCTAGAATTCAGACATTCTATCATTCTTGCATTCATAGGCCTTATGATTCTAAAGTTCATATATTCTATGATTCTAGAATTCAGACCTTTTTAAGGATTCTAGAATGCATACATTCCAGGATTCCAGAATTCATCTATTGTAGGATTCTAGAATTCCTACATTATAGGATTCAAGAAGTCAGACCTTTTTATCATTCTAGAATGCATACATTCTAGGATTCAAGAATTCATCTATAAGGATTCTAGAATTCATATATTCTAGGATTCTAAAATTCAGACTTTTTTGGAATTTTTGAATTCATACCTTCTAGGATTCTAGAATTCAGACCTTTTGAGGGTTCTAGAATCCATACATTCTAGGATTCTAGAATTCAGACATTTTTAGGATTCTAGAGCTCATACATTCTAAGATTCTGGAATTTAGACAATTTAAGATTCAAGAATTCATAGACTCTAAAATTCTAGAATTCATACATCCTAGGATTCTACAATTCAGACATTTTATGGTTCTAGAATTCAGACATACTACAATTCTAGAATTCAGACATGCTTGGATTCTAGAATTCAGACTTTCTCCAATTCTAGAATCCACACATTTTACAATTCTAAAATTCAGACATTTTATGATTCTGGACTTCTGGAATTTAAACATCCTCAGATACTAGTATTCAGATATTTTATGATTCTAGAATTCATACATTCTAGGTTTCTAGAATTCAGATCTTTTATGACTGTACAATTCTAGAACTTGGACATCCTTAGATTCTAGAATTTAAACATTTTATGATTCTAAAATTCATACATTTTAGGATCCTAAAATTGGGACCTTTAATGATTCTAGAATTGATCTAGTCCAGGATTCTAAAATTCACACTTTTTTTGGGATTCTTGAATTCATACATCCTGGGATTCTAGAAATCATACCTATTTAGGGTTCTAGAATTCATACATTCTAAGATTATAGAATTCAGACATTTTTAAAATTCTAGAACTCATACATTTTAAGATTCTGGAATTTATACCAGTTTAATATTCTGGAATTCATACATTCAAAAATTCTAGAATTCATACATCCTAGGATTCTACAATTCAGACATTTCATGGTTCTAGAATTGAAACATACTACAATTCTATAATGCAAACATGCTTGTATTCTAGAATTCAGACTTTCTCCAATTCTAGAATTCACACATTTAAAAATTCTAAAATTGAGACATTTTATGATTCTGGACTACTGGAACTTAAACATCCTAAGATACTAGAATTCAGACATTTTAGGATTCTATAATTCACACATTCTAGGTTTCTAGAATTCAGACCTTTTATGATTGTACAATTCTAGAATTTGGACATCCTTAGATTCTAGAATTTAAACATTTTACGATTCTAGAATTCATACATTTTAGAATTCTAGATTTGAGACATTTAATGATTCTAGAATTATTCTGTTCTAGGATTCTAAAATTCACACTTTTTTGGCATTCTTGAATTCATACATTCTAGGATTCTAGTATTCTGACGTCTTTAGGGTTCTAGAATTCATACAGTCTAGCATTCTAGAATTGAAACATTTTTAGGATTCTGGAACTCATACATTCTAAGATTCTGGAATTTAGATCAGTTTAATATTCTAGAATTCATACACTGAAAAATTCTAGAATTCATACATTCTAGGATTCTACAATTCAGATATTGTATGGTTCTAGAATTGAGACATACTTCAATTCTAGTATTCAGACATGCTTGGAGTCTAGAATTCAGACTTTCTCCAATTCTAGAACTCACACATTTAAAAATTCTAAAGTGCAGACATTTTATGATTCTGGACTTCTGGAATTTAAACATCCTTTATGATTCTAGAATTCATACATTCTAGGTTTCTAGAATTCAGACCTTTTATGATTCTACAATTCTAGAATTTGGACATTTTTAGATTCTAGAATTTAAATATTTTACGATTCTAGAATTCATGCATTTTAGGTTTCCAGAATTGAGACATTTAATGATTCTATAATTGATTCATTCATTCTAGGATTCTAAAATTCAGACTTTTTTGGGATTCTTGAATTCATACATTCTTGGATTCTAGAATTTATACCTTTTCAAGCGTCTAAAATTCATACACTCTAGAATTCTGAAATTCATACTTCTAGGATTCTAGAATTCAGACATTTTATGGTTCTAGAAATCAGACCTACTACAATTCTAGAATTCCGACATGCTTGCATTCTGGAGTTCAGATTTTCTACATTTCTAGAATTCACACATTTTAAAATTCTAAAATTCAGACAATTTTATGATTCTACAATTCTAGAATGTGGACATTTTTAGATACTAGATATCAGACATTTTAGAATCCTAGAAATTCATACATTCTAGCATTCTAGAATTCAGACCTTTTTAAAATTCTAGAATTAATACATTTTAAGATTCTCAAATTCAGACATCCTATGATTCTAGCATTCAGACACTTTATGATTTTAGAATTCATATATTTTAGGATTCTAGAATGTAAACCTTTTGAAAATTCTAGAACTCATACATTTAGGATTCTAGAATTCAGACATTCTATCATTCTAAAGTACAGACATTTTCTGGTGCTGGAATTCTGACATTCTACAATTGTAGAATTCAGACATCCTTGGACTCTGGACTTCAAACATTCTAAAATTCTAGAACTCACATATTTTAGTATTCTAGAATTTAAACACATTATGATTCTACAATTCTAGGATTTTGATATTTTCATGTTTTAGAATTCAGATATTTTATGATTCCACAATTGTTACATTCTACTATTCTAGAATTGAGACCGTTTTTAGATTCTAAAATTTATACATTTTAAAATTCTAGAATTCAGACATTTTATGATTCTAAAATTGAGACATTTTTATGACTCTAGAATTCATACATTCTAGGATTCTAGAAGTCAGACATATTTAGGATTCTAGAATTGAGACTTTTTATCATTCTAGAATTCATGCATTCAAAGATTCTAGAATTCAGATCTATTTAGGATTCTAGAATTCATACATTCTAAGATTCTAGAATTCAGACCTTTTTAGGATTGTAGAATTCATACGTTCTAGGAATCTAGAATTCATACATTTTAGGATTCTGGAAATCATACATTCTAGGATTCTAGAATTCAGACATTCTGGAATTCTAGAATTCAGACCTTTATAGGATCCTGGAATTCATTCATTCCAGGATTCTAGAATTCAGACTTTTTTAGTACTCTAGAATCCATACATTCAAAGATTCTAGAATTGAGACCTTTTTAAGATTCTAGAATTCATACACCCTACGATTCCTGAGTTCTTATATTCTAGGATTCCAGAATTCAAACAGTTTTAGGATTCTAGAATTCATATATTCTGACATTTGAGAATTCAGACATTCTATGATTCTTAGAGTTCATACACTCTAAAATCGTAGAATTCAGGCCTGTTTAAGATTTGAGAACTTATACATTCTATGATTCTAGAATTCAGACATTCTAAAATTCTAGAATTCAGACATCATTGGATTCTAGAAATTTAACTTTCTACAATTCTAGAACTCACACATTCTAGGATTCTAGAATTCAGGAATTTTATGATTCTACAATTCTAGATATTGGCGTCTTTAGATTCTCGAATTAAAATAGTTTATGAATCTATAATTAACACATTTTATGATTCTAGAATTCAGACATTTTATGATTCTAGAATTCAAATATTTTATGATTCTAGAATTCATACATTCTAAGATTCTAGAATTCAGACCTATTTAGGATTCTAGAATTCATACATTTTTGCATTCTGGGATTCATACATTCTAGAATTCTAGAATACAAACCTTTTTAACATTATAGAATCCATTCTTTCCAGGATTCAAAAATGCAGACATTTTTAAAATTCTAGAATTCATACATTCTAGGATTCTGGGATTTAGACATATTTAATATTCTGGAATTCATACATTCTAAAATCCTAGAATTCAGATCTTGTTAGGATTCTAGAATTTATACATTATAGGATACTAGAATACACACGTTCTATGATTTTTGGATTCAGATATTTGTTTCTAGAATTCAGACATTCTAAAATTAAAGAATTCAGACGTCGTTGGATTCTACAATTGAGACATTCTACAACACACATTTTAGGAGTCTGGCATTCAGATATTATATGATTCTCACATTCAGACATCTTGTGGTTCTAGAATTCACACTATTTTAAGATTCTAGAATTCTTATGTTCTAGGAATCTATAACTCAGACATTTTATGGTTCTAGGATTTTGACATTTTAACATTGTAGAATACAGACCTCCTTAAGATTCTAGAATGCATACATTCCAAGATTCTGGAATTCACATATACGAAAATTCTAGAATTCAGACATCATTGGATTCTAGAATTTTAACTTTCTACAATTCCAGAACACACACATTTTTAGATTCTAGAATTCAGACGCTTTATGATTCTACAATTCTAGAATTTAGACATCCAGAGATTCTAGAATTCTAACATTTTATGCTTCTAGAATTCATACATTCGAAGATTCTAGATTTCAGACCTTTTTAGGATTTTAGAATTCATACATTCTAGGCATCTAGTATTCATACGTTTTAGGATTTTGAAACCATACATTCTAGGATTCTAGAATTCATACATTCTGGAATTCTAGAATTCAGACCTTCATTAATTCATTCATTCTAGGATTCTAGAATTGAAACTTTTTAGTAATCTAGAATTCATACATTCTAAGATTCTAGAATTGAGACTTTTCTGATTCTACAATTCTAGAATTTGGACATGCTTAGATTCTAGAATTAAAACATTATATGATTCTAGAATTCACACATTTTAGGATTCTAGAATTGAGACATTTTATGATTCTAGATTTCATTCATTCTAGGATTCTATAATTCAGACCTTTTTAGGATTCTAAAATTTATACATTCTAGGATTCTGTTATATAGACATTTTTAGACTTTAGAATTAATATATTCTAGCATTCTAGAATTCAGACATTTTTAGGTTTCTAGAATGTATGCATTATAGGATTCCAGAATGCATACATTCTAGGAATGTACAATTCAGAAATCCTTGATTCTAGAATTCAGTCCTTCTAAAGTTCTAGAATTCAGATAGCATTGGATTCTAAAACTAGGACTTTCTACAATTCTAGAACTAACACATTTTAGGATTTCAGAATTAATATAGCTTATAATTCTAGAATTCTAGAATATGGACATCCTCGTATTCTTGAATTCAGACATTTTATGGTTTCCGAATTCATAGAATTGAGGGATTATAAAATTTAGTCCTTTCCTTTTGTTTATTTTATTTTTTTATTGCATTTTATGTTTTGGGGTACATGTGACGAACATGCAATATTGTTACGTAGGTACACACATGGCAGTGTGGTTTGCTGCCTTGCTTCCCCTCACCTGTATCTGTCATTTCTCCCAATGCCATCTCCTCCCACCTCCCTACCTCCCTTCCCTCCCACATTTTCCCCCAATGGACCCAGTGTGTAGTGCTCCCCACCCTGTCCATCTGTTCTCCTTATTAAACACCTGCCTATGAGTGAGAACATGCGGTGTTCGATTTTCTGCTCTTGTGTCAGTTTGCTGAGAATGATGATTTCCAGGTTCATCCATGTCCCTACAAAGGACACGAACTCACCATTTCTGATGGCTGTGTAATATTCCATGGTGTATGTGTACCACATTTTCCCTATCCATTCAATCATTGATGGGCATTTGGATTTGTTCCAGGTCTTTGCTATTGTGAACAGTGCTACAATGAACACTCGTGTGCATGTGTACTTACAGTACAAAGATTTATAATCCTTTGGATATATACCCAGAAATAGGATTGCTGGGTCAAATGGGATTTCTATTTTTAGGTCATTGAGGAATCGCCACACTTTCTGTGTTTTAAACACAGTCTTACTGCTAATTCTCATATGGGTGTATAAAACTGGAAACTTCTTTTTCCAGACTCTGCAAAGAAAGGGTTTCTAAAATGCTTCATACACACATCAGTTTAACTCTGTAACTTGAATGCACACTTTGACAACCATTCGGCTAGATAGCTCCGTTTTTGTTTAAGAACCAGATATTTCTCATGGCAGCCTATACTCCCATTCACTCTGGAATATCCAAACGCAGCTTTTATATGAAACATGTTACTAACTCGCTGAATCTAAACAAAGATGCAGCTTCCTAAGTTGAACGAACTCACTGCAGAGCAATTTGAGAGTAACGTTTATTCTGTGTTTTAAATGCACTCTTACTACTAATTCCAATATTGCTTTATATGGCTGGAAATATCTATTTCTATAATCTCCAAAGAAAGGTTTTCTGAAATGCTTCATACACACAACAGTTTAACTCTGGAAGTTGAATGTGCACTTTGACAAGCATTTTGCTAGATAGCTCCATTTTTGTTTTAGAGTGAAATATTTCTCATTACAGCCTATACCACCCTTCACTCTGTAATATCCAAATGCAGCTTTTAGAAGAAAGGTGTTACTAACTTGCTGAATCTAAAAGTAGATGCAGCTTCCTAAGATGAGCGAACTAACAGGAGAGCAATTTGAGAGGAACGTTTCTTCTGTGTTTTAAACGCAGGCTTACTGCTAATTCTCATATGGCCGTAGACGGCTGGAAACATCTATTTCTAGAATCTCCAAAGGAAGAGTTTCTGGAATGCTTCATACACATATCAGTTTAACTCTGGAAGGTGAATGAATGGACACTTTGAAAGCCATTCTGCTAGATAGCTCCGTTTTTGTTTTGCAGCCAGATATTTCTCATTACAACAAATACTCACATTCTATCTGGAATATCCAAATGCAGCTTTTAGAAAAAACGTATTACTAACTCGCAGAATCTAAACAAAGGTTCAGCTTCCTAAGGTGAACAAACTCACAGCAGAGCAATTTAAGAGAAAAGTTTTTTCTGTGTTTTAACTGCAGTCTTACTGCTAATTCTAATACGGCTGTATACGGCTGCAAACATCTATTTCTACCATCTCCAAAGTAAGGGTTTCTGAAATGCTTCATACAAATATCACTTTAAAACTCTACGTTGAATGTATACTTTGACAACCATTCTGCTAGAGAACTCCATTTTTGTTTTAGAGCAAAATAATTCTCATTACAGCCTATAGTCCCGTTGATTTTGGAATATCCAAACTCAGCTTTTAGAAGAGACATGTTAGTAACTCGTGGAATCAAAACATAAATGCAGCTTCCTAATGTGAATGAAGTGACAGCAGAGCAATTTGAGAGAAAAGTTACTTCTGTGTTTTAAACACAGTGTTACTGGTAAATCTCATATGGCTTTTCTCGGCTGTAAACATCTATTTCTAGACTCTCCAAAGAAAGGGTTTCTGAAAAGCTTCATACACAAATCAGTTCAACTCTGTAAGTTCAATGTATACTTTGACAACCATTCTGATAGATAGCTGCATTGTTGTATTAGAGCCAGATATTTCTCACTACACTCTATACTCCAATTCACTCTGGAATATTCAAACGCAGCTTTTAGATGAATCGTATTACTAACTTGCTTTATCAAAACAGAGATGCAGCTTCCTAAAGTGAACGAATTCACAGCAGAGCAGTTTGAGAGAAACGTTTCTTCTGTGTTTTAAATGCAGTCTTACCACTAATTCTCATAAGGCTGTATATGGCTGGAAACATCTATTTCTAGACTCTCCAAAGAAAGGGATTTTGAAAAGCTTCATACACAAGTTTGTTTAACACTGTAAGTTCAATGTACACTTTGACAACTATTCTGTTAGATAGCTCCGTTTTTTTGTTTGTTCGTTTTGTTTTTTTTTTAGAGCCAGATATTTCTCATTACCGCCTGTAGTCCCATTCACTATGGAATATCCAAACGCAGCTTTTAGAAAAATCATATTAGTAACTCGCTTTATCTAAACATCGATGCAGCTTCCTAACGTGAATGAAATCACAGCAGAGCAATTTGAGAGAAACATTTTTTCTCTGTTTTAAATGCAGTCTTGCTGCTAATTCTCATGTAGCTCAATGCGTCTGGAAACAACTATTCCTAGACTATCAAAAGAAAGAGTTTCTGAAACGCTTCATACACAAATCAGTTTAACTCTGTAAGTTCAATGTACACTTTGGTAACCATTCTGCTAGATAGCTCTGTTTTTGTCTTAGAGCCAGATATTTCTCATCACAGCCTATAGTCCTCTTCACTCTAGAATATCCAAACGCAGCTTTAAGAAGAAACGTGTTACTAACTCGCTGAATCTAAACTTCGAGGCAGCTTTCCAAAGTGAAGGAACTCACCGAAGACCAATTTGAGAGTCACATTTCTTCTGGGTTTTAAATGCATTCTTACTGCTAATTCTCATATGGCTGTATACGGCTGCAAACACCTATTTCTAGACTCTCCAAGGAAAGGGTTTCTGAAACGCAACATACACTCATCAGTTTAACACTGTACATTGAATGAACTCTTTGACAACCATTCTGTTAGATAGTTCCCTTTTTGTTTTAGAGCCATATATTTTTCATTACAGCCCATAATCCCATTCACTCTGGAATATCCAAACTCGGCTTTTAGAAGAAACATGTTACTAACTCGCTGAATCTAAACATAGATGCAGCTTCCTAAAGTGAACAAACTCACAGCAGAGCCATTTGAGAGAAACGTTTCTTCTGTGTTTTAAATGCATTATTCCTGCTAATTCTCATATGGCAATGTACAGCTTGAAACATCTATTTCTAGACTCTCCAAAGAAAGGGTGTCTGAAACGCTTTATACGCACATCAGTTTAACTCTGTAAGTTCAATGTACACATTGACAACCATTCTGCTAGATAGTTCCATTTTTATTTTAGAACCAGATATTTCTCATTACAGCCTATAGTGCTGGAATATCACTCTGAAATATCCAAACGTAGGTTTTAGATGAAACGTGTTACTATCTCACTGAATCTAAACATAAATCCTGCTTCCTAATGTGAACGAACTCACTGCAGAGCAATTTGAGGGAAACGTTTCTTCTGTGTTTTAACGCAGTCTTACTGCTGATTCTCATATGGCTGCATGTGTCTGGAAACATCTATTTCTAGACTCTCCAAAGAAAGGGTTTCTGAAAGGCTTCATACTCACATCCGTTTAACTCTGTAGGTTCAAAGTACACTTTGACAACCATTCTGTTAGGTAACTTCGTTTTTGTTTTAGAGCCAGATATTTCTCATTACAGCCTGTGGCCCCATTTGCTCTGAGATATCCAAACGCAGCTTTTAGAAGAATCCTATTACTAACTCACTTTATCTAAACACAGATGCAGCTTCCTAAGGTGAATGAACTCACAGCAGAGCAATTTGAGAGAAACGTTTCTTCTGTGTTTTAAACGCAGTCTTTTTTTTTTTTTTAATTGCATTTCAGGCTTTGGGGTATATGTGAAGAATATGCAAGATTGTTGCATAGGTACACACATGGTGGTGTGTTTTGCGGCCTTCCTTTCCCTAACCTGCAGCTGTCATTTCTCCCCATGCTATCACTTCCCACCTCCCCACCACCCTGTCCCTTCCCCATTTTCCCTCAATGGACCCTAGTGGGTAGTGCTCCCCTCCCTGTGTCCATGTGTTCTCATTGTTCAACATCCACCTATGAGTGAGAACATGTAAATGCAGTCTTACTGCTTATTCTCATCTGACTGTATACCGCTGGCAACATTTATTATTAGACTCTCAAAAGAAAGTGTTTCTGAAATCCTTCATACACACATCAGTACGTTGAATGTACACTATGAAAACCATTCTGCTAGATGGCTCCGTTTTTGTTTTAGAGCCAGATGTTTCTCATTACAACCTATAGTCCCATTCACTCTGTGATATCCAAATGCTGCTTTTAGAAGAAATGTTTTACTAACTCGGAGAATTTAAACAAAGGTGCAGCTTCCTAAGGTGAACAAACTCACAGCAGAGCAATTTAAGAGAAAAGTTTTCTCTGTGTTTTAACCGCAGTCTTACTGCTAATTCTCATATGACTGTATAGGGCTGCAAACATCTATTTCTAACCTCTCCAAAGAAAGGGTTTCTGGGGCACTTCATACAAATATCAGTTTAACACTCTATGTTGAATGTACACTTTGACAACAATTCTGTTAGATAGTTCCCTTTTTGTTTTAGAGCCAGATATCTCTCATTACAGCTCATAATTTCATTCACTCTAGAATATCCAAACACAGCTTTTAGAAGAAACATATTACTAACTTGCTTTATCTAGATATAGATGCAGCTTCCTAATGTGAACAAACTCACAGCAGAGCAATATGAGAGAATCGTTTCTTCTGTGTTTTAAATGCATTCTTCCTGCTAATTCTCATATGGCTGTATGCGGATTTAAACATCTATGTCTGGACTCTCCAAAGGAAGAGTTTTAGCAATGCTTCATACACATCAGTTTTGCTCTGTAAGTTGAATGTACACTTTGACAAGCACTCTGCTAGATAGCTTCCTTTTTGTTTCAGAGCCAGACATTTCCCATTACACTTTATAGTCCAATTCACTCTGGAATATCGGAATGCAGCTTTTAGAAGAAACTTGTTACTAACTTGCTGAATCTAAACTTAGATGCAGCTTCCTAAGGTGATCGACTTGACTGCAGAGCAATTTGAGATAAATGTTTCTTTTGTGATTTAAATGCAATCTTACTACTAATTATCATATGACTGTATACGCCTGGAAACATTTATTCCTAGACTCTCCAAAAAAAGGATTTCTAAAACGCTTCATACACACATTAGCTTAACTCAGTAAGTTGAATGTACTCTTTGACAACTATTCTGCTACACAGCTCCGTTTTTGTTTTAGAGCCAGATATTTCACATTACAGCCTAAAGACCCATTCACTATGGAATATCCAAATGCATCTTTTAGAAAAACGTGTCACTAACTCGCTGAATCTAAACATAGATGCAGCTTCCCAAGATGAATGAACTCACAGCAGCACAATTTAAGAGAAACTTTTCTTCTGTGTTTTAATCGGAGTCTTACTGATAATTCCCTTATGGCTGTATACGGCCGGAAACAACTATTTCTAGACTCTCCAAAGAAAGGGTATCTGCAATGCTTCATACACACATCAGTTTTACTCTGTAAGTTGAATGTACACTTTAAAAACAATTCCGCTAGATAGCTCCGTTTTTGTTTAAGAGCCAGTTATTTCTCATTACAGCTTATAGTCCCATTAATTCTGGAATATCCAAATGCAGCTTTCAGAAGGAACGTGTTACTAAGTCGCTGAAACTAAACATAGATGCAGCTTCCAAAGTCAACGAACTCACAGCAAAGCAATTTGAGAGAAACGTTTCTTCTGGGTTTTAAACACAGTCTTACTACTAATTCTCATATGGCTGTATACGGCTGCAAACACCTATTTCTAGACTCTCCAACGAAAGGGTTTCTGAAATGCTTCAAACACACATCAGTGTAACTCTGTAGGTTGAATGTATGTTTTGACAACCATTCTGCTAGATAGCTCTGTTTTTGTTTTAGAGCCAGATATTTCTCCTTACAGCCTATAGTCCCATTCACTCTGGAATATTCAAACGCAGCTTTTAGAAGAAACATGTTACTAACTGCTGAATCTAAATATACATGCTGCTTCCTAATGTGAACGAACTCACAGCAGAGCAATTTGAGAGAAATGTTTCTTCTGTGTTTTAAGAGTAGATTTACTACTAATTCTCCTATGGCTGCATACGACTGGCAACATCTATTACTAGACTCTCCAAAGAAAGGGTTCCTGAAAAGCTTTATACAAATACCCGTTTAACTTGTAAGTTCAATGTACACTTTGACAAACATTCTGTTATATGATCCCTTTTGTTTTAGAGCCAGATGTTTCTCTTTACAGCCTGTAGTCCCAGTGACTCTGGAATATCCAAACACAGCTTTTAGAAGAAACCTATTACTAACTCGCTTTATCTCATATAGATGCAGCTTCCTAAAGTGAACGAACTCATAGCAGAGCATTTGGAGAGAAACCTTTCTTCAGTGTTTTAAATGCAGTCTTGCTGCTAACTCTCATATGACTCTAAGTGGCTGGAAACATCTGTTTCTAGACTGTCCAAAGAAAGGGTTTATGAAATGCTTAATATACACATCAGTTTAAATTTGTAAGTTCAATGTATGCTTTGATAATCATTCTGCTAGATAACTCCGTTTTTGTTTTAGAGCCAGATGTTTCTCACTACAGCCGTTAGTACCATTCACTCTGATATATCCAAACGCAGCTTTTAGAAGAAACGTGTTACTAACTCACTGAATCTAAACGTAGATGCAGCTTTCTAAGGTGAGGGACCTCAGAGCTGTGCTATTTCAGTGAAACATTTTCTCTGCCTTTTAAACGGATTATTTTTGCTAATTTTCATATTGCTGTATAGGGCTGGAAACATCTATTTGTAGACTCTCCAAAGAGAGGGATTTTAAATCTCTTCATACACATATCAGTTTACTTTTGTAGGTTGAATGTACTCTTTGACAACCATTCTGCTAGGTAGCTCCGTTTTTGTTTTAGAGCCAGATAATTTTCATTACAGCCTATGTTCCCATTCACTCTGGAATGTCCAAACACAGCTTTTAGAAGAAACGTGTTACTAACTCGCTGAATCTAAACATAGATGCAGCTTACTGAGGTGAACGATCTCACAGCAGATCACTTTGAGAGAATCGTTTTTTCTGTGTTTAATACACAGTCTTACTGCTAATTCTCATCTGGCTGCATACGGCTGCAATCATCTATTTCTAGATTCTCCAAAGAAAGGGTTTCTGAAACGCTTCATACACACATCAGTTTAACTCTGTAAGTTGAATGTACCTACTCATTGAGAACCATTCTGCTACAGAGCTCCGTTTTTATTTTAGAGCCAGATATTTCTCATTACAGCCTATAGTCCCATTCACTCTGGAATATCCAAACGTAGCTTTTAAAAGAAATGTGTTATTAACTCGCTGAATTAAAACATAGGTGCAGCATCCTAAGGTGATCATTCTCACTGCACAGCAATTTGAGAGAAACGTTTCTTCTGTGTTTTCAACGCAGTCTTACTGCTAATACTCATATGGCTGTATAAGGCTGAAAACATCTATTTCCAAACTCTCCAAAGAAAGGGTTTCTGAAATGCTTCATATACACATCAGTTTATCTCTGTAGGATGAATGTACACTTTGACAACCATTTTGCTATATAGCTCCCTTTTTGCTTTAGAGCCAGATATCTCTCCTTACAGCCAATAATCTCATTCACTCTGGAATATCCATACGAAGCTTTTAAAAGAAACGTGTTACTAACCTGCTGACTCTAAACATAGATACAGCTTCCTAAGGTGACCGAAGTCACAGCAGAGGAATTTGAGAGAAACGTTTCTTCTGTGTTTTAAACCTAGTGTCACTGATAATTCTCATATGGCTGCATACGGCTGGAAACATCTATTTCTAGACTTGCTAAAGAAAGGGTTTCTGAAACGCTTCATACAAATATTAGTTTAACTCTGTAAGTTGAATATACGCTTTGACAACCATTCTGCTAGATAGCTCCATTTTTGTTTTAGAGCCAGATATTTCTACTTACAGGCTATAGTCCGATTCACTCTGGAATATCCAAAGGCAGCTTTTACTAGAAAAGTATTGGTAACTCGCTTCATCTACATATAGATGCAGCTTTTTACGATGAACAAACTCACAGCAGAACAATTTGAGATAAACACTTCTTTGGTGTTTTCAACGCAGTCTTACTGCTAATTTTCAAATGACTATATATGGCTGGAAACATCTATTTCTAGACTCTCCAAAGTCAGAGTTTCTGAAACCCTTCCTACATACATCGGTTAAACTCTGTACGTTGAATATACACCTTTGACAACCATTCTGCTACATAGCTCCGTTTTTGTTTTAGAACCAGATATTTCTCATTACAGCCTATAGTCCCATTCACTCTGGAGAACCAAACACAGCTTTTAGAAGAAACGTGTTACTAACTTGCTGAATCTAAACATAGGTGCAACTTCCTAAGGTGATTGACCTCACAGCAGAGTAATTTGAGAGAAACGTTTCTTCTGTGTTATCAACACAGCCTTACAGCTAATTCTCATCTGGCTGTATACGACTGGAAACATCTATTTCTCAACTCTACAAAGAAAGGATTTCTGAAACACTTGATACACACATCAGTTTAACTCTGTAAGTTGAATGTATACTTTGACATCCATTCTGCTAGATAGCTCCGTTTTTGTTTTAGAGCCAAATATTTCTCATTACAACCTATAGTCCCATTCACTCTGGAATATCCAAATGCAGCTTTTAGAAGAAATGTGTTACTAACTCACAGAATTAAACAAAGGTTCAGCTTCCTAAGGTGAACAAACTCACAGCAGAGCAATTTAAGAGAAAAGTTTTTTCTGTGTTTTAACTGCAGTCTTACTGCTAATTCTCATATGGCTTTTTACGGCTGCAAACATCTATTTCTACCCTTTCCAAAGAAAGGGTTTCTGAAAGCTTCATACACACATCAGTTTAACACTCTACATTGAATGTACAATTTGACAACCCTTTTGACAACCACAGAGAGCTCCGTTTTTGTTTTAGAGCAAAATATTTCTCATTGAAGCCTATAGTTGCGTTCACTCTGGAATATCTAAAGTCAGCTTTTAGAAGAGACATCTTAGTAACTCGCTGAATCTAAACATAAAGGCAGCTTCCTAATGTGAACGATGTGACAGCAGAGCAATTTGAGAGAAACATTTCTTTGTTTTAAACTCAGTGTTACTGCTAAATCTCATATGACTGTTGTCGACTGTAAACATCTATTTCTGAACTCTCCAAAGAAAAGGTTTCAGAAAAGCTTCACACACAAATCAGTCTAATTCTGTAAGTTCCATGTATACTTTGAGAACCATTCTGTTAGATAGCTGCATTTCTGTTTTAGAGCCAGATATTTCTCATTATATTCTATAGTCCAATTTACTTTGGAGTATCCAAACGCATCTTTTAGAAAAACGTGTCACTAACTCGCTGAATCTAAACATAGATGCAGCTTCCCAAGGTGAATGAACTCACAGCAGCGCAATTTAAGAGAAACTTTTCTTCTGTGTTTTAATCGAAGTCTTACTGGTAATTCCTATATGCCTGTATACACTTGCAAACATCTATTTCTAGACTCTCCAAAGAAAGGGTATCTGCAATGCTTCATACACACATCAGTGTTACTCTGTAAGTTGAATGCACACTTTAAAAACAATTCCGCTAGATAGCTCCGTTTTTGTTTAAGAGCCAGATATTTCTCATTACAGCCTATAGTCCCATTAATTCTGGAATACTCAAATGCAGCTTTTAGAAGGAACGTGTTACTAACTCGTTGAAACTAAACATAGATGCAGCTTCCAAAGTCAACGAAGTCACCGCAGAGCAATTTGAGAGAAACGTTTCTTCTGGGTTTTAAACGCAGTCTTACTGCTAATTCTCATATGGCTGTATACGGCTGCAAACACCTATTTCTAGACTCTCCAACGAAAGGGTTTCTGAAATGCTTCAAACACACATCAGTGTAATTCTCTAGGTTGAATCTATGTTTTGACAACCATTCTGCCAGATAGCTCTGTTTTTGTGTTAGAGCCAGATATTTCTCTTTACATCCTATAGTCGCATTCACTCTGGAATATCCAAACCCAGCTTTTAGAAGAAACGTGTTACTAAGTCCTGAATCTAAACATATATGTTTCTTCCTAATGTGAACGAACTCACAGCAGAGCAATTTGAGAGAAACGATTATTCTGTGTTTTAAAAGTAGATTTACTACTGATTCTCCTATGGCTGCATATGGCTGGAAACCTCTATTACTAGACTCTCCAAAGAAAGGGTTTCTGAAAAGCTTTATACAAACATCTGTTTAACTCTGTAAGTTCAATGTACACTTTGACAACCATTCTGTTATATAACTCCCTTTTGTTTTAGAGCCACATGTTTCTCTTTACAGCCTATAGTCCCATTCACTCTGGAATATCCGAACACAGCTTTTAGAAGAAACTTGTAACTAACTCACTGAATCTAAACTTAGATGCAGCTTCCTAAAGTGAACGAACTCACAGCAGAGCATTTTGAGAGAAACTTTTCTTCGGTGTTTTAAATGAAGTCTTGCTGCTAACTGTCATATGACTCTAAGTGGCTGGAAACATCTATTTCTAGACTGTCCAAAGAAACGGTTTGTGAAATACTTAATATAAACATCAGTTTAACTTTGTAAGTTCAATGTACGCTTTGATAGTCATTCTGCTAGATAAATCCGTTTTTGTTTTAGAGCCAGATATTTCTCACTACAGCCTGTAGTACCATTCACTCTGGAATATCCAAACGCAGCTTTTAGGAGAAACTAGTTCCTAACTCGCTGAATCTAAACAGAGATGCAGCTTCCTAAGGTGACCGACCTCAGAACAGTGCTATTTCAGTGAAACATTTCTTCTGTGTTTTAAACGGATTCTTTCTGCTAACTTTCATATTGCTGTATGGGGCTGGAAACATCCATTTGTAGACTTTCCAAAGAGAGGGATTTTAAATCTCTTCATACACATATCAGTTTACCTTTGTAGGTTGAGTGTACTCTTTGACAACCATTCAGCTAGGTAGCTCCATTATTGTTTTAGAGCCAGAGAATTTTCATTACTGCCTATAGTCCCATTCACTCGGGAATATCCAAATGCAGCTTTTAGAAGAAAGGTGTTACTAACTCCTGAATCTAAACATAGATGCAGCCTACTAAGGTGGAGGAACTCACAGCAGAGCAATTTGAGAGAATCGTTTCTTCTGTGTTTAAGAAGCAGTCTTACTGCTAATTCTCATCTGGCTGTATACAGCTGCAATCATCTATTTCTAGATTCTCCAAAGAAAGGGTTTCTGAAATGCTTCATACACACATCAGTTTAACTCTGTAAGTTGAATGTACCTACCCGTTGAGAACCATTCTGCTAGAGAGCTCTGTTTTCATTTTAGAGCCAGATATTTCTCATTACAGCCTATAGTCCCATTCACTCTGGAGAACCAAACACAGCTTTTAGAGGAAACGTGTTACTAACTCGCTGAATCTAAACATAGGTGCAACTTCCTAAGGTGATCGCCCTCACAGCAGAGTAATTTGACAGAAACGTTTTTTCTGTGTTATCAACGCAGTCTTACTGCTAATTCTCTTCTGGACGTATAGGGCTGGAAACATCTATTTCTTGACTCTACAAAGAAACGGTTTCTGAAACACTTGATACACACATCAGTTTATGTCTGTAAGTTGAATGTATACTTTGACATCCATTCTGCTACATAGCTCCGTTTTTGTTTTAGAGCCAGATATTTCCCATTACAACCTGTAGTCGCATTCACTCTGGAATATCCAAATGCACCTTTTAGAAGAAACGTGTTACTAACTCGCAGAATCTAAACAAAGGTGCAGCTTCCTAAGGTGAACAAACTCACAGCAGAGCAATTTAAGAGAAAAGGTTTTTCTGTGTTTTAACCACAGTCTTACTGGTAATTCTCATATGGCTTTTTACGGCTGCAAACATCTATTTCTACCCTTTCCAAAGAAAGGGTTTCTGAAACGCTTCATCCACACATCAGTTTAACACTCTACGTTGAATGTACACTTTGACAACGCTTTGACAATCATAGAGACCTCCGTTTTTGTTTTAGAATAAGATATTGCTCATTGAAGCCTATAGTTGCATTCACTCTGGAATATCTAAAGTCAGCTTTTAGAAGAGACATGTTAGTAACTCGCTGAATCTAAACATAAATGCAGCTTCCTCATGGGAACGAATTGACAGCAGAGCAATTTGAGAGAAACGTTTCTTTGTTTTAAACTCAGTGTTACTGCTAAATCTTACATGACTGTTATCGACTGTAAACATCTATTTCTGGACTCTCCAAAGAAAGGGTTTCTGAAAAGCTTCATCCACAAATCAGTTTAACTCTGTAAGTTCCATGTATACTTTGACAACAATTCTGTTAGATAGCTGCATTTTTGTTTTAGAGCCAGATATTTCTCATTACACTCTATAGTCCAGTTGACTGTGGAATATCCAAAAGCAGCTTTTAGATGAATCATATTACTAATTCACTTTATCTAAATATAGATGCAGCTTCCTTAGGTGAACGAACTCACAGCAGAGCAATTTGAGAGAAACGTTTCTTCTGTGTTTTCAACGCAGTCTTACCACAAATTCTCATACGGCTGTATACGGCTGGAAACATCTATTACTAGACTCTCCAAAGAAAGGGTTTCTGAAACCCTTCATACAAAAGTTTGTTTAGCACTGCAAGTTCAATGTACACTTTGACAACTATTCTGTTAGTTAGCTCCGTTTTTGTTTTTTTTTTAGAGCCAGATATTTCTCTTTACAGCCTGTAGTCTCATTCACCCTGGAATATCCAAATGCAGCCTTTTGAAGAATCGTATACCTAATTCGCTTTATGTAAATATAGATGCAGCTACCTAAGGTGAACAAAATCACAGGAGAGTAATTGGAGAGAAACCTTTCTTCTCTGTTTTAAATGCAGTCTTGCTGCTAATTCTCATATGACTCAATGCATCAGGAAACATCTATTTCTAGACTTTGCAAAGAAAGAGTTTCTCAAAAGCTTTAAACACACCAGTTTAACTCTGTAAGTTCAATGTACACTTTGACAACCATTCTGCTAGATAGCTCGGTTTTTGTTTTAGAGCCAGATATTTCTCATTACATCCTATAGTCCCCTTCACTCTAGAATATCCGAATGTAGCTTTCAGAAGAAATGTGTTACTAAGTCGCTGAATCTACACTTAGATGCAGCTTCCAAAGTGCACAAACTCACAGTAGAACCATTTGAGAGTGACGTTTTTTCTGGCTTTTAACTGCATTCTTACTGCTAATTCTCATATGGCTATATACAGTTGCAAACAACTATTTCTAGACTCTCCAATGAAAGGGTTTCTGAAACGCTTCAAACACACATCAGTGTAACTCTTTACGTTCAATGTACACTTTGACAACTACTCTGTTATACAGCTCCCTTTTTGTTTTAGAGCCAGATGTTTCTCTTTACAGCCGATAGTTCCATTCACTCTGGAATATCCAAACACAGCTTTTAGAAGAAACGTATTACTAAACTCGCATTATCTAAACATAGATGCAGCTTCCTATTGTGAATGAACTCACAGCAGAGCCATTTGAGAGAAACGTTTCTTCGGTTTTTTAAATGCATTCTTCCTGCTAATTCTCACACGAGTGTATACGGCTGCAAACACCTATTTCTAGACACTCCAACGAAATGGTGTCTGAAACGCTTCATACACACATCAGCGTAACTATTTAATTTAAATGTACACATTGAAAACCATTCTGTTAGATACATCCCTTTTTGTTTTAGAGCCAGATATTTCTCATTACAGCCCATAATCCCATTCACTCTGGAATATGCAAACGCAGCTTTTAGAAGAAACCTTTCCTCTGTGCTTAAAACACAGTCTTACTGCTAATTCTCACATGGTAGTATACGGCTGAAAAAACCTATTTCTAGACTCTCCAAAGAAAATGTTTCTGAAACGCTTCACACACACATCAGTTTAACTCTGTAAGTTGAATGTATGTTTTGACAACCAATCTGCTAGATAGCTCCGTTTTTGTTTTGGAGCCAGATATTTCTCATTACAGCCTATAGTCCCATTCACTCTGGAATATCCAAACGCAGCTTTTAGAAGAAATGTGTTACTAACTCACTGAATCTAAACAAAATGCAACTTCTGAAGTTGAACGAACTCACAGCAGAGCAATTTGAGAGAAACGTTTCCTCTGTGTTTAAAACGCAGTCTTACTGCTTATTCTCATATAGCAGTATACGGCTGGAAACATCTATTTCTAGACTCTACAAAGAAAGGGTTTCGGAAACACTTCATACACACATCAGTTTAACTCTGTAAGTTGAATGTACACTTTGACAACCAATCTGATAGATAGCTCCGTTTTTGTTTTAGAGCCATATATTTCTCCTTACAGCCTATAGTCCTTTTCACTCTGGAATATCCAAGCACAACTTTTAGAAGAAACGTGTTACTAACTCACTGAATCTCAACATACATGCAGCTTCCTAAGGTGAATGAACTCACAGCAGAGCAATTTGAGAGAAATGTTTCCTCTGCATTTAAAATGCAGTCTTACTGCTAATTCTCACATGGCAGTATAAGGCTGGAAACATCTATTTCTAGACCCCCCAAAGAAAGGGTTTCTGAAACGCTTTATACACACATCAGTTTAACTCTGTAAGTTGAATGTACACTTTGACAATCAATCTGCTAGATATCTCCGTTTTTGTTGTAGAGCCAGATATTTCTCATTACAGCCTATAATCCCATTCACTCTGGAATATCCAAACGCAGCTTTTAGAAGAAATGTGTTTCGAACTCACTGAATATAAACATAGATGCAGCTTCCTAAGGTGAATGAACACACAGCAGAGTAATTTGAGAGAAAAGTTTCCTCTGTGTTTAAAACGCAGTCTTACTGCTAATTCTCATATGGCAGTATACGGCTGCAAACATCTGTTTCTAGATTCTCCAAAGAAAGGGTTTCTGAAGCCGGGCGCAGTGGCTCAAGCCTGTAATCCCAGCACTTTGGGAGGCTGAGGCGGGTGGATCATAAGGTTGAGAGATCAAGACCATCCTGGTCAACATGGTGAAACCCCGTCTCTACTAAAGATACAAAAAATTTGCTGGGCATGGTGGCACGTGCCTGTAATCCCAGCTACTCAGGAGGCTGAGGCAGGAGAATTGCCTGAGCCCAGGAGGCGGAGGTTGCGGTGAGCCGAGATCGCACCATTGCACTCCAGCCTGCGTAACAAGAGCGAAACTCCGTCTCAAAAAAAAAAAAAAAAAAAAAAAAAAAAAAAATGGGTTTCTGAAACGCTTCATACACACGTCAGTTTAACTCTGTAAATTGAATGTACATTTTGACAACCAATCTGCTAGATAGATTCATTTTTGTTTTGGAGCCAGATATTTCTCATTACAGCCTATAGTCCCATACACTCTGAAATATATAAACACAGTTTTCAAAAGAATTGTGTTACTAACTCACTGAATTTAAACATAGATGCAGCTTCCTAAGGTGAACGAACTCACAGCAGAGCAATTTGAGATAAAGTTTTCCTCTGTGTTTAAAACACAGTCTTACTGCTAATTCTCATATGGCAGTATACGACTGGAAACATCTATTTCTACAATCTTCAAAGAAAGGGTTTCTGAAATGCTTCATATGCACATCAGTCTAATTGAAAGTTGAATGTACACTTTGACAAGCAATCTGCTAGATAGCTCCGTTTTTGTTTTGGAGCCAGATATTTCTCATTACAGCCTACAGTCCCATTCACTCTGGAATATCCAAACGCAGCTTTTAGAAGAAACATGTTACTAACTCACCGAATCTAAACATAGATGCAGCTTCCTAACGTGAACGAAATCACAGCAGAGCAATTTGAGAGAAACGTTTTCTCTGTGTTTAAAACAGAGTCTTACTGCTAATTCTCATACGGCAGTATACGGCTGGAAACATCTATTTCTAGACTCTTTAAAGAAAGGGTTTCTGAAACGCTTCATACACACTTCAGTGTAACTCTGTAAGTTGGATGTACACTTTGACAACCAATCTGCTAGATAACTCCGTTTTTGTTTTGGAGACAGATATTTCTCATTACAGTCTATAGTCCCATTCACTCTGGAATATCCAAACGCAGCTTTTAGAAGAAACGTGTTACCAACTCTCTGAATCTAAACACAAACACAGCTTCCTAAGGTGAATGAACTCACAGCAGAGCAATTTGATAGAAACGTTTCCTTTGTGTTTAAAACGCACTCCTACTGCTAATTCTCATATGGCAGTATACAGCTGGAAACATCTATTTCTAGACTCTCCAAAGAAAGGATTTCTGAAACGTGTCATACACACTTCAGTTTTACTCTGTAAGTTGAATGTACACTTTGACAACCTATCTGCTAGATAGCTCCGTTTTTTTTTCTTTTTTTTTCTTTCTAACACCCAGGTACTTCTCATTACCGCCTAGAGTCCCATTCACTATGGAACATCCAAATGCAGCTTTTGAAAGAAACGTGTTACTAACTCACTGAATCTAAACATAGATCCAACTTCCTAAGGTGAATGAACTCACAGTGGAGCTATTGGAAAAAAACGTTTCCTCTGTGTTTAAAAGGCAGTCTTACTGCTAATTCTCATGTGGCAGTATATGGCTAGAAACATCTATTTCTAGACTCTCCAAAGAAAGGGTGTCTGAAACGCTTCATACACACATCAGTTTAACTCTGTAAGTTGAATGTAGACTTTGAAAACCAATCTGCTAGACAGCTCCGTTTTTGTTTTGGAGCGAGTTATTTCTCATTACAGCCTATAGTCCCATTCACTCTTGAATATCCAAACGCAGCTTTTAGAAGAAATGTGTTACTAACTCACTGAATCTAAACATAGATGCAGATCCCGAAGGTGAACGAACTCACAGCAGTGCAACTTCAGAGAAACTTTTTCTCTATATGTAAAAAGAAGTCTTACTGCTAATTCTCATATGGCAGTATACAACTGGAAACATCTATTTCTAGACTATCCATAGAAAGAGTTTCTGAGGAGGTGAATGCTGGGAAGATGGCCGCCTAAGAACAGCTCAGGACTTCAGCTCCCAGTGAAAGTGCAGAGGGTGAGTGGACGCCACATTTCCAGACGAACTCTTATTGCCCACAGACCAGGAGATACCCAGGCAGAGGGGTCGCCAGCGTCGCAGTCCCAGCCGGTGCGGCTGTTTTGGTCCCCACAGGGCTGATTCCGCCCGCGCGGCTGCTGTGACCACTCCCTGTTGCTGCGGTTCTCCGTACAAAAGCCACTGGTCTGGGAGCCCTCTTAGCTGGCGAGCAGAGCCCTGAGACGGCAGAATAGCCCATTCATCTGAAATAGCGAGTCAGGCCAGGAGATTCCTAGGCAAAAAATCCGCCAGGAGCCGGCGCCGCGGTTCGAGCCGACTCCGTGAGTCCCAGCACGGGAGATCCCGGCGCCTTTTCAACAAGCGACCTGAACGTGGGGTCCTTCAACTTAAAAGAAAAGACTCTGGGTCAGGGAGCCAGGTGATCAGGCTCGGTTGGTCCCACCCCTCCACCCCCAACAACAACCAAAACAAAAACAGTAATTGGAAACCCTCTGGGTTGAGCCCTTCAAACCAAGCACAGCTGAACCGGGACAGTCCGGCTCCGTTGGGGAGGGGCGTCCGCCATTACTGAGACTCTCCACAGCTACAGAGGCAGGCTGCCGTTGCCGAGGCAACCCACCGTTGCTGAGGCAACCTGCCACAACAGAGAGAGTCCACCATAACAGAGGCGGGGCCACCATTGCCAAGACAGTTCTAACTACCCCCATATAAAAAGGACTACAGGGAAGAGCTCAGGGCAGCTGGGCGGAGCCCACAGCAGCTCAGCAAAGCCCCTGCGGGCAGGCAGAGGATAGGCCTGCTGCTAGCTGGGCGGGTCCGACCTGAAAGAAAAATCAAAAAAGGCAGTAGTGCAGTGGAAACTCATAAAGCTCCAACTCCCTGGGACAGAGACAGACAACAGGTGGATAAATCCACAAAAATGGGAAGAAACCAGTGTAAAAAGGATGAAAACTCCTGAAACCAGAACACCTCTCCTCCTAAAAGTGATCACAACTCTTCACCAGCAAGGGAACCAGACCGGATGGAGAAGGAGGGTGATGAAATGACAGAATCAGACTTCAGAAGGTGGGTACTAAGAAACTACAATGAGCTAAAAGAACATGTTCTAACCCATCGCAAAGAAAATAGGAACCTTGAAAAAAGATTGGACGAACTGCTGACGAGAATGGACAGCATAGAGAGGAGTATAAGTGAATTGATGGAGCTGAAAAACACAACACAAGAACTTCGTGAAGCATGCACAAGCTTCAACAGCCGAATTGACCAAGCAGAAGAAAGGATATCAGAGGTCGAAGATCAACTCAATGAAATAAAAAGAGAAGGCAAGAACAGAGAAAAAAGCACAAAAAGGAATGAACAAAATCTTCAAGAAATGTGGGACTATGTGAAAAGACCTAATCTACGTCTGATAGGTGTACCTGAATGTGATGAAGAGAATGAATCCAAGCTGGAAAATACTCTTCAGGATATTATCCAGGAAAACTTCCCTAACCTAGCAAGGCAAACCAATATTCAAATCCAGGAAATACAGAAAACACCACAAAGATATTCCTCTAGAAGAGCAACCCCAAGGCACATAATCGTCAGATTCACCAGGGTTGAAATGAAAGAGAAAATGCTAAGGGCAGCCAGAGAGAAAGGTCGGGTTACCCACAAAGGGAAGCCCATTAGACTCACAGCAGATCTCTCAGCAGAAACCCTACAAGCCAGAAGAGATTGGGGGCCAATATTCAACATCCTTAAAGAAAAAAACTTTCAACCCAGAATCTCCTATCCAGCCAAACTAAGCTTCATAAGTGAAGGAAAAATAAAATCCTTTGTGAACAAGCAAGCACTCAGAGATTTCATCACCACCAAACCTGCTCTACAAGAACTCCTGAAAGAGGCTCTACACATATAAAGGAACAACCAGTACCAGCCACTCCAAAAACACACCAAATGGTAAAAAAGCATCAACACAATCAAGAATCTGCATCAACTAACCAACAAAACAGCCAGGTAGCATCAAAATGACAGCATCAAATTCACACATAACAATACTATCCCTAAATGTCAATGGACTAAATGCCCCAATCAAAAGACGCAGACTGGCAAATTGCATAAAAAGCCAAAACCCATCAGTGTGATGTATCCAGGAAACCCATCTTAAATGCAAGGATACACAAAGGCTCAAAATAAAGGGATGGAGGAAGATCTACCAAGCAAATGGAGAGCAAAAAAAGGCAGGAGTTGCAATTCTCATCTCTGATGAAATAGACTTTAAAGCAACAAAGATCAAAAGAGACAAAGAAGCACATTACATAATGGTAAAAGGATCACTGCAACAAGAAGAGCTAACGATCCTAAATATATACGCACCCAATACAGGAGCACCCAGATACATAAGGCAAGTTCTTAATGACTTACAAAGAGACTTAGACTGCTACACAATAATAGTGGGAGACTTTAACACCCCATTGTCAATATTAGACAGATCAACCAGACAGAAAATCAACAAGCATATCCAGGACCTGAATACAGACCTGGAACAAGCAAACCTAATAGATATTTACAGAACTCTCCACCCCAAATCCACAGAATATACATTCTTCTAAGCACCACATCACACCTACTCTAAAATTGACCACATAATTGGCAATGAATCACTCCTCAGCAAATGCAAAAGAACAGAAATAATACAAACAGTCACTCAGACCACAGTGCAATCGAGTTAGAACTCAGAATGCAGAAACTAACTCAGAACCGCACAGCTTCATGGAAACTGAACAACTTGCTCTTGAATGTTGACTGGATAAACAATGAAATGAAGGCAGAAATAAAGATGTTCTTCGAAACCAATGAGAACGAAGACACAACATACCAGAATCTCTGGGACACATTTAAAGCAGTCTCTAGAGGAAAATATATAGCAATGAGTGCCCACATGAGAAGAAAGGAGAGATCGAAAATTGACACCCTATCATCAAAATTGAAAGAGCTAGAGGAGCAAGATCAAAAAAACTCAAAACCTAGCAGAAGACAGGAAAGAACTAAGATCAGAGCAGAACTGAAGGAAATAGAGACACAAAAAACTCTTCAAAAAATCAATAAATCCAGGAGCTGGTTTTTTGAAAAGATCAACAAAATAGACAGACCACTAGCCAGATTAATAAAAAAGAAAAGAGAGAATAACCAAATTGATGCAATAAAAAACGATAAAGGTGATATCACCACAGATTCCACAGAAATCCAAACCATCATCAGAGATTATTACAAACAACTCTATGCACATAAACTAGTAAACCTGGAAGAAATGGATAAATTCCTGGACGCCTGCATCCTCCCAAGCCTAAACCTGGAAGAAGCCGAAACCCTGAATAGACCAATAACATGGTCTGAAGTCGAGGCAGCAATAAAGAGCCTACCACCCAAAAAAAGCCCAGGTCCAGATGGGTTCACAGCTGAATTCTACCAGACATACAAGGAGGAGCTGATACCATTCCTTCTGAAACTATTCCAGACAATCCAAAAAGAGGGAATCCTTCCCAAATCATTTTACGAGACAAACATCATCCTGATACCAAAACCCGGCAGAGACTCAAGAAGAAAAGAAAATTTCAGGCCAATATCCATGATGAACATAGATGCAAAAATCTTCAATAAAATACTGGCAAACCGATTGCAACAGCATATCAAAAAGCTCATCCACCATGATCAAGTAGGATTCGTCCCGGGGATGCAAGGCTGGTTCAACATACGCAAGTCCATAAACGTAATTCACCACATAAACAGAACCAAAGACAAAAACCACATGATTATCTCGATTGATGCAGAGAAGGCTTTTGACAAAATTCAACAACGCTTTATGCTAAAAACCCTCAATAAACTAGGTATTGATGGAACGTATCTCAAAACAATAAAAGCCGTTTACGACAAACCAACAGCCAATATCATACTGAATGGGCAAAAACTGGAAGCATTCCCTTTGAAATCTGGCACTAGACAAGGATGCCCTCTCTCACCACTCCTATTCAATATAGTACTGGAAGTTCTAGCCAGAGCAATCAGGCAAGAAAAAGAAATAAAGGGTATCCAAATTGGAAAGGAGGAAATCAAATTGTCTCTATTTGCAGATGACATGATTGTATATCTGGAAGACCCCATCATCTCAGCCCAAAATCTGCTGAAACTGATAAACAACTTCAGCAAAGTCTCAGGATACAAAATCAACGTGCAAAAATCACAAGCATTCCTATACACCAGTAATAGACTTCAAGAGAGCCAAATCAAGAACGAACTGCCATTCACAATTGCTACAAAGAGAATAAAGTACCTAGGAATACAACTAACAAGGAACTTAAAGGACCTCTTCAAGGAGAACTACAAGCCATTGCTCAACGAAATAAGAGAGGATACAAAGAGATGGAAAAACATTCCATGTTCATGGTTAGGAAGAATCAACATCGTGAAAATGGCCATACTGCACAAAGTAATTTACAGATTCAACGCTATTCCCATCAAGCTACCAATGACCTTCTTCACAGAACTGGAAAAAAACACCTTAAACTTCATATGGAACCAAAAGAGAGCCCGCATAGCCAAGTCAATTCTAAGCAAAAAGAACAAAGCAGGAGGCATCACACTACCGGACTTCAAACTATACTACAAGGCTACAGTAATCAAAACAGCATGGTACTGGTACCAAAACAGAGATATACACCAATGGAACAGAACAGAGGCCTCAGAGGAAATACAACATACCCACAACAATCTGATCTTCGACAAAGCTGACAAAAACAAGCAATGGGGAAAGGACTCCCTGTTTAATAAACGGTGTTGGGAAAACTGGCTAGCCATGTGCAGAAAACAGAAACAGGACCCATTCCTGACACCTTACACCAAAATTAACTCCAGATGGATTAAAGACTTAAACATCAGACCTAATACCATAAAAACCTTAGAAGAAAATCTAGGCAAAACCATTCAGGACATAGGTGTAGGCAAGGACTTCATGACCAAAACGCCAAAAGCAATGGCAACAAAAGCCAATATAGACAAATGGGACCTAATCAAACTCCAAGCTTCTGCACGGCAAAAGAAACAGTCAGTAGAGTGAATCGGCAACCAACAGAATGGGAAAAAATTTTTGCCGTCTACCCATCTGACAAGTGGCTGATATCCAGAATTTACAAAGAACTAATGCAGATCTACAAGAAAAAAACAAACAAGCCCATTCAAAAATGGGCGAAGGATATGAACAGATACTTTACAAAAGAAGACATACACGAGGCCAACAAACATATGAAAAAATGCTCATCATCACTGGTCATCAGAGAAATGCAAATCAAAACCACATTGAGATACCATCTCACACCAGTTAGAATGGCGATCATTAAAAAATCGGGAAACAACAGATGCTGGAGAGGATGTGGAGAAATAGGAACACTTTTACACTGTTGGTAGGAATGTAAATTAATTCAACCATTATGGAAGACAGTGTGGCGATTCCTCAAGGACCTAAAAATAGAAATCCCATTTGACCCAGCAATCCCATTACTGGGTATATATCCAAAGGATTATAAATCATTCTACTACAAGGATACGTGCATACGAATGTTCATTGCAGCACTGTTTACAATAGCAAAGACCTGGAACCAACCCAAATGCCCAACGATGATAGACTGGATAGGGAAAACGTGGTACATATACACCATGGAATATTATGCAGCCATCAAAAACGATGAGTTCACGTCCTTTGTAGGAACATGGATGAACCTGGAAACCATCATTCTCAGCAAACTGACACAAGAGCAGAAAATCAAACACCGTATATTCTCGCTCATAGGCGGGTGTCGAACAATGAGAACACATGGACACAGGGAGGGGAGCACTACACACTGGGGACCGTTGGGGGGAAATGGGGGAGGGGCGGGGTGTGTGGAGGTGGGAAGAGATACCATGGGGAGAAATGACAGATACAGGTGAGGGGACGGAAGGCAGCAAAGCACATTGCCATGTGTGTACCTATGCAACAATCTTGCATGTTCATCACATGTAACCCAAAACCTAAAATGCAATAAAAAAATATTTAAAAAAAAAGTTTCTGAAACGCTTCAAACACACGTCAGTTTAACTCTGTAAGTTGAATGTACACTTTGAAAACCAATCATGCTAGATAGCTCCGTTTTTGTTTTATAGCCAGATATTTCTCATTACAGCTTATAGTCCCATTCACTCTGAAATGTCCAAACACAGCTTTTAGAAGAAACGTTTTGGTAAATCACTGAATCTAAACATAAATGCAACTTCCTAAAAGGAACCAACACACAGGAGATCAGTTTGCAAGAAGCAGGTCTTCTGTGTTTCAAACGCATTCTTACTGCTAACTCTTATATGCCTCTTTAGGACTGGAAATGACTGTTTCTACATTGTCCAAAGAAAGGGTTTCTTAACTGCTACAAACATACATCAGTTTACCTCTGTCAGTTGAATGCACACATTGACAACCATTCTGCTAGATAGCTCCGTTTTTGTTTTAGAGCCAGATATTTCTCATTACAGCCTGTACTCCCATTCATTCTGGATTGTACAAACGCAACATTTAGAAGAAACGTGTTTCTAACTCGCTGAATCTAAACATAGATGCAACTTCCTAAGAGGAACCAGCACACGGGAGATCAGTTTGCACAAAGTGGGTCTTCTGTGTTTTAAATGCATGCTTACTGCTAACTATTATATGCCACTGTAGGGCTGGAAATGACTGTTTCTACATTCTCCAAGTAAGGGTTTCAGAACTGCTGCAAACACACATCAGTTTAACTCTGTAAGTTGAATATACACATTGACAACCATTCTGCTAGGAAGCTGCGTTTTTGTTTTAGAGCCAGGTATTTCTCATTACAGCCTGTACTTCCATACTCTCTGGAATGTCAAACGCAGCTTTTAGAAGAAATATGTTTCTAACTCGCTGAATCTAAACATCGATGCAACTTCCTACGAGATACCAACACACAGCCAATCAGTTTGTAAGAAGCGTGTCTTCTGTGTTTTAAGTGCATTCTTACTGCTAACTGTTATATGCCACTATAAGGCTGGAAATGACTGTTTCTACATTCTCCAAAGAAATGGTTTCTGAACTACTGCAAACACGCATCAGTTTAACTCTGTAAGTTGAATGCACACATTGACAACCATTCTGCTGGATAGCTCCGTTTTTGTTTTAGAGCCAGATATTTCTCATTACAGCCTGTACTCCAATAAACTCCGGAATGTCCAAACGTAACTTTTAGAAAAAGCGTGTTTCTAACTCACTGAATCTTAACATAGATGCAACTTCCTAAAAGGAACCAACACACAGAAGATCAGATTTTACAAAGCGGGTCTTCTGTGTTTTAAACGCATTCTTATTTCTAACTCTCATTTGCCACTATTTCTGGAAATGACTCTTTCTACATTCTCTAAAGAAAGGTTTTCTGAATTGCCGCAAACACACATCAGTTTAACTCTATACGTTGAATGCACCCACTGAAAACCATTCTGCTAGATACTATTGTTTTTGTTTTAGAGCCAGATATTTCTCATTACAACCTGTACGCCAATACACTCTGGAATGTCCAAGCGCTGCTTTTAGAAGAAACGTGGTTCTAACACGCTGATTCTAACCATAGATGCAACTACCGAAAAGGAAGCAACACACAGCCTATCAGTTTGTAAGAAACGGGTATTCTGTGTTTTAAACGCATTCTTACTCCTAACTCGTATATGCCACTACAGGGCTGGAAATGACTGTTTCTACATTCTCCAAAGAAAGGGTTTCTGTACTGCTGCAAACAAACATCAGTTTAACTCTGTAAGTTGAATGCATATATTTACAACCATTCTGCTAGACAGCTCCGTTTTTGTTTTTGAGCCAGATATTTCTCATTACAGCCTGTATTCCCATCCATACTGAAAAGTCCAAACGCAGCTTTTAGAAGAAACGTGTTCCTAACTCGGTGAATCTAAACATAGATGCAACATCCTAAAGGAAACAGCACACAGCAGATCAGTTTGTAAGAAGCGGGTCTTCTGTCTTTTAAACGCATTCTTACTGCTAACTCTTATGTGCCACTATAGGACTGGAAAAGACTCTTTCTAGAATCTCCAAAAAAAGCGTTTCTGAACTCCTGCAAACACACATCAGTTTAACTCTGTAAGTTGAATGCACACATTGACAACCATTCTGCTAGATGGCTCCGTTTTTGTTTTAGAGCCAGATATTTCTCATTACAGCCTGTACTCCCATCCACTCTGGAATGTCCAAACACAGCTTTTAGAAGAAACGTGTTTCTACCTCGCTGAATCTAAACATAGATGCAACTTCCTAAAAGGAACCAACACACAGCAGATCAGTTTGTAAGAAGTGGGTCTTCTGTGTTTTAAACGCATTCTTACTGCTAACTCTTATATGCCCCTATAGGGATGGAAATGACTGTTTCTACATCCTCCAAAGAAAGGGTTTCTGAACTGCTGCAGACACACATCAGTTTAACTCTAAGTTGAATGCACACATTGACATCCATTCTACTAAATATCTCCGTTTTTGTTTTACAGCCAGCTATTTCTCATTACAGCCTGTACTCCCATCCACTCTGGAATGTCCAAACGCAGCTTTTAGAAGAAACATGTTTCTCAGTCGCTGAATCTAAATACAGATGCAACTTCCTAAAATGAAACAACACACAGCAGATCAGTTTGTAAGAAGCGGGTTTTCTATGTTTTAAACGCATTCTTACTGCTAACTCTTATATGCCACTATAGGGCTGGAAATGACTGTTTCTACATGCTCCAAAGAAAGGGTTTCTGAACTGCTGCAAACACACATCAGTATAACTCTGTAAGTTGAAAGCACACATTGACAACCATGCTGCTAGATAACTCCGTTTTTGTTTTAGAGCCAGATATTTCTCAATACAGCCTGTACACCCATCCTCTATGAAATGTACAAACGCAACTTTTGGAAGAAACATGTTTCTAACTCGCTGAATCTACACATAGATGCAACTTCCTAAAAGGAACCAACACACAGCAGATCAGTTTGTAAGAAGCGGGTCTTCTGTGTTTTAAACTCGTTCTTACTGCTAACTCTTATATGCTACTATAGGGCTGGAAATGACTGTTTCTACATTCTCCAAAGAAAGGGTTTCTGAACTGCTGCAAACACACATCACTTTAGCTCTGTAAGTTGAATGCACACATTGACAACCATTCTGCTAGATAGCTCCGTTTTTGTTTTAGAGCCAGATATTTCTCATTACAGCCTGTACTCCCATCCACTCTGGAATGTCCAAACGCAGCTTTTAGAAGAAACGTGTTTCTCACTCTTTGAATCTATACACAGATGCAACTTTCTAAAAGGAACCGACACACAGCAGATCAGTCTGTAAGAAGCGGGTCTTCTGTGTTTTAAATGCATTCTTACTGCTAACACTTATATGCCACTATAGGGCTGGAAATGACTGTTTCTACGTTCTCCAAAGAAAGGGTTTCTGGACTGCTGCAAACACACATCAGTTTAACTCTGGAAGTTGAATGCACACATTGAGAACCATTTTGCTACATAGCTCCTTTTTTGTTTTACAGTCAGATATTTCTCATTACTAACTGTATTCCCATCCACACTGGAATGTCCAAACGCATCTTTTAGAAGAAACGTGTTTCTAACTCTCTGAATCTAAACAGAGATGCAATTTCCTAAAAGGACCCAGCACACAGCAGATCGGTTTGTAAGAAGCGGGTCTTCTGTGTTTTAAACACATTCTTACTGCTAACTCTTATATGCGTCTCTAGGGCTGGAAATGACTTTTTCTACATTCTCCAAAAAAAGGGTTTCTGTATTGATGCAAACACACGTCAGTTTGACTCTAATTTGAATGCACACATTGACAACTATTCTGCTAGATAGCTCCGTTGTTGTTTTACAGCCAGATATTTCTCATTATAGCCTGTACTCCCATCCACTCTGGAATGTCCAAAAGCAGCTTTTAGAAGAAACGTATTTCTAACTCGGTGAATGTAAACATAGATGCAACTTCCTTAAAGGAACCAACACAGAACAGATCAGTTTGTAAGAAGCGGGTCTTCTGTGTTTTAAACGCATTCTTACTGCTAACTCTTATATGCCACTATAGGGGAGGAAATGACTGTTTCTACATTCTCCAAAGAAATGGTTTCTGAACTGCTGCAAACACACATCAGTTTAACTCTGTAAGTTGAATGCACACATTGACAACCATTCTGCTAGATAGCTCTGTTTTTGTTTTAGAGCCAAATATTTCTCATTACAGCCTGTACTCCAATACACTCTGGAAAGTCCAAACGCAGCTTTTAGAAGAAACGTGTTTCTCACTCACTGAATCTAAACATAGATGCAACTTCCTAAAAGGAACCAACACACAGGAGATCACTTTGTAAGAAGCGCATTTTCTGCGTTTTAAACGCATTCTTACTGCTAACTCTTATATGCCCCTATAGGGCTGGAAATGACTGTTTCTACATTCTCCAAAGAAGGGTTTCTGAACTGCTGCAAACAAACATCAGTTTAACTCTGTATGTGGAATGCACACATTGACAACCATTCTGCTAGATGGCTTTGTTTTTGTTTTACAGCCACATATTTCTCATTACAGCCTGTACTCCCATCCACTCTGGAATGTCCAATCGCAGCTTTTAGAAGAAACATGTTTCTCACTCGCTAAATCTAATCATAGATGCAACTTCCTAAAAGGAACCAACACACAGCCGATCAGTTTGTAAGAAGCAGGTCTTCTGGGTTTTAAACACATTCTTACTGCTAACTCTTATATGCCACCATAGGGCTTGAAATGACTGTTTCTACTTTCTCCAAAGAAATGGTTTCTGAACTGCTGCAAACACACATCAGTTTACCTCTGTAAGTTGAATGCACACATTGACAACCATTCTGCTAGATAGCCTTGTTTTTGTTTTATAGCCTTTCTGCTCAGCTCTTCTTGCTCCTCCCAGGCCCAGCAGTGCCTCTGTGGGCCCCTGGGAGGTCAGGAGTTTAGGGTAGGAAGGGAGCGCCTGCTGAGGGAGCCAGCAGGGCTCGGAGCTGCCCAGAAGTGGCCAGGGTGGGACCCCTGCCTGGTCATTAATAAACACAGTCAGTTCCTCTTTTTATCCTCCCCTCTGTGCAGTGCCCATAGGGAAGGGGTGGTGCCGGGCAAACATCCGGAAGTGTGACCCAGGCCCCCTTCCCTTGGGGGTATATGGGTGGGAGGGCAGGAGCCCAAGCTTCAGAGGACATCTCTGGCACCTGTGCTGCTTACTGGGTTGGCCGCCCACCCTCCAGGCTGCTCCCATCAGTCCCAGGCATCCTGAACCTCTGGATCTACCCCACTCTCCATCCTATGGGTTTATCGAAGGGTCACAAGGCTGATCCTGTTCCTGTGGCTATGGGAACTGCCTAGTGCCCCAAAGTGGAGGAGGGAGCAGGATGGGCATGGCCACAAGTTCTTGATGAAGGTCATGGGGGACAAAGGGGGTGGAGAGACCTATGGGAGGACAGAGTGGCCGGAGGACATAGAATGCATATCTGGAGTGACAGCAGGCAGAGTGGAGAGATGGGGACACTCGGGGTGTGTGGATGACCCTAGGAGCTGGGCCTGGAAAATAGTAAGAGAATAGGTTAGGGCCACCGGGGGGGGGCACACCTAGAATACTATGAGGGCACTGGCATTCGGCTCAGAGAAGAGGCTGGGCAGAGACAATGGGGCCCCTCCCCCCTGCCTACCCTCCATCCTAGGCCCCAGGGGAAGCAGGGAAACTGGGCCAACCCCGGGGGCCCTGGTCAGGCCTGGCTCTGACCACCCACTGGCCACTTGGGACCAATTGAGACAGGTTGGCTGCTGGGTCCCCACCTGCCTCCATTGGGGCTCCCGCTGCCAAACCAGTTCCCCTGGCTGGCTCCCATTGGTGGTCCTATCTCAGGGTCTCACCTTCCCAGCTGCTACCAGGAAAGCAGCCTGAGCCAGGAGAAGGAGCAGGTGTGGAGGGGCCACATGGATCTGCACATCCTCCATCCTCTCACTAGAGGCATAGGGCTAGGTGCCATGCCAGGTACAGGGTAGCCAGCTGAGAACAACACAGAAACTACACCTGCGTATGCCCTCATCCATTGCTGTCCATGCTTCCCCTCATCTAGGAAGCCTCCCTGCTGCCCACCCTGACATCCCTCCAGGGTCCCATGCTCCCACCACTCAGCCCTGACCACTCTGGGCTACTGCTGCATGGGGACAGGTCTGTGCCCCAGGAGAACTTCCCATGAGGTCAAAGGCTGGCTGGGTGACTACAGTGGCCACAGAGGAAGCCCATTGCTGACTGATTACTGAATGAATGAACGAATGAGTGAATAGATGCATTCTTCTCATTTTACAGATAAGTAACCTGACACCCCCAGAGAAGAGGTCACCTGCCTGAGGGCACTTCTATCTCACCAGCATCAGACCAGGTATGTGCAACCCCAGAGCCCAGGCCTGGAACAGCTGGGATGGGGGTTTCCAGGAGAGCAGGACCTGGGCCCCTCCTCCACAGGCACTGCGAGGACTGCCCCAGCCATCACAGTGGCCCCCACAGACAGGCCCCCCACATATGCCCAGCTTCACCCCAAGTTCTTTGCTCCCAGTCACCCACTACCCCTCACAGCAGCCCTGTGGTGGTTCAGCCACAGCACAGAGAGGTGGTTAGTTGCCCAAGGTCACGGTAGCATGTGGTGGAGAGTGAAACTCTGGCTGCCTGGCTCCCCGTCCCATCTTTCTCCCGGCTCTCTGTGTGACGCCTCGACCAGCATATCTCCCCTTTGCCCCTTTGTGTTTTGTTTTGAGATGGAGTCTCACTATGTCGCCCAGGCTGGAGTGTGCAGTGGCTCAATCTCAGCTCACTGCAACCTCCACTTCCCCGGTTCAAGCAATTCCCCTGCCTCAGCCTCCCAGGTAGCTGGGATTACAGGTGCATCCCATCATACCCCGCTAATTTTTATATTTTTAGTAGAGCTAGGGTTTCACCATGCTGATCACGCTGGTCTCGAAGTTGAGGTGGTCAGGAAAGGAGTCCTTGCTGCTCTGAGACCTGAAGGAGGGGAGGGGCAGCCCTGTGGAGACACTAGAAAGTGAGCTCCAGGCAGAGGGACCAGTCCCTGCAAAGGCCCTGAGGCCTCCAGGGGATGTGAACAGAGAGGCGACGGAGCCTTGTGGGCCCGTAAGACACAGACAGTAATGTTCTGAGGAAGGGGACATGGCCCCTGTCACTGCGTCTGCCATCAAAAGTGCCCTCTGGCTGCGCCTGCCATGCAGATGAGGTAGGGGGTGAGCAGGGAGACAGGAAGGAGGCTGCTGTCTCCTGTGGATCCTGGCGGAACATGAGAGTGGAAGGGACAGGTTAGGGGCAGAGGAGGAAGCTGTGAGCAGGCTCACTGCTGCCACCCAGCCACCATGATTCTCTCGCGCAGTCCACCCTGAGACCCCAGAACCATGTTTCAGAAGAGGAAGAAGCGGGTGGCAATCTGTGCACCATCCAACTTTGAGCACTGCGTGCACATGGGCTTCGATCACCGTGAGCAAAAGCTCACTGGGCTGTGCGCCAGTGGCAGAGGCTGATGGAGGAGTCGGCTTGCCAGCCCAAGCACCTCATCAACCCTACCTGTATTACCTCCATCCAGCCCATGGCCCCCAAGGTATGCGGCACCCACCACCACCTCCCCCAGCTCGCCCCCCACCCCGAGTGGCCTGGCCCTCACCCCACACTCGACCCTATAACCAACACCTTCTCAATTACATGGAAATGGAGATGTAATCCCAGCTTCCACCCTGATCCTGGGTCCCAGGCTGGCCCTTCTCCAACCCTCCGCCCACTGCCTCCAAGTTCTGAGAACCCCATGCCACCCAACCTGAGGCTTCCCTGACCCATCTGACAGTCCCCACACCAGCCTCCAACCTGAGCCTCATACTATAGGCAGTATGCTCCTGTCCCTGGACCACACCCATCCCACCCTTGAGCCTTCCCAGAGCTCCTGGCAGTGGGGAACGGACCCATTCCCACAGGGTGACAGTCCCTAGTGCTGAGGACTTGGATCGAGGAGCCTGGAGGAGGTAACTGAACCAGACCAGGGGTCCAGGCAAGCTTCTGGGAGGAGGGGACACTGTGGCTGAGGAGGAGGAGGAGGAGGAGGAGGCAGAATGTCAGCAGATTGAGGGGAAGCTGAGCTTTCATGTAGGAAATCACCCCTGTGGAACACTGCGGACTTTTTGGTTTTGGGTGTTTTTTTTTTTCCTGCTATCTAGAGCAAAATGGCAAGGTTGGGATTTGAACCAACTTCTGTTTCCAAGCCCCATGCTCTTAATCCCTCTCCTGCCTCCATGTGAAATTATAAGAGTTGCAGAGCCGGTGTCTGGCTGTGGGCGGCATGAGGCTGGCCTGGCAGGAAACTGTGCTGGACCTCGGGAAACCAGCCTCACAGCCTGGACTCTCTCCCATGGTCAGTGGGGACTGGGAAGGGTTGCAGGCCAGGGGGAGCTCGCCAGGTTTGTTTCCAGGGGGTGTAGATGGATGTGCCTGGACTCACCTCTCCCAGTGCCCAGCCCAGCCTGGCAGGGAGGAGTGCCAAGACCCACAAGTTGGCCATAGACACAAGTACAGCCTTGATTTGGAGGCCCATGGAAGGGCCCGTGTGGCCCACGCAGGGCGCTTTTGAATGCCTTGACTTCTTTGCCACCACTTAAAAAGTGACAGACTTCACTTTTCAAAGCTGTTGGATTCTGGTGACAGACCAGCTGGAGCTGAGTGGCAGCTGCCTCCACAGGTGTGGCCCTGGCTCTTGTGGGCCACAGGTTGCACGCGACCCCCTCTGCTCCAGGACCTGCCTGGTTCTGTGGCCACTGGCATGTGTCTCCAAAATCCCAGCCTCTGCTTGGCTCGCCAGATGAGAGGCCTGGCTGTGACTGTCCACCAGGAAATAGGACACCTGAATTCACACACAGTGCCTCGTGGCCAGTGCTGACCTGGAGCCCCATGGGTGCTTGTGCTTGCTGCCCTTGGCCAGGACCCAGGTCTCCCAGGGCCCTCTCAACCCCCTGGCTTTTGTTTTGTTTCATTTTAAGACAGAGTTCTGGCCGAGCGCGGTGGCTCAAGCTTGTAATCCCAGTACTTTGGGAGGTCGAGGTGGGTGGATCACGAGGTCAAGAGATCGAGACCATCCTGGTCAACATGGTGAAACCCCGTCTCTACTAAAAATACAAAAAATTAGCTGGGCATGGTGGTGCGTGCCTGTAATCCCAGCTACTCAGGAGGCTGAGGCAGGAGAATTGCCTGAACCCAGGAGGCGGAGGTTGCAGTGAGCCGAGATCGTGCCATTGCACTCCAGCCTGGGTAACAAGAGTGAAACTCCATCTCAAAAAAAAAAAAAAAAAAAAAAAAGACAGAGTTCTGCTCTATCTCCCAGGCTGGAGTGCGGTGCCACTGCGATGTCAGCTCACTGCAACCTTCGCCTCCCAGGTTCAGGCAATTCTGCTGTCTCAGCCTCCTTCCTGGCTCAGCATCTGGAGTAACTCCCAAGGGATTACAGGTGCCTACCACCATGGCCAGCTAATTTTTGTATTTTTAGTGGAGACAGGGATTTCATCATGTTGGCCAGACTGGTCTGGAACTGCTGACCTCAGGTGATCCTCCTGCCTTAGGCCTCCCAAAGTGCTGGGATTACAGGCACCCACCACCATGCCCAGCTATTTTTAGTGGAGACTTTTTCACAATGTTGGCCAAGATGGTCTTGAACCCTGACTTCAGGTGGTCCTCTCACCTCAGCCCCCCAGAGGTGTTGAGATTATAGGGTTGAGCCATTGTACCCAGCCTCAACCCCCTGTTCTAACAGCAAAGTCTGGCCTTGTGTCCACTTTGCTTTTCTGGGGCCGCTGGGTAGGATCCGGGTTCCAACAGACAGCCATGGCCAGGAGAGACGGGGCAGCAGAAGGCCACAGGTTTTGGGGGATCAGTGTTTCCTGCATATTAGAGGCAGGCGTCCAGCTACAGATGCCTGGCAGCCTGGGGAAGGTCCCTGTCAGCAGGACCACTGTTCTCAGCTCACTGTGGCCCCTGCACAACCACCTCATCAATCCGTGGTTTAGCAAAAGTTCACTTAGCTCCTGCTGTGCACCAGATGCTTATAGGTGCTGAGATATAGTGGGACCCGAAGGAGACAGGAAAAAACAATCCCTGCCCCCAGGAGCATGCACTGGACAGAGGCAGGAGCAGACAGATGCCTGCATGCTCCATGTCAGCTGCTGTCAGGTGATCTAAGTGGAACACAGGCAGGGCAGGGGCTGGCATTTTAGATGGGTGACCAGTGGAAGCTTGAGCAAAGACCTGAAAGAGTGGACGGAGAGAGCCACAGGGCCCCTGGGAGTTGATGTTCCAAGCAGAAGGAGCAGCCAACAGGGCAGGAGGGGGCGGAGCAGCAAGAACACCTGTGTGCGTGGGAATAGAGCAAGGGCAGAGTGAGTGTGTATGACACAACTCAGACCATGGAGAGTGGGGACGGTAGAGACTTGGAATGCACTGGACACCCTGCCTGGTTTCCACATGGGTTTGTATTTGGCACCTGGCTCCTGGAACCCCATTGACCTCTACTTTGGGGCCAGGCCTATGTGACTCTCCCTGTCCTCCACCCCTTGTCCTTTGTGGGAGCAGAGTGTGGTTTTGGGGCTCATGAACACTGGCTCCCACAGGGGAGGAAGTGCTAGCCCAGGCCTGGCCACAGCATCCTGTAATTTGTAGCCTTCAGCCTGATTATGGGGTGAGTCAGCTTTTGCCCTCCTTCCCTTCCACCCCACAGGGCACGACTGTGCCGCCCATCTGGGGAACAGGAGAAAAACAAGGGGTGCCTCCCTGGGATCCCACCCAGCCCAGGGAGGCGGCAGCCTGGCCGTAGCCATCACTCCTCTGACCCTGCAGTGGCATCCCAGAAGGGGACGGGCCACCGCCCATGCCATCCTTACTCCACAGTATCTTATTTTGTCTCTCTCTTATCTCTGTGTGTGTCATGCCATCATGTCCCTGTGTTGGATGCCCATTCTGTGTCCCCCACTTCTTGCTGCACCCCCACCCACCATTGCCCGGGACCCCAGACCATCATGTGGGGCAGCAAAGGTACCAAAAATGGGGCCCTCATGCTGCTTCTGGGCGAGTTTGAGAACGTGTCGGTGACACGCTCCAACTCTCTTCAGAGAGACAGCCCTCCAGCGCCCGCCTGTGCCCACCAGGAAAATGGAATAATGGAGGAGCTGGCCACCACGGCCAGAGTGGTCCTGGGGAAGGCAGGCAGTCTAGGCTGGATCACCAGTCACAGTGAGGCAGATGGCAACAGTGGTGACAGGTGACAAGTGGGGCCAGAGAAAAGGCCCAAGTCTTCCAGGGAGGGCTCAGGGGACCCCCTTTCTCTGGGCCTGACATTGGCACCCCTCAGCCTGTTGGTCTGGCCAGTGGGGTGAAATTGGCAGCTGGCTGGCCCTTAAACACCTATGAGAGGGCTGACACCAACCACCCATGCTGGGGTGCAAGGGTAACCCATCCCCCACGCCAGGGCCTCCAAGGTCCCCTAACTGTTGCTCTCCCATCGCCACCTTCCAGCCCTGCCAGACCCATTGTGCATCTAATCCTGACCACCAATGTGTCTGTCTCATCACTGGGCCTCTCCCCTACTTAGGGAGCAGAGCTGGGTCCAGGCACCCTTCACTGACAGTTACCTCTGTTTTCTGTTTCATGTAGAGCCTCAAGACGTGGCCCCTAATGGGCCATCAACAGGTGGTCTGGCCGACCAGCACTTCTCCTCCTCCTCCTGGCCTCCCGCTTGAGCCCAAGGTACCCCCAGCACTGGAGTGCTAGACCCCCATGCCTCAGAGCCCCAGCTGGTCCCTCCAGCCTGAGACCCTGCTGCTCTCATCACCCCTGCTCTTCCTGGGCCCCCTGGCACCCGCTTGCCACAGCGGGAGCCACAGCACGTATCCCATGAGCATTTCCGGGCTGCCCTGCAGCTGGTGGTGGACCCAGGTGACCCCTGATCCTACATGGACAACTTCAAAATAGGCGACGGCTCCACGGGCATTATGTGCATTGCCACCGTGCGCAGCTGGGGCAACCTGCTGGCCATCAAGGAGATGGACCTGTGCAAGCAGCAGATGCGTGAGCTGCTCTTCAGAGAGGTGCAAGAGCTGCTGCCCTGCTGTACCCTCTCCCTGCCTCCCTCCTGCCCTGCCCTTCCTTTTCTCCTGCCATCCTCCCTCCCTGCTTCCCCCTGCCCCTGCTCTACCTCCTCTCCCTGCTGTGCTCCCACCCTGCCCTCCCTCCTCTCCCTGCACTCTGTGCTGCGTCAGGCCACCCTGCTCCCCTCACTGCTTCCCACCCCCAGATCTCCACCCCGGGTAGGTCCCTGCCTGTCCTCACAGCATCCTCACCCACATCGCTGTCCCTGAGCCTCTGACCCAGGGTTCCTCGGCCCACTGACTACCCACCCAGTGTCGTCCAGCCCCCTCACACCCATTGAGGCCCATCTGGACTCCAGGGTAGTGTCCTCCAGACCTGCCCCTCCTGGGTTCCCCGTGTCCCACCCCAGTCTGTCAGCCCTGGGCGGGCAACTTCTCCCTATGTCTGCACAGTCCATTGTCTCCCACTCCAGGCCCCGCCCCAGGCTCCACGCAACCACCAAGTCCTCAGCACAGCCCACACAACCACCAAAAGGAAGTTTCTCACATTCAGGCCCACCCCACCTCCATTCCACCTTAGACCCTGGCAGTGGCCTGCAGCATCCTGACAAGAGGAAGCCTGCACCCATTTTGCCTGGTGTATGAGGCCCCTCTCACCCTGCCATGCGTCACAGCACCCAGCTGCACCAGGATCTCCCCAGCCTAGGTTCCTCATTTGCCCTCACGTACACGCCTCTTCTTTCATCCTTGCCCAATACTTGCTTGTCCAGGGTCTCAGCCCTGAGTTCAAATGCTCTTCCCACCTCCCTTCAGCACCAACCCAGGACTGACCTGAGATGGGCATTGTCCCAGGGGAGCACTCAGAAGGGAGGTGTGGGCTTTAGGCTGCCTCTGTGGGCCATGTGGCTGGGGCAGTACTAGGGGAGGGCAGGCCAGGTGGCCCCATGGGCACAAGCTCGATGTAGAACTACTGCAAGGGGACCCAAGGGGAGGCAGTGGCTGGGTGTGAGGCAGGCCTGGGCAGCCCTCTAGCCCCTTTCTGCTCCACTCTGGCCACCTTCACCGCTGACCTGGCTCCTGCACAGGTGGTGATCATGTGGGACTATGAGCATGAGAACATGGTGATGTACTACAGCTGCCTGGTGGGGGACAAGCTCTGGATGGTCATGGAGTTTCTGGAAGGAGACTCTCTCACCAACATTGTCACCCACACTAGGTACTGCTGGGGCCTCAGACTCCTCCTGTGACATGACCAGGTCCCCTGCAGACCACTTGGGGTGGGGCCACATCTCCAAACCAGCTGTGCGGTGTCCCCCTTTACCCCCTGGGCATGGGGTCATATCTTCCATTTCTCCAGCTTCAGAGTGGGGTCAAGCTGTCTCAGGTTCCTCCCAGCCCAAGGCAGGGCTTCATTCCCCTCTGCCCCAGGGGAGTTGTCCACCCACCTGCTCACCCCCACCCACAGGATGAATGAGGAGCAGATCTCGGCCATGCCTGGCTGTGCTCCAGGCCCTGTTGGTGCCATCCATCCACAATCAGGATGTCATCCAACTGGACATCAAGAGTGACTCAATCCTGCTAACCCATGACAGCAGGGTGAGGGGACAGGTGATGGGCTGTGGGGGGTCAGGGTTCTCATGGTGGGGCTTCCCTGTCTCTCCCCACCCCTTTTGAGGGTAGGTGGGCTTGACCCTCTAGGGCTGTGTCGAGGATCCGGGACTTCGTCCCTGATGCATCCCAGAGCTGGGTTCCAGCACTTTGGGGGCTCTGTGCAGTGGGAGGACACAGGCTGCTGGGGGCTCTGCAGTGGGAGGGCACAGGCTGGTGGGGGCTCTGTAGTGGGAGGACATAGGCTGGTGGGGACTCTGCAGTGGGAGTGCACAGGCTGTTGGGGGCTCTGTAGTGGGAGGACACAGGCTCGTGGGAGGTCACAAGCTGGAGGGGACTCTGCAGTGAGAGGGCACAGGTTGGAGGGGGCCCTGTGCAGTGAGAGGACAGGCTGGTGGGGGCTCTCTGCAGTGGGAGGTTACAACCTGGAGGGGTCTCTGCAGGGGAAGGACACAGGCCAGTGGGGACTCTACAGTGGGAGGGGACAGGCCGATGGGGACTCTGCAGTGGGAAGACACAGGCTGGTGAAGGCTCTTTGCAGTGGGAGGAAACAGGCCTGTGGTGGCTCAGCAGGGGAAGGACACAGGCCGGTGGGGACTCTGCAGGGGGAGGACATAGGCTGGTGGGGGCTCTGCAGGGGGAGGACACAGGATAGTGGATGGTTTGTGCAGTAGGAGGACACAGGACGCTGGGGGCTCTGCGGTGGCAGAACACAGGCCAGTGGAGGCTCTGTGCAGTGGGAGGACACAGGCCGGTGGGGGCTCTGTGCAGTGGGAGGATACAGGCTGGTGGGGACTCTGCAGTGGCAGGACACAGGCCGGTGGAGGCTCTGTGCACTGGGAGGACACGGGCTGGTGGGGGCTCTGTAGTGGGAGGACATGGGCTGGTGGGAACTCTGCACTGGGAGGACACGGGCCAGTGGGGGCTCTGCAGTGGCAGGACACAGGCCGGTGGAGACTGTGCTTTGGGAGTACACAGGCTGGTGGGGGCTCTGTAGTGGGAGGACATAGGCTTGTGGGGGCTCTGCAGTGGCAGGACACAGGCCAGTGGAGGCTCTGTGCAGTGGGAGGACACAGGCTGGTGGGGACTCTGCAGTGGGAGGACACAGGCCAGTGGGGACTCTGCAGTGGGAGGACAACAGGCCGGTGGGGACTCTGCAGTGGCAGGACACAGGCCAGTGGAGGCTCTGTGCAGTGGGAGAAAACAGGCTGGTGGGGGCTCTGCAGTGGAAGGACACAGGCTGGTAGGGGCTCTGTGCAGTGAGAGGATACAAGGTGGTGGGGTCTCTACAGGGGGAGGACACAGGCCAGTGGGGGCTCTGCACTGGGAGGACATGGGCCAGTGGGGGCTCTGCAGTGGCAGGACACAGGCTGGTGGGGGCTCTGCAGTGGGAGGGCACAGGCTGGTGGGAGCTCTGCAGTGGGAGAAAACAGGCTGGTGGGGGCTCTGCAGTGGAAGGGCACAGGCTGGTGGGGGCTCTGTGCAGTGGGAGGGCACAGGCTGGTCAGGGCTCTGTGAAGTGGGAGGGCACAGGCTGGTGGGGGCTATTCCATTAGCACTGGATGCTGGGCCCAGGGGCAGGGTTCTGGGCAGACAGTGCAGCCTTCACCACAGGCTTCTCCCTCCACTGAAAAGCCACTGCCTGCCCAGCACCCAGGTTGGGGTATGAACACAGCCCTCTCTCATTCTTTGGACTGAGATTCTGAACCCCAGGCTGTGGCACTGATAATGCAGGGTGGACATGACTTTCTGTAGGAAAGGGCCCTTGACTCCAACGAAATTTCTGCAGAACTGGATGACTCCATCCCTTCCCCCAAGGAAAATAAAACTGCACTGTCAGTCTAGGCAAAGGCAGAGAGAGCTGTTTCACCGTCAGTCCGTGGAAATCTTAGGACGTCTGCAGATATATTTTGGGGGCGACAACTGTAGGCCACCTGAAATTGTCCTCCCATGGTTGGGGGGGGGTTCACTGGAGACAAGAAGACCCATAGAGATCCTCAAAATTCAGAAAGTGGGTCAGGTGTAGTGGTTTACAACTGTAATCCCAGCACTTTGTGAGGCCGAGGTGGGGGAATCACGAGGACAGGAGTTCGAGACCAACCTGGCAAACATAGTGAAACCCTGTCTCTAGTAAAAATACAAAAAATTAGCTGGGCATGGTGGCAGTCACCTGTAATCCCAGCTACTTGGGAGGCTAAGGCAGAATTGCTTGAACCTGGAAGGTGGAGGCTGCAGTGAGCCAAGATTGCGCCATTGCACTCCAGCTTGGGCTACAGAGCAAGACTCTATCCCCCCCTCCAAAAAAAAAAACCAAAAACAAAAACATAAAGGGGTCTACAGTTCCTAAGAAGGTGTGGGGGGCCTGGTTGTTGTAGAGGTAGGCTGTGGCCCCTCACAGCCCCAGAGCAGGGCTGCCTTCCTCTCCAATCCAACCCAAGATGCTCCTGGGCAGCAGGGCCCCAGGGCACAGGCTTTCAGGGCCACCGGTTCCCAGCCCCGCATGACCTTTGCTGTCTGTGGTACTCAGGCCACTGCCCCCAAGAGCCCTAGAGGCCATGAGGGTGGGAGATGGGGGGATCCTGTGGGAGGTGACTCACCCGGGAGTCCCCACTGGGAGGTGGTAGAGCTCCCTAGTGGTCTGGCTCTGGAGCCCAGCTCTGACCTCTGGGCTGCACATCATGTCTGAAAATAGAAAGTAAAACACCGATTTCTGTGACAGTGACAGGGAGCACACGTGAGCCCTGTGGCTTCCAGGTGGGGGCCTGGGAAATATAGCTCCACCTGACGAGGTAGCAAGTGGCCGGAACCCACATCTGTGACATTTCTGGCCTCTTGTTTTGTGTGGCAAGAACCAAATGAGACGGGTTCTTCTCATATCTGGAAAGGTGCATTTTAGACATGCTGCTGGGTGCTAGAGAGGGCTTTGTGTTCGTTCTTTTTCTGAGTGGGTTTTCCCTTCCCTAGGCTAAAGGGCCTGTCACCTGTCTCATTATTTCCCTCAATGGTTCTGTCTTCCTCTGCCCTCCCCTGTCCTGGCTGTCCCACAGGTGGATGCAGATCAGGTTATTCTGTCTCACAGCCCCGTGAAGCTCTTCTCAAAGTACCATGAGAAGCAGAGGCTGGTGTCTGGGCAGGGGCCTGTGGTGGAGAATGCCCGGGGGTAACCTTTTGGTCTTACTCTGTCTGAAGGGAAGGGGCAGGGCTGGAGCCTTCCCTTCCTTAGCTGAGTGGGGACTGTAGTGAGGGATGCTGGGTGCTGGGGTGCATGGGTGATGCTGCGGGCTGAGGGGTGGGAGGACAGCTCCCGAGTGTGGTCGGTCCTCATGTCTGGTGGTTGCCAAAAGCCAGTCTTCTTACCCCTGCATCAGAATCCTTTGGGGAACATAAAATGCAGATTCCAGGGTCTCTGCGCTGGAGCCTTGGTTGACTAGGTCTAGGGTAAAACTCAGGAATCTGTATTTTTAGAAAACCAAAATACCTCTCCTAGTGGTTCTGTAACTAGGTTTGGGAACCCCTTCTCTAGTCTCTTCCTTGGGGTGCTCAGTCAGCTTATTAGCCAGTGGTAGTGAAGCAGTTACAGGGAGCTTGTCTTTGGGAGCCTGCAGAATACCAGGCCCCTCTTCTCAAGCAGCTGGGTCGTGCTGAGCCTGTCCTCTGTACCAGAGGTGTGCCACACACTGAACAGGACAAGGACCAGGATGAGGCGCAGGGCTTACGAATGAATCAGGGGCTTGTGCCTGAGGAGGCAAGAATAACACCATGTGCAATAAAGGAGCGTTTACCAAGGCGTATGATTAAAGGCTCATAAGCTCACAGGAGTGTGCCACAGGTATTGGAGGGGGGGACAGTGGAGTATCCCTGGGTCAGGAATTGCCTTGCCTTCAGTGGAGCCCAGCAGATAGCTAAGGTTTCCCAGGCAGGGGAAATAGGAGGTTGGAATGGGATAGGGAGAGGAATGAGAACAGGAGGGGTGGTGCCAGGGTGTCTGGAACCTTGCAAGTTAACTTGAGGAGTCTCAAGGCAGTGGAGGACAGGGCAGGCTTTATTGCTGATGGGGCAATCTGATAGAATCAGGATTTGGGGAAAATTCATTTTGAGATTAATCCAAAACCACATCCAGTTAACACTGAGAGTTGGAATTGAGGACAGGAAGATGGAGGCAGATCTTAGAGGAGATAGACTGAAGCTGGCTTGGCCCTCCCCAGGGTCTCTTCTTCCTTGCTGATTCATGCTCATCTTACAAGATTTTAGCTCCAACCCTCCTCCCTCTGCTGGACTCCCCAGCCCACTGAGGAGTCTCTTCTGAACTCAGCACTGACTGGCAGCACTGTTCTCAGAATACTGGTTTTGACGGGCTCTGAATGTGCTGGGCTCCTCGGGACAGTTTTTTTCTCTCTTTTTTTCTTTTTTTCTTTTCTTTTCTTTTCTTTTTTCTTTTTTTTTTTTTTTTTTTTTTTTGAGAAAGGGTCTCACTCTGTTGCTCAGGCTGGGGTACAGTGGCGCAATCGTAGCTCATGGTAGCCTTGACCTCCCGGGCTCAACTGATCCTCCTGCCCCAGCCTCTTGAGGAGCCTCCTGAGTAGACTACAGGCATATGCCACCATGTGTAGCTGACTGTTTTATTTGTAGAGACAGGGTCTCACTATGTTGCCCAGAATGACCTGGAACTCCTGGGCTCCATCAATTCTCCCACCTCAGCCTCCCAAAGTGCTGGGATTTCAGGTGTGAGCCACTGCACTCAGCTGGAGACAGAAATTTTTATGTGCTTTTGCCCTCTGGGCCATGTCTGGCATAGGACCTGGTACCTGTCATGTGCCTGGTGACTGTTGGGTTGCCCAGGAGCTGCCCTCTTTACCTGTGCAGTTGCAGCCTGCTCGCCAGCACCTGCAGGATTTGTGCCATCCTTGCTGGGCTCTGCTTGTTGCCCTCCTTCCTGGCTTGATCAGGACTGGGTTGTGTTCCCTTCACTTCTGATGTAATGCGTTCAGAAAGGCATCTTCCCCCAAAACTGTCCAGCATTACTTCCCTGAGCTCGCTCCAGACTGGGATTCCAGAATGTTCTTACCATGGATGAGCTGCAGATGGCCTTCCCCCTGCTTGACATGGTGTACGTGGAGTGGCGGCCGAAGGCCACGGTACTAAGGGGCACAGGTTGGGCTGTGTCATCTGCACGCCTCCAGTGCCCTGCATTGGCTCCGTCACTCACCTTGCAAACCCTCCTGCAGAGCTGTGTTTGTCTGTGCTTCTGCATGTCTACTGCCTCCTTGGAGGCACATCTGGCTAAGGGTTTTGTTCCCTGGATTTATGAGAATGGTTCAGAGGCTGGGCGTGGTGGCTCACACCTGTAATCCCAATGCTTTGGGAGGCTGAAACTGGAGGACTGGTTGAAGACCAGCCTGGGCAACATAGTGAGACCCTGTCTCTACAAAAAAATAAAACTAATTGGCCGGGTGCAGTGGCTCATGCCTGTAATCCAAGCACTTTGGGAGGCCAAGGTGGGTGAATCTCCTGAGGTCAGGAGTTCCAGATTAGCCTGGCCAACATGGTGAAACCCTGTCTCTACTAAAAATACAAAAATTAGCTGTATGTAGTGGTAGATGCCTGTAATCCCAGCTACTCGAGAGGCTGGGGTAGGAGAATTGCTTGAACCTGGGAGGCGGAGGTTGCAGTGAGCCAAGATTATGCCATTGCACTCCAGCCTAGGCAACAGAGTGAGACTCTGTCTCAAAGAAAGAAAATGAGCCAGGTATGGTGGCACATGCCGATTGTCCCAACTACTCAGGAGGCTGAGGCAGGTGGGTTGCTGAAGCCCAGACATTGGAGGCTGCAGTGAGCTGTGATCACATCACTGCACTCCAACCTTGGCCACTGAGTGAGACTTTTTCAAAAAAAAAAAAAAAAAAAAAAAGGAAAAAGAAAAAGAAAATAGCCCAGATAAGCGACAGGCTTTACACCCTGTCCTCTCTGCATTGTTTGTAATTAGCTGGGAACCCCTTTCAGAGCCCCAGCCTCCTTTCCGACAAGCAGTTCTGGACTTGCTGGCTGACCTTGCCAGTGTTGCCCAGGAGAGCCGCTGGCAGTTGTGAGGTGAGCTATCCAGACGGGGTTTCACCATGTTGACCAGGATGGTCTCGATCTCTTGACCTCGTGATCCACCTGCCTCAGCCTCCCAAAGTGCTGGGATTACAGGTATGAGCCACCGCATCCAGCCAACATTACATTTCTTAAACCCAAAGACTAAATATTAAAAGCAGCCAGGTCCCCTCTCTTTCATACACACATATATCTCTGAAAGGAATAATTCGCCTGACAGACAACATGTCAACAAAAATGTAAAAACCTAGTACAACTTACAATGATTGGCATCATCTTTGGTGCACTAAAGTCAAAGAGTTATCCACTAAATTCTGAATGCAGAGAACATGCCCACTAAAATCAAAACTGAGCAATTTTTGCTTCCATGTTATGAGGTTGGTGCAAAAGTAATTCCAGTTTTTGCCACTGAAAGTAATGGAAGTAGAACGCAGTGACTCGTGCCTGTAATCTCAGCACTTAGGAGGCCAAAACAAGTGGATCACTTGAGAGGTTAAGAGTTTCAGACCACCCTGGCCAACATGCTGAGACTCTGTCTTAACTAAAAATGCGAAAATGAGCCAGGCATGGTGGCAGGTGCCTGTAATCCCAGCTACTTGGCAGGCTGAGACAGGAGACTTGCTTAAAACTGGGAGGTGGAGGTTGCCATGAGCTGAGATCACTCCACCCTGGCAACAGAGCAAGACTCCACCTCAAAAATAAAAAATAAAAATAAAAATAAAAATAGGTAATTTCAAAAACCTCAATTATGTTTGCACCAAACAACATAATAAGTCAGTTTCCCTCCCACTATTAACAATTGGAAACTAAACAAATGTACAAAATAAGTGCTTCCTGTAATTGGACAACAGGGCTGTGATCCATGTGAGAAGAGAATAAATTACATGTGTCCTGAGACTATACAGCTTTCGACCTGGAGATATTTTCAGCATCATTGTAAAGGAGAAGGAAACCAAACAGAACACAGTGTTCTCAATAATTGAGGGATCAGAGCTCATGGAGGCTTAGGTAGCTACATTTTGGGGGGCAGAGAACTGGAGATGCAAGGGACATACAGATAAAAAGCTAGCAATTTTTCATAAATATTTCTTTAAGTTCCTAGCTGACAACTAAGATGTGCATAAAAAGACCACAATCTCATGCAGCTAGGAGGAGAGCAGTTAGTGGAGAGGTGTAAGTCCAACAATTTCTGGATGTAAGAAAGAACTGGAACATAGACAAGTTCTGAGGATCCTGAGTGAGAAAACTCATTGAACACCTGGGGAGTACAAGCAAGCACACAGATGGATGGCACCTTCCTGGCAGCAGGAAGAAACCAGCTCTAGAATAACAGCTGCTGCAAGACTTCACCTAAGTTCCCTATAGATTCTTCATATCAGACCTTTGATAGGTGCATGGTTTGCAAGTATTTTCTCCCATTTTGTAGGTTGTTTGTTGACTTTGTTAGTTCCTTTCACTTTGCAGATGCGCTTGAGTTTTTAATTAGGTCCCATCTGTCAATATGTTTTTCTTATCATTGCTTTGGGCATCTTTGTCATGAAATCTTTGCAGGACCTATGTCCACAACGGTATCTTCTAGGTTTGCTTCACTAGTTTTTATAGCCCCAAGAACACTGTGGGTTTTAGGTTTAAGCCTTGAATCCATCTTAAGTTGATTTTTGCATATGGTAAAGGGAAGGGGTCCAGTTTCAATCTTTTTTTTTTTTTTTTTTTTTTTTGAGACGGAGTTTTGCTCATTACCCAGGCTTGAGTGCAATGGCATGATCTCGGCTCACCGCAACCTCCGCTTCCTGGGTTCAGGCAATTCTCCTGCCTCAGCCACCTGAGTAGCTCGGATTACAGGCACGCACCTCCATGCCCAGCTACTTTTTTGTATTTTTAGTAGAGACAGGGTTTCACATGTTGACCAGGATGATCTCGATCTCTTGACCTCATGATCCACCCACCTCAGCCTCCCAAAGTGCTGGGATTACAGGCTTGAGCCACCGTGCCCGGCCTCAGTTTCAATCTTCTGCATTGGATAGCCACTTATCCCAGCAACATTGATTGAAAAGGGAATCCTTCAACTCTGAAAAGCTGTTTGGAGATTACTCAAAGAACTTAGAGCAGAAATACCATTTTATCCAGCAAACCACTGGGTATATTCCCAAAGGAATATGAACCTTTCTGCCATAAAGTCCCATGCATCCGTATGTCCACCACAAAACTATTCACAATAGTAAAGACATGGAATCAATCTAAGTACCAGCAATGGTAGACTGGAAAAAAAGGAATGAGATCATGTCTTCTGCAGCAACATGAATAGAGCTGGAGGCCATTATCCTAAGCAATCTAAGGCAGGACAGAAAATGAAATACTACATGTTCTCACTTATAAGTGGCAGCTAAACACTGAGTACACATAGACAGAAAGAAGAGAGCAACACACACCAGGGCCTACTTGAGGGTGGAGAGTGGGAGGAGGCTGAGGATCAAAAAACTAGCTATCAGATACTATGTTCATTAATGTGTGGTGAAACATTCTGTACAGTAAACCCCTGCAAGACTCAACTTACCTATATAATGAACCTGCACATGTACCCCTGAACCAAAAGTTTCACAAAAATAGTAAAGAAAAATACCAAGAATTTTCCAATAAGAAAAATTTTCAGTACATTTAAAGTTGGTGGCTGGGCAAAGTGGCTCTTGCCTATAATGGCAGCATTTTGGGAAGCCAACTGGGTTAACCATCTGAAGTTAGGAGTTCAAGACCAGCCTGAACAACATGGTGAAAGCCCACTTATATATGTATAAAAAAAATCTGCTTCATTTTTAATGAAAAAAATGTTCTGCATTTACTTTTTTTCAAAGCAATGACTATGTGATATAGGCTCACAAAAAGAATAACACAGTCACTGTCTTAGGAAATCAAGTAAGGTTTTATTCTGTTACAGGATCTTTAGCAAACAGATCATATTCACACATATGCTGACAATCCTTCAAATTTCTAAAATTCAAATCAAACAAAAATCCAACATATAAACAAAGGGAAAAGAAATCAAGGTTGTCTTCAAAAACACTAGATCACACACACAAAAGAAATCAGTACTATTAGAGGATAACATTGTCTCATTCAGCAATGATTATATTTTCAGTTAGGATATTCTGTATGAAAGTAAGAGAAAGCTGTTTTCCTAATGCAATAGGTCCGAATGTAAATGGCTGTTTTGTCTGAAAAAATTTTCTCAAAAACATGCATTATCCAGCCAAAAAACTGGAATCCAAGTTATGACTTCAAGAATAGGCTCAGAAGCCAGGCGCGGTGGCTCACGCCTGTAATTCCAGCACTTTGGGAGGCTGAGGAGGGTGGATTACGAGGTCAAGAGATCGAGACCATCCTGGTCAACATGGTGAAACCCCGTCTCTACTAAAAATACAAAAAATTAGCTGGCCATGGTGGTGCATGCCTGTAATCCCAGCTACTCGGGAGGCTGAGGCAGGAGAATTGTCTGAACCCAGGAGGCAGAGGTTGTGGTGAGCAAAGATCATGCCATTGCACTCCAGCCTGGGTAACAAGAGCGAAACTCCATCTCAAAAAAAAAAAAAAAAAAAAAAAAAGAAAAGAAAAGAATACGCTCAGAAAACCAGAGAAGGGAAAGGCATTTGAGTGAATAACCTTGCTTTCTCTGCTGGCTTTCCGCTTAAATGTTAGCTAATTTCCAAGTAGCATTAACCCGCCATGCCAAAAGGAAGTGACATCTTAGAGATCTTCAGATTATCACAGGCATAGAAGGAAAAGGAAACCCTGGAAAAGTGACGGCACCATTCTTCTCCATTTTCCCTTAAAAATATTCATTCACTTGTCTTGAAACTGCACATGGTGAACGTTGTGTGTGTAAGACAGAGAGAGACAGAGGGGGAGAGAGATAGAGAGAAGGAAAGAAAAAGGTAAATGAGAAAGGAAGGAGGAAAATAGGATGGAGGGAAGGAAGAAAATGAAAGAAAAACAGCCCCCCCAAAAAAGAGGAAAGGAATGAAACAAAGAAAGGGAACATGAAAGAAAGAAAGAAAGAAAGAAAGAAAGAAAGAAAGAAAGAAAAAGAAACAAAGAAATAAAGAAAGAAAAAGAGAAGGAAGAAATGACAGAAAGAAGGGAGGGAGGGAGAGAGGCAGGGAAAGGAAAGAAGGAAAAGGAAGAATCCAAGCAGCTCATAGGAGGCTTGGATTCACCCTAAAAAGAGAAGGAGAATTCTTGGGAAATTGTATTCTATAAGCTCCCTGGGACGAGGGGCACTGATATGCACCCCAGGGTTTCCATTGAAGACTTTGAAATACTACATGCATTAAGGACAAAGAAAAGTCTTTGAAGAATCAAGTTCAGTCTTAAATGATCTGAATAACTGATTGGCCAAAAATGATCTTTATATACTCCAAATGCCTGCTGGATGAAAAGTTAAATTGCCTGAACCCGGGAGGCAGAGGTTGCGGTGAGCCAAGATTGCCCCATTGCACTCCAGCCTGGGTAACAAGAGCAAAACTCCGTCTCAAAAAAAAAAAAAAAAGAAGAAGGGGGGTTGTATGTTTGCTCACACTGGATGTGGAGCAGAGTTCAGGAGTCTGGGAGAAGGAAACTTAAGCCAAGTTTGCTTAACAACTGTTTTCTTCTGAACCCTGAAGACAAATTTATTTACAAAGAACAATAGGAATGGAGAGTCTGTGAATCCCTGATATCTAAAAGACGCCATGTCTAAAATAGGTCATAATGGTAAGGGTATTTCTTTAGAGCAAGCTCTTCCTACATAGCCTGTTGGCAGAAAACTCTAGAAGCAGAAGTTCTCTCGGCACAACTTCTGAAGGTGAAGCATCGTCATAGGAGGAGTGTAGCTACATCACTGTCAGAACCCAAAGCATTAGGGACTTTTCTTAATTGTAGCTAATCATCAGGGGACTCACCGCCCACCCTGTCTTTCTCTCCCACTTCCGTGCCCTATACATTTTTGCCAGTTGGCATTTCCTGAATGGTGATCTTTATGTTTACCTGGTAAACATAGGTGGAGCGTTTGGCCAAGTTCTGTAATTAGTTTTATCAAATGATTGCACTTAAAAGAGAATCTGATAAAAGCCCATGATGTGTAGACAGTGGCTGAGATATAGAGGGGCCTCTGATGCTTGTCACTGGCCTGTGCAGTGGGAACGGTATTGAGGAACTGAGTCCTGTAGTGGTCGGGTCTATGGTGACTCTGGATTGTGTGAGAATGGAGTTGTTCAACACCTAGTGGTGTTGAAGAGTTGGCTGGTGTTCAGCAAACGTCTTATATGTGGTGTGAGAACAAAGACATCATAGCAGCCTTGGCTGGAGGGAGACTGTGTGTCTTTGGGGGAATGGAGACTATTCTCTCCTACACACACGCTGCTGCACTGTGAACTGTCCTGTCATTCCAGGTCTCACCGGCAGAAGGAGCTGAGAACTCAAAGGAAAGAAGTCCTGAGGAGCGTCTCCCCTCCCCACCTGCTGCAATACAGTGACTCCTGAACACCCACACACGTGCACACTGACAGTGATGTAGCTACACTCCTCCTACGACAATGCTTCACCTTCAGAAATTGTGCTGAGAGAACTTCTGCTTCTAGAGCTTTCTGCCAACAGGCTATGTAAGTGCCCTGAGGATTCACGGCTTACTTTTAGCCCTAGATCTTGAATATGCAGCAGTCACCTGTTTCTTCCACTAGCCTAGGCTTCCTGGTCATCCGTCCCTCCCATCTGCCTGCATGCACGCATTTCTAAGTCAGACCTACCCCGCCTGCCTGGACCAGTAACTGTATACTCTTCCCTACCAAGAAGTTTTTTCTTTGTTTGCTTGTTTGTTTGTTTGTTTCAGACTAAGTTTTACTCTTGTCACCCAGCTGGAATTCAGTGGCAGGATCTCTCCTCATTGCAACCCCCTGCCTCCCGAGTTCAAGAGATTCTCTTGCCTCTGCCTCCCGAGTAGCTGGGATTACTGGCGTGTGCCACCACTCACAGCTAATTTTTGTATTTTTAGTAGAGGTGGGGTTTCACCTTGATGGCCAGGCTGGTCTCAAGTTCGACTTCAGGTGATCCACCCACCTTGGCCTAAGCAAAGTGCTGGTATTACTGGAGTGAGCCACCGCGATTGGCCCTATGAGCTTTTCATAGCAAGTCCTCTTATTCTGCCTTTTTTTTTTTTTTTCCACAAATGCTGTTTCAAGATCCCAAAGCCAAACATCTGATACCTAAACACAAACCCTCCTGAAAATCCAAAGTCCACGAGTTCAGAATACATTATTTGGACTTACTTATTCTAAGCATAAATTGAAAATAAAAATGAGACTTTTTATCGATTAACTTTAAAGAAAAAAAAGAAAATCGCTCTTCTTAAAACATTTAATCTGGATAGCTTTTATATGTAAATTGTTTCTGATTTTTGTCTTTTAAATATCTATGAAATCTATTTCTGCTCTAATTTTTGTTTATTATGATTTTTTATTTCTCTCTCTCTGTCTGTTACTCTCTCTTCTGAGACAGAGTTTCACTCTTGTTACCCAAGATGGAGTGCAGTGGTGCAATCTTGACTCACTGCAACCTTCGCTTCCTGGGTTCAAGGGATGCTTCAGCCTCAGTCTCCCCAGTAGCTACAATTAGAGGCATCTGCCACCACACCCGGCTAATTTTTGTATTTTTAGTAGAGAATGGTTTTAACCAAGTTGGCCAGGCTGTTCCCAAACTCCTATCGTTGGGTGATCCATCGACCTTGGCCTCCCAAAGTGCTGAGATTACAAGCTGGAATCGAACTTCTATGAAAAACGTCCAACGTCCAGTTCTAGCCTTAAAATAATTTCACATCAAATGGATTAAATTATTTTTCCAAAGCTCTGATGCCCAAATGGAAAAATAATTTTCCTTTTTTAGCAAAAGGCAGCTGTTGAAGAGGCAGAATCTGAATCCTAGAAGCTCATGAGCTCTCATATGTGCGAAAATGTTGGATTTCTCTGAACACACGCAGAACAGAAATCTACCCATTCTTTCTAGGAAGGTCATCTCAACTCTGCCTCAGAAATTACTGTGGGTCACCTTAGAATGTTATTATCACCACTAAACAGGCTTCCTGGCCACATACCCAGCGCTAGGCTGCTATTCCCTGAGCCCAAGAAAGTCTCGTTTTTGCAGAAAACTAGCCCAGGACCTGAGAATGGCTGGAGCCCCAATCTCGGTAAACAGAGACTGTCTGGGGAAGAGGGAGCCCACGTTTGCCTGGGCGCCAGACCCATCCAGTTGCTTGGAGCTCAGGCACTAGGCCCCAGCCTGACGGCAGAGGCCTCTCTGCTTACCCCTTGCACAGCCAAGGGCCCCCAGACCCGCAGTGGGTGGCAGCGAGGAGCATGCGTGCCCAGGAAGGCAAGGAGTCTACTGAGGCCAGAGATGGAGAGAACCCTGCCTCCCACCTACACAAATCACCATGTCTCCGGCTTCCCCAAGAGACCCAGTTATTGCCAGGAGCTCCCACCTGGGCTGTGGTGGGGTTCCGGATCCCTGCCTTCTCTCCCCACCACCCGGGAGCCTGTGGCCAGGGGCGCAGAGCCTGGTGGCCACTGTACTGCCTTTGCCAGAATCGCTCATTTCCCAGCAGAACAAAAGCCTCCCCTCACCCCACCCTGCCATCTTAACTATTATTATAGTAATATGAATACTCCTCACCCCACCCTGCCATCTTAACTGTTATTATGATAATGTGAATTCTACTCACCCTACCCTGCAGTCTTAACTACTCTGACATGTTAACCCCACCCACCATTGTAACTGAACTTATGGTAATGTACATTTGTTGCCCCTAGCCTCACGACCATTACAGAACTTAACCTGTACATCACCCCTGCCTCCGGCCCAAAAGACTTGCCTCAACCTAGAAAACCAACTGATATCCCTTCACCCTTTTCTGCATTAGCCCACCTCTACCGACGTAAATATAAAGCCATGTTGCTCACACAAAGCCTGTTTTTGGGGGTCTCATCATTCAAAGAGCGCATTTTTAAAAGCCACCGGCGCCTGGGGGATAGACGGTTGGTTCCCAGTTTCCAGCCAGCACTGTGCCAAGACACCTGAGTGAGCCGCAGCCCTTCCCTAACATCATCCCCCAAGGCAGGCGGCCACAAGCCAGCTGCTCCACCGAGAGCAAGTTGGCCAGGGCGGGCGGACCCCAGCCCGACGGGTGGGTGTCCGATGCTGGAGCCTGCAGGTACGGGAGGCATTGCCTGCTGATAACTCGCCCACTCCGAAAACAGGGACCCACGACAGCCAGGGCATTGCGGCACCCTGGAGAAGGGCAAGGACTCATTGAAGAGGAGCCGAGAGAGCGCACGGGGCAGCTAGTGGCGTCACTTACCTCGAGCTGGATCCGCTTTGCAACCAAGTTGCCTCTGCACCGCGCCGGATGCTATCACCGAGGCCCGCAGGGAGGGAGCAGGCAGATCGGCGCCAGCACCCTCCTCAACTCGAAGCGCGATCTGGGTGCGCGCCTCTTTGAGGAGGCGTGACCCTCAACCCCTGGACCTCACCCTCCTCGACCCCATCCACTCTCAGCGCGCGGTGAGATCCGCCCATTGAGCGGCTGCCTTGCCCCGCCCAGGAGCCCAGTGGCCGAGGCCAAACAGAGTTTCCGCACTAGAAACTCCCTTCAGCCCCCTCGCCACCTCTCCGAGGGGCCCCGGGAGCCTGGATGCCCTGCGCAGCCCCATTCCCGCTCTGCCCACGCCCGAGTTCAGGAGCAGGGCTTCTTGGTTCACCTCGGCCTCCTGCCTCCTGGCTCCGCCAAGGGTCGGGGAGGCCCCAACACCACCCTTCACGTCTCCTATGACTCCTCGGTTTCCAGCTGCACAACCTGGGGAGCGCCTCGGTGCACACGCACTCACACTCACGCGCGCCTACACGCACATGCACCACGCACACAGGCAGACACGCGAGGAGGCGAGCAGGAGCTTGGCAAACGGTGCTCCTTCCTTTCCTTCCCAAGGAAGCTGCCCAAGATAACTCCAGCAAACTGGTGCTCCTTGGCACAGGACAACTCACCGGAGCGCCTGCAGCCTTCATTACTTCATCCTGAGTGCCCCCACCCCAGGGCCACGATCACACCTCAGTACAGAAGGAAGGCAGGGCATCGAGGGGAACAGCCAGCGCTGAAACAGTGGAGAGAGGGAAGGATTCAACACAACTGCCCCTGGCGACATCCAGGGAGGCACGGCAGGCTCGGGGCACCAGCCATCCACCACGATCTCTCTCCTCCGGGACCTGATAACGTGGCGTGGCACCCCCTTCTTCCAAGGTCATAGATGGATTCGATATGAGGGAGAGGGTGGTTGGGCACAGGTGTGAGCTACAAATTCGCAGACTGTCCACAGCCCGCCATGTGCTGACCTCTGCTGAGTCTACACACAGGCAGACCCCTGTCTCCCCTACCACGAGTCTCAAGGGGAACACATTTGTTTGGAGTGAGCAGTCACCTTTCCTAGTCCCTGTCTGTCTGCCTCCTGGGAGCTGATGAAACACACAGTGCAACCAAAGATTGTCTTGGCAAAAAAAACGAGAAAGAGGCCGGGCGCGGTGGCTCAAACCTGTAATCCCAGCACTTTGGGAGGCCGAGGCGGGTGGATCACAAGGTCAAGAGATCGAGACCATCTTGGTCAACAAGGTGAAACCCCGTCTCTACTAAAAATACAAAAAATTAGCTGGGCATGGTGGCACGTGCCTGTAATCCCAGCTACTCAGGAGGCTGAAACAGGAGAATTGCCTGAACCCAGGAAGCGGAGGTTGCCGTGAGCCGAGATCGCGCCATTGCACTCCAGCCTGGGTAACAAGAGCAAAACTTCATCTCAAAAAAAAAAAAAAGAAAAAAAAAAAAAAAAAAAAAAAAACGAGAAAGAATCAAAGCAGCAAGGTGGGTCTCTCAGACTGTCCCGTAGACAGATTAGAGTTTGCCAGTCCCTCTCTGCTGCTCCCAAAGGTGTGCCAATCAAGAAGGAAAAGAACAACCTGGCTGAAGCAGGCTAGTCCTTCCTTACAGCACCCTCCTTTCCCTGGTGTCCAGTTTCTTGTCCCGTCTTGGTGGCAGAAAGACTGACACCTGAGAACACCTGAGTCACGTCCCAGCAGAACAGTATACAAAATTGCTGCCTGTAACAATATGACCGATGGTGGGCTGGGCTCGGTGGCTCACGCCTAAATTCCAGCACTTTGGGAGGCCGACTCGGGCAGACCACTTGAGTTCAGGAGTTTGTGACTACCCTGGGCAAAACCATCTCTCTACTAACATTACAAAAACTCACCTGGGCTTGGTGGGAGGTGCCTATAATCTCAGCTACTCAGGAGGCTGGGGCGGGAGAATCGCTTGTACCCAGGAGATGGAGGTTGCAGTGAGCTGGGGTCACACCACTGCACTCCAGCATGGGTGACAGAGTGAGATTCGATTTCAAAAAACAAGAAATCAATATTATCGATGGTAAGGATACCTAATCACCTCTTGGATCTGACTAGGGCAATGTCCGAGTGGGAAATAGAAAAGGCCAGCTGGATTGTTCAAGATGCCTATGAGCAAAGATAAGCAGAGAGACATTAATTAAAGAAGCAATTCCGATTTCTCAGTGGAATTAAGATGGAATAGCAAGGACCCAGGATTTGCTGGGTGAGAACGGACCGCTGTTTCTCATTCTGGTGTCTCCATGCAAAACCTTCAAATCTAGGGCAGTAAAATCTGATCTCTGGGAAAGATGACCTCAAGAATAGGGCTGTACCATCCTTTGCTGAGGCCTCAGACATGTTTAAGGACATATCAAAGAGAATTTCCGCATATCTTTTTTGAGATGAAGTTTCACTCTTCTTGCCCAAGAGGGAGTGCAGTGGCACCATCTCCGCTCACTACGAACTCCGCCTCCTGAGTTCAAGGGATTCTCCTGTCTCTGCCTCCTGAGTAGCTGGGATTACAGGCCACCACGCCCGGCTGATTTTTTGTATTTTTAGTAGAAACTGGGTTTCACCAAGTTAGCCATTCTATTCTCTCCAACTCCTGACCTCAGGTGATCTGCCCACCTCAGCTTCCCAAAGTTCTGGGATTACGGATGTCAGCCACCATGCCTGGCAGCTTCTACATATTTAAAGACACTGTGCCTCACTCAGCAGCTTCATAGGAGCCTAAAGATAAAGAAAGATCTAGTTTTTGGCCGGGTGCTGTGGCTCAAACCTGTAATCCCAGCACTTTGGGAGGCCGAGGCGGGTGAATCATGAGGTCAAGAGATCGAGACCATTCTGGTCAACATGGTGAAACCCCGTCTCTACTAAAAATACAAAAACTTAGCTGGGCATGGTGGCACATGCCTGTAATCCCAGCTACTCAAGAGGCTGAGGCAGGAGAATTGCCTGAACCCAGGAGGCGGAGGTTGCGGTGAGCCAAGATCAGGCCATTGCACTCCAGCCTGGGTAACAAGAGCAAAACACGGTCTCAAAAAAAAAAAAATCTAGTTTTTTGTTTTAAATTTTTATTTATGTATTTGTTTGTTTCGAGACAGAGTCTCACTCTGTTGTCCAGAATGAAGTGCAGAGGTGTGATTTCGAAGAGGAAAAGAGAGAGAAAGAGAAAGATAGGCTTTGAGGGACCTGTCCATAGCTATTCCAGCCCCTGCTGTTGAGTGTCTTCCCAAAGGAGTCCACAGATTATGTGGGGCAGGGACCAGCCACCGACACCATGCACTATCTGAATTATCAGTCCACATAACTCCAAGAGTCAGTCATCAATTATTGTGTTAACTAACTTCCTTCTGGGATGAATTTTTGTTATGCAGCAATAAATAACCAGAAAAATTTAATTTACTGACTTAGAAAATGTCCCCAAAAAATGTTGTAAAGTGAAAAAATTGAATAGTGAAACAACGTGTATGGTGCCACTTTTGAAACAGAAAACTTTATGTATCGAATTCATGTACACATAAATTTGCACAAACTATAATTCCAGTGCTTTCTGTTAACTAACTCTGGAGAATCATTATTAATAAAATAAATATATATATAATTCTTCATTTATATCTTATATTTATATATATATAAATATATATTTCATACTTACATAGCTTATCAATAAGTATATACGTATATAAATTTATATACTAATATATTTATATTTCACAAATACATACAAATACTGTATATAAATTTATATACTTCTATATTTGTATTTATGTTTATAAATATGTATGGTTTTATTTACGTATATAAATATTTACATATTTTTATTTTTGTATATAAATATTTATAAATGGCTTTTTATCAATGGCTTTTTATCAGAGAGGTATAAATGGCTTTCCACTTTTTTGAAAGAAAACTTTTAAAAGGGAAAATCAGCCAAAAACGAAAGCAAATTACATATATATTAAAAATATCGGGCTGGGCGTGGTGGCTCAAGCCTGTAATCCCAGCACTTTGGGAGGCCGAGGCAGGTGGATCACGAGGTCAAGAGATTGAGACCATCCTGGTCAACATGGTGAAACCCCGTCTCTACTAAAAATACAAAAATTAGCTGGCCATGGTGGCGCGTGCCTGTAATCCCAGCTACTCAGGAGGCTGAGGCAAGAGAATTGCCTGAACCCAGGAGGCGGAGGTTGCGGTGAGCCGAGATCGCGCCATTGCACTCTAGCCTGGGAAACAAGAGCGAAACTTCATCTTAAAAAAAAAAAAAAAAAAAAAAAATCAAGGACAGATTAGCTTAAGTAAATGTCTCAAGATACTTCTCTTTCCTAATATTAGATTATTTCCCCATTGCCTTCTTCTACCACCTCATCAGGAGCTAAAATCTAAGCATATGATGATAAAGCTCTTAGAGAAAGCCTAGAACATTATCTACACTAGAATTGCCCAATGTTGTGTTTTGCATTGCTTCAGTCAATTTAGTTTTCTCTATTATACCTTGTACCTTCACTGCCATGCTTACTTGTTAAGTGTATTTGCTGAAGCAAGATTAATAAGTAGTTAGAAGTTTTCCTGAAGGGCATAAAAATCATACATTTCAGGTTATATTCAAAGCATAGTGCCCTGAAAATCTTTGCAAAAATAATATCCCTGACAATGCAGTTTGATTCACAAGATTGCATTATCACTAGAAAAGTAACAATAATTTTCAGGTATTAAATGCAAAAAAAAAAAATCTGTCTATAACAAGAGAAAAGTCCCCTCTTGAAGAGTAATAGTTCATGCCTGGTTTACATTGAAAAAGAAAAAAAAGAAGCGTTTACTTCTTTCTCCCCCTATTGCCACCTCATGGACAAAGGTGGACATTTGGACAGCACGTAGGAGTGTGTCTTAGTGTTGCCACAATGTGGCAACATGTGACCAAGTTTGCAAAAAGGCTCAGCACATGCTGCTCCTAAAGGTGATGAGCAGGAAATAGTAGTCCAAAATAATCAGTCTATTCTCTTTTCTTAAAGACAAATGGAATTCCATGTGTTAAAATCTTCAGGGCTTCTCAAAGAGGTTGATTTATTACGGGCATAGGGAGGAGTACCTAAAATTTAACACAACTTGTTTTGCTTTTTAAAGGTATTTCAATCCAGCGTATATTTATATCTGAATTTTTCTGATATTAGCTTCACAGAGTTGAATATTTGGGAATTTTTATATGCTTTTTATAATCAACTCTCTCTAGTTGATTCATAGGGGAGCATCTGTTCACCAAGAGACCCATGAGAACATATAGATTCTTACGCACACCTATGCTAGTGACAGGGTAATGTGGCCACATTGCTAGACTTTTTCTGATCAAAATGTGCCCTACTCAGTCCACCTTTCTATCACTTTTTTTGGGCTAAAATCTCACAGCATTTGTTCATCACATTGTTGCAATTATATATGTATATAAATTACTTGGACTTGTAATTCCATGCCTTATTTGTTAAACTGTATTTTTCTCTCTCCACAAAATTGGGCTGATAATCCTTTCTAGAAGGGATTTTACCAAAAAACCGACAATAACTTTTATTTTATATTTATTTATTTATTTATTTATTTGAGACAGAGTTTTGCTCTTGTTACCCAGGCTGGAGTGCAATGGCACAATCTCAGCTCACCGCAACCTCCGCCTCTTGGGTTCTGGCAATTCTCCTGCCTCAGCCTCCTGAGTAGCTGGGATTACATGCACGTGCCACCATGCCCAGCTAATTTTTTTGTATTTTTAGTAGAGACAGGGTTTCACCATGTTGACCAGGATGGTCTCGATCTCTTGACCTTGTGATCCACCCGCCTCGACCTCCCAAAGTGCTTAATTCATCTTTCTGTATGAACTTGCGGCATGCTGCAATTGTTAAATAGAAATAACTGCAAATGATGGGCTTCAAGGACAAAAAGACAGATGCTGTATTCCACAGGGCAGATTGCACTCTTCTATCTGACCTGCCACTAAGTTGGTACTGAGATTCAGAGTGATGTCCTATAGAAATGTTATATATTTGCTTCTGAAGATCTAAGAGCATTGTGGTTTACTTGATAAAGGTACTTAAAAGAGAAACCAAGTATTTAACCTACATGAGCTCTTATGACCCAGAGGCTTATTTACAAATAAAACAGATATATATTAAATACCCACTACCTGCCAAGCTCTAATCTAAGCACTAGGGATACAGAACTGAAGAAGGAATACACTTGCTGCTGCCCTCACAGAGCATCTATTCTAACGGAGAAGACAAACTATAAACAGCAAAAAGTACACTCATAACATGACGTCAGGTTAGAGGTAAGTGCTATTTAGATTAGTAAAGTACGGTAAAGGAATAGAGAAAATAACAAAAGTCGCTATTTGTTTTTTGTTTTGTTTTGTTTTGTTTTGTTTTTGAGACAGATTTTCGCTCTTGTTACCCAGGCTGGAGTGCAATGGCGCGATCTCGGCTCACCGCAACCTCCGCCTCCTGGGTTCAGGCAATTCTCCTGCCTCAGCCTCCTGAGTAGCTCGGATTACAGGCACGCGCCACCATGCCCAGCTAATTTTTGTATTTTTAGTAGAGACGGGGATTTCACCATGTTGACCAGCATGGTCTCGATCTCTTGACCTCGTGATCCACCCGCCTCGGCCTCCCAAGGTGCTGGGATTACAGGCGTGAGCCACCGTGCCCAGCCCCAAAAGTCACTATTTGTAACAAGATGATGAGAGGAGTCCTTTTTGCGTTGGTGACATTTCAGCAGAAATCTGAATGAAATGACTAAGCAATCAGTGCAAAGATCTAGGGGAAGAATACTACAAGCAAATGAGAAGCTAGTGTGAAGGTCTTCAGTTGGAACAGAGTGGGAGCCAGATAACCAGCTGGTTTGAGTAGAATAATCCAGTGTAAAAGGGTAGGATGAGGCTGTGGATCAGACACATCCTATTATTCCACTAAATTGCAGTCAAGAGTACCTTTACACTCCATACTTGGAGTTCTTGAACTTGTCCACATGCATACCATGTAGCATCAGATATTTGTAGTTGCAAATCATTTTGGCTACCTCCAACTGCACAACATTTGTTCGAACAAAACGATCTCTTTCCATTTGCCTTTCTTTTTTTTTTTGTTTTTGAGATGGAGTTTCGCTCTTGTTACCCAGGCTGGAGTGCAATGGCGTGATCTTGGCTCACCGCAACCTCCGCCTCCTGGGTTCAGGCAATTCTCCTGCCTCAGCCTCCTGAGTAGCTGGGATTACAGGCACATGCCACCATGCCCAGCTAAGTTTTTGTATTTTTAGTAGAGACGGGGTTTCACCATGTTTACCAGGATGGTCTCGATCTCTTGACCTCGTGATTCACCCACCTGGGCCTCCCAAAGTGCTGGGATTATAGGCGTGAGCCACTGCACCCTGCCTTTGTCAAGAGATTCTTAAATATGTTCCAGGAATCTGCAGTTCTACCAAACAGATACAACTCTGATAAAGATCTGAAGAACACTGCATTGCTCTCTGACTACTTTAGGGGAAGGAATTATTCAGTGAACCCCCAGGGGCCCAGCCCTGGGAGGCTCCACCTAAGAACACTATCAAATCTTTGTTCTTTCCACTTAACTACAGCCCCAGGAATATCTTGGCCCAGGAAGTCAGCAGTAACCCTGCCTCAACCCTGCTAATCAAGAGCTGCAAGAAACTAAAAGTGCATTAAAATATTTCTGAGAAAAGCCTAGAAGTGCTGAAACATTGACTGTGCCATATTCAATCTGTTTTCCTAGAGATTTGAAAAGCCGGATTACCATCCTGGGGATCATTGGAAAGAATGAAGCTTTCTTCCTTTTCAATTTACATATTTAATCATGCATGCATTCTGGCAGTGGCTACTAGGTCCTTTCCAATGCTTTCCAGGTCCTGTGGCTACTCCAAATGCCACAGTCTAGTCATGGAGAGAGAAGCGTGGAATGCTTCCAGGGCCTGCCTTGTTTTTATAAAGCAAAGGAACCCAAATCCCAGGGCCTGTGGTTGCCAAACAGCTCTAGGAAAACAGGTAGAGGCAGCAACAAAACAAGTGATGTTTTCCTGTTTTGTTCTCCCCTGTTTATTTTTCCCTGAAGCAATCCCTGCTCCCTACAAAAGTCTGCAGCGAGCTGGGTCCCTGAGGCTGGGACCTAGCAATCAAGTTGTTTACCAAACCCTGCCAGGCACCCGGAAAACAGCAGCACAGACAGCATTTGCATCTACTTTTCACAAAGAACCTCCAAAAGTCTGCCCTGAAACTTGCCTGAGAGAACTGAAAAATTAAAGAAATGAACTGCACTGAGTATTGGCTTCCATGGCCCAAATACAATCAAGTATTCCACTTCTATAGAAGAATGTCTATCCTAAAAAGAGAGGATTGAGGAACTGCAGAATTTCAAGCAGTGGATTGATATGGACAACATGCTCATCGCGGGCATTTCTGAGCATGCCAACAAAGGCCCTCTCAGCAAACTGACATCATATGCTGAGTTTCTAGCAACTCACAGACATCTTGACCAAGCACCAGAATCTCCAGTGGGGGTTGTAAAACACAGATTGCTGGGCCCCTCCTCCAGTTTTGCACTCCCGTAGGTCCAAGGTGGGGCCTGAGAATTTCTAGCAAGTTCCCAGGTGATATTGATGCTACCATTCTGGGCACCATTCTTTGAGAACCAGTGCTGTAAAGCTATAAGCTCTGTAGCCACCCTGAAGATCTGGTGGAAAAGCAATTCATTTTCCACCTTGACCTCTCCCATGAGTTACCTCGGTGAGTTATGGGACTTACCTGGCATAGCTGTTTCCAGAACAAAATGCATTGGATGGTTTCCATCTGCTTCTCCAGATGCTCTGCCCACTCTGCCCCACCCTGCTCTGTGTCCTGGAAGGCTGCTCTCTGTACACCCAATGGGAGCTCTCTTTCCAGGAGGCCAGAGAAGATGGGGTGTTCATTTCTCTGGTTCTGGTTCCCTCTTTGACCTGCCAGGCAGCTCTCTCCACACAACTACTCTCTCTGGGTTCTCTTAGCCTTCCTCTCCCTCCCCTCGTCCACTTAAGGCCTAGGACAATTAAAAGCCATCTATTTCCATCAGGGACCCTGATAACAAAAGTCAAATTAGATGTATTGTCCACTGGATCTCCCTTGGTTTGAGAATGCAATTTTATACAAACACATAATATACATAGGTATATACATGCACATATAAACACACACAAGTGTATATACGTACATAAGACCCTACAGACATACAGCTGCATACATCTTCATAACTGTTTGTGTTTAAACACAGCTAAATCAGATTGGCCAGAAGACCTGGGAGCCCCCTGGTCAGGGCCACCTGATGGAGTTTGTATGGATGTTCCCTTGGGTCTCACGTGCCACAGGAATAGTGAGCCCACTCTGTCTAATCTGTTACACAACCTGATAAGCAGTGCATGTGTGAGAGCGTCAATCCTTCTCTAATTTACAAACTTAGTTTCCTTTGTTGCAAGTTGCACCAAAATAGAAAGGAAACAGAAGTGGGTAGAGCGGGCTTCACCACCAACACTCCGTGAATAACTATCTGACAATACTGAACCCAGTTCAAAAACACATCAGGGCCGGGCACGGTGGCTCAACCTGTAATCCTAGCACTTTGGGAGGCCGAGGCGGGTGGATCACGGGGTCGAGAGATCGAGACCATTCTGGTCAACATGGTGAAACCCCGTCTCTACTAAAAATACAAAAAATTAGCTGGGCACGGTGGCACATGCCTGTAATCCCAGCTACTCAGGAGGCTGAGGCAGGAGAATTGCCTGAACCCAGGAGGCAGAGGTTGTGGTGAGCCGAGATCGCGCCATTGCACTCCAGCCTGGGTAACAAGAGTGAAACTCCGTCTCAAAAAAAAAAAAAAATCAGCTGCAAAAAAGGTATATGTTGTCAGCGCATAAATAAAAGGCCAGTCCGCCTCGATTCATAGGCTAGGAAAAGAAGAACAAATAATACTTCTGTTTTTAAAAAAATAATAATAACTCAAATGGACCATAAATAAGCATCTGTCTTTAGAGCTAAGTTCTAATAAAGTTCTGGTAAAAAACAGTCACCAGATTTAACCAATGGGTCACTCCAGCGACCTCCACGGCTTGGGCAAGCCCATTTATCTAACTTTTTCTGAATGAAGTTCTCTAAAACTAATCAATCGCCATTTCTTTTTATTTTTTATTTTATTTATTTATTTATTTTGAGATGGAGTTTCGCTCTTGTTACCCAGGCTGAAGTGAAATGGCGCGATCTCGGCTCACCGCAACCTCCGCCTCCTGAGTTCAGGCAATTCTCCTGCCTCAGCCTCCTGAGTAGCTGGGATTATAGGCACGCACCACCATGCCCAGCTAATTTTTTGTATTTTTAGTAGAGACAGAGTTTCACCATGTTGACCAGGATGGTCTCGATCTCTTGACCTCGTGATCCACCCGCCTTGGCCTCCCAAAGTGCTGGGATTACAGGCTTGAGCCACCGTGCCCGGACGCTATTTATTTTATTAATCTTCCACTTGTAAGATTTATTTCAACTCACCAGAGGACTTATTTTTTAAGTAAACCCACTAGATTAATTGGAACACATGGGAAATGTGGTTTCTACGTAATTACTTTTCTAGCTCTGAGGCACAACCTGAAATCTTTTTTGGTTTGTTTGTTTATTGCTCTCTTTTTCACTAACAATCTTCTGAATATTCTGCTTGAAACTTGCAGGCTAGTGATATTTTCTACAGTGGCATCTGTCTGCCCCATTCCTCCATCTATGTCCAAACCCTGCTGTGGAGAACAACTGCCCTAAGTGATCACTTCTCTGCGTGGATGAGGTAGACTATCATCCTGCCCCCTTCAGAATCTCCCTTATGTTTTGGTTTTTGTTTTGGTTTTGTTTTTTTCTGAGACAGAGTTTTGCTCTTGGTGCCCATGCTGGAGTGCAAGGGCATGATCTTGGCTCACTACAACCTCTACCTCCCAGACTGAGGCGATTCTCTGCCTTAGCCTCTTGAGTAGAGGGGATTACAGTGCCTGCAAGGATGCTCTGCTAATTCTGTATTTTTAGTAGTGATGGGGTTTCCTCCATTTTGGTCAGGCTGGTCTCGAACTCCTGATCTCAGGTAATCTGTTCACCTTGGGCCTCCCAAAGTGCTGGTATTTTAGGCATGAGCCACCACACCTGGCCAGAATCTCCCGTCTGTGTTGAAGAAACTCCACTCCTCCTTCCCCTGGGCCTCAGTGCTCACCTCTCTCCACCACCTTCCACTACTATCATCTGGATGAATGGAGAGACTTGCCTTTTATTCTTTTTTTTTTTTTTTTTTTTTTTTTTGAGACGGAGTTTCGCTCTTGTTACCCAGGCTGGAGTGCAATGGCACGATCTCGGCTCACCGCAACCTCCGCCTCCTGGGTTCAGGCAATTCTCCTGTCTCAGCCTCCTGAGTAGCTGGGATTACAGGCATGCACCACCATGCCCAGCTAATTTTTTGTATTTTTAGTAGAGACGGGGTTTCACCTTGTTGACGAAGGTTGGTCTCGATCTCTTGACCTTGTGATCCACCTCGGCCTCCCAAAGTGCTGGGATTACAGGCTTGAGCCACCGCGCCTGGCCGCCTTTTATTCTTAAAGACATCCCCATCCTTTTCCAGAAGCTATTCGTTCCACATCTTGCAACTCCAGGAAAATAGAAAAGAAAGAGTTGGCCTCTCTTCAATTCCTGTTACGACCAAGTTGTTCCTTTGCTAACAACCCACCTCGTCTGTCACCTATCCTCAAGGGAAATACCATCGCCTTCCTCCACCATTATTCCCTGATCGACGGAAATCTTTCTATTCAGTCACATGCAAGAGAACCACTACTCCCGGCCCTGCCAATTGGCAGTTACTGCTAAATGTCAAGGACGGCCAGGCACGGTGGCTCATGCCTATAATCCCAGCACTTTGGGAGGGCAAGATGGGTGGATCACCTGAGGTCAGGAGTTCAAGACCAGCCTGGTCAACATGGTGAAACCCCGTGTCTACTAAAAAAACAAAAATCAGGCCGGGCGCGGTGGCTCAAGCCTGTAATCCCAGCACTTTGGGAGGCCGAGGCAGGTGGATCATGAGGTCGAGAGATCGAGACCATCCTGGTCAACATGGTGAAACCCCGTCTCTACTAAAAATACAAAAAATTAGCTGGGCATGGTGGTGTGCACCTGTAATCCCAGCTACTCAGGAGGCTGAGGCAGGAGAATTGCCTGAACCCGGGAGGCAGAGGTTGCGGTGAGCCGAGATCGCGCCATTGCACTCCAGACTGGGTAACAAGAACAAAACTCCGTCTCAAAAAAAAAAAAAAAAAAAAAAAAAAAAAAAAAAATCAGCTGGGTGTGATGACGGGTGCCTGTAATCCCATCTACTTGGGAGGCTGATGTGGGAGAATTGCTCAAATCTGGGAGGCAGAGGTTGTAGTGAGCCAAGATCAAGTCTCTGCATCCTGGGCAACAGAGCAAGACTCTGTCTCAAAAGGAAGGAAGGAAAGGAGGGAGGGAGGGAGAGAGGGAGGAAGGAAGGAAGGAGGGAAGGAAGAAAGTAGGGAAAGTAGATCAAGGATGCTCTTTTACACCTTTCTCAGGTATTTTAGTACAGAGTAAACATCACTAATGAAAAGAAAATCTGAACTCTGAAATGTACCAAAAGGTGAAAACATTTTTTATTTTTTCTGAGACAGATTCTTGCTCTGCTGCCAGGCTGGAGTGCAGTGGCACCATCTTGGCTCACTGCAATCTCCAACTCCCTGGTTCAAGAGATTCTCCTGCCTCAGCCTCTTAAGTAGCTGTGATGACAGGCACATGCCACCACGCCCAGCTAACTTTTGTATTTTTAGTAGAGACAGAGTTTCACCATGTTGACCAGACTGGCTTTGAACTCCTGATCTTGTGATGTGCCCACCTCAGCCTCCCAAAATGCAGAGATTATAGGTGTGAGCCATTGCACCAAGCCCAAAAGGTGAAAACATTTTGAGCACCAACATGCCCTTTCGAGGAAAATGTTCACTGCATGGGTACAAAATAATAGAAAGAAAGATTAAGACCTGGCAGTTGATGGTACAGCAGCCTCAGCCTCCCGAGGAGCTGGAACTACAGGCACACACCACTGTGCCTGGCTCCATAATGCATTTTTTAAATATATTTTTTTAAAGATGGGGTTTCACCATGTTGGTCATCCTGGTCTTGAACTCCCAAACTCAGGTTATCCACCTGCCTTGGCCTCCAAAGTGCTTGGATTACAGGCATGAGCCACCATGCCAGGCCCTGTATATAGCATTTTCTTTTCTTTTCTTTTTTTTTTTTTTTTTTGAGACGGAGTTTTGCTCTTGTTACCCCGGCTGGAGTGCAATGGCGTGATCTCGGCTCACTGCAGCCTCCGCCTCCTGGGTTCAAGCAATTTCCTGGCTCAGCCTCCTGAGTAGCTGGGATTACAGGCATGTGCCACCATGCCCAGCTAATTTTTTTGTATTTTTAGTAGAGACGGGGTTTCACCATGTTGACCAGGATGGTCTCGATCTCTCAACCTCGTGATCCACCTGCCTCAGCCTCCCAAAGTGCTGTGATTACAGGCTTGAGCCACCGCGCCCGGCCCGTATATAGCATTTTCTAACCCTTTTTTCTCTACTCAGTCGTTTCCACTTTTTTGGGGGGGGAATCAAAATTTTATTTTAAGTCACTGAAAGTCCATCTGCTGCTGATTGAATTGTTCAATGAAGTATGCACTTTTCAAAAGACAATGAAACTGACCTCAAGACATGGCAACTTTGGTGTTTACTGTGAATAGAGCCCTCTGATAAAAAGAATTATGTGGGTGAAACAGCAAAGTTGTCATAACAATACGGCTTACTTATCCCAGCTGGGGGTAATGAAGTTACTAACAACATAAGCAATTCACTCTGGGAATTCTGTCAAATATGATGATTATCTGTTAAAAGCTTGGAAGTAGAAAGGGCCAGTTCATCTTGACCCATACAAATTAGAGAATCGGAGGCCGGGCACAGTGGCTCAAGCCTGTAATCCCAGCACTTTGGGAGGCCGAGGCGGGTGGATCACGAGGTCAAGAGATCGAGACCATCCTGGTCAACATGGTGAAACCCCGTCTCTACTAAAAATATAAAAAAAAAAAAATTAG